>NW_022631007.1:14677973-15377702 GCF_010015895.1 Lontra canadensis
TCCTTCTTCATTATTTTCAGAAAAAATCAACAAGGTGAATAGAACTCACTTGCTTTGCTCTCAACCTCATGAATGATGTTTGGCTTTAAATGCATCCTCCCATGTGTGTGGATGCAAACTTCTGAGGGGCTTTGGCTGCTGGCCCACACTTGTCCTTGGATGAGACATGGACTTGTACTAACCCTCCTTCCCATCTAAGCCTGGACCTAATGGTTTCCCTGTCTTGGTTACTCCCTCACCCACAGGCCATCCCAACCATAGCCACAAACCACAAACCTTAGACTATAACTCACACAACTCAGGTTTGCTCAAGTCACTACCCCTGGGATGACTCTTATCTCCTCCAGCAGGTTCTGCCCTAACAACCATGGCTGTTCCAAGCTTTCCCAGCCCTATATCACACCCCCTCCCTAAAGTCTGTCATCCTTGCTCTGAAGTTGCCTTCTGGTTCTCTGGTTCAGCAATTGCCTGGAATCCTTCCTGTAGTTCCTGGTCCTTGTCTGGCCTTCAGATCTACCCACCACCAGACCCATGTCAACAGCCCCTCTGGGGCCACTTAGACTCATTTGTAGCCATCTTGTGGACTGACGAAAGTTGTACTCCTATGATATTTTGACAAGAGTCTATTTTCCATTTAGGGATGTGAGTGGAAATATTCAGATAATCCTCAGTTTTTTGTTTTTAATAGGAGGTCTTTACCAAGTTTTCTGACTATATATGGACTAGCGATTGAGAAATGACCAAATTTATAAAAAGACCTGAAGGATAATCCCACAGCTGTGCTGCAGTGAAACAGTAGGGGTGAGTCAATTACACAAGCTAAACAAAACTAGTTTCCTCTCTCCTCTGCCTTACTCTTTACCCAGGATGAATAATAGATGCTTTTTCTACAGGTCAAAATACCAATTCTCATACAAAGATTTTGAGTAGCTTGTCTCAAGAATGCTTCTAGATGCCTTGGGATTGATTCTAAAATAAGATTTTTAAAAGTTAATAAAAGAGATAATCTGACCTCAAAGATGAGGAGCAATATAATGTAAATATATTGATTTCATTAGAGATTACCATTTATGATCACGTTGTTACTGTGTAGACATGTACCTATCAAGAATAAATTCAGTTCTAAGTAACTGTGAAGGATTTTGCCCTTCATTTGCAACTACTTCATAAATGCTGATGTACTCAAACTTCTTTTTGTCTCAAACTGTTCATCATTAAATGACTCTTTAATAGCTAGTTAATAAAATACCTTCACTCAACAAAGACCAGATTGTATAGCTGATAATTTCAGAATTTTTATGGAACAAGCTTCATTAACAGTGAATTTTTAATTAGCAAGTGTCAAACTCCCTAATGCATATTTAGAAGAAGAGAATGCTTAGAATAAAATTGAAATTCTTCCAATTGTCCTTATTCTTTGGCACGGCTTCAAAATTATCTTGCAGAGTGAGAGGAGGGCTTTAAAAATTAACTAAGAAGTAAGCTCTCTTCTTATTTTTTTCTGCAACAAGTTAGAAGATTTGGGGCACAAGCAGAGCAGTAGGGCAATGGGTGGCCTTGTGGGTTGGGTTCCATGGAAACACTCAGATGGAGGCTGTGCAGGTGGTTTACTGGGAACACCACCCACAGGGATGGAGGGAGAGAAGCAGCAATGGGCAGAGAAGCTGATGCAAGTGAGCTGTGATGCAATTGGATGTGAGATGTCAGCTGACCTCACAAGGAGCCCAGGAGCTAGGAGAATGCTTCAGAGATGTCCCAGTGTGGGGGCTGGGTCTTTGTACCCAAACATGGCTATCCTTGGATGCAGCTGCTCGGGTGGGTGGTGTGACTTTGCAGGGAGCAGCTCCTTTAGACTCAGAACAATTCCTGGGGAGTCAGGAATTATGAGGAGTCAGCGCAAAATACTGAGCAGCGGGGGACTGAGTTGGGGACTACAGTGGAGTGGGCTGTGAGCAGTGAGAGGTCTCTCTTCTTTTGTTCACAGCAATGGAACATGGTGAAGGAGAGGGACAAAGACAGATGGGGGCAGTTGGATGATTTCTGCTGATCATGGTGCAGAATATGAGCCTTGCAAAAGGGGCAATTGCCTCCAGCTGGGTGGCTGCAGTCATGCAAGGAATTTTTAACAAAATGTTGTCTTTCATAAATGCAAAATGTTGCATTTATGTGGAGTTTGGGTATTTTTTAAAATTTAAATTCAATTAGCCAATCTATAGTACAACATAAGTTTCAGGTGTAGAGTTCAATAATTCATCAGTTGCCTGTAACACCCAGGGCTCATCACATCACATGCTCTCCTCAATGCCCATCACCCACTGACCTCATCCTCCTAATCCTTCCCTCCAGCAACCCTCAGTTTGTTTCCTATAGTTAAGAGTCTCTCATGGTTTTTCTCCCTGCCTGCTGACTTCCCATTCAGTTTTCCCTCCCTTCCCCTTTGATCCTCTACAGTGTTTCTCATATTCCACATATAAATGAAACCATGTGATAATTGTCTTTCTCTGATTGACTTATTTTGCTTAGCATAATACTCTCTAGTTCCATCTGCATTGATGTAAATGGTAAGTATTCATCCTTTCTGATAGCTGAGTAATATTTATATATATATATATATATATATATATATATATATATATCTCACATCTTTATCCATCCATCTGTTGATGGATAAGTGATTTATTTTAGACCCAAACACATCACCAGATTGAAAGTGAGGGGGTGAAGAACGATTTATCTTGTTAATGGACATCAAAAGAAAGCTGGGGTAGCAATCCTTATATCAGAAAATTAGATTTTAAATCAAAGAATTTAGTAAGGGATATAGAGGGACACACTATATCATACTTAAAGAGTCTATTCAACAAGAAGATCTAACAATTATAAATATTTATGCTCCTAACTTGGGAGCAGCCAAATATATAAGCCAATTAATAACAAAATTAAAGAAACATATTGATAATAAAACAATGATAATAGGGGATTTTAACACCTTGCTCACAGCAATGGATAGATCATCTAAGCAGAAGATCAACAAGGAAACAAGGGCTTTGAATGACACACTGGACCTGATGGACTTCAGATATATGCAGAGCATTCCATCCTAAAGCAATAGAATACACATTCTTCTCAAGTGCACATGGAACATTCTCCAGAGTAGATCACATACTGGCACAAATTAGGTCTCAACTAGTACCAAAAGACTGGGATTATTCCATGCATATTTTCAGACTACAATGCTTTGAAACTTGAACTCAGTCACAAGGGGAAATTTGGAAGGAACTCAAATACTTGGAAGATAAAGAGCATCTTACTAAAGAATGAATGGATCAACAAGGAAATTGAAGAAGAACTAAAAAATTCATGGAAACAAATGAAAATGAAGACATAACTGCTCAATACCTTTGGGATGCAGCAAAAGGGGCCCTAAGAAGGAAGCACATAGCAATATACGCCTTTCTTAAAAAATTAGAAAAGTCTCAAATACACAAACTAAGCTTACAACTAAAGGAGCTGGAGAAAGAACAGCAAATAAAGCCTAAACCAAGCAGGAAAAGAGAAATAAAGATTAGAGCAGAAATCAATGAAATAGAAACCAAAAGAACAGTAGAACAGATTAATGAAACTAGGAGCTGGTTCTTTGAAGGAACTAACAATATCAAAAAACTTCCAGCCAGATTTACCAAAAACAAAAGAGAAAAGACCCAAATTAATAAAATCATGAATGAAAGAAGAGAGATCACAACCAACACCAAGGAAACACAAATAATTTTAAGAACATATTATGAGCAACTATATGCCAACAGATGAGGCAATCTGGAAGAAATGGATGCATTCCCAGAAACTTGTAAATGACCAAAACTGAAACAGAAAGAAATGGAAAACCTGAACAGACCCATAACCAAGAAGGAAACTGAAGCAGTCGTCAAAAATCTCCCACAAGGGGCGCAGGGTGGCTCAGTGGGTTAAAGCCTCTGCCTTTGGTTCAGGTCATGATCCCAGGGTCCTGGGATTGAGCCCTGAATCAGGCTCTCTGCTCAGCGGGGAGCCTGCCTCCTCCTCTCTCTCTCTGCCTACTTGTCTGTCAAATAAATACATAAGATCTTAAAAAAAAAAGAATAAATAAAATCTTAAAAAAAAATCTCTGAACAGACAAGAGACCATAGCCAGATGGCTTCCCAGGGGGAATTCTACCAAACATTTAGAGAAATAATACTTATTTTTCTGAAGTTATTTCAAAAAACAGAAATGGAAGAAAAACTTCCAAACTTGTTCTGTGAGGCAGACAAAGAGCCCACCAAAAAGGAGAATTACAGACCAATATCCCTGATGAACATGGATGCCAAAATTCTCACCAAGATACTGGCCAATAGGATCCAATGGTACATTAGAAGGATTATTCACCATGACCAAGTGGGATTTATTCCTGGGCTGCAAGGGTGGTTCAACATTTGCAGACCAATCATTGTGATACATCACATAAATAAAACAAAGGACAAGAACCATATGATCCTCTCAACAGATGTAGAAAAAGCATTTGAGAAAGTACAGCATCCTTTCTTGATTAAAAGTCTCCACAGGGTAGAGATAGAGGGAATATACCTCAATATCATAAAAGCCATCTATGAAAAGCCCACAATTAATATCACTCTCTTTTCCTGTAAGGTCTGGAATTTGGGTATTGTCACTGTGTATCCACCATCCTCCTTTTCCTCCTCCTCACAATTTCTGACTCCTTGGTCCCATCACTTGTCCTTGATGATGCAGCCTGTCCTATTTCTGTCCTGAACTCACCTCCTGGAATATGGGGAGTGGCCCAAAGTGACACTGTTTGAAATCTGATTTCTTTTGGGTAGTAAGAAATGAAAACTTCCAATAAAATGCATCCACTATGTCAACCTGAAGTAAAAAGTTAGAACAAACACACTTTGGTTAAAGTAGGGATTATTTTGACTTTGCAGTGGTCGCCTGGTTTCTACCTTGAGGAAAGACCAGGCAGATCATTTATTTTGAGGAATAAAAATTCAAAGCTATAACATATGTGAATAACACAAAGTATCAAAGTCACTGAAACCACCTTTATCCTAATAGGTATTTATTATAAGTCATAGAGAGGATGATGACTGGTGATCAAACAACATAAAAAATATTGAAAAACAGTTGGTAGAACGGTTTCCTAGGAAATGAACTACTGCAGTCTCAGAAGATTGGAGATCATGTTACTGGTTCAAAGCAAAAAAGCCACTTAAAAGAAAATTTCTTTTAAAATTCCAAATTCCTTACCTTGTTTTTTTCCTTTGCTCCTTTCTTATCCTTTTCTTTTTTAGGTTTCTTGGGTTTCTTGGCCTTCTTATTCTTTTTCTTCTTTTTGTTTTTCTCTTCTTCTTCTTGGTTTGCAATAATATCTTCAGTAACCTGGCAAGAAACAAAAAATAAGCATCATGATTTCATGGAGCCCGATCAAGACAAGGACTGCTTTCCCTCTCCAGAAGAAGTATTTGTGCTGATCAGTCCCCGCTCCCTCTCTGTCTTGCTCTGGGTCTGAGGTCGACCTTCGTGGGGACATCACTGGCTGCTGCCTGCCTCTGGTTGGATTCATCAGTGAGACAGCAGTCGAATCTTGGGGCGGGGGGCAGATAAGTGGGAGGATGGACCTTTCTGAACCCAGTCCCCCATCCCCCAATTCAGGGCTGCTCTGGCCACCAGGGGTCCCATGAACATGAGGGAGGTGATGGCTTCCTCAGGGTCTCTGCCACAGCCAGGAGGCCAGGCCCTACCCCCGCACCTCTTCCCCAGTGGAGCTCAGGACACCCTGAGTTTCCTGTCCGAACTCTGCCTGATAATTGCTCTTGTAGTCACTTTGCTTTCCCATAAATGATCATGCCTCTCTTCTCAGGGTTGGTTTCTTTCCTCTGTGATTTAATTTGTATTTCCTACAGTGACAAAATCCCACTTATCAGTTCACCTCGGATTAGCATCATTGGAGAATTAGTAAGGGTTTGTAAAAAACGATATAATCCGTTCTATACAACAGATGTTTGCTGAGGTCCCGCTTGCTGAGGTCTCCCAGAGAGCAACTTCTGGGAGACACGAGGCTGTGTAGACCCTAGGACACATTGCTGGTCATGTGATCAAGGTAAGCGGCGTAACATCTCTGGGACTTAGTATCCTATTTTCATTTTCTAAAATCAGGTCAGTACTTCCAGCCATTGGTCTTATGATAAGCCAAGCATGGTTCTAAGAGCTGCACAAAGATGAACTTGTTTATTGCTAAATGCAGCCTAGGTATGCGAGCTGTTACCAGCCTGTTTTATTGATAAGAGAACAGGGCACAAAGAGGTCAGTCTCATGGCCAGGGACATACAGCAGGTGAGTGCTGAGCTGGGATTCAAACAGGGGCTAACCAGGATGAATTTCACAACGTAGAAAGAAAAGAGGCAAGATGCTGAACAACATACATAAGTTTATTCTATTGTACAAAATGCACATGGTTAAATAAAAGAATAACACCCTATAGTTTCAGGATATGTATGCACATAGGCATAGTACAAAGAAACACAAGGGAATGACAAACACCAAATTCAGTGCAGTGGTTACCTCTGGAGAGCAAGGTATGCAATTAAACAAAAGGGCTAGTATCATTCACTTCTACTAGGTTGTACTAAACCATCCTCCTGGGATCCAGTCACTTGTTTATGCCTTATTAATGATTTACTACAGTGCTGAAGTTTATTTTCTAGTATTATGTTTTTGATATTTATACCTATGCTATTCTTAGGAGTTTAGTTCACACTTTAAAGAGTATAAAAGACAGTTTACCATGAACAAATCAGGATATTCTGGTCCCACCTGGAATTAAAAAAAACACCACCACTATAGTCATTGGACATGGGCCCCTTCCCACTATCCAGAGGCCAACTTATCCCCTAGGCTCCCATGAAGCTCTCGGTGGGATGAGGCTCAAGATAACGGTGCTGGCGAGCATAAGAGGTGACATATGTGTTGTGCACATTATTTGGTAATAAAAAGCGCGTCTTTAGGTGGAATTAAAAGTCCTTTGTCCAAGTGGCATTGTTATCCTTGGGGATCAGGCTCACTTTAATGCATGGAGCCAAATCGTGGCTGCTCAGGACTTTTATGTTTGGAGCACTTAGGAAGCGTGAGCATTTTTTTGGTCCTGGGAAGTTTGGAAGCTTTCAGAAAATGTACAGACAGTTTTTGAAAAATGACCTGATGTATAAACTGAGCAGCTACAAGGAGGAGGAATCCTTATTTGTGGAACACACAATTCAGTGCATCTTGTAAATCCTTCTCCATTGTACTATTTACTTCCTCTATCTCCTCAGTTTATTAATTTAATACTTTGATAAATACATTCACATGGCCCACAATTCAAACTTACAAAAGATCAAGTCCGGAAACCTTCCGTTCCCATGCTGTGAGCCAGTCAGCAGGATCTGCTTCCAGAGACATTTTATATAGCTATATGCAAATACACGTGCATACACACACACACACACACACACACACACACACTGTTGTGTTATGTTCCCCGTCACACGCTTGAAAATGGTGTGTGATTGGAATTTGTCTCTTTTTTAGCCAATGTTGAATTTGTTTTGCTCTTGATTTTCAACTCAAGCAAAATCTTCCAAAGTACACAAATATGTACATATATACACCCAGATACACACTGTAAATATAGATGGGTCATTTTGTTCCAATGTCAGTGTCTCGTACACACAGTCCTTTTTGTGCGTTTTCCTCCTATTCATGTCCCTGGCTTGCTTAGTGGTACATAAAGAGCTTCCTTGCTCTGTTTTTACGGGTGTTCTGTAGACGATCTGGCCCTTCCCCTGCCGATGGAATTAGGTTGTTTCCAATTGTCTGCTGTTACTAGTAATGCTGCATACATAAATGCCTGGAAATACCATTTTGCAGGTGTATGAGCATATTGGCAGGATAAATTGCTAAAAGTAGAAGTACTGGATCAAGGATACGTATGTATATTTGTAATACTGTCCAACTGCTTCCATCGGGCTCTGCCAATTCACACCTCTGCCAGCCATGCGGGTGGGTGCTGATTTCCCCATATGCTCTGACACAGTGTGACACAGTGTGTTATGTTTGCCAACTGAATGGCTGAAGAAATGGTCTGCCGTTGTCGTTGTTTTTTTTTTTTTTTTTTTAAGATCCCAGTGCTGAATTTATTTTGCTCATGTACTTTAGCTACAGCAAAATCTCCCAAAGTGAGAAGAGCACTTATTGCCCTATTAAATAAGCCACCATATTTTTGGCAAACTGTGGGGTCTGAAGGCCAGATCCATTTTGTTTTATAATAATATAATATATTATAATGTTATTGAGGCATATTTTACATGGCCTACGTCCATCCATTCCAAGGGTCTGAGTCAATCATTTTAAGTACACTTACCTAGTCGTGCAACCATCACCATAGTTTTGGAACATCTCCATCACCCTAGGGTGACCTCTCATGTCCACTCTCAGTCTCTTTCCTTTTCCTTCTTTCTTTGCCAGGCCCCTGCTAATCTCCTCCCTACCTCTATTCATTTTGTTTGGACGTTTCCTGTGAATGGAACTGTATAATGTGTGGTCTCTTAGGTCTGGTTCCTTTCCCTCTGCATCACGGTTGAGTCTGTTGTAGCGAATCTCGATTGGTGTTTCCTTTTTTTGTAGGAAATCTAAGTAACATTCTATTGCCAGACGCGCCGCAGTTTGCCTATCCAGTCATCACCTGATATTTGGGCTGTTCCAAATTTTTGGCTATTATGAGCAATGCTCCTATATTCTCATACAAATTTCTTCGTGTGGACCTATTTTCATTTCTCTTGGATAGAGTATCAGTAGTGGACTGATGGCTCATTTGGTACGTTTATATTTAACTTTTAAGAAATGGACAAGCATTTCCCAAAGAAGCTGTACCATTTTACATTCCTCCCAGCACCACAGGAGTGTTCCTTTTCCTCTACACCCTCAAATTTTGTTACTGTCTGTCTTCTTGATTATGGCCATCCTAGTGGGAATGAAATGGTCTCACTGAAGTTTCAAGTTTTATCTTCCTAACACTAATGATGTCAAGCATCTTTTCATGTGCTAATTAGCTATTCATATATGATCCTTTGTGAATTATCTATTCAAGACTTTTGCCCATTTTTTGATTGAATTGTCTTCTTATTGAGATGCAAGAGTTTTTTGTTTATCCTAGATACAAACCCCTTATTAGGTATTTGTTTTCCAATATCTTCCCATAGTATGCTTTTGTCTTTGCATTTTCTTGACGGCATCTTTTGAAGTGCACAAGTTTTTAATTTTGATGAGGTTCCATTTATCAATTTCGACTGTTTCATTTCTGTTATATGTGTGGGGTTGATCATCTCTTTATATGTTGAACACCCTTTATTATGTTTCAAATCCATTTACATTTTCTTTTCTGAGAAATGTCTGTTCATATCCTTTGGCTTTTTAAAATATTGGGTTATTGATCTTTTTTTAATAGAGCTGTAGGGGCTCTTTATATATGAGAAAAATGATCTCTTGTGTATGGTCCTCATTACAAGTAATTATCCTATGTGTCATCTGTCATTTGACTTCTCTTGGGGTCTGTTTTGCCATGCAGGTTAGAAAACTTTTGTGTGTGTCATTTAAAATTTCATTTTTTTTTCTTCTACGACCCCTGCATTGTGCAACAGAGGTAGAAACGTCTTTCCCACTCTTGAGGTGATAACATTTCTTCCTTGACCTCTTCGAATTCTTTTGTGTTTTTGTTTTGTTTGGCATTTAAATCTTTGGTCCATCTGGAATCATTCTCGGGTGAAGGATAAAGAAATGGAGATTTAATTTTCTTTTTTCCAGATGAGAACCTGGTTATTCTAATCCCATTTGTTAAAATTTCCCCCTTACTCAAGAAAGACGTGATGCCATCTTTATTATGTACTAAACTGGCCTATGTATTTGGGTATATTTCTTGACTTGCTATTCTTTTACACTGCTGTGTCTTTCTACTTATTTGCCTGAGCCAATGGGATCTTCATAGCAAGGCTCCATACTACTCGCTTCTCCTTACATTGTGTAATTACATTTGGAATTTTATTGGTTATTCTTGGCTATTTACTTTCACCTCAAGTTTAGAATTAGGCTGCTCACCTTCTGTGTGGCCTGCCCCTGCCCTGAAACATAATGCCATTGGTATTTTTGTTTAGATCATATCACACGTGTGATGATGTTTGGGAGAAATGATGTATTACAATGTGGAGGATCCCTACCCAAGGACACAGTATGCTTTTCCCTCTTTCCATTTGCATCCCTCATACTTTTAAAAACTTTTCTTCACAGAGAACACACCTTTATTGTTAAGTTTGCTCCTGGCTGCTTTATCTTTGTGTTGTTGGTGCTGTTGTAAATGGACAGGTTTGTGGTATTTTCTATCGAGCTGCTGTTTATACACACCAAAGCTTTTGCTCTCTGTAACTCCCTGTATTCCTTCTCACACTGTTTAATTTTCAATTTATTCTGTTTGCTTTTCTAAGTGTAGGGCATACCTGAAAAGTGATCATTTTGCCTCTTCTGTTCCAATTTCTATATCTCTACATTCTTTTTCATGTTCAGTGGTGTTCAATAGATCCTAGGGAAATCCTTGCACTTTTCATGACATTGGTGGACTTTTCATGGCCATCCTTGTGACTTTCATGACATTGGTGGACTTTTCATGGTCATCATTGTGCCTTTCATGACATTGGTGGAATTGTTTCTAGTGCATATCGTTAAGCATAATATTAGATCTTGAACTAAGAACTGCTTTATCTAATTAAAGAAGTATCCCTATATTCTATTTTTTTTTGCTTTACTTTTTAAAATCAAGAATGGATGTTGAATCTGAAAAGGCTCCATCAGCCTCCACAGAGATGCACTCAGGGTTTTCCATTTTGAATCTCTTTATAGGATGCAGTGTATTTGCAGACACCCTCAACAGCAGCCCTTCTTGCATTCTGGAATAGATGCCACTTGATTGTGGTGTTCTGCTTCCTTAATGTGCTGCTGGTTGTGGTGTGCTAATATTTCAGTTTGAATTATTGCATTAATACTTGTAAGGAAGACTCATCTGCGACTCTGCTTGTATTCGGTCTTCTTTGGGAGCATTGGTGTCAGTGTGATTATGCTCACTTTGCAGAAAGTGTTTGTATTGCTTGTTTTTTTACAAATACAAAGTGGACTCTTCATGCACACGCTCTAATGATTATGCTTTGTCTGTTTCTTCATCCTCTGTCTCTGCTCAGTGATAATTATCATGAGCTCCTATGGCGATATCCATGTGTCCGGCTGCAGGTACACTCCATGGGTGACCTCATCTAATTGTTACATCAGCCCAGGGAGGAAGGTGCATGGGGGAGGAGCCCCCTGAGGCTGCAGACCCAGCAGGTGGTGGGACTGTGGTCCATCACCTCTACCCTGCCCCAACTCTTCTTCTCCTGTCTTTACAAGTCATGCTTTTTGGCCTTCTTCGCCTTATTTTAACATATTAACCAGATGTCTTCATTTTCTTTTGTTTTTAGTCTACATGAACCCTCCTTTTGAATGTTTCTTGTATACAATGTAGACATCGCATCAATATGTTTAATCCTGTAATCATTACCTTTCTAAACTAACACGAAACACATTTGGTCCCTGGCTGTGGGATTTCAAGACACAACTTGGGCCTGACAATTTAGCTACAGGGGCAAGACCTCACCAGGTAACAAAGGGAAATAACACCAGGTCAAAAGGTTAGTCACTCAAGGCAGGACTTGATGAACCCCCAAACAGTCGGGTGTAGAGTGTGTGGTCACTTGACTTCTGAGGAAGACAGGAGTCTGTCAGAGGCTGGAACGAGGGCTGAGGAGCTGGTGTCAGCTTCTGACAGGAGGTGGGGAAAGAGCATGACCCTCTGACACTAATGGCTCCCTCAGGGGAACAAAGGGGGATGGGAGGCTGACTGTGGGGGTAGTAGTGCTGAGGTGGAGAAACCCTGATTGTGGAATGCTTTATGCCCCCTAACTAGTTCCCTCCTCATGAACAGTAGCTGCTCTCTGCGTCTGTGTGATAAACGGTGTGGCCACAAACAGCTGTTTCAGTTTATGGCACAGGTCAGCAAATCATATTGCATGGGCCAAATCTGACCTGTTGGCCAATTTCTAAATAAAGCTTTATTGGAACACAGCCATATCCATTAATTACCTCCTGTCTATGTCCACTTTCATGCTAGAATAGCAGAGTTGAGTAGTTGTGCCAGAGAATGTGTGTTCCACTGTCTCAAATATTTACTATTTGGCCCCCTATGGAAAAAATTTATTGTCTCCGCTCTATGGCAACTTGACTTATTATTTGCTTCCTATAAATTCCTTAAATAGCATTAATGGGTCAAAGAGTAGACACATTAAACATCTGATGAAGTATACTTGGTCCATGTCCTTCAAAAAGGTCATGCTAATTTATGTATTTATGTATCCAGTCACAATGTATGGGAGTGACCTTTTTCCACATGCTCACCAACTCCTGCGATTATCATGATCTAAAATTTTTACCAATCCTATAGGTGAAGAGAGATATAGTATCATTATTTTATATTTGAGTTTCTTTGATTGTGAGTTTTCAAGTTTTGAAAAATAAGTTCACATTTTTTGGCCTTCTTTTCTACTGAGGTGTTTAGATTTTTCTTATTTCATAAGAACTCTTTATATATGAAAGATAGACATTATCATCTATATTACAAATATTTTCTGCACTTTATCATATGATTTTAATTCCAGTTATGATATTTTTTGCCATTTGAGTTTTCTGTGGTCCAGTATATTAGCTTGAGTATATGAGTAAGTTTCACTTTTAACAGCAATGCTTCTAGTGCTCTGCTGTTGAGCACGATTCCAACTTTCTCTTGGTTTCTATGACAAATACCTTGAGGTAAGAACAGTTTTCTTATTTCTAGTTTATTGGGGCTTTTCTAAAGCAGACTTACATGTCAATTTCATGCCACTAATGCATTTGCAGAGATGTTTCTCTGGAAGAGCATCAATATGGTAAAGAGTTGACTCTTGACAAGTGAACAGGAGTGAAGCGGGGGACAAAGGAGAGAAGGCCAACCTGGGATGAGGAGAGAGCGTGATGTGCACAAAGGCACTGAAGGTGCAGTGACACAGGGCACAGGGAGGGTGGGCCAGTGGATCACTGGGGCTCATGGCAGGACAATGGGGATGAGGGAACAGCAGATGATACCAGGAGGCAAGCAGGGACCAGAACATAAGGGGCCCTTGAAATCAAGCTGCTCAGAACTTACCAAGAAAGTAAGCCCAGTGTGTTGTCATGTCTCTTTCAAAGGTAAGATAGTAGGAAGAGTGATTTCATTTTGAAATACATTTAGAAGTCCACAACTGATGAAACATTGAGTTATTTCCATGTAAATATTTGCAGGAAAATAACCCAAACCTAATGACAGTATGAACCCATTCAGGTTACAGTTTAAAGAAATGGGGTTACAATGGATTTGTGTTTTCTTTCTCAAGCATCTCTGTACCTGTTGTGGGGTCTTGTTGGAAAAGATAATGGTCGACCCTCCTTCTTCCACATCAGGGTATTCAGGAAATGTGCCAGTTAAGTTCCTGAGGAAGAAAAAGAGGGAAATTAAGTAGGAATGAACCCCATCCTCTCTGTTATATTTCCCACTCTCTGGCTCTGCTCACTGAAATGGGGGACAGTTCTTAGGAAGGAAGCTCCCTGCCCCTTGCAGCCAGATACTCTGCCTTGAAGGAACAGTAGACCCGGCCATATCCCTGGAGGTCTGCTTCTTCCAGGTAACTGTTGCTCCGAAACAGACACACCTCTCTCTCTCTCTTTTTTAAATTTTTTAAAAATTTCTTTTCAGTGTTTCAGAATTCATTGTTTATGCACCATACCCGGACTCCATGCAATACGTGCCCTCCATAATACCCACTACCAGGCTCACCCAACCTCCACCCGCCTCCCTCCAAAACCCTCAGATTGTTTCTCAGAGTCCGCAGTCTCTCACGGTTCATCTCCCCCTCCAAATTCCCCCAACTCCCTTCTCCTCTCCAGCTCCCCATGTCCTCCGTGTTATTCCACAAATAAGTGAAACCATATGATAATTGACTCTCTCTGCTTGACTTATTTCACTCAGCATAATCTCTTCCAGTCCCATCCATGTTGATACAAAAGTTGGGTATTCATCCTTTCTGATAGAGGCATAATACTCCACAGTGTATATGGACCACATCTTCCTTATCCATTCGTCTGTTGAAGGGTGTCTTGGTTCCTTCCACAGTTTGGCGACTGTGGCCATTGCTGCTATGAACATTGAGGTACAGGTGGCCCTTCTTTTCACTACATCTGTATCTTTGGGGTAAATACCCAGTAGTGCAATTGCAGGGCCATAGGGAAGCTCTATTTTTAATTTCTCAAGGAACCTCCACACTGTTTTCCAAAGTGGCTGCACCAACTTGCATTCCCACCAACAGTGTAAGAGGGTTCCCCTTTCTCCACATCCTCTCCAACACACGTTGTTTCCTGTCTTGCTAATTTTGGCCATTCTAAGTGGTGTAAGGTAGTATCTCAATGTGGTTTTAATTTGAATCTCCCTGATGGCTAGTGATGATCAACATTTTTTCATGTGTCTGTTAGCCATTTGTATGTCTTCATTGGAGAAGTGTCTGTTCATGTCTTCTGCCCATTTTTCGACATGATTCTCTGTTTTGTGTGTGTTGAGTTTGAGGAGTTTTTTATAGATTCTTGATATCAGCACTTTGTCTGTATTGTCATTTGTGAATATCTTCTCCCATTCTGTGGGTTGCCTCTTTGTTTTGTTGACTGTTTCCTTTGCTGTGCAGAAGCTTTTGATCTTGATGAAGTCCCAAAAGTTCATTTTTGCTTTTGTTTCCTTTGCCTTTGGAGACATATCTTGAAAGAAGTTGCTGTGGCTGATGTCAAAGAGGTTACTGCCTATGTTCTCCTCTAGGATTCTGATGGATTCCTGCCTCAGGTTGAGATCTTTTATCCATTTTGAGTTTATCTTTGACACACCTCTCTTTAGAACAAAGTGTACTTTTCTCCTTCTCCTCCTCCTCCTCCTCCTCCTCCTCCTCCTCCTCCTCCTCCTCCTCCTCCTTCTTCTTCTTCTTCTTCTTCTTCTTCTTTTAATTATTGAGGTACTCTGTGCTTGAATTAGGAATGAAGACAGAAGCACAAATCACTTCTTCCTGTTTAAAATTTAGGATAAACACAGGATTTTGAAACTAAACAGAAGGATGGAGTTGTTC
This sequence comes from Lontra canadensis, assembly GCF_010015895.1. Taxonomy (NCBI): domain Eukaryota; kingdom Metazoa; phylum Chordata; class Mammalia; order Carnivora; family Mustelidae; genus Lontra; species Lontra canadensis. The sequence goes on from NW_022631007.1 coordinate 14,693,291, forward strand.
AGATGACAAATTTAGTAATAATGCATGAAATACACAGACAAGCTTTAGGTTTCCATAAGGCTAAGGCTCCATTTCGTATGAGTTCCAAATAGTAATTTTTTGTGTGTGTCACCGTACAATTTCTACATTTTAAAAAGCAGACTTTGCAATTTAATATTGAGGAATTTCAGGAGGCATGTGTAGTTACAATTTCTAAGTTCCACGAATCCACTGAAGTAGAAAAATCTAAGGATTAGAGGAGACAACTGTGCTTATAAGTTCTCAAACTTTTGACCTTTGGAGCCCTTTATATTCTTGACAATTTTTGAATATCTCAAGGAGCTTTTGTTTATATGAGTTATAGTTATTGATATTTACTGTAATAAATATTAAAACCAGGAAATTTCTAAAATACACATTTTAAATTCACTTAACAATAACAATAATAAACTCATTATATGTTCACATAAGTGACATTTTTGGTATATGTTCCAAAACAACAACAAAAAATTAGTGAGAAGAGTGTTCCTGTTCTGCATCTTTGAAATCTTTTCAATGTCTGGCTTGATGGAGGGTAGGCATGTGCTCATATGCGCTTCTGTATCCATTCTGCTGCCTGTTCTGTTTCGGTTGAAGTTTGGGAAGAAAATCTGTCCTCACATTTGCCACATCTCCTCATATCAAAATCACACTCATCCATAACTCCACTGGTCTCAAAACTGAAACTCAAAATTTCCCAAAAATGGGAAACTCTCGGGCTCACAGAGGTGATTATGAGATTTCCAAAATTTTAATTTTTGTTAGGTCAGAGCTTTTCTTTCAGGCTCATTTGGTTCATTTTTGAGAAAATGTCTCTCAAAAGTCAAAGTTTGTCAGTTGTTTTCTAGATTAAAAATGATGTTCAGTGGATAGTGGCTGGTTCAGCTGCAGGCAGATGACCTCACAGGTTGGCTTCCTCATGGCCACCATATTTCCACGAGCTTCCCAAGGCTGCACCCCCGATTTCATCACATAGCATATGAAAAAGCTGTGTAGTCAAAGTTCAAGTCTTACTATAATTGTTTTTTACTGTGTCCTCAAGGATATTGTTAAATGAAACTGTTTTTCAAGGCAGATGCCTAGTAGTGAGGGCCACAGTGATTCTAAGTAGGGGTCATGGCTTGGTTCATGCTGAGAAGTCAGCATGCTCTGCTTGCTGGGGCCTCATTTTTCCTGTGGGATTACTCAGAAAACATTTTAAAATAGTCACATCATTGTCTGGACAAAATATCTCAGGTCTCTTGAACCTTTCCTGTGTGCTCATTCAGTAGGAATATGACTCAGCACCTCAGCTTTGCTTTGAAAGGAACTGAACACAATGGGGCATGTGTGGAGAAATGTAAGGACAAGGACGACAGAGGAGATCACACACTAAATGTGTAATTCTGTCAATGGGGTTACCACCATTGAAGCTACTTCGGTGGCCTCATGCACTCATTTACCCATCCACCTCTGTCCATCCACCCATCCATCCATCCATCCATCCCTGCTTCCTCCCTTCATATAGTCAATTAACAAACACCTGATTAGTACCAACTAGATTCTGGATGCAGTGATGGGAAAGAGTGATCTGAAGGTATTGAAATGTCAGCCCTTGCCTAGATCCCTCACCTTCCACCATCACATGGCTGGTATGTATAGTTGACCTCAGACACTGCTCGTCCACAAGACTCAAATCTCAATGCTTATTAAACTGCCTGACCACCATCTGTCTTGTTCTGTGTATCACTTGGCCTTGATGGGTCTTGGATAAGAACTGTGAATACACTTGGACTAAAAGCTCTAGCATTCTCTGTTCTGTGCACCCACTTGATCATTGCCCTGACAGTCACCTTTACAGGCAGCTCCACTAATTTTATTTCCACACTTCAAAGCTTGAGTGTTTCTGAGGACAGAGAACAAACCTAGAAACTTATATAAACTAGAACCCAAAATAATTTACATGTGCCATTTCTAAAGTAGAATTCTTTAAAAAATTTTTTTATATCTAAAATTTTTTTAAAACATTTAAAAAAAAGATTTTTATTTATTTATTTGACAGAGAGACACAGGGAGAGAGGGAACACAAGCAGGGGGAGTGGGAGAGGGAGAAGCAGACTCCCTGCTCAGCAGGGAGCCTGATGTGGGACTTGATCCCAGGACCCTGGCATCATGACCTGAGCTGAATGCAGACACTTAATGACTGAGAACCCCTAAAGTAGAATTCTTTTTTTTAAATTTCATTTTATTTTATTTCTTTTTAGTGTTCCAGCATTCATTGTTTTATGCACCACACCCAGGGCTCCATGCAATATGTGCCCTCCATAGGTATACCACCAGGCTCACCCAACCTCCCACCACCCTCCCCTCCAAAACCCTCAGATTGTTTCTCAGAGTCCACAGTCCCTCATGGTTTGTCTCCCCCTCCAATTTACCCAACTCCCTTCTCCCCAGCTCCCCATGTTCTCTGTGTTATTCCTTATGCTCCACAAATAAGCGAAACCATATGATAATTGATTCTCTTCTTGACTTACTTCACTCAGCATAATCTCTTCCAGTCCCATCCATGTTGATACAAAAGTTGGGTATTCATCCTTTCTGATAGAGGCATAATACTCCACAGTGTATATGGATCACATCTTCCTTATCCATTCGTCTGTTGAAGGGCATCTTGGTTCCTTCCACAGTTTGGCGACTGTGGCCATTGCTGCTATGAACATTGGGGTACAGATGGCCCTTCCTTTCACTACATCAGTATCTTTGGGGTAAATACCCAGTAGTGCAATTGCAGGGTCATAGGGAAGCTCTATTTTTAATTTCTCAAGGAATCTCCACACTGTTTTCCAAAGTGGCTGCACCAACTTGCATTCCCATCAACAGTGTAAGAGGGTTCTCCACATTCTCTCCAACACATGTTGTTTACCATCTTATTAATTTTGGCCATTCTAACTGGTGTAAGGTGGTATCTCAATGTGGTTTTGATTTGAATTTCCCTGATGGCTAATGATGATGAACATCTTTTCATGTGTCTGTTAGCCATTTGTGTGTCTTCATTGGAGAAGTGTCTGTTTATGTCTTCTGCCCATTTTTTGACATGATTATCTGTTTAGTGTGTGTTGGGTCTGAGGAGTTCTTTATAGATCTTGGAGATCAGGCCTTTGTCTGTAGTGTCACTTGCGAATATCTTCTCCCATTCCGTGGGTTGTCTCTTTGTTTTGTTGACTGTTTCCTTTGCTGTGAAGAAGCTTTTGATCTTGATGAAGTCCCAAAAGTTCATTTTTGCTTTTGTTTCCTTTGCCTTTGGAGACATATCTTGAAAGAAGTTGCTGTGGCCAATGTAAAAAAAGATTACTGCCTATGTTCTCCTCTAAGATTTTGATAGATTCCTGACTCACATTGAGGTCTTTTATTCATTTCGAGTTTGTCTTTGTGTATGGTGTAAGAGAATGGTCAAGTTTCATTCTTCTACATGTAGCTGTCCAGTTTTCCCAGCACCATTTATTGAAGAGACTCTTTTTTCTGCTGTATATTTTTTCCTGCTTTGTTGAAGTTTATTTGACCATAGAGTTGAGGGTCCATATCTGGGCTCTCTACTTTGTTCCACTGGTCTATGTGTCTGTTTTTCTGCCAGTACCATGCTGTCTTGGTGATCACAGCTTTGTATTAAAGCTTGAAATCAGGCAACGTGATGCCCCCAGTTTTGTTTTTCCTTTTCAACACTTCCTTAGCAATGTGGAGTCTCTTTTGATTCCATACAAATTTTAGGATTATTTGTTCCAGCTCTTTGAAAAATGCCAGTGGAATTTTGATCAGGATGGCATTGAAAGTATAGATTGCTCTAGGCAGTATAGACATTTTAACAAGGTTTATTCTTCTAATCCATGAGCACAGAATGGTCTTCCATATTTTTGTGCCTTCTTCAATTTCTTTCATAAGTGTTCTGTAGTTCCTCAAGTACAGATCCTTTACATCTTTGGTTAGGTTTATTCCCAGGTTTCTTATGGTTCCTGGTGCTATAGTAAATGGAATCAATTCTCTAATTTTCCTTTCTTTATTTTCATTGTTAGTGTATAAGAAGGCAACTGATTTCTGTACACTGATTTTGTATCTTGCCACATTACTAGAATTGCTGTATGAGTTCTAGTAGTTTGGGGGTGGAGACCTTGGGTTTTCCATATAAAGTATCATGTCATCTGTGAAGACAGAGCGTTTGACTTCTTCATTGCGAATACCATTGAATACTTTTTATTTCTTTTTGTTGTCTGGTTGCTGTTGCTAGGACTTCTAGTACTATGTTGAACATAGTGGCAGGAGTGGGCATCCTTGTCATGTTCCTGATCTCAAAGGGAAGGCTGTCAGCTTTTCCCCATTGAGGATGATATTCGTTGTGGGATTTTCATAGATCGATTTTATGAAGTTGAGGAATGTTCCCTCTATCCTTATACTTCTGTCATTTTAGGGTGGAGTGTTCTGTATATATCTATGAGGTCCATCTGGTCCAATGTGCCATTCAATGCTCTTCTTTATTGATTTTCTGCTTGGATGATCTATTACTGAGAGTGGCGTGTTAAGATCCCCTACTATTAATGTCTTCATATCAATATGACTCTTTATCTTGATTAATAGTTGTCTTATGTAGTTGGCTGCTCCCATATTGGGGGCATAAATATTTACAATTGTTAAATCTTCTTGGTGGATAGACCCTTTAAGAGTGATGGAGTGTCCTTCTTTATCTCTGACTACAGTCTTTAGTTTAAAATCTAATTTATCTGATATGAGAATTGCTACTCCAGCTCTCTTTTGAGGCCCACTGGCATCTTTCATTCCATCCTGTATCCTTAAGTTCCCTAAAGTAGAATTCTTAGTCAGATTACACATCCATTGTCATAGTAAGATTTAAAAATATTACATTTTTCATAGTACCTTTTGGGCAAAAATAGTATTAAATATATTTATTCTTTTTCTTTTTTAATTTATTTGATAGACAAGTAGGCAGAGAGGCACGGAGAGAGAGAAAGGAAGGGAAGCAGACTCCTCGCCGAGCAGAGAGCCCGATGCGGGGCTCGATCCCAGAACCCTGGGATCATGACCTGAGCCAAAGGCAGAGGATTTAACACACTGAGCCACCCAGGTGCCCCTAAATATATTTATTCTTTTTTAAAAAATTTTAAAAAGATTTTTATTTATTTATTTGTCAGAGAGCGAGTGCACACAAGCAGGCAGGGTGGCAGGGAGAGACAGAGAGAGAAGCAGGCTTCCCACTGAGCAAGGAGCCTGATGTGGGACTTGTTCCCAGGACCCTGGGATCATGACCTGAGCTAAAGGCAGCGGCTTAACCCACTGAGCCACCCAGGCACCCCTATATTCATTCTTAACAGATAAAAGAACATATTTAGTTTTTTTAGTCACATTAAATAGTTCCTGATATTCTGAAATTGGATGTCTTGACCTTAAATAACACAAAAACTGTTGTAGGGCACACATTTAAGAGATATATTTATATGTATTTAAAGAGATTTAAAATTCACATCTAGAAATGACAGTGTAGCCTTATAGGTTTGTCTCACTCCCCCACATGTGTACATACATGTGTGCATGCATACTTGCACACACACACACAGGTATGCACGCATGCACATGCACACATGCACACACACACATATGTGCTTCCCTGTGCTCACTCCACCCCATGTTCTCCCTCTCTCAGCGAGGAGATCTCTGTCCCCAGAGATTGTTGTTGCTTCCCTGCTTTGGGACATCCCATGTGCGCCCCAGGTTTGCCCTGACTGGGCTTCTCTCCTTAGCCCTGTCCCTGTGACCTGGTCACCTAGAGCATGCCATGAGAACACAGGTCTTGAGTTTTGTTTTATGTTTCCTTGGCTGCTGGGTTTCACATTTTTGGTTGTGTGCAATGGCAGAGATGGGGATGTGCCTTCCCTCTCCCGAGTCAGGGTGCTCAGAGCTGGACACATTCGCTCTGTCCCACTGATCACCATCAGGAAAGCTGTGAGGTGAGGAGTGTTTCAGCATTCTGGGCTCAGCGTCCTGGGAGCTGTAAGCCCTGCGGCAGACAGACGGCTTCGACTTGGGGACGATGGAAGAGAATATCATTTTGGCTCCCACCATGTTTCTGGCAGAAACAGCTGGGGGCTGACAGCATTAGCTGCAGGTGACAGGCCCATCTGGGGACTCCTGGGGGAGTAACTGAGGAGCTCCAATGACACGGTGTCAGGAACGATTACAAGTGGAAACAATATATCTGGTTTCTGCTGGACTCTGCTCCCCCTACAGGCATGTCATTCCTGTCTTCACCTTCTTCATGGTCCCTGCATCACCAGGGGTGGCAACGGTCCATTCAGTTGGGCACAGACATGGTGTACGCCCACCACCCACAGGGTCTGGACAACACTGGTGCCCATCCAGGTCCCTGTCTGGAAATCCTGCCGCTGTGTTTAGGGCTGACACAGGGTGGGAACACTGACTTATTCAAACAACTGGAATTGCAAAATGATGGAAAATTCTCCTGCCCACCCCTCCCCAGGACTCTGTTCCTGATTGCCTAAATGTGTCCTGGGCAGAGGAGAGTGGGGAGCTGCCATCAGGCAGAGACGGCTGGTCCCCTCTCTTTACTGGTGGACAGAACCATTGCTCTCCAAGATGGGCCAGACTGGTCCTAACTCCCAGGACCTCAGAATGTGGCCTTACTTGGAAATCAGGCCATTGTGGATAGCATTAGTTGAGAGGAAGTCATACTGGATGGGGTAGGGTGGACTCAAATCCAGTATGACTAGTGTCTTTATAAAATGGGGAAATCCGGACCCCAGGGCAGACACATACAGAGGGAGGACGTGTGAGGACACAGGGAGAAGACAGCTATCCATACGCCAAGGAGAGAGGCCTGGAACAGTTTTCCCTCATAGCTTGTGCAAGGAATAACAAGGCTGTCACCACGGAGGTCTTGGACTTGGAGCCCCAGCCTGGGAGGGAGGGAATTCCTACTGTTTCAACAGCCCAGGCTGTGGTCCTTGTTACTGACCCTAGGAAGCTAATCCATGAGTTTGGCGATGAGTTTGCTGCAGCTGACTTCTGCGGATGTTTTACAAATTCCATTCCACTCTCTCTGGATCTCTTGGATGGCCTAATTCTCTTTTCTGGAAGGTTTTCTTTCTTGGCTTCCTCCTACCTCTCTCATCCCTCCTCTGGTTTTTTAGGCAACCCCTCCTCTGCCTCACACAGAAGGAGCTTAGATTGGATGGCCTATAATCAATATTTGAGCCCTCCACTGTCCCTTCTTTCTGAAGTGAAGTGCTAATTGGATTCTCTCCATGCTCTCCTGCTCCCGCTGACCACCTGCTTAGCCTGCTGGGCCAGGGCCTCCTCGTCTTTCCACTTGTAGGTGTTGTGAGACCCAGGACTCCATCCTTAGGCTCTTTTCTGTGCACACCCATCAGGGTCTCATCCAGTTTCGTGGCTTCAAACAGCACTGCGGACTTCACCTCTCCCAATGCCCAGTCTCCTGCTTGTCTGTCCCCTGGGCCACAGACCTATATTCAGCTGCCTGCCCAGTACCCCCTCCAAAATGCAGTGAGTTCTTCAGGCTCCAATGGCCCAGACTCAACCCTTGTTCTCATTTTGTCCCCTTAACCTCCTCCTCCTCTCACATTTCCCTGTTTAAGAAAATGGGAACTCTTCTAGTCGTTCCTAGAGACAAAAGCCTAGACTCCTGCTCACGTGCTCTCCTCTTTCATATCTCTGTCCAATCCATCTGCCCACCCTGCTGGCTCCACCTTCTGATCACACCTGCCATCTGACCACCTCTTACTGCTTGTGCTGGTCCCTCCACCACCATCTCTAATGCCTTCCTACAAAGTACTGGATCCCAATAGGAAGTCCCCACAGCTCCAGTTCCCAATATACTCCTCAAAGCAGCCAGAGCGATCCTTTGAAAACAGAAGCCCTATCATGCTCTGTTTCTGCTCACAAGTCTGCCAATTCTCCAGCTCAAAGTGAAACCAATGTCCGTATAATTAGGTTATCCTCTGTCCCTGCTTACAGGTCTCATTCATTATGCAATTAACAATGTATCCCCTTTCCTTCTTAAGTGTTCTGTTTTGGACATTAAATGACATGGTTCCTCCATTTGCAATGGCCTCTGTAAGAGTCCCCTACTGTCTCCCTGGCTGGACCTCCAACACCTTTCACCTACTTCTAGCCTCTCCTCGGTCTACCTGGATTCTCCCTCCTCAGAGACATGCTCGCCCACAGAGACAGCACATGCTCTCATGTCATGCTATCTGAGGTCTTTCCAGACTCTCTCTCTTTTAAAAAATATTTAATTTATTTATTTGACAGACAGAAATCACAAGTAGGCAGAGAGGCAGGCAGAGAGAGAGGGAGAAGCAGACTCCCCACTGAGTAGGGAGCCAGATGTGGGGCTTGATCCCAGAACCCTGGGTTCATGACCTGAGCCGAAGGCAGAGGCTTTAACCCACTGAACCACCCAGGTGCCCCTTTCCTGACTCTCTTGCATAAAATAAAGTTTTCGGCCAAATAAAATATGTGTTCTCCCATCTGCTAGCCAAAGGCCTTGCTGAGGTAGGTCTATCTGGGGTAGAGAAGAACAGTGACTTTTTGGATAATAACTCTGGTTTCTCTTTGCAGTTTGGAAATTCCTTTAATAGACGTGGGGATCTTCTCTCCTTAAATGTTAACACAACAGTCTCTGCAAAAGGATTGTGTTAGACACACTGCCTCTGTGCATCATTATGGAAATCATGGCTTTCCCTCAATTATACTTTGAACCTTGATCCCAAAGGCATTTGATTATTCTGAAATTTCATCATTTCAGAATGATGACATGCCAAGTTAATGCATGGCTTGCCCTGCAATGCCTTTCCCAGACACCCCACACCCACCCCAACATTTGTCCTCCAGTTGCTGCAAAAAGCAAGGTAAAAGCGGGGGCTTCCAACCAGCGCCATACCACCTAATGGAGCAAGTGATGCAGAAAATGGAACTCGGCCCGTGGCGGCATGAAGGATGGCTTGGACCGTGCATGGGATGTCTGCCTCGGTTCACCAAGTCTACAGTGCAAGATAGAAAAGGAGAAGCAAGAAAGGGGGAAACTGTCCGAGAACATGAATCTTGAGAACCGGATACAGAGCTTGAGAAGACTGGATTCGTCAGATATTTCTGAGTCTTAGCATCGAGTCACCCGCACGCAAATGCCGACACATTCCATGGGGGTCACATTTATTTTAAAGCAAGAATTCAGCTTCTTGGGACAAAATTTAATTTGCATTAAATTAAATCTGATTTCCAAAAGACAGTCTTTTTTTTTTAGGTGATACATTGAATCTTGTCCTTAAAAGAACTTAGAAAGATTTGAACACCAACATTGGAGGTGAATATATTATGGATCAAACTCTAGGGACTGTCTTACAGTTTTCAAAAACAAATGACACCTGCATAGTTCTCAATCTGGACTACTCCAGGAATAGTACAAAAGAAGGAAGCCGAGGAGCCACCAGGTCCCCATCCCTGCCAGAGAATTAATCTTCTAGGGGACGATACGTTCTAGTTGTTCCAGAGCTGGACAGCTGTGGTGGTCTGACCTTCCTTCCAGCTTCTTCTGTCATTCTGGTTCTTGACTCTGTATTGCACAATCAGAGTTATTTAGGGTAACAGCCTCCAACCTCTCAGCGCCTAAGTGAGGTCTGCATCCATCACACCTGCTCTCCCCTGACTGAGCTTCCGTGTAGGTTTCATAAGGTGTCAAACGATCCCACTGTTTGGTCCTAACCTGTTCTCACTTGGTTCTCCCTCACTCCCACCCAAATCCTTGGGTGGTGATTTCTCTTCCAGTCCCTGTCTGGGACCCTACAGATATGGCTAAGAGGAGCTCCAGCCTGAGGCACATGAGACCCAAGCTGCCATTCTCCCCAGAGACCAGTGGCCCTTCCTGCCCACTCTCCATCTCCACAGTGGGAGGTGGGAAGTATCCTATATTTCACTTTGTACAAATAGCATTTGCCCGGTATCTGGATTGCTCAGGCAATGGTATTGTCCTTTCCTTATTGTGCCTGAAATTTGTTTCCACCAGGGTGCCAGAGTCTGGAGGCAGGGGCTGGAACTGGGGCACAGAACTGACTCTTGGATGCTGAAGGGCCAACCTGGCTTGTCTGGAGCTCCCATGCCCTGATCCAACCAAGTTCAGGTCACCCAAGTTCACGTTTCACTTGGGCATTTCCTGCTAACCGCACCCACCTGTTTGGGAAAGTCAGAGGCTTCCCACAGGATGCCCGTGTTTCCTTATCTTCAATGGAAGAGTTACAATTCGGTATAACCCCCCCACCCCTGGTGGGCAAGCAGTGTGATGGCAGCAGGGAGGACAGGGGTGATGGCAGTGCACTGGGAAAAGCCCCCTGGTCACACCCCAAAAGAAGAGAATTCACACCCAAACATGCCACGTGGCTTCATCTTCCCGCACCAGGAAATGAAAAAAGGAAAAAAGATCTGTCAGCTGGGAGCCCAGTGTGTTGAGAAAATGTGATCAATGAGCTATTGTCTCAGTTTCTGTTCCAGGACATTTGGGTGATTATTTCCATACCTGAAATAACCACAGAATGTGTACTGACAGATCTTACAAATATTCTTTTAAATATTTCCTCCTGCTAAATTTTATCCATGAGATTACCCCAGGGCATGGGGCACGCTCCCCTCCTGGCTGTATGTTGGTTCTCCTGAAGATCTCCAGAGACCTGCTGCTGATAGAAAGCTCTGGGTGAAGAGCCGAGAAAAGAGACCGGACCCTGACTCTGGCCACTCCTCCCGTGGGGGACCCCCCTCTCCTACCGGCTTCTCTGGCGAACCGTTCACCTGTTGCGCCAATAGGTTAGCTCTCTCCTTCCTCTAATGCCTTCATCATATTGCCATGATGGGTTGTGACCCGTTTGAGTGTAACGGAAGCCAGATGTGAATTTGAGTTTCTTTGGCTGCTAGTGAAGTTGACACTTTGCTCCGCACCCCGTGCATGTGTGCTTCCTCATTTCTTGGATCCACTCACGTAGCAGAAATTCTAACAGCTCATATGCTTGTTGCACGAATGTTTACAATGCATTTTCACACATGCCTTTCCGAAAGTACTTTCTCATTTTATCCGTACAGAAATTCTGCGAGATGAGCTTTCTCTCCATTTTGCAAAGGAGGACATAAGTGACTTATCCTAAGGCAAATGCTTCCTTACGGGAAGAGCCTAGATTCCAGCTTGGACTTCTGCCTGGATGCCCAGGGCGCCCCTGCTCATCACAATCACTCGCTGTGTTTGCATGATCCCTTAGATAAGGGATTCCTACTACTATTGCTGTCGTGTGTGCTCTAAACCCTTCCCACGTTGTTTGCCCCAACAGTTCCTCTGTTATGACTCTTCACAGAAATGAAAGCAGAGGTACTCTGTGATGTGCCATTTGTACTAGTAAAAACTGTAAATAATGAAATCTGTAATAAAATCCCACAAATAATCGCCCACTGGGGAACTGTTCTATAACTATGGTAAAGCCTCGCGGTGGGACTCAGCTTCTGGACCTGACTTCATCTGTTCTTTACCTGTTCACTGCGGGCACTTCGTAAACACTTGTATGGATGAATAAATTCAGCCCTCACAAAGACTAATCTGCTCTATAGGAATAGCGGGGATGTTAATGGTAGAATATCAAGGAGAAAGAACAGGCTGGGAAGTGATATGTGTTATAGAAGGAAGAGGGAGGAAGAGAGCCTCATGGGTGTGTGTTTCTGTGTGCAGGTGTGTGGAGACCAGTCAACAGGGACACAGTGCGGTGAGCTGGGGTCACGCACAGCTGTGGGGTTGGAGGGAGGAAGGCCAAGAACCTCTTCCCTGTATGTTTTAGTATTGTACTCCTTGCTATAGCATATGGGAATTATGTTGATAATTAAATAAAACAATAAGCTAAAATAAATTCCAATAAAAACAAATGTCATATTTGGTTGGTTTCCTTTTATGTCTTATTTTGGGGGTGGATTTATACAGACTTCGTGAATTGTACAGTAGAATCAGTCCAATTTTCTTTGACAATATTTTTGTTTCTGTTAGAAAATTGTGACCTGTCTCTAGGAGGGCTAAATTCTCCATCCTGCTTTCTATTCCTTTTTGACCTTAATAATTAAATCAACCCAGTTATTGCAACTATGTTGTTTGTATTCCTATGACTTTTTACTTATCATACACTATTTATTTCCATCTGTTTGTCAGTGCCTGGGCTCTCTGCTTGGCTCTACTAATCTATGTTTTTTTGTTTTCATATCAGTATAATATATTTATCTTATTTTTCTTTATAATATACTTGGAAACACAATGCCATTTGTCCTTCCTGTTCTTCTTCTCTTCCTGTGTTAATCCTAATGGTTTCAATAATTATGTTTTCAAGTTCAATAAATAATCCTGTTAGATTTTAATTGGAATAGCAGTCTCTCTATAAATTACCTAGAGCAGATGTGTCCTCTTTCCATTTAACCAGGAAAGTGGCCTATTTGGCCATTTATTCAAGTCTCATTTCGTTCCATCCTTTTAACATTTATGGACTACTTAAATTTTCACAGATTTTTCTTTCATGTTTAGTCTATCATCGATTTAAAAAAATACATTTTGTTACTTTCTTTAAAATATTTATTCTCATTTCTTTCTCATGTCATCCTACTGAAAACAATTTCTATGATTATTATTAGGGGCAAAAGTCATCCATATGGTCCTTTCCTTTCATGGGAAGGCCTACAGTGTTTCTTCATTAAGTGCAGGGCTTTCTTTTGTTTTAAAGAATACTGGATGTTTCATTCATTCATTTACTTATTTATTCACTGATTTGGAGCTTATTTATTGAGGATCTACTATGTGCCAGACACTGTTCTAGGCACTGGGAGAAAACAACAAACAGAAGATACAAAGGTCTTTGTTTTTATTCAGCCTACACTTCATTATGCCAGGAATTAGTCCTTGCCTTTCCATTTTTAAATTTTTAAAATAAGAAGTAGGTATTGATGCTATGAAATGGTTTCTCTGAATGAACTGAGATGATCATATTGCTTTTATGGGTATACATAATATTGAATTTTCCTACCACTTAATTTTTCATGTTTGTGGGAATCAACACTTGCGGTCTCATTTCGAGCCACTTGGAAATCTGAAAGTACTCTTTGACATAACAACTGAGCCAGAGACAAAAGTCAAAACACAAGCAGGTTGGAGATGGACAACAAGAAGAAAATCATGACATGTGATTTTTAAAAAAATCCTACAGAATGAGGAATCAGCACCATAACTGCATGCCTCTAACTTCCTCTCTCCCAGATCCTGCTGGGACAGGTCTGGGAGCGAGAATTCCTGGGGCGGGGGCTCCGGTGGAGTCCTCACAGCACCTGCTCTGGGGAGGGAGGTGTCTGGGGTCTGATCTGGGCATCTGGGAGCTGCGGGTCGGGGTCAATGGCGCAGGACAGTGAGGCCAGGAGTGCGAAGGAAGCTGCTGCTGGGTCATGACCCGCCTGAGGGTTTTAAAGGTTGTTTCTTCCTCTCTGTGGTGAGCAGACTGAACGCAGTGCCTGTGTTCATGCCACTGTGTGTTTCCTTCCCCTTGAGTGTGGGTGGGACTTGGTGGCTGGCTTGTAACCAACAGGACACAGCAAGCACGGCGACCGGATGTCACTTCTCTGATTGTTCTACGATTGTTCTATGCAGTTTTAATTGCCACCTTGCTCCCAGACTCTCTCCCTTGCTTGCATTGACGGGGCCCGCTGCCAGACCAGGAGGCCCACCTAGCCAGGACCTGGGGGTGACTCCAGCCAATGGCCAGGAAGCACCGAGGCTCTTGGAACTGCAGCCCATGAGGAAATGCGCGCTGCCGGCAGCCACAGGGCTTGAACGCCGACGAGACCTTGTCTGCAGCCTTGTTGGGCTCCTGCAGCCCAGACTCCTGATCCACTGTGGTGGTGAGACCCTCAATGGGTGTGGTTTCCAGCCTCTAAGTTTGTGAGCAGGAGGAATCCGTTAGTAGCGGTAGACAGTGAACGCTGTCATGCTGAAACAGATCTGGGGGGGCAAGGGGGATTGCAGGGATGAGTTAGGAGGCCATGCAGTCTAGGTTAGGGCTGGTGTGGCACACACCAGACCCAGTGGCAGCGAAGATGGAGGCCTGAAAAGGGGGTGGGTTAGGGGCATATTCTGAAGGCAAAGCCAACGGAATTTTCTGATGGACTAGAAGTTGGGCAGAGAGGAGAGGTGTCACGGTCATGGCTAAGAGACTGGCAGGGTGGGTTCTCCATATGCTGGGATGGGGAAGGCTGTGTGGGTGCAGCTTTGAGGGAGTGAGGGTCTGGACATGTAGAGCCTAGGAAGTCCCCTGGATACCCGTATCTCCATGTCTCTTGGGGCTGAGGACTCACATTTGCAAGTCAATGAAGCCTGGATGGGATGGAAACCATGTGCCCAGATGAGATTGCCAGGGAGACAGAAGGTTCGGGAAGGCAGGCCGGGGTCCTGTGCCTCCGGCTGTTGAGGTGGGATAGAACAGGGGGGCAGGGAGCCCGCTGGGGTAGCTTCTATCAGCTCTTCCTGTCCAGGATTTTTTCCCCCTCTTGTTTCAGATGATTGTACTCTATGATGTAACCAAAGTCAGCCTCAAGATGGAGTGTGTCCTGGACAAAGCTGATGATTTCATGGAACCAGGGGAGTCTACTTCAAGTTTGATGGCCTTTCCAGCAGGAAAGGGCCATGTTCTCGGCCCCCAGCTGACAGGTCCATTCCCCATGTTGGCTGCTGCTAGTCTTCCCCGTACCCTAATCTTTCACTATAGGTGACAACCTCTAGTCATTGAAAATGCAGTGTCATTTCTGGGTAACCGGATCTGGTAAAAGTAGCGAAATGAGTTGTAAAGAACCTTCCATAGTAGTGTAGTCATTAACACTTATGTGCCTGGAACTTGATACCATCGTCTGTGTACTGCGTCCAACGGTCCTACAAGGTAGGTACTCTTATTTTTGTCAGTGATTTTCAGAGAAAACTGAGGCTTGGCAAGTTTCAGGGACTTGCCCACGCAGAATCTAACCCAGAGCAACTCCAGAACCTTCGGGAGCCATGTGGACTGAGCTGATGGTGACGGGAAGCAACGGTCGGTTGAGGTTCCAGTAATAAAAACGTAAAATAAAGCTTTAGACACAGTAAAGCAGTATCTGGTGGCTAGAGGCATCGCAAAGACAGTTGTTTCCTGGAAATGAAGGAAGCCAGGCTGCTGCGCCGGTTAGCTGTGTGGCCCAGCAACGCACTCCGTCATGGTGGGACCTCTTCTCTTTCCTCAGCCACACAGTGTAGCTGAACTAGGTTTATGCCTTCAGTTGTTATAAAATAAGTATGGTGTGCCTCTTAGATCATTTCTAAAGTTCCTTTCAGCTTTAGAAACTCTATGATTTATATGTGACGGAAGTGGGAAAGGAAAGGCAATGTTAGTTTCTTACAGAATCTACTCCATGATTAATGTTACTTTCTTATAAAAATATATTTGATGTAGCCATCTGACTTTGTATGCTTTTATGGAGGAAGCTTAAGGAGAAAAACACCCGTGCCTTATATCTTTCAGTTAGCGAATGTGAGGTACAGAACCCTTGGTAAAGTGAAGGCCTATTAAAAATTTATGCATATTGTCAAAAAGTTTTGCAAAAACATGAAAATGACCAGCCCCAGAGTTTTCAGTGATTTAGAAAGCAGAACTACTAAAATGATAAATATTTCCCCTGAGGTCTGACACTGGGTTTCAATGGGTCCCACCATTTCAGACTCCCAGGACAGAGATTTATCTGTGTTTCATCAAGTATGAAAAATATATGGATGGAGGGGCTTCCGGCTGCCCACCCCCCCAAGTCATCCAGCTACCTCCATTAATGTCAGCAAGCTCATAAATTTCTCCCATGTTCTAAAGAAAGCAGCTTGTGCCACTGCACAGAAGCCTCCAGAAGTGTCACTTGCTGCCTATAAATTCACTTACACTCAATAAAGGCAATTGGCTGCACATGGACCTAATTACCATCGCCTTCCTTGGGAAACTGAGGGGTTCACCATTTCTCAAAGGAGAGAAGGAAAAAGGAGTGTGCAAAGCAAGGCAGTTTCATGGTGGCACATCACAGAATCTGATTTATTCATTGATGTTTCTACTTATTAGTGGGATATTATAAGCAGTTATCACTCAAGATGGAAACTTCCTTCTTGATTTGAAAGTAATACCTTTGCTCATGCTTGAATCCTATGGGAAGCTCCCTGACCTACCCCCTGCCCATTCTTTTATTTATTTATTTATTTATTTATTTATTTATTTATTTGTCAGAGAGAGAGAGAGTGCACAAGCAGGCAGAGTGGCAGGCAGAGGCAGAGAGAGAAGAGGGCTCCCTGCTGAGCAAGGAGCCCGGTGCAGGACTCAATCCCAGGACCCAGGACCTGAGCCGAAGGCAGCCGCTTAACCAACTGAGCCACCCATGCGTCCCCCTCTGTCCATTCTTATTTGAGCAAAAGAAACAATATATTAATGATCACGTAATTTACTATTTTGATTACTCTTTGGTTGAGAAGATGACATATATAGCTTACTTTCACTTTTCTGGCTTAAATATTTTTTTGTAAAGAGAAATGGATACCTAGGCAAGAGCGAAGCACTCTAGGAAGGAAAGCCGAGATTTCCCATTCAAATAGGCAGCCGCCAGTTTCTGTCCACGCACTCCTACTTCAAAACCCCAGAGTTGTTCACCCGCCAACCCTTCCTCATTTAAGGAGTCAGGCATTCTCTTGTCTATCCCAAGACTCCAGGAAGCCTCGGAGGATAGTTGTAGGAGCAAAAGTGTAAGTTAGCTCTCAACTCATTTCTTAGGTGCCACTTTTAAAAACAAATAATCAGTTATAGACAGCAGCAGAACGAATTCTAGAAAAGGGCAGCTTTAGGGCATAAAGATTAATTCTGAAGATTCTCTGACCTTGCTTGGTTAAGTGACAAATACGGATTTGTGAAGCACGAGGTCAGGATGATTTCCATCTGAAACAACACATACATGTTGACACATGTCACCACAGGACATAGAAAGTAAGAGTGAGCTAAGTCAAACCAAAGGGCTCTCTATCCAAGGAACACTCAGCCTGTCCTTGGTTATGGTGTATTAAGCACTGGAAAGTGGATGGCTCCAAAGTCATCTGGCTTTCGAAGTTAGTGACCTCAGTCGGTAGACTTGCAGGCTTTCACTTTCCAGGGATAATATTGGCTTTAATTTTTTCAGTAGTGCTCTGCCCCTCCTTCAGGTGATTTCCTACATAGTCCCCTTCTCTAGACGGAGTGACCAGTGTGGCCATAATTTGGGCCCAGGGCTACTCCAAGTACAGTCCCGGGGCAGGGACTTCGACATCACCCAGAGCTCGTTAGAAACTCAAAGTCTACACCAAAAACGCAGGCAACAAAAGCAAAACTAGACAAGTGGGATTGTATTAAACTAAAAAGCTTTTGTATAGCAAAGGAAACGGTCAACAACATGAAAATGCAACCGATAAAATGGGAGAAAATATTTGCGAGCCATATATCTGACAAAGGGTTGACATCTAAAATATATGAGGAACTCCAAAAACCTAATATAAAAAAAAAAAACTGGTTAAAAAATGGGCAAAGGAACTGAAAAGACATTTCTCAAACAAGGATATACTAAGGTCCAATGTTTGTGGGGGGCACACTAAAATAATAGAAATATATATATGTCTCTGCCCTTAGTTCCTCACACAGACTCCTAAAACCCTTGTCATTTCCTGAGTGATCGGAGCACCAGGACCATCCTTTGTTCTAGTAATTATTGTTTGACCCCACTTCCTCACACAGGGGCTCGTAAATCCCTGGGTGATGGGAGCATCTTTTGTTCCACTGAAACGATGTCTGGTGGGTAGCTGAATAGGGGGCTCACCCTGAGGAAGATGGAGCCATGCGAAGCTTGGAACTTTCAGTCCCACTCTCTGCTCCCCAGAAAGCAGAGAAAGGATGGAAACTGAGTTAGTGATCAGTCATGCCTACATGATGAAGCATCCGTGAACATCCCCAAAGCATGGGGTTTGGAGATATTCCATGTTGGTGAACACGCTTGGGGGCTGGGGGCCTCCCCTTCCCCACTCCTCGCCCTCTGCATCTCTTCCATTCGGATGGTCACCTGTCTCCTTTCATTATAGACCAGTACACGTGTTTCCCTGAGTTCTGTGAGCCCTTTTAGCAGATCATTGAACCCAAGGCGGGAGTCGTGGGAACCCCAACTTAGAGCTAATCAATCAGAAATAAAGGGGACAGCCCGAGACCCGTGATGGACATCTGCAGCAGAAGCGGTCTCGTAGGACGCGGCCCTCGGTCTTTGGGGTCCGGTGTGGTCTTCGGGTTGCGTCTAAGCTGTGCTGAGTTATGGGGGACCTGGCTGGTGGTGAGGAAAAGTGCTCCACATGTGGAAAACGCACACATCTGGTGTCACAGGTGAAGGGAATTCCTGTGAGCGTTGAATGGTGGTTGTCAGAGGAGGGGTTAGGGAGGAGCGGGGTGGCTATTAGTCAAAGGGTACAAAGTTCAGGTCTATGGCCCAGCACTTCTTGTAGGTCTAGTGTATGCTTATGGTTAACAATGCCGCATTGTATACTTAAACGTTAGCTAAGACGGTAGATTCTATCTTAAGGGTTTTTAGCGGCACAGGCGCGCACACACACACACACACACACACACACACAGTAATAAAGTAAAAAGATTAGGAGGTGATTAAAATTAAAAAAAAAATATGTAGGCTCTCAGTTGCCACCCAAGTCCTTCTGGGGATGAGGTCCAGCAACCTGTGTTCCAACAGGCTTTCCAGCTAATTCTGACGCAGCCTCCAGTATGAGCTCCCCCGCAGTCTGGCCCCATATTAGTGACAATATTTAGTTAGACCTTTGGTATTCCCTGCCCATGAGCTCAGCTCGACTCATGTATTCCATCTGCTGAATCCCAGGCCCTGTGCTTGGCTGGGAAAGGACCAGGGCAAGACATCACTGTCCCACGCCCCAAAAGCTTTTGGTCTTGCGGGACAGACACAGAAGCATGGCAGAGTGGAGGGTGCAGTGGGAGCTAGGGCTATAAGCCGGAGTCGTCCCCAGCCCACAGAAAGGGTTTCTGTCTGCTGCATTCACAAAAGAGCCTCAGGGCCTGTCTTTTAACAGGACTTGGCACCTGGACGGAGCACGAGAGCTCGAGAGCCCCTGGCTGATTTAGCATGACAGCTGGCACAATGCATGTGATTTCACGCAGTGGGTGCACTTGTCCCCGAGGCTTCGATTGGTAGTGCTGCGCATTTAATTTCTCGTCCCACCTCTTCTTGCATCCTGTGCTCACCCGCATGTATTTTCCACCAAAACAGATTGCAGAAATGTTATTCACCTCCTGGTCTGAGCAACCTACATGTGTTCACGTCTCCTCTCTAGACCTCAGCTGTGCTGTTTTACTGATGATAACATTTGAAATAAAGAGCTCCTCACTCACCTCCCTGGGTGTGACCAACCCTTTCCCTTCTATATTCCATTTTGGAAGTTATTCCTGCTTCATGCAGGAAACTCCAGGGAGGGGTATAAAGGAAAGAACCAGCTGTGGGCCCTACTACCCAGACGGTGTCTGCCACGTACTTTCTAGTGATTTCTTCTTGACGTCTTGAAAAATCCTCGGAGGCCCCAGTTCTGAACCCTGCCCTGAAACCAGTTCTGGTTTTATAAGAAGTTTGCGTTTCTGCAAGTCTTCACACTGCCGGGTTTCAGTTCTGCAAGTAAATACCTAGGTTTTGGCCAACTTCTTGCTTCTCTGAACCCACTCTGAAATCTGTAAGATAACTGGGGCACGCCAGGTCCCCAGAATCCCATGGTGCCTCTCCCGCCTTCTCCCTACACAGGACCATTGCCATGCTCACTGTGCAGATGTCTAGGAGGAGGGGAAAGAGAAGGAATCAGAAAGGAGAGCCCTGGGTTTCCAGGGAGTATGGAATGAGCCCCGTGGACTCCCATAACTGTCAGCTTTTCCTGCAGGATGACACTGCATGCAGGACAAGGTTTTTGCTTCTGGAAGGCTCAGAACAAGGAAACACACTTAGGGGTGTGGGACCATCGTGGTTTTTGAAATCCAGAGACCTGAGTATGAATTCCAGCCCTGCCTCTCCTGAGCCACGGGCCCTGAGAGCACCACTGGTGCAGACTTTCTAAGCCCTGGGATCCCAGAAGAGCACCCATGGGAAGTTCCTAGTGCAGTTTCTTCTGTAGGAGAGTGGAGAGCCACAGAGGCCGAGACAAACAGACCCGCGTCTGAAGGAATGAATCATGGTGGAAGCTGGTGTGGCCCTGAGGGCTTAGGACATCCAGAAGGGGACCACTAAAGACCAGATCGGGGCGAGACCCGGACAGCCCTCCACTTTCCCATGCCAACAGGGAATGCGCGTTCTGCCTCCATCCAAACCACTCACCCTCAGCAAATTTCTGCTCATGGCCCGGGGCTCTGCTGGCCAGTGAGCATGGTCACCCCAGTTTTAGATTCTCCTCCAGTGTGAGTTCCTGGTGCCCGGACTCAGCCACACAGAAGTTCTCTATGTTCAGGACCTAACACACCTTAAAGTGACAAAGCTTAACTTGCAAAACGGTGCACAAAAGGACAAATCTTACTGCATTTCAATGGTATCTTAACTTTAAAAATGAAACAAGCAAACAAACAAAGCTCCTGCCACCCAAACAAAGCATTCCAAGACCTCTTCCAGAAAGAATGCACATTTGCTGGTGATCTGTAGACATGTCACTGCTCTGCCCTGGGGATCTGAAGCACATTCCATGCTGTCTAATTCTTGCTTGCCTGCCCTGTTATTATCCCCTCAACTTTCTTCCCCACCCCCAGCCCTGGCAGCCCTGCCTCTCCCTGCTCCACCACCAGTCAGTCTCTCTTTCTGGAGATTTCCAGTGCAGCATTTCAAAAAGATGCTCACAGCTGGGATTATAAATTTCCCGCATCCGGGAATAGAAACTGCAAATTTTGTGTCTAGAAAATGATGGCCTTTCTCTATGCTTGACATAATTATGGAGGGTGTAACACGTGACACACATGTGTCTCCAAGGATTTTATATGAATTAATCGATTTTATCCTACCTGTGAGTTAGGTGTTATTAAGGTTCTCCTCTTAAGATGAGGAAATGGAGGCTCAGAGAGTTTAAGTAACTGGCTCAAGGTCACACAGCCTATAAGTCCCAGAGCTGGGAGTTGAAACCACGTTGCCTGGGCCCACAACCTCTACTCCCTTGTGTATGTTTTATTTATAAAGTATATGTTCATCATGAATATGATCACACAGTAAGATTAGAGACAGTGGCTCTGTCCACTACGTTCCCAGCCATGTCCTCCCCACTGAGGACCAAAATCATCCCAAGCCTTTCCTCTTGACCATCCCTCTGGACTGTGTGTTGGCTTAAAAAATGGAATAAGGCTATGTAATTTACATCTCTTGCAGATTCCTTAAGAGTATGTGGATTAAAAGGAGTTGGCTAAAATCCAAGAAGTGCCACTGGGCCGATCCTAGAGCTAGCCCTCTATCTGGGGTGTTACACTCTGTACTGAAGGGTGAGCTGCACTTTGGGCCTAGTTGCCACATATTGAGGAAGTGGCAATGCTCTGTCACAGGACAATTTGCAATTTGCAAAGACCCGAAGGCTGGGGTCAGCCTTGGTTTTCAGGTGGCCTGATGCCCGTGAGGGCCGGTTCTTTGGTGGTCGGAGCCCACAGTCCCTCTCGAGGGCTGGCTGTGAGCAGGCAGCCTCCCTGGGGTTCAGCGTTCTCACAACCCTGAGGCGCTGGAGGGGGGCTCTTCTGAGACCCTTGATGACACTTTAAAATAAAGCTTACTGAAGGATTTTGAAACATCAGTGACAGTTTATGACGGATCCCAAGCCAGGAGACATAGCAATTGTAGCAAGATATTTTCTGAAGACAAGTGTCCCCATGATAGTGCTCTCCAACATGGTAGTCACTTGTGTCATGTGGCTATCTCAACTTCAATCTAAATTTATTAGAATAAAATAAGATTAACCATTCAGACCCTCCCTAATTACCTTGTAAGTGTTCAAAAGCCACATGTGGCTTAGGCTACTCCGCTGGACAGAACAGAAAGGCTGACGGGACAGGGCAGGTCTAGAGTAAAGCACTGTTCTAGAACAAACCTGTGTGGTTCTGTCCTTCATCGAGAATGCTACCGTGAAAAGGAGAGGAGTGCGTATTTCAGAGCTGTTGAGTGTTGTGGTCTGCTGAATAGTGGCTCCCCGAAGTGCTGGGTCCTGACCGCTTGGAGCCTGTAAATGTTCTCTTACATGGAAATAGGGTCTTTGTAAATGGGGTTAAATTAAGGATCACAAGACAGGGGGATTATCCTGGGTTATCTGGGTGGGCACTAAAAGCAATCATAGTAATAGGAGTCCCCCCAAGAGAGGAGCACAGAGAGATCAGGGGCACACAGAAGAGTGGAGACTGAAGGGACGCAACCACGAGCCAAGGGATGCCAGCTGCCTCTGGAAGCTGCAGGAGGTGAGAAACAGACTCTCCCTTAGAGCTGATGGGAGAGGGTGCAGGGGCGGGGGCGGGGGGGTGGGCAAACCGCCCTGATGACACCCTTGACTGCACATTTCCAACTTCCAGAACTGGGGGAAAATAAATTTCTATTGGTTGAAACCACCAAGTTTGTGTCATTTGTTATAGGAGCAATAGCAAATTAATGCACAGTTTAAATTAACGTGTACAGCATTTGGGATTCCTGGGACTGAATGAACACTCAATAAATGTTAGTCTCCGTTATTATTATTGTTATTATTTTAGATGAATACACACCAAATGTATCCATTCAGCAAGTGTTTCTAACTACAACGGAGGCCAGTGGTGAGCTTGGGCAACGGGCGCCCGCCTTTGAGCAGGGTCCCAGGGGTGTGAGGAGGGATGGAAGGTTGGGTTGAGGGAGCTGGTGCTTCCTTGATGAACAAGTGAAGCGCCCACCAGCTGAAATCATGTTTCCAAGATTGCAATATTTGACAAAAGCAGCTATTCTGAATAGTTCAGCCTCTACAAAGGACCAAGAAATGCAACTGCCTCATTATCCAGAAGATTCTTGGCAACTGGTGTGAATAAAGTGTGAAGTGAAGGGAAACACACCACAGGAGGGAGTGTCAGCCTGGAGCCTCCCCAGAGGGAAGGAGCTGGAAGAGTAACTCCAGGGACAGGGAGAGAGAATCAGCCACATTTTTACCATGACTGCATATTCAAGAAAATCCAAAGGAATCAACTAAAGGACTATTAGAAATAACCTGAGAGTTCACTTAGTTGATGGTGCAAATATATATATATGATATAAAAGTAAAAAAAAAATAAGATTAGCACTCACAGCCCGGAGAACACAGTAGTATTGTAATAACGCCAGGTGGGGATGGGTGGAGATGGGTGGGGACTACAGTCATGATGAGTGTTGTGTAATGTATCAACTTGTTGAGTCCCTATGTTGCACACTGAAACTGATATGACATTTTATGTCAACTATACCTCTATAATAAAAAAAATATATAAGTAAGTAAAATATACAACAAATAATAACAGGAAATGATATTTGGAGAAAATCTCATTTGAAATAGGAAAATACCTATGAAATTCATAACCTCAAAGAGAAACTGATGGGGCCCAGGTGTTTCATCTGCGCCATCTCATTAGCCACCCTCAACAACCGCATGTGGCAGGTGTGGTGACTTCCTGGTCCAGGGGGCCAGGGTGGGGCTCAGAGGCTCCAAGGGCACAGAAAGTGAGCAATGGGTTCTTAACGGCTGTGTGATTTCTCTCCTTCTGTGTCTTTCTTCCTCTCTCTTTCTAGTTTTCTTAGCGGCCAGCTAAAAAATCAAAGGCAAATGATAACTGAGAAGTCATTATTATAATAATGTGTCCAAAACAGCTTTAGTATCAGTAACACAGATGACTCCATTTTAGAAATCACTTAAAAAGATGACATCACAGAGTGAAACATACAGGACAGGGTGGTTCACATAAGAGATGCCAGACTGACAAAACCCAAACGAGTTTCACGCTCCCCACAACGCCCCCTCCCCCCATAAGAAGACAGGTGCAAATGGAAAGATTACCAAGAACATTTTTCTTTTATCAACTTGACAAAAGATTAAAAAGTAAGTAATTAATTCAGTCACTAGTAAACCCATGCTGTAGAATGCTAACAAATCATTAAAAACATCTTCTGGAAAATATTTTAAGGACATGGGAGAACCCAGGATTAACTTCAGAAAAATTTAAAAAAGTCATAAAAGTGAAATGAAATACATAAAGAAAAAAGGAAATTTACCAAGAACTTCTACAGTAGCGACCTCGGTGTGCTGAGGTCAGGAATGATTTTAATTTTCCTCTCCACACTCTTCCCTGTTTTGTGCATTTTCTACATAAGCAAGTGCTACTTTTAATGTTGGCAAACCAGGATTCCTTTAAAGTAATTTAAAAATTGACTTACAAAACAAATCCGAGTATAATTTAGCAGCTGTAAGGACTGATTAAATAAGCTCAGCGTACGTATTCTAAATTGTGGGAGCCTATATTAATCATTACTTCTGGCAAATTTTCCGAGTTGTCATCGTGTGTCCTATTGGAATTTAGCCCAAGGACTGATCATGTTTCAGGTTTCAAAAGACAGTATTTGATTTTTATTTGTCTTTGATTTAAAAAAGCAAGGAAAAGGATTTTTATCAAAGTCAATTGGATAAGTGTAACCCAATTATGAAAATAAATTTGCCCTTGACCTTACATCACTTAAAAAAAGAGGAATCTTTATGTTTTTGTGAATGATGCCTAGCACGCCCGTGGTTGCTGCTCTAACCCGGCCTCCAAATCATCAGGCCAGTGGCATCAGGATGAAAAATTCTCAAGGGACCAGCCAGTGAGGGCTGGGTCTCCAGAGGAGCCCATAACTCCTGGAACAATGGAAGTTCCCCTCCTAGGATGACACCAGGGCCCGCCAAGTCCTCGATGAACCTTCTGGAACACAACTTACATTTCCTGCCAGCCTCATGTCTCCCAATTCTTTTATCAAAGGATGATTTCCAAGAGTATTATGCAAGTATTGCATTAACCTACTTTTTGAAAATTAGGGTTTTAAAATTCTCAATATTTATTTTGAATTATCCCAAATTGATTGCTCTCTTTCTTTGCTTTTTAGTATATTTTTCATGAAGCTTTTTATCATAAAAATAATACTTGTTAAAAAATACTTCTAATAGCACAGAATATAAGATAAAAAGTAACATTATCATGCTAGTCCCTAGACGTAGCCATGCTAACAGTTTCCAGTGTTATCTCATTCCAGAAATTTTCCATGCATATACAAACATACACTTAATAAGTTAAATATGTGTATGAATGTATGTGTGTATGTATGTATATTTTATAGATTTCAGCTTATTTGGGGTTATAATTGTACACAGTGCTTTCAACTTGGTTTTGTCGCCTAGCAGTAAATTGGACTTTAAAACATAAAGCATCATTTCATTTATAGTAGACGTATTTGTGGAGACTTATTCCCCACAGTCCTGAGAGGAGGGAAGGGAAGGTCCTGGTAACTGAGGGTACTGAGTGTGGGGCATAGCCTTCTCACTGTAAAAATGAATTTTATTATAAACCTATGTGATTTCATCAGAAGACTCCATTCTTCTGAAACTATGCCTTTCTACCTAAATGTCCACGATTGTACAAAATCGCCCCAGGTATATTTCCTCTGGATACAATCATGTAATTGGATAAGAGTGGAATGCTGCAGAACCGTGGCTTGCATGAATAACTGCTTACTCGTGGAATTCACACACTTCTCAGCACCAGGCTCATCCCCAGGGCTTGCCGCGTGACTGGGGGAGGGGCACTTGAGGGAGCAGGTGGCTACTGGCCGGTAGAAACAGTCATGCCCTGGTGTACAGGTCTAAGTGTCCTGCGTTTCTTAGCAACCCCATGGAGTAGGGGTGAGTCTGGTCCTCATAGCACAGATGGGGAAACTGACCCCCAGAAAAGCCACACAACTTGCCCAAGGCTACATAGCGATCTCCAGCCTCTGCTTTTAATCATTATGCAAACTTCCAGGGGCAGGAATGGTGGGCGCAGGGCTAGTCAGAACTCAAGCACGAGACTGGGAGGAATTCTGGAGGGAGACTCCTCAAGGACCCTAAAGAGTCTCAACTTGAACAAGAAGTTAGTGAGGCAGAAGGGGGTGGGAGGAAGCCAGAGAAGGTGGATGAGTGGGGACACTGGCGGTGTCCTTGAGCCTCACCCTGTAGGGGTCTTGATGAAGGAGGGGGTGAATGCTGAGATCCCAGTTGAACCCCCAGAGTGGCTGAAGAAAATCTAGGAACATCTGGGACGTGCTTGTCTTTCTGGGCGTGCAGCTTGCTGGACGGGGATGGTGGGGTTCGGATGGCGGTGAGGAGGGCGGGTATTGGTGGATGAGGATTGGAAGGAGCCTGTCCATGCCCTGAGGCTGTGCTCCTGGGGGATGTGGGGTTTCCCAGTTTCCCAGTTGAGGGAACTGGCATCTCAGTGAAGGTGTGTGTACTCAGAAATAAGAGGATTGTGGGTGTCCAGTGACTGGGGGCATGTGGCAGAAATCACAGGCTATGGAAGGAAGCCCCCCCAAGGACCAGGTGGGCTGGCCATGCTGTGTTGGACCAAATAACTAACTTCACGCCTCCGTGGCTGGCCAAAGCAGGGACAACAGCATGTGCTCAGACGTCATTACTCTTGGTCCAGCCCCCAACTGGTGAAGTTAGGGTTTAACCTCCCTTTGTTGTCAGATGCCATAAGGGGAAGAAAAGTGGCCCAGCATTCCTGATAGGCATTTGAATGGACTCCGAATATTCAAAATAGTTCACCTGAAAGAGACTATTTCAAACCAGAAGACACTGAGTTACCTACAATGGACAAAGCTAAGTTTTCCTTAGATTGTGATCAGGAGAGTGGGTAGTCCGAGGACAAGGTTATTGAAGGGAAGACTGGGTTTTGACATTTGGATAACAGAAAAACATGCTCCTTTTAAGAGCTAAAAACACAGATATCCTTGCTGATACAACGCCATTACATTTTTAACAGCTTTATTGATGTATAATTGATATATAGACACATGAAGTGTGCAGATTGCTAAGTTCTGACTCCCTATACCCATGAAACCACCACCAGAATGGGGAGAGGAAGGAATGTGATGGAAAAAGGAGGATGTATGTGGACATATATGCCTCCCTCTCTGTTAATAGCTTAATTCACTTTTCACTATAAGTATCTTTTCACTGAAAATGTCCCGTTTTGCTATAACATATCCTTGACAAATAAGATATCAGAAGAAAAGCTCAGCAGTTTAAGCAATTTTGAATTTTTAAAAATCATCAGTATTTTAAAATTGTATTTGTACAACAAAGGACAGAACTCCCCAATTGAAAGCAATTAATTGTTATATCAAACATTCATCAAGTTTGTTATAAAATTCAGTGTTATTGGGATCCCATACAAAGTTACTACAAGAGGATTTATGATGGCTGAAATGTTTCTAAATCATTATAAAAGTAACTGATACATATTATCTATCGCTGCCTAACACATTACATCAGAACTTCATGATGGAAACAGCAAACGTTTATATGGTCACTGTTTCTATGGGGAGGGACCAGGTGTGGCTGTGCTGGGGGTCCCTTCCTCAAGATCTCCCACCAGGCTGCAGACCAAGCATCAGCCGGGGTTCCAGTCTCATCTGAAGGCTCACCTGGGGGAGAATCTACGTCCAAGGTCATCCCATGGCTGTGAGCAGAAGTTAGTTCTTCCCAGGCTCCTGGAGTGAGGCCTTTGTTTCCTTCCCTCATGGGCCTCTCCCCTGGTCAACTCACAACTGACTTTTCTCAGAGCAGTGAGAGACAGAGCAAGAGAGAGAGCTAGAGAGGCGGGCAAGAAGGCAGTGACACTCCATCCCCATCCCTTCTGCCATTGCTTTTCCTTCAGAAGGAAAGTTTTAGGTCCAGATTCCACTCAAGGGGAGGACATTATGAGGAGCAAAGGGTGAGGTTACCAGAGGTCATCTCTTAGGCTGCTTACCATGGATATTAATATCTTTTAATGTCATTTTTTGAGATGAAGTTTGATTTTCTGCTGCAGAGAGCTCAATTATCTGGTTCTGATGAACAAACTGAAGCGAGGGTCTGAGCATCTTGGATCCAATGGGAAGCAGCGCGGTGCCCATTAAAGGAAACAGATGGCCAAGTCTGGCCTCCATGGCTCCCGGGACTGATCACTACAACCTGCCTTCATTTTCTCCCCCTCTTGAAATAAAATAGATTTTAAAACTGCTTTAACTAGGTTTTCTACAAAGTGTTTGTTCCACTGTGTGGAGACTTCTGTGTTCCACAGGTGTCTGTGCTGCTGTGTGTGCTTCTCTTAAAACCAATACCTTTAAATCATGTAACATTTCAATCAAGAAGACACTTCTTGCAGGGAAGCCTGGGGCCTTGTCCCCTGAACTGCTACCCACCCACCCACCCACCCATTTCAAGGAGGCCCAGGGCCTCCCTATCAGTTCACAGGTTAAGCAGCTGTCTCAGAGAATTCTGACAGAGTGGAGCTGTGACTGAGAATCTCAAGGGTCACCCAAGTAGAGAGGCTGGCCAGACCCTGGAGGGCAGGGCAGCAGAACCTACTTGTACCTGGACTCCTTGGCTTCCAGACAGATCTGGCCCATGAAATCCACCTGTGACATTCAAGTCCATGTGATTATAGGAGCATTATATGGACCTTATTATTTATTCATTTGTTTAAATGAATATTCTCAATAATCATATTGAAAATAACATTTTTATATATATAAGTATATATATATATTTTTCAATGTTTTTTATATATATATATACACACACATATATGTTAGGAAGAGAGAGAGAGCACACATGTGCAAGTGGGGGTGCGAGGGGAAGAGGGAGAGGAAGAAAGGGAATCTACAGCAGGCCATGCCCAGTGTGAAGCCCAACACAGAGCTCAATCCCACGACCCCAACATCATGACCTTAGTTGAAATCAAGAGTCAGATGCTTAACTGACTGAGCCACCTAGATGCCCCATTATAAGGACCTTATTTTAAAAAAGCAAGCACCAGCACAAAAAGCAATCTCATTAAAAAAAATTATCATATGGTTTCTCTTATTTGTGGAGCATAACAAATAACCTGGAGGACATGGGGAGATGGAGAGGAGAAGGGAGTTGAGGGAAATTGAAAGGGGAGGTGAACCATGAGAGACTATGGACTCTGAAAAACAATCTGAGGGTTTTGAAGGGGCGGGGGGTGGGAGTTGGGGGAACCAGGTGGTGGGTATTAGGGAGGACACGTATTGCATGGAGTATTGGGTGTGGTGCAAAAACAATGAATACTATTACGCTGAAAAGAAATAAAAAATAAATTAGCTCCTGAATTCTTAGCCTTGACATTTTACTCTTCAAAAGGAAGCCCAAAATTCCATGAATCTATATGGACATGTTTTTGTACTTGAAAACATCCCAGAGCCTCAAACCCCGCAGAAGAGCCGTCAGGATATACGTCTGTGTGGCTCACATTTACCTGCATTCAATGAACCAATGTCGGATCTGGTCTTGAAGGTTCTCCTTGATGTCTGGACCCTCTATTAATTTCAGGTCATTCTTGATTGTAACCAAGGCTTTCCTGTAGTTCTCCTCATGCTTTACCTGCGTCTCATTCCTCAGGGAGCTCACCTTCTCAGCCTGGATTATTGTAGCACTGACTTCGTTAAACAGAGGAGGTGGATCCTGAAAACACAAGCAAAAAGGTTTGAGATCATAAAGGTTATTGTGCTGGTGAAGGGCATCAGATGCTAATGAAGTATGTCAATATCTTTGGTGCTGCCTTATCAAGGCCTGTGAGAAATAAATGGAACGAAAGAATCAGGTGTGGCAGGAAAATCTGAAGAAATGATTTACCACTATGGAAAGGATAGATGGGGATCGCTTCATACCATTTCCCAGAATCTGGGGGGTTGAAGTTAGCTTGAAAAAGGTGTAACTAAGAAAACACTAAGAAAATACAGTTCAAACTCCTGAAAGTGCTTCCAAATCTTCTTGGTTCATGGGAAAACAAAGCATATAGAGGAAGAAAGAACTTGAAGCAAGACTGATGAAAAGTTTGGGTGCTCTGATTTCAAGAAAAACTATCCCCGAATCGACTCGGCAAACATCTGTTCTATTGTTAAAGACCTCCCAAGTAGGAAATTCTCAGCTGACTCCAGACATTCACCCTGATAGTATATCTTTTTTTTAGAATGTTCTACTTCAAAATCTGCTGATTAGCAAGTCAACAGAAGTCTGGCTATTAAGCACCAATCAAACGCTCAGTGCTGGTCTATGTCATCTACCATCTTAAGAGAAAATACAAAATCACTTTGAGGGGCGCCTGGCTGGCTAAGTTGGTCTAGCGTATGATTCCTGATCTCAGGGTCGTGAGTTCAAATCCCACATTGGGTGGAGGCCCTACTTAAAAACAAAAACAAAAACAGAAACAAAAAACAACAAAACCAAACCAAATCACCCTAATCATTTTGAGACATAATTCTTGTTCTCTAGAATTTCTAAAGAACTGGAGTTGGCAAGAGAAAAGTAACCTAAAACATAGTGGCAAACAATGTCAGATAACCTAGACCTTCCAGCATGGGTTTGGATGGAAATTTCAAATTAAAACAGACTTGGAGAAGGAAAACATGTACGGGACAGAGGTACTTGGTATCCTCCCTCAGCAAGATGAAGGTCTGTTTCCTTCACGGATAAAGGATTTGAACTCTGAGCAGTTCAAAGTTAGCCTGGGCCAGCCAGCAAATAAAGGGCATAGTCACAGCTGCAACCAGCCCATGATAGCTCATGAGAGCCAACTGACACATTTTCTGGAATATGGCAACCTGGTTGTTAAATACAGTCATTCTAAAATGCGTAATTGTAGTAACTTATGAAGCAAATTATAATACAAAGTTCCCAATACTCAAAACTCATCGCTTCCTAATTATTTTGCTGGGTATTACTGTATCATCTATGTTCTTGACGTTATTGATGTCCGTTGTATCTCTATGGTGAAAATACTATATAATGGTATGCCAGAATGTGTATCTTCCCAACTGTGTTATTCCCGTTAGTAGCTTGAATGGGCTACGATGGGAATATTTACACCATGGAAATTAGCAAATGCTATTTAAATTTAACCCTAAGTTGTTCTGATTTCTCTGTTTACTCTTTGTCTTTCTTGTGTTCCGTTTTCATTTTGCACATGCATTTCATCGCACATGCAGCGGTGAACCTTCCAAGTACTTGCCCTTCTGAGGTGTTGCCTTGGGCCCCTCCCACCTGAATGGCAGTGTGGCAGCTTCCCTGCAGGAGACTTCTAGGAAGCAGAGCCTGCAGGGACTGGTTTGTTGGACACTGTTGTTTGTTCCTTGTGGATAAGCTCTTCTCCCTTCTGCTTTATACTCAGAGCTCTGAATGTTGATTGAAATCCGACTAGCTGTGGGCAGGTCCTCACTCACCCTAGTCTCCCTTTGGCGGGTTCACTCAATATAGAAAATTATGTCTTCAATTCTGAAAATGTCCCTTCTGTTATTTCTCCCCCCGCCCCATTTCTCTCTCTGCAACAAATATTAGCTAAAACGGCAGGCTACCGGATTAATCTCCCGCAGCTCTGACTTTCCTCATCTATGTTCCTTCTCCCCTTGATCTATTTGCACTATGTTATAGGAGGTTCTTGAACTTTATCTTCCAGAACTCATTTGGTTTTCAGTGATGTCCACTTATTATTTGCATTTATTTAACATTTTAGGAGGGGTTATTGTTTTGCCTTTGGGGGCATGATTTTTATTTTCCCAGAATTCTTTCTTATTTTATTTTTGCTCTCTTCTTGTTTTTAGTAGTTATTTTGTTTGGGGAATTTTTTTTTTTTTTAAGAGGCAACATACCCTCAAATACACTGGTGAATAATTTTTTCCAAATCCCCCCCAACCCTCAAAATTCTGGAGGGCTTAAAAAACAGATTCCCAGTTTCATCCTGGCAGTGAGGAAGCAGGAAGAGACTAGTAGTTTTGGAAAATCCTTCAGGTGATTCTGGTAATTATCCAGGGTAGGTAGGGTCTAGTAACCTGTAGCCCACAGGTCAAACCTGACCCACATGCATGTTCTTGTAAATAAAGTTATATTGGATCATGGCCAAGCTGATTCATTTGTATACTGTCTGTGACTGCTTTCACACTCCAAGGACAATGTTGAATAGTTGTGGCAGAGATTGACAACTAAGGAGAAGGGGGAGAGGGAGAAGGGGAGAGGGGAGAGGAGGAGGAGACAGAGGAGGAGGTGCTGTTTCACAGAAAAATTGCAGAAGATGCAGGAATCCCTCGCTTCTGAGTGCGCACTCACTCTATGGAAGGAATCCTTCAATCTTTACAATAATCCGGCCAGGCAGGCATTTGTAGAAGACAACGAAATTAACCAACCACAGCTGGAGAATGGGAAGAGGCAGGAAACAACCCCAGCTTTATCTGACTCAAAGCCACACTGCTCCGGGGTTTGGGACAACAGCCTGGGTGCGAGCTGGGGCTCAGGTGATTCTATAAAATCACCTGATTTTACAATTTTGGGTGATTTTGTAAAAAGCATCGACACTGGTGAGGCTCAGTTTCCTCCTCTTTAATGAGTACAGCAGCAGACTGTGAAGACCCAGGGGAACACCCTCTGTGAGGTCCTGCTACAGAGCCTGGCACTGAGTGACCTGTCCGTGCATTTCCTGCTGTTACGGTGACTGTCACCATAATGTCAGGTGCACCAGCCTCTAAGCATGTGAACCCAGGAGCACTAGGAGTGACTGTTCGAGGAAAATTTCAGGGATAAGAGAAGAACTTTAAAGTTCATCTCAAAAGCTCTGAAACAAATCCAAGACAAAATTCAAGTATAGGACAAAATTTTGCCTCATTTACAAAGGACATTAACAAAAGCATACATTTAAACCAATTAGCAGGAAAAAAGATATTCTTAAAGACTCAATTGACACCATATACTAAAATAAATTCAAAATGGATGAAATGGGTATTTCCAACAAGTATGCATGTACAGCCCCAAACCCCCACACAATCTCCAAGAGATATCTATGACCCTCTAGGAGTGATTTCTCAACCAGAAACTGCAAAGGAGGTGCCATTAGAACATAGCACCCAATTAACAACACGAAGTCCGTGAAAAAGATGAAAAAAATTATACATATACTATTTAAAAATATGCATTAGAAAGTTTAAACAACTAATCCAATTGTCTGAGTTTAGTATAATGAAGATATACAACTTTCATGGCAGAAAAAAATGCTAAAACTGCTTCAAAAGTGAATCTAGGAGTGCTGTGAAGTGTGTAAACCTGGCGATTCACAGACCTGTACCCCTGGGGATAAAAATATATTATATGTTTAAAAATAAAATAAAATAAAATTAAATTAAAAAAAAACTAAACAAAAAGTGAATCTAGAATGAAAATAACAGGATGACTTTAAAGAACAACGTTCACAACAAATGATCTAAATTCTCTCTCTATGAAGTTGCTCAAGGCATGACTGTATTATGTATCTTGTGCCCAAATAGAAATTTCCTTTATTTAATCATTTAAAATAGTACCTAATTCTGATATCTTTCAGGTGATATTTTTTTATTCCTAGTGTTTACATTTTAACTGTATGAAGTGGGAGTTTGTAATCACGGAGTAATTTTTATTTGATCTCTGCAATGACTATTTTAAAGTTAATTGTTTTCATGAAGATGTTAAAATGGCTCTCTACTACAAATGACCCAAATTTCTTTGTTGGTGATGAATGTGCAAAACTGTTTTGGAATATTGCATTAATGTTCCGATTCTCTACTCTATCAGTCAATCATATGGTATTGCTTTACCCCAATGGCATTGTTTTTATGGTAATTTACAGCAGATTTCTTTCATAGATGGACACGTACAAACTACATTGTAGCTGGTCTTTCTCCCTTTTGTCCCCTGAAAATGAAGCAATGTGTAGGTGACCCTGATTTGGGTCTTGGCAATAGCTCTATAACACGATGGAGCATGCTACCAACTTCCTAGCACTTCCTAGTGCTTCCTAGCACCTAGCGAGGGGAGCAGAGAAATCTCTCAGCTCTCACTAGATTTTATAAGAACCCCCATGGCGCATGCTCTGTCCTCTGCATTCTTCCTCTGCATTTCCTTACTGATGTTCCATCCATTTTGGAGGTAGAAATGAGGACATGACTATCCCATTGAACAGATGAGGACACTGAGGATCGTGCCTAAGTGTCTCTCCCAAGTCATTCTACGTTAATGAAGAAGCTAGCAGTAAGGTTCCCTGAGTCCTTCCGTTCTGTGTTTCTCCTATTACACCATGCTGTGCTGTTAATATGTGTGTATTCATGCGTGTTTCTTGATATAGACTGTCTCTGACAAAAATACATTTGGGGTCATTTGTAGCTTCTTTCTCTAGTTGCTTCTGAATTTAAAGGTTATAATATATTTAGGTCCTATGTTAATGAGTAGCTTTTCCTTTGGGCTAAAACATCTTTTCCTCGTTAGGAACTTTGGTCATACAGAATTCAAATTTGTTAACTCACCGCATAAACAGCAACTCATTTAAAAATAAATTACGAATATTAAAGGGAAATAGAGAACATGATAATACACTATACATTGAAATACATCAGCTGTAGAATAATGCATCTTAATGAAGGCTTCCCATGTGAATAAACCATTATATTTATAAGCTTTCCATAGTTAATGACCCAGAACGGGATAGCGAAACCTATGTTTATAGCAAGGTCCTCTGTCAGCAAAAATATACATATTAATAATTGATGTTGCTGTAAAAATAGGACGTCTGATGATGCTTCCTGGGTTTGTGGGGAAATAGGACTCCATGGTCCATTACCTTAAAATGCTTATCTAATGTTTGATGGGCTTTGTCTTTAAAAATCCTTGTTCAAATTAGTCAGATAAAATGGACATTTGTCCACATGAAAATCTGTTCGATTTATCAGTCACAGATACACTTGCAGAAGAGGTATTTGAGGCTGGCATCGTTCTCCAGAAGCTCATTGTCTTGGTGGCTTTTCATTCCTCATGGTGGCCAAGCTGGAGCAGGGAGGGGAAGGGAAAGTGTCTATTCCAAGCAAGTGGCCATCCCGGGAAATCTATGCACAGATTAATTAGCTCCAGCGTCTCCCGAACACAGCGTGTGCTGCTGTTTATTAGGAAGCTGCGAGAGGCAGGCTCAGGGGGCCCCCCACTCCCGCCACATGCTTCCTGCTCTAATTTTGCTCATGGAATGCACGCCTCACGCTGCGGAGGGGGGGCTGCTCTTCTGCTGGTCCATTGCAAGATGGTGCGTGTGGTGCTCCTCTGTTCATGAAAATATGCCATTTTGTTCCATTATTTCGTTTAGAGGAACGCATCTATATTTATGTATCTGCATTTATACAAATACACCTACTTATAAAGATGAACCTGGCAGGAGAAGTGGGAAAAAACTGTACGCAGAGCCCCCGCCAGTGGTTTTCTTGGGCTCTTTGCTCCTGGTGATGATGGTGGGTCCTTATTTTAGGATGCCACAATTTAAGTGGGTGCAAAACTATTAAATAATATATATATATGCGCAAAACTATTAAATTTTATATATATATATATATATATATATATATATTTAGCCCACAAGCTAGCTTCTAAAAATTTAGTCATTTGAAGATCTGCTAAGTGAGGAGCAGGGCCAGAATGGGTAAGTTGAGTTTATTATTGATTTAGTGATAGAACCCTTAGATAGAATCGGCTACTTTTGTGTCTTACTCTCTTGAAATATTTTTTTAAATAAACACTTGGGTGATGGCCCTTCTAGGTCAGGAGGCCCGATTTTAAGTGATTTACAAATATTAACTAATTTATTCCTCCTAATGGCCTCGTGTTTTTTTTGTTTTGTGGTTTTTTTTTTTTTTTTTAGTAGGTGGCATTTCTTATCTTCATTTTATAGGGAAGGAAGTGGAAGTACTGGAGGGTCACACAGCCCCATGACCTTGCCCATGTCACACAGCCCTGCAGGGCAGACTGGGGCTTTGGCCCGCCAGGTCTATTTCTGGCATCTCTGCTCTGACCCTCTAAGCTCCACTGATAGGTTTCTTCTGCCTTAACCCACTTTTGTCTGAAAATGGTTTTTTTAGGGATAATATAGACCATACATTTTAGAAACCATGCATTTGTAATTTTGATATATTGCTGATCTGCCCTGCAAAGATGTCAGAGGATTTTCTCTCCCCGCAACAGTGTAGGACAGAGCCTGTCTTTCCATCTTTTGCCAACATGGTGACATTAATTCTTTCGGTCTTAGCTAACTTAAATAGGTTTTAAAAAATTGGCAATTTGTAAGCATTTTGAATCATGAATGATGTGAACCTCTACACCCATGATATTAAACCATTTGAAGAAAAGCAACCGCTAACGGTCCCCTGGCGCTCATTGCTAATGTGTCAGAGACTATTTTAAATGCTTGACAGATAGCAATTTCTTTAGGAATGAACACATATCTAGGAGTCAGGTGCCACAACCATCTCCGTTTCACGCATGTGGAAACCGCGGCACCCAGAAGTCAAGTCACCACCCAAATTCCCCCAGCTAGGAAAGAGGAGAACCAGGATCTGAACGTGGGCAGGAGGGCTCCAGCATTCATGGCCCTAAGCGCTCTACCTGCTGCATTAGCAGACTGCGTAATGGGCCCTAATCTAAGATAGAGGAGTATGAATGTCCTACCTCAGGATGTAGGTAAAGAAACCATGGGATCAGGTGACAAAGGGAGGGTAAGAAGAGAATTCTTTTCATCATGTAACTTCTGATGATCTGGGGACCCAGGACAAGACTAAAGCAGAATCACAACAGTAACAACATCAAACTAAAAGTGCCCAAGTAGCTAGACTGTAAAATACCATTTAATAGAAAATGGTGTCCTCCCTCAAGCTCTGATCTCCCTGCTCAGCCTAAGAGCCCTTCATGCACCCCTGTCCCTGACTTTCCTGGTTTGAGAACTTTTTTCTGGGCAACACACATAGTGTGGGTGGTGTGTGGGTGGCACCTGCTGTCTTTGGGATCCTCAGAATTCTCCCCCCACAGCTATCTGAGGTGGCTGCAGATTAGATTCAGACCCCGTGGGCTGCCCCAACTCTGTAGCTTTTTGAGATCCTACTTTTAACAGACTAATTTCAACTTCATAAATCTGAGCAGCAAATAACAAAGGCGAAGAGAGTGTATATTTGGGAATTGGTGGCATGTGTCTTTTAGGCAACGACTTATTTTGGAACATATTGTGTTTCGTTACAGATGAGAGTTATCACGCTTTTTAGTGATTCAGTTACTGTGACACTGTACTGTAATTTTCCAAGAGGATCAATGTTGGCCACGATTCCCTGAAGGCATATCGTATTCCAAGCTCCTGGATAGGCCCTTTACCTCTAAACTCTCTTGAAGCCCTTCTAATAGCTTTGTGAAATAGATAGCAGCATCCTGCTCTTACAGAAGAAGAAACTGAGGCTTGGAAGGAGGGTGAGTATGTTGCTCTAAACCCCTCCCCCATGTGCCCCGTGGTAGAGCTGGGTTCCCATTCCCAGCTGGCCATGCCATATGCTTGGGTATTCATCATCATGGTGGACCAAACCCTTCAGAGCTGGTGCCTGAAGACTTGCACTCATTTCTAAAAGGATGCCTCCCCCAGAGACACTTAGGGAACAGCTCTTTTGCCTTTAGAAAGTAAAATAAAACTAAAAAAAGTAAAACAGAACCCCAGATATAATGGCAAATCCGTGTTTTGGGGAATAAATTTATTTCTAGAAACAAACATCATTTGAAGCCAACTATAATGAATGATAGGCATGACCACGTGGGATGATGTGGGTTTCAGCTGAAACTAAAGTGTGACCGTGAGCGGCCCTTCACTTTGATCCTTCATGCATTTTGTCTTTGACAATAGTTCCCAAAGAGCCCATGACTGCGGAGGGCGCCGGAAGTACCGCCTTCCCAAGGGGATCCTTCACCAACCTGCCTTTTGAGAATTCTGTGGGTGCCCAACCTCCAACTTTGGGTTATTAATCAGAAAGACCATAATGACCAAAATAATCGATAATATAGCTTGTTTGATTTTAGAATCTGAAGGTAAGCAGGGTTTTATGGTGCTTCGAGGCCTTCATGGACTCATTTCAAAGTGACAGTTCCTCCTCTTTAATAAGTGTCCCCCAGTGTTCTTTCTTATAATGAAAACACTGCTAGCTCCAGGGTAACATAAAATATATGATGGGCATGACCGTAGGACAAATTATTTCAAAGAGATCCACAGAAGGAAATGTATTACATTCATTAAGTTTCCTTCCACTCGATCCACTCCATTGGCTCTGCCAATTAAAATAACTGCACATGAATTTTTAGAGCGCTATTTATTTTCTCTGTAGATTTTAGAATATAAATATTTAAAACGGCAATATCAAAAAAATAATTTGTATGACAATGGGAAAGGAAACGTTTGGTCAGGAATGGAAGATATAATGATATCTCTTGTTCTAATTCTGGTTTCAGTTACTAAATACCTGGAAACAGGCCAAGCTTCCCAAAACATACAAATACTGTTTTGATCAGATAAGTCAATGGTTTATTCATTGGTGTGATGTAACGAAATGAAATAATGGAAAAGTGAAATTTTAAAATGAGTGGACAATATCTTCATTAGTAACAGAGTGGGAAATAGATTCAATTGAAAACATTTCTTGGAGTTGGGATAATGGATTTTCATGGTTATCAGCCAGAGAACAGAAGATATCATTCTTTTAAGAATTGAATCCATATATTTCTCAATGGTGTAAAGTTTCAGTAGAACACACACTAGCAGGAGGAGAAGTACTTGAAAAGAAAGGGAAACTGAAGAAAGTCACATTTAACACGAAACAGACAAGTTGGTCTCTTTATAGTATCTAAAACCCTATAATGCTGAAAAATTAATACAGACTTCTTTGATTTGAGCTGAGCAGATGCAAACTCCAAAGTAAAACAGAAAAATTACAGTAATAAATGTGTAATTCTATCTTTGTGTGCTATCAGTGTAAGCAATTAAGACTTCAGGATGAAAAAGAGTGCTGGGCCATTCTCAGGTTTCTGGAATGCTACATGTAGTAGATGTTCAGTAAATGTATGCTGAATTAAATGGAAAGGAAAAAATTTTTTTAAAGATTTTACTTATTTATTTGACAGAGAGAGAGATCACAAGCATGCAGAGAGAGAAAGGGAAGCAGGCTCCCCGCCGAGCAGAGAGCCTGATGTAGGACTCGATCCCAGGACCCCGAGACCACGACCTGAGCCGAAGGCAGAGGCCCAACCTGCTGAGCCACTCAAGTGCCCCCGAAAGGAAATTTTTGAATCAAACTACTAATGTAAAATTTCGTATCAAACTTAGATGATCTTAGATTGAATCTTCTGACTGCTAGTTTAGTGTTGAAAGTAGAAAGGTGGAGTTCACCATTGTGTTGATCATGACATCTTGAGTCTGTGTGTCCCTGAAGGGTGGGACAGAGAAACACATTTGTGTCATTGTCTATCTCCCCATCCGTAGGCACCAAATGGTGTGGAGATCTCAGGAGAAAAAAAAATGATATGATTCTACAGCCATTTGCTTTCATTTTAAATGTATATGTTCTCCCAGTTATTGCAGTAAAATTTAAGCATATTGGAAAATACAAATACAGACAGAAAAAAATCTTCTGAAGTCCCCACATTAAAAAAAGAGCGCTATTTGAATGTGGTATCTTTTCTTTCTTTTGCATGTGCATAGATGTGTGAATATATTTAGTTGAAATCATATTCTATGTATAATTCTACACCTTGAATTTTCACTTAGAGCATTTTCATGTCATAAAAAATTAGTCACGAACATGTTTTTCTATGGTGGCATACTGTGACATCAATGTAGGTCCACCAGAAGTTGGGGACTTACGTCCCTACTCCGATGGGTTTTATTCCCAATTTTTCATTATTAAAAAGACACTTCTCAATATTTAATTTTAATCAAATTTTAATTAAATTAAATCATTAAATTTATTTTATTATTTAATTAATTTATTATATTATTATTGTTATAATCATATTATACATTATTAATTAAATTAAAATTAAAATTTTAATTAATATTTAAATTTTAATATTTAATATTTTAAAAATAAATTAAAAAATTAATTTTTAAATTAAATTTTAAATTAAATTTATATTTAATTAAAAATTATTCTTAAAAAGAACACTTTTTAAGGAGACTTCCATGCACATAAATCTCTACTTCTGATGATTTCCTTAATACAGAAATAGAGCATAGGGGCGAAGGGATTTAAATATGTTAATGAACTTGGGGCACCTTGCTCAGGGTCTTTTAGAAAGGCGGAGTTGATGTAACTCATGGTGTAGAAGAAAGAGTGTCTCCTCCTACTCTTGTCAATAATTACAATTTGAAAAAACTTTTTTTGTTTGCTTATAAGATAGAAAGAACTTACCCTATCTCACCAATTCCAAGATGCATAGTTTTGCATAGTAAACTACTTTTCCTGGTTAAACGTAACTGAAATCAGGGATGGATGTGTCTTACCATCAAGGTTGTGTTTTGGCTTATTCGACAATATTTTCTTTCTTTAAAAGTACATAAAAATCATGATGCAGCTTACAACTGATAACATCAGGATTCAAGGAAATGCAGTATCTCATGTAATTTTTAACTTGTATTTTATGACCACTAGTGATTCATGATTCTTATAGAACCACTTCAGTATACATTTCAAAATGTCCTGGTCAATTAAAACAATTTTTTTTAATCGTGGTAAAAAGGCCATAACGCAATTTTATCACTGTGGCCATTTTTGAAGATACAGTTCTGTAGTGTTAAGGGTATTCACATTGTTGGGACACAGATCTATAAAACTTGTAAATTTTGCAAAACTGAAACTCCATGCCCACTGGGCGGCATTCGCCCCCTCTCCCTCCCTCAGCCCCTGGCGGCCACTGTTCTATTCTGTTTCTGAGTCTGACGACACTAGGTGCCTCAGATAAGTGAAATCACACAGTATTTCTCTTTTTGTGAGTGCTTATTTTACTTAACATAATGTCCTCAAAGTTCGCCCCTGCTATAGCATGTGGCAGGATTTCTTTCTTTTTTTCTTAAGATTTTACTTATTTGACAGAGAGAAGGAGAGAGAGAGAGAGAGAGTGCAGAAGCAGGAGGGAGATACAGAGGGAGAAGGAGAAGCAAACTTCCCGATGAGCAGAGAGCCCGACGTTGGGCTTGATCCCAGGACCCTGGGATTATGACCTGAGCCGAAGGCAGACATTTAACTGACTCCCCAGGATTTCCTTCTTTTTATGACTAAATAATATGCCACCCAGCGAATGCGTTAAATCCTAAAAATCTCCAGGGCGCCTGGGGTGGTTCAGTCAGTTAAGCGTCTGACTCTTGATTTCAGCTCAGGTCTTGATCTCAGGGTCATGAGTTCAAGCCCTGCATTAGGCTTTGCACTGGGCTTGGAGCCTACTTAAAAAAAAAAAGCATATATATATTTATATACATATTTATTTATACACAAATATACATTTATATTTATATACTATGTAAATATTTATTTATATTTATATGTACTATATAAATATATATATTTATATGTATAGTATTCATTATATTTATATATATTTATAAATATGTAAATATAGATGTAAAGATAAAATCTGCGACAGCAGGCAGAGACTGCTTGCCCACATGGCTCTCGCAGCGTGACCCAGCAACAGCACGGTACAGGATGGGTTGTGGTCCCCAGCAGT
The DNA here is from genome assembly GCF_010015895.1 of Lontra canadensis. NCBI lineage: Eukaryota > Metazoa > Chordata > Mammalia > Carnivora > Mustelidae > Lontra > Lontra canadensis. Next base: position 14,735,313 of record NW_022631007.1, read on the forward strand.
CTCAATTCCAAAAATAAACGTTGACTTATCTTTTAAATTCAAAGATCAAAGGGAAATCAAGAATGTAGGTGATCAAGATCAAGGTGTTTCTCAAATCATGTAAGGCATACTCAGGTATAATTTACCATAGTTTTTTGGACAATAAAGGCAGGACGTCACAACTGAGACTTTCTAAGCACGTGCAGTGGTCCCATGCCCCTTCACGGGGAGACTATGCTCTTCTGAATGTCTGGAACCCAGAGCTGAATTCCTTCCTTGAGCAAAATAATTCACAATTTTAATTCTGTGCTGACAACAGAGGTGGTGCACAGAGGCCACAGCTGGAGGTGGGGCGGTCCAGGATGTGGGGCCGGAGGGAGACATAAGACATTCCCAGACGAAGCATACTCACCACGCCATTTGTTATTTAGAACGTGCCGTCATCAAATTGACACAAGTTACACAGTTATATCCTGAATGGGGGACCGAATTATAGTTATTCTATATTTAACAATATCACTGAGAAGATCTTCTAATGTATTTAAATCTAAAATCTCAGAACAGAAAATCTAAATAGTTCATACCCGAAGACCTGATGGAAACACAGTGTCAGCGGACGTGTTTACGACTGATCACAGATCAGCAGAGCTGCCTGCCTCCCTGCTCCTGCTCAGTCACACACCGGTGGCCACTGGATTTCTCTCCTCTAACAGTGAGACGTGGGAGTGCAGTGTGAGCAAATATAACTCCCACAGAGGAAGAGAAGAGTAATATAACAAAACCCACATCCCTTCATTGGTTAAAAAAGTACAGATCACTATTTTTTTTTTTTACTTAGAGTATTCTCTGCATATTAACTTACAAATAGAAAGGAAAATCTTAAATCCTGATTTGTGTCCTATTGAGATACACATTTTATAAGAACTACTCAGAATTGGGAAAAGGTATTACGAATTGATATTATTTAATTTTAAAGTTTTTTTAAAAGTTAGTTTCTGGGGAAGAATTTAGTGATTCATCAGTTGCGTCTAACACCCAATGCTCATTCCTTCCCGTGCCCTCCTGAATGCCGGTCACCCAGGGACCACCCCCTCCAGCAGCCCTCAGTTTGTTCCCTTATAGGTCAGCGTCTCTTACACGAAGTTTCAGTGAAAAGCGCTACAAATTGCTTAAACCATGATTCCTATCCTTTTTCCCCTTTGACAAAATTCTGAACACATATTTTATCTGTAATTTTTTAGACATAAGATATATGTTGAAGATAGAGAAATGTAAAAATAAGTAAAAGCATAAATTTAGGATCACGTGTTCACACTCACACACTTTGCGCCACACAGAGAAACCCTAAACATCACTCCTGAACATACACAATGGGGTGTTTTAACTGTGTGAACTGTTTCTGGACACCGGTCTATGACTGTAAAACTACCCTAATATGAATATTTATATATTGTAAACTTTGCTCACTTTCTTCTTTTTTTTCCAGCAAAGAAGTTGCAAAGGGTGGGGATTTCTGAGCAAATAGGTGTAAGTGTTTTAACACATGTGATGAGACAAACTGTCCCCAGTGGGTGGGACTCACCCTGTGAACGGTCCCCGTGCAACACTCATCCCTGGGTCCTTTCCCAGACTGGGCATCCCTATGCCAGGTTCATATTTCTTTCATTAGCATAGATACTTAAAGATGGTGTTGGCCTCTGTTTTGGATGGTGTTGGCCTCTGTTTTGAAAACGTGTTGCTGTGCTGGCTCTTCCTGCCCACCCTTCTCCTTCACCCCTGCCTGGTCACCCCTGCGTCCCTGCGGAGCTCCCCCCGCCTCTCTGTCCCAGTAACTGTCCTGTGCATCCAACTCCTCTTGGCCCCTGGTTCTCATCGGACTGAAACGAACCCGGCGCTCGCGAGACCTTTCCAGCATTTGCTGCGGTGATCGTTTTATTGAGGTATTTTATCTCTTTGATCTGTTTTGATATTTAGACTTCCCTAGATAATCTTCTCTGTTCAGTATTTTCTAATTTGTGACCATGGTCACTCATGATACTAATAGTTTTTTTTTTTTTTTAATGTATTGGTATCTGTGGTTATATAGAGTGTATTTGTGTTTTTATTTCTTCTTTTAGCCTCACCAGAGCTCTGTTCCTGATCAGCATTTTCAAAGACTAGGTCACAGCGTTTACCAACATTATCAGTGCAGTGTTTTTCTCCTGGCATGAAACAGGGAGCCCCGAATAATGTAGATCATTCCAGTGCACCAACTCAATGCTGTTAACAGGCTTTCTTTTCCTTTAAATTGTAATATCCTTTCAGGGACAGTGAGCAGGTCAGGAAGCAAAACTCGCCAGATTGGTCACCATCTGTGGTGGTAATTGGCTCTGAGGAGAACTGGCATGGAGGGTACGAGAGCTGCCTTCAAACCCTTGAAGGCTCGTCAGGTGACAGGGCAAGCAGACACGTTCTGAGTTGCCACAGGGGACAGAACCACAGCCAAGCTGTGGCACCCATCGGCAAGCAGCCTTCGGGTGAATGAAAGGAAGAAGCTTCTAGAATGGAACAGAATGGGCAGGCCTGGGAAGCAGGGGCTCTATGTTCAGGAGGAGCTCAGGCAGAGGACAAACGAGACCTCCTCAGAGGCCTTTGGCTTGATGATGCAGATAATGTAGAAAAGTCCTTTGCACAGATGGAGACTCTAAGCCAGGCCCCAATGACCCCCACCCCCTGGTGTGCATCACGCTTGCTTCTAACCCATCACCCAATAGTGATGCACACCACTTCTGTGGTCATTGCATGATATTGTAGGCATCCCCTCTTTCCCTTGCTAGCTCTGGTGAAGCAAGTGACCACATGGAAAGGCCCACCCAGCATGGAGCTGGGGTCCGTCTCCAGTGAGCAACTAGCAAAAAACAGGCCTTCAATCTGCAGCCCATGAAGAGCTAAGTCCTGCCAACAAGCACACAAGCCTGGGAGTGGATTCTGCCCTGCTGGGCCTCCAGTGACACCCGGCCCTCAGACCTGCGAGATCCTGAGCAGACCATTCTGCTAAGCCCAGACCCCTGACCCACAGCAGCTGAGGTGATGAGTGTGTGTGAGCTGGTAAATGGTGGTAATATTGTCACAAGGCAACAAATGGCAAACCCATGCTCTTGGCTACAGATGCTGAGGAAGACACACATCTTAAAGAAACCTCTATGCATATCCTGTCTGCAGGAGGACTTACCATCCCCAGGAAGATCATCTCCTCTTCTCTCTGTTTCTTGGTTTTCTGGCATTGACTAAAACCTCGCCAAACCTAAAAGCAAAGAAATGGTTACTTGTCTAACACATCAAAGAAATAAATGGGTATAATCACTGTCTTGAAGAGATAATCTACACCTTCATATTCATCCCAGCATTACTGACAATAGCGATGACATGGGAACAACGGGTCAGTTGATGGATAATAAATGTGGTATATATAGAAAGCAGAATGTCACTCAGCCAAAAAAAGGAGGAAATCCTGACATGTGACAACATGCATGAATCTGGAGGGCAGCGTGCTAAGTGAAAAAAGTCGTAGAGAATGACAACCACTACATCATCTCCCTTAGCTACGGAATCTAAAATACCGAATTCTAGAAGCAGAGTAGATTCGGGATCACCAGGGGCTGGAGGGTGAGGAAAATGTGTGAAAGTGGCCAAAAGATATAAACTTCCAGTTTTCAGATGAATGAGTTCTAGGGGTCTATGTACAGCAGGGTGACTGTAACCAACACAATGTTGTGTCCTTGAAAGCTGCTAAGACAGCTGGTCTTGAGTGTTCTCACTATAGAAACGGGTAATTATGTGATGTGAGATGTTTTAATTATGCTTACGGTGATCATTACTTTGTAACATATATGTCTATTGAATCATGATGTCAACCATCTCAAACGTGCGCAATGTTTTATGTCAGTAATGGTGGACGAGGCTGTGAGAGAAAAAATGACTTGTAATTTTGTGTTTGTTTTTTTTAAAGATTTTATTTATTTATTTGACAGACAGAGATCACAATTAGGCAGAGAGGCAGGCAGAGAGAGAGAGAGGAGGAAGCAGGGTCCCTGCTGAGCAGAGAGCCTGACACGGGGCTCCATCCCAGGACCCTGAGATCATGACCCGAACCGAAGGCAGAGGCTTAACTCACTGAGCCACCCAGGCACCCCTGACTTGTAATTTTGGTTAGGGACAGTCCCCTACCTGGGTTTCTTCCAGAGAAATTTCCAGATTTCAGGAGTGTAGGGTTAGATCTAAGGGGGGGCACTTTATAGTTTTAAAAGAAAAATTTTCACTCAAATGTGGGGAAATAGAACATGGTCATGTCCAAGACTGATAACAGCTCAGCTCTGAACTCAGATGCTTGTTTACAACTTCCTATCTTCATAGAAACTTGAAAGGAAACAGTCTGTTATGGGTCCCTCCATTCCCTGCCTTCCACCCCCATTCAGACCCCAGCAGGGATGGGGTCCTGACTCTGGCTGGGGTCTGTGTCCTCCTGGTGACTTCCTTCTCTCTCTTCTCATTCTCATTTGTCCCACATGCCAGCTTCTACATTTTCCTACAAGTGACCTTAGCCTCCATTTGGGATGAGATAAGGTGCAAACCCATGGTGCTCATCTGGGGAGGAAACCTCAGGCCCACTTCTAAAGGGAACATTGATGTCCTGGTGCTTAGTGACGGTCACTGGCATTATGAACAGCACACACCAGCTCTGGCCAGCAGGTGTGGACCCTTGTTCCCTTTCTGTGATTACATCTATGTGTGAATGCACATTGAGGATATAAACCCTCAATGAATTTTCTGCCACATTCTTTCCCACAATTATCAATGACCTTTAAAAATATTTGAATGAGATGCCCTACATTTTATACCAATTTATAATAAAATCTAAAAAAACATGACCAAGCTTAGCTAATGGTTTCTCCAGGGCAAGATTAAAAAATCTCTCTGGAATTTAAAATCCAGCTCTATTAAAGGTAGGATTTTGCGACTTGGGCTTTCTGAGCTCACCCCTGACCCTGGGGTGTGTCTCTGGCTATGTCAAGACACCTGTCCCCAGCTCCCCGAGCACCACGCATACCTTCTGAATCCGCAGTGCAGCGGCTTCCATGTCGATGACTTTCTCGCCAAGTATCCTGGCTTGCTTCGCTCTGTATTCTTGGAGGAAGATCTGCTTCATGAACATCGCTCTTAGGCGACCTTGCCGTGCTCGCTCAGCGATCTGGATTAGTTTAACAGCCTCTTCTAGAGGGATACTCTTTGTGGTGTATTTCTGTGAAAACTTTAAAGTTAAGTCAATGTTTACACAGGTTAACTCCGTCAGTTGGTCCCAGATACATCATGTGCTTACTTTTAACACTACCTTGCTAAGAGTTCCCAAGCTGTTGATCGAGAGTCTGATGCGGGTTTAATACTAACTATCTCATTCATCAGTTATGTGAATTTTGATAACCTGCCATGCTCGGGCTCTGGTTCCCTATTTAAGAAACCCCATAAGCGTTCCTCTTCCATTGCGAACAAAAGACCAATTAGTTCCATAATATTTTAGGTTGGCAGGAAATTATACCAGGAATGCCAGTAAAATGAATTCAATAAACCTCAAAATTGCTTTTCATGTTTTATTAACTTAGTAGTAGAAACATATAAATTAAAAGCATATCTTTAATACGAGAACTTAAAATTTAAAAATCCTATGAAGTAAAATGCTGACATCAAAATCCATTACAGGATGATCTAGGAATCATGAGTAAGGTTAAAATCATTTTAGGAGTATTCAATTTATATGTGAAATGTCTTCTAGTCCTTACAAATTTGCATTTCAAAACATCCAAATGGGATGGGAAGATTATAATTGGAGAAACACCAGGGCTCGGATGGTAAAATGTTGCCTTGGGGGAATCAGGTGGTCTAGGGGGAGGCAAAGCCAGGTGTGGGACTGTGTGGTTTCCCAAGAAGAGCCAAGAGCAAGGTTGCTGGGGCATCTGGAGCCCTGTGAGAGCTCTGAGTGGGCTCAGGGGGCCCTCTATGGCCCTTGGAGTGAGGGAGAAGCTGGGGATATGGCTTGGCTTGGGTGAAGCCTCATACAGGGACAGAGGCAGAAGAGAGAGGCCTTCAGAATCAGAAAACTCCTGATCATGGGCTGAATCTTTGCCAAGGTGTCAGAGGGCAGGGTGGCCCCTTTATCAGGCCATGGTGCCAGGCACTGAGGCCCCAAGTGTGGGGTGCTCCGGTTCATCCCCAAAGCCCCTGTTTGCCACGATGATCTCTTGTCTGTGGGGGTGGGGATGGGGGGGGGACAGTGTCCAGGAAGGAGCAGGGAGAGGGAAGGGGCATTTACTGAGTCCCTACAGAAGCCAAAGGCTTTTCATAGATCATTTTGGCAAATGCACAAAGCAACCCCAAGGCCGGTATTCTGACCAGTGAAGAGTTAAGAAGACTGAGGCTGACTGAAGAAATAGAATTGACATGAGCTGCCATGGTTAGTAAGGGGTGGAGCCACTCTGAGCCAAGACTGACCCTCTTCCCAATAGAGCATTCACGGATCCTCGGTGTGGAACCCTGGTTCCCTTCGAGGGGGCTGTTTCACGTAACATTTCCTCAGAGTTTGGTTTTTGGTGAGATCTTGTCCCTCAAATTTGCAGTGAGGGCACATTTCCAAAAATGCACTCAGCAGGTTAGAGCAGAACGAATATCATGGTGGCATTGAACCAGACAAGGTCACTCTGAAAATCATTACAGCCCTTATTGAAGACTTCTGAGGGTTTGAGTGGTCTGCTTAATATGACAAAGATTTTTGAACACTTACGGAAGGCCCAAGAGTAAATACTAAGCACTAGAGATGTAGGACTGGATGGTAATAGTTGCCTCTCAAAATTCTTTTTGGGCTGTATATTGCATATGTCTTCAAGAAATAAGCAGCTTGAGGTGAAAACGGGGTGTCACGAGGCACTGAAGGGTATGAGAAAGTCACACAGATGTCAAGGGCTGTTGCCTAGAGCCCGGCGTGTTGCCGACGTTGGGCCCACCAGAAGTCGGGGCTGGGAGGGAGATGGACGGCTCTACCCAGTGGAGCCAGCTAGGGTTGCCTGCTGAGAAAGAAGGTTCCCTGCTGCTGACTGCGCCCCAGCAAAGAGGGACAGAAGAAAGAAGAAATGGCCAAGAGGAATTTTTAGGGTTTGACCATAGTGTGTACAATGTCATCTCCCTCCTCCACTTCCCCTATAAAATCCTCTGTAAATTCTGCCCTGCCTGTCAACGTTCTGTGCCAGGGGATTCCTTGGGGGGAGCTGGGTGAAGGGCTGAGTGCCTCCTTCTGAATGATGTGTGGACTGAAGGTACCAGCAGGTGCAGGACGGTGAGATGACCCCTACTCAAAACAGCCCTGGACCGACTTCAGGAATGGAATGCAGGGGGAGGGTCAGTCTGTTAGGGGAGAGGTGGAGGAGGGAGAGACGGTCCTGAGTTAGCTGGGTCGGTGTAGGTTGCTGGAGGGACGCTGCATCAAGTTGGGCTCTGCAGAATGAGTACCATTTTGACAGGCTGGGCTGTAGGGAGAAGAACGAGCCCTCTCTGCAGCATGAAGCATGCCCGCGGCTGAGAGAGCGCAGGGTACCGTGCGCCCACCCGCATGTGTCCCGCGGCAGGCAGACATGGCACATCCTGTTCCTGCCCCACTGTCCTTCTGGTTGCACTTGGAATTTTCCTTGGCACCAGGACCCAGGATGACAACACTCAGCAGGACCTGTCTGTAGGAAGCTCTCATGTGCTGCTTTGCCCTGGGCACCAGAGAGTTACTGAGAGCGCCCGCTTCACTCGTAATAGTCCCAGCTTGGATGGCAACTGCCACCTCCCTGCATGGGCCACGACCAAACAAGGCCGTGGAGCACTGATGTGCGGGAGGCAGCAAGGGCCACCGAAATGCTCAAGTGGACTTGCCACAAGGTGGGTGCAGCAGTGCCATGCAGAAAAGTCTGGAAGGGAATGCTTGACGGGTAGGTTATCTTAACATTTAATGATTTCACTAGATAACATTCCACTTCTGACTTTAGGTTAGGGGTCTGAGATGAGAACTCAAGCCGAGCTGATAAATCTACTCTGTCTCAGAGATGCTGACTGAACCAACAAAGCATTAGGTTTCAATCTCTATTTCTAAGTTCTTGAAAAATAATGGTCATGCGTCATCGAAAATACACCCCCAAGGGAAGCAACTTCTTACACATATAGAATAGCAAGAGTGGCGGGTGCTGCTTTCCTTCCACTGGAAATAATCTGTCTCCCATACAATCAGGATGCACAGAAAAAGGTTCTATCAATTATGGAAGGATGTTTATAAAAATGATGTACAAACCTTATCAGGAATATCTAGTCCAATGTCGGCTAATATCTGCGCAAGGATTTTCTCTCTTCCTTTGATGACTTCCAGCTTCTCTTTCAAAAAATACTTGGGAATGGGAATATCTAATTGTTGCTAGAGGAGGGAAAGAATAAGCCAAAGGGCACAATTTTGTCACAATTGGTCACAACTGTCACTTTTGTCACAATTCCAGAACTTAAATCTGTCTAAACTATACAGTAAGGACTGTACACTAAAGGGACACACTTTACCTCCCATCCTGATTTAAGAGGTGATGAGGCCAGTGGCGTCAAGAGAATTCATCACCATTAAGGAGACACAGAATCACAAGGAAAAACCATCACCACGGCCCTTATTTTAATCATTACAGTAAAACTTGAGAACTCACATTAGTTAATTCTCAATTAACTAATGGTAACTTAATGAAGGCCTTTAAAGAAACATAATATCATCTCAGCCTACCTAAAATAATAATGCAAATTAAGATAGCAAAGCATTGTGATGCAGAGACCTTTGAATTCAACTTCGTAATTTATCATTAGCATCATTATTTGCATGTAAGTGATCACAATTTTTTCCTAATAATGTGTTTTCATTTTTGTCTACATTACCTGAAATTATAAAAATTACTGGTAAAATTCATTTGCTTTAGTAGGAAACTTGTATTTTCATGCAATCAATATAAACTCCTGTTTCTCATTTATGCATATTACCAAATATTTCAGTTAGTGGAGGCCACACGAATATTTCCCAGCCCAAGGTCAACAATCAGGAGTGCAGAAGAGTTTTTCAGGGGTATGGGATGGGCCCTTGGCCATCCCCATCGAGAAACACTGTCCTAGACTCTCAGACACTCCTGGGTGCCTTCTGGTAGACCAGTTGGCCCAGCAAAGCTAAGGTCTGGTCCTCAGGTTCAGCTCCCTTCTTCCCATTCTGGGGTGACTCTCCACACCTTCTTCTCACCCAGGGGATTTTGAACAGGCCTTCCCTTAAAGAAGCATTATAACGTAAAGGGGTGTCTTTTTTAGGACTTGGTGAGATGGTATCCATACCAGGTGGCAACCATTTTTGAAAACCAAGACTTTTAGACTAATGGAGTTTTGGGGTGAGTCCTGGGGTTCACTGAGTGAGAGAGACCTGGGAATGGAGGGCAGTCAGAGGAGAAAGATTCCACTTTTATTCAATGTTGAGATTTTATTTATTACCAAGTACGTTTAAGTGCTGTACTTTTCCAACTTTTAAGACAACATTTTCGTGCTATGGCTCAACCCTGTCCACTAGTTAAGATGTTGAGGGGCAGGAAATACAGCCGTTGAGAATGAAGAGAGGGGAGACACATATCAGTGGCCTCCATCCACGACACCCCGAACGTCCATCTCAGATACCCTGGGATTTCCCATCCTCTATAGGGCGGAATAAAGGACACTTCTTGTGGCAGAGAAACTCCTTCTCTCCCTGAGATATCTCTCAACATCAGGAACCTGTTAAGGAGGCTCCTCACGTGGCAGGCTGCAGAAACACTCTTCCGGTTAGTTTGGCCACAGGGGACAATAATGACTTCTCGGACCCAGGGCAGGAGCACAGTGGAGAGTCCGTCAGCAGCAGGGATGTGTCCAGGGATGAAGAAGCCTCCAGGACTTGGCATTTCCTTCTGCTCCTCTTGGTGAGTCTGTTTTTTTCTGTCTCTCTCCCTCTTTAACGCTCAGGAGCAGCTTTCTTCATTCTTCCGAGCATCTGAGAACGAAGGCTCCAACTACTCAGAAATCTGGGAGTCCCTGGTTCAGGCTCTGAGGCAGAAACTGGTCTCTCTGTCTCTGTTTCAGAATCTCAGAGGGAAGGCTCGCCTGGCGCCACCACCAGTACCCATCCCTGAGATGACCAGCTGTGGTTGGACTGGGGGGTCATATTGTACGGAGAGCTGTGTGTTGTGCAGGTGGTGGGCACGGGGGCCCAGACACAGGGGTGCAGAGCTGAGCCACGTAGGAGCTCCCAGAGATGGCACATGTGTCTCCCTGGCCTGGAACTAGCTCCTGGGGTCCAAGCTGCTGCTATTAGACGTAACCCCTAACCATCTGGATCCCCGTGTCATCACGTGGCTCACCACGCATCCTCCAGAAATGGTGGGAAACACAGTTGAGAGTCTCCTACTGGGAAGGCTTCCTGGACAATGTCCCTCATTTGTCACCCCTTTTGGTGTTCATGGTCTTTGAAAAGATGAACCAGGTGAACCAGACAATCTGAAGGAGCCCACCACAGAAGTTTCATAAATTTCTTTTCTCCAGCTTCGAGAATATTATTTAATATTCTTGACATTAAGTTAATACATTTAATACTGATTTATTAATTCAATTTAGGGATATGATTTAATGACTTGATTTCATGTTTATCCTCAGGTGTTCTTGGTAGACTCACCTGGGTGAGTCAAGTACACCTGATTGAAAAATTGCTTTAATCCATGCCCTTATAAATGAATGGCAATGAACATTAAAGTTTTGGAGGGAACTTCAGCATTTCCAGTCATTCTAGTTATTCTTTAGAGTCCATTCCAACGAAGTGCAGTAATAATGCTAGGAAAGTCTATTTCAGAAACAAACATAACCTTTATAGACTCTTGACTATTTTCAAAAGAAAGAGGCGTTAAATGCCAGGTAGAAAATTGAACACTGTCTCCTTTCAATTTTATTTTAGGGAAATGTTCCTTTCAAAATGAAGACTCAGCTCACAGGACTGTGGCCCTGAAGTGAGCTCTCTGTCCACTGGCTGCTGGCAGACTCATCCAAGGAGTCTGGCAGTGGGTGTCTGGTGGTGAAGGTTGGGAGGACAGCAGTGAGGCAGAATGCTCATGGCTCCAGGACATCAGAGACAGGGAGGATGCCCTTCTTTCTTGTCTGAGGCTCGAAGGCCTATTGCCAAAAATCCCCAAGTCACCAAAGACCCAAAGCAAAGGAGGAGACACAAGCACCTGGGAAGAAGGAAATGGCCACCCATTGGCTGCTCATCCTGAAGAAGATGATGGGAAACAGAGGCCAGAGGGAGATCTCCTTTGGAAACAGAAGTAGGGGCAGTGGGACTGGAAATTGGGAGGGTTTGTGTCTCAGGATATTTATGGAACAGTTGGCCTACTCCAGCCAACAGACCTGGGAAGACCCATGGAGACAAGGAAGACAACAACTTCAGTGTCCAGTGGACCCAAGGACTGTGTGAAGATTTGTCTGTACCCAAAGCTACAGCAACCCAATCCTTGTCCAGGGTGGTATGGCCCAGCTGAAGGGCAACGCTTCAACTTTTCATACAACAACCAGCACAGATGTCTAGAAAGTCTGTAGAAAATTGGTTACAGGCCTACATGGCTGATTTAAAGCAACAAGAAACAGATAAGAGAAGAAGCTGAGTACTTACAGGAGCCAACTTTAGATCCTGTAGGATGTCATCAAAATAATGAAACTCCGTTAATTCCAATTCAACCATTTCATTCTTCAGTTCCAGGAGGCGACCCATCACTCCATCCAGGATTTTTCGGATCAGTATTCGCTTCTGCGGGTGGACAATCTGGTCATAAACATCTTCCAAGTTTCTGAAGATCTGCACGTATTTTATGTAGAAGGTGGCTAGCATTTGGGAGATGAAAATTTGATTGCTTTGGGATTCCATCATGTGCTGAGACTCTTTATCAAGCAAAGAATTGAGGGTTTCTTGGGTCTGATGCCACATCTTGTTATACATTCTGGTGGAAGACAAGAGAATAAGTGAAAATTCCTTTGTGAGTCATATGAAATGGGCATCCAGAATAACAAAACAAATGTGAACCAGGTACATGGCGTGTAGTTCCCTTCAGACCATTTATGTCCTGTTTCGAGGTGCAAGTGATTTTCAGACATGACCACAGTTACCATTATCAAATGCATAGCTTAAAAATCCTTTCACCTCAATGATAAGACTAATTCCTCACTGTACCTGCAAAACCAGCATTATTACACCCATTGCAGAGATGAAGAAGCTGTGAGTCTGAATTTTTTTCTTTTAAAGATTTTATTATTTATTTATTTGACAGAGAGAGAGAGAGATCACAAGTAGACAGAGAGACAGTCAGAGAGAGAGGGGGAAGCAGGCTCCCCGCTGAGCAGAGAGTCCGATGTGGGGCTCGATCCCAGGACTCTGGGATCATGACCCGAGCTGAGAGCGGAGGCTTTAACCCACTGAGCCACCCAGGGGCCCCTGTGAGTCTGAATTTTGCACGGACCTGTCCATACATATAGCTGGTGGGCTATGAGGTGGAATGACCACGTTGGAAAGGAATTCTGCACCACCTCATAAAGTCAAACACAGGCAGTCCCTATGAAAAATCATTCCCCAGAGAAACTCTTGTAAATCTGTATTGAGGATGAACATAATAGCGTTTCTTTATAAAGAGTCCAAACAAGGAGATAACGCAACTGTTTATGAATGTAAGAATGAACAGATAAACTGCAGTGTATTCACAGTGGACTAGTCCCCGCGATGGAGAGTGAATGACTTACAGCTCTAAGCAAAAACTATGAACTTGAGACCCATAATGAGGGACATAAGAAGTGAGAGGCATCTGGCCTGGGACTCAGGACTGCCTGAGCGGGCTCCTCGTCCTCATTTGAGTCAGTGGAAGCAGCAGACAGGGAGCTGGAGGGCGGGTGGAGAATGGGATGCAGGTATGTCCTCTCCCACTGCTCCCTGGCCAGTTAGCACATGGTTGGGAGCCTCCTTCTACCAAAGGCTCAAGGTAGTGGCCGCTCTGTGTTGCTTGCCTCAGGACCCTTGTTGGTTCCTCGAGACTGTCCCCATCTCTTCTGCCAGTCCCTTTCTTAACCATCCTGCTGAGTGTGCCACCCTTTTCCAGCCTGGACCCTGACCAACACATCCAAGGCAGAGTTTTTTTGGTTGACATTTTGGGTAATTTTTTGCTCTCTTTATATCCAAGAACCAGATGAAAAGCTAATGGAAAGTTCAGTGTGTCTGGGAAGAGGCTTATTATCTCTCCCAGGGGTGAGAAGGTGGACAAGAACCCGGCCCTCTCCCTGGGATGAGGGGGAAACCCACAACCCATTAGGTTTTTCCCATGCTGGCCAGGGGGCTCATTCTCTGCCTGAATGGAGCCAGTGGGTCAGGAGTGAGGGCTTTCCCTTCCTCTTTGCCGTCACCCTGACCTCCCAACCCCATGCTCAACTGTGTGTGGCATCCCCGGGGCCAGGCTGCCTACACGAGCCTCTTCTGCCAGCACAGGGGCAGCTGGGCACCTGCTCTCTGCAGTCTACCTACCACCTTTAGCCCCACCTCAGAAGGACCAGACCTTGTCTCCTCTCTTCCCAGGGTTCTGCTGGAAGGTGGGCTTTTCCTCGCTCCCCCTCTGCTGGCCCTCAGGTCCCACATTCTCTGGCCTGCCCCCTCGCCCTCATCTCACCTGCTTTCCCTCCTTCTATGTTTTCATGGTATTTTCTGGAAAATGCTCTAACGTTCCCTTAGCCCTCATGTGTTTATAGCCTTTAACATCTCCTGTTGCCATGTTGGAGGTGATTCAGGAAGAGCAGGGAAGAAAATTGCTCGTTCAATCCACCGTGTTTTACTGGGAGTCCCTCACTGACCTTCCCAAGGTCATTAGCAGGCATCTCTGCTAGGTCCTTTGCTCTGGTCCCACTACCTGCCCTTCCTTACTCATGCTCCGCACTTCCCTCTGAGAAATGGCCAACATCACTTCCTGCAGTTGACCACACTCTGTGACCCTGGCCATGCTCCATGAATGGGGCTCCCGTCACTCTCACTGAGGTGGGAGGAGGTGGTCTGTTCCCTAGTGTCTGAACCCAGTCTATGGGATTCTAAGCTTAGAACCATTATTCATCACTGTACCACCACCTTTTCCTTGACCAAAAATAAAAGAACACCACCATGACCAGAAAATACATAAATGTAACTCTTGCCAAGATGATGGGATCAAAAGCTTCTGCACAGCAAAGGAAACAGTCAACAAAACAAAGAGCAACACTTGGAATGGGAGAAGATATTCACAAATGACAGTACAGACAAAGGGCTGATCTCCAAGATCTATAAAGACCTCCTCAAACTCAACACACACAAAACAGATAATCATGTCAAAAAATGGGCAGAAGACAGGAACAGACACTTCTCCAATGAAGACATACAAATGGCTAAGAGACACATAAAAAAATGTTCATTCATTAGTCATCAGGGAGATTCAACTCGAAACCACACTGAGATACCACCTTATACCAGTTAGAATGGCCAAAATTAACAAGACAGTAAACATGTGTCGGAGAGGATGTGGAGAAAGGGGAACCCTCTTACACTGTTGGTGGGAATGCAAGTTGGTGCAGCCACTTTGGAAAACAGTGTGGAGATTCCTTAAGAAATTAAAAATAGAGCTTCCCTATGACCCTGCCATTGCACTACTGGGTATTTACCCCAAAGATACTGATACAGTGAAAAGAAGGGCCATCTGTACCCCAATGTTCATAGCAGCAATGGCCACGGTCGCCAAACTGTGGAACGAACCAAGATGCCCTTCAACGGACGAATGGATAAGGAAGATGTGGTCCATACACACTATGGAGTATTTTGTCTCCATCAGAAAGGATGAGTACCCAACTTTTGTAGCAACATGGATGGGACTGGAGGAGATTATGCTGAGTGAAGTAAGTCAAGAAGAGAGTCAATTATCATATGGTTTCACTTACTTGTGGAGCATAAGGAATATCACGGGGGACATTGGGAGATGGAGAGAAGTGAGTTGGGGAAAATTGGAGGGGGAGAAAACTATGAGAGACTGTGGTCTCTGAGAAACAAATTGAGGGTTTTGGAGGGGAGGAAGGTGGGAGGTTGGGTGAGCCTGGTGGGTATTATGGAGGGCACGTATTGCATGGAACCCTGGGTGTGGTGCAAAACAATGAATTCTGGAACACCGAAAAGAAATAAAAGAAAAAAAAAAGATGATGGGTGAGAAATTTAACGTGAATATTTGAATGTCCGTTCGCCTGGTTGCAAATGAGGTGAACCTCATTTGGGTTGTGCGTAAGTTCTGTTCTCAAATTATTTATCCATTTATTTTGCTTGTTTTTCCACTGGATTGTTTTTCTATTAATTTATGGGGGTTCTTTAAACACACTGAGTGTCTATGCGTTCCTTAACTTGCCTTCTAGCTGAGAAGCTGCTGTCTTATCACCCACAGCCCAGGGCAGGCTGTAGGCACGTGCCCTCCGCCTCTGTCCTGCTGGGAAGGGCAATCCCACCCGGATTCATGGGGGTCCAGTTGCAGCCCTCTAGGCTGGTTTGGAGCCAGGCCCCGTAGGAGCAGCGATCCCAGAGCACTGCGCCAGTGCCTGACGAGGCCTCCTCCTCGTGCCTGCTCACTGCTGTGTGCTCCCATGCTGTTCCTGGTCCAGAGAGTTTCAACTTGCCTTAAAAAATTTCCGATTCTTTAGTTTTTAAATTTAAAATATTTTCATTTTATTTTAAAATGTACTATTCCACTCTTAAGTATAACAAATATACAGTAGTATGTTATCAATTAATACAAACTTAAAAGAACAAATAAAAACTTTTTAAAAAAGACTTATTTATTTATTTCAGAGAAAGAGAGAGATTTATTTCAGCAAGTGTGTGTGGCAGCAGGAGGAGGGACAGTGGGAGAGGGAGACAAGCAGACTCCCCACTGAGCTCAGAGCCCCACACAGGGCTCCACCCCAGCACACTGAGATCATGACCTGAGCCAAAATCCAGAGTTGGATGCTTAAACTACTGAGCCACACAGGAGCCCCTAAAAATAAAAATTTTAAATAAAATATTAAAAAATAATTTTTTTACATGTCTCATTTTTATGTTCCTGGAACAGAGACATGGGAGACTCATCTTCTTGATCAAAATTTAGAAGCTTCTCTGGGTGTGTGAAGAGTCTTTCAGGTTCAGACGATGACAACGATGATGACGATGATGACGTAAAGAGTTCAGAAGTTCATAATGCTGGTCACCGTCCTAAATGCTTTACAGGCCTCAGCTCACATAAACCTAACAGCCCCCTCAGGCAGGTGCTTCCATCACTGCAGTTTACAGACGAGCTAACGGAGGCACAGCAAAGCTGACCCACGTCCAGAGCTCATAGTCTGAGCCCCTCTGTGGTCTCCATTCTTCAGGATGAATGCAAATGAGGGTAATGAAGCAGGTGGCACGGTTGTGATGGGCCAAGATTTATGGTTGGAAATACACTTTCTCCCCTGCAGCCCGCCCCTGAGTTTGGATACTGAATACAGCCTCGGGCATGCCCCCGGAGGTGCGAGAGTCAGATATCTCCAAACTTGCACATCTTTAAAAACCATTGCTAACGAAAGAACATTCTGCCACTTGGCTTTATGAAGCGAGAACGTTTTCAGAGGCAGTTCGATTCCACTTAGCACAGGACTTGCCCCTCCTTGAAGAATAAATGACAATTTATTAGAAACAACCCCATCACAGAATAGTACCAGTAGCAGCTTCTGCCTGGTCCCAGCATCAGATGGCCTTAAAAAACAAGGCAAACAGGACAGGAGAGGTGGAGGCAGAAACTGAGCGGACAATGAAGGCTGCCTTATCAAATACCTGCTCTGGGGGAGGTAAATCTGGGAAGGGTGCCGAGAAGCGGAACACGTTCCTAGATGACCAAAGCCCAGACTTGGGAGCAGCGGAGGGGGGGGGGGCGGCACACCCAGGGGTCCCCTGACCTGGCCAGCTGCCCAACCAATGTTACATAAAACAGCAAACCCTGTGGTTTTTGTGGCCGAAACCTGTCAGGACAACATTACAGAAGAAAATTATAGGCTAATTTTGTTTAGAGCTGGGATCTGACATTCCACTTAGCAAACGGGACTCAGCGCCAGATCAAAAGCGTGGTTCCCTCTGACCGGGGAGGGGTCATCCCAGGAATCTGCGAGAGTTCATCATGGAGACAAGCCGAGCTAAATACAGCAACAGAACAGTACAAAGCCGAAGATTATTTCCACAGGATGCCACGAAAATTCTCAATAAATTTAATTTATGGCATATGCCTGACTAAGAAGACCATCCAGATACCCCAAAGAACAGATGCGGTCAGCCCTTCAAACACGCTGAATGCCAGAGACCAAAAATATTTTCAGGAGACACACTAGAAACCTAAAAGACAGGAGTGAAAAAGAATGAAGCAGACAGAAAAGGGATTCATACAAAAGATTTAAGAAACTGCTTGTAAATGACACAGCTGCAATAACCAAGGAACTCGATAACGAAACATAAGAGGTCAGCTGGGCAGCAAAGTTGCAAGCCATCGATAAAAGCCACAAACGCTGAACGCAGAGAAAAATACGAAAAAGGAAAAACAAACTTCCTTTCCCAGTACTGATTAAACATCTAAGAATGAATATGGTGGGAGCCACACAAGAGGTAACTGAAGAAAATTCTAGAAGCTGCAGAGGATCGGACCAGGCAGAAGCCTGGAAAGACAAGATGAAAAGAAAGCAGACTCTTGAGATTGACATGCAGATTTAACATCACTGAGAATTTGGGAATATAAAATATTCCCAAATAAATAAATCTAGTCATAACTTCCACATGTGGGGGGTGGGATCAGTAATGAAAAATAAGGGGCATTTATCAGACTTCAAAGCACTGAACACACCAGTAAGCACTAAGGTTGTGCAAGACCCTGGGGAAGCTGCCCCATGAGGTGCAGGTGGGGTGACCTGAATCTTATAAAGATCCATACCCATCGGGAGCAAGGGATGTTGGGTAGAGGATGCTTCCACCGGGGGCGACCACACCCACCCTGATGGAGGGAGCACGCCCAGAATTTAGGAATGCCCAGACTCCACTCTGGGACAGACCCAGCCAGGGGAAGCCTTGCTGCCCTAGCTCAGTGCACTCATTGGCTTCCACCCAGGTCAAAGAAGCAGAAACCCCTCCAGGGCCATGGCTGAGCTGACCCACCCCTGGAACTCTGGGCTGAGGATTCTCCTGGCGGCCTGAGCCTTCCAGGTCCCGCCTTTGGGCCGCAGCCTCTTCCTTCCTCACCTCGTGCTTTTCTGGAGCGTTGCTGGAGAGAGCAGGCGCCGGTCATTGGGTGATAGGAAGCATGAGGCAGCCACGTGAGCCGGCCCACCCGCATCATCACCCTGTCCTCTGGGCGCTGACCTCGGCGTTCCTGCTTTCCAGGTTCCCTGCTATCCTGGGCACCCACTGGCCACAGCCCCACCACTCTCTTCACTGCCAGCAGCCACTGGCCAGCCTGGAATCACCCCCCGCCACCGCCCCCCTAATGCAGTCACAGCCCGGCCTCGCTGCCCCATGGTCCCTGCATCTTTCTGCGGAGCTGGTGCCCAGGAACATTACGTGAGACCCGGGATGCCGCAGGACGTTTTTTGCTTTTTTTTTTTTTTCTTTTTCTTTCCAAATAAGAACATCACTGAGATATAATTCATATTCCATAAGTTTACCCTTTCAAAGGGCACCCATCAATGGGTTTTAGTATATTCACAACGACTGCCTCTATCTAACTCGAGGACATTTTCATCTTCCCGGGAGGAGCCCCTGTCCACTGTCTCCCCAGCCCCCGGTCACCATTACTGTAACTGCCGCGGACATTTCACATAAATGGACTCACACAGTCGGTGGCGCCTGCACAATGTTTGCAAAGTGCGCATGTGCAGAGGCCGGCACCCGGACCTCGCAGCTTCTTGATGCGGTCCAGTCACGCCCCTGACGGGCATGGGGGCCGTCTCTGCCTCCTGGCCATTGTGAATGAGACCCCAGTATCCATGCGTTTTTATTTTTATTTCCCTTTCGTCCGGCCAGGAGGGTTTTAAAGGCAAAGGGCCGTAAGGTTAGAATCAGAAGCTGTCTCCTGACCTAGTGGGTCTTAGGCTGGCCACAGCCTCCCTGCACTTTCACTTCCTCCTCACGGGGAAAATCTGGACAGGGACACCCCTCTGGACACCTGAAGGGGTTACTATGGGATGGGATAACTGATGTGAAAGTGTCCTTGAAATTTTAAATGCACCTTGTGAAGAGAAAGTGGTATTTTATCCATGGGACTACTTAGAATATTATGTTTTAAGCACACAATTGATTTCAGACTTGGGCATATGACAAGAAGTGTTACAGATTTTGAAGTCAGGAGGATTGTGGGTGGAGAAGATGGAATAAGACAGCTGAAAATGGCCAGACTGTTATTTACATAGCTTGGCAGATTTCTGTAGCTGGGTGGGTGGGGGAAGGGAAGACTGGAGTATTCAGACATACAACGTGCTTCGATGAAAAATCTAAATCTTGCAAAATGGGAATTCTCCCCAAGATATTTTATACAGGATAAATCTTCAGATTCTTCCAATACTATGTGGCTGTTTGTCCTCTTTCCAGAATATTCCCTTGGCCTTCTTGCTTAAGGGAGAGGCCCAGCTGTCCTTCCCTCAGGAGGAAGGATCCTTTTCTGGCAGAATCCTCCGACCGCTGTGGGGATGGGGGGATCAAGGTCCTTGCTCCTCACTGCCACTTCCAAATCAGTCTCCCTGCCCCCCCAGCTTTGTATCTCATTTAATCAGGTGGCATCACCACTGCCCCTCACTGTCACCATCGTCTACACCCCGCACCATCTTTACAGGACCCCATAAGGTGTCTACCCATGAATAGTATTTACGGACAGACTCCTCACTCCTCAATTCCCTGTGATAAACAACTCAGCTCCTCCCTTGAAGTCAAGACCTCCAGCTACCTGCTGGGGCTCATGCCCCCACTGGCAACATCACCCCACTACTCCCTCCTCTTCCTCACCCTTTCCTTTAGCAAAGCAACATGCCATTGCCTCCTGTCTTTAAAAAAAAAAAAAAATCTGTCTCCTGGCCCATTTCCCTGAATCAGGTTTAGCAAAACTCCTTTAAAAAGTTGGCCATGCTCACTGTCCTCCATTCCCTCCCATTCTCAGCAACCTTCTTACTCCATCCCCCACGAGGTCAAGGGAACCATGGGACCCTACCTTGCTAAATGGATGACCCACTTTGGTTCTCTTCTGACCTGTCTCAGCAGTGTTTGAGTTTGTCACTCCCTCCTCCCAGAAACATTATTTCCTGTTCACCTAAACACCACGATTTTCCTTTCCCCTCATGGATATCAGCTTCGATCCTTTTGCTGGTGTCTGCTCCCCAGTCTCTCACCGCCGGATGACCCCTTCTCTCTTTGTCTACACTCATGCCGTGTCAATAAAGCCCATCTACATACCAACACCTGTTGAGTTTATATTTCATACACAGACCTCTCTTCTGAACTCAAGGCTCAAATATTCAACCACCTACTTGATCTCCAAAAGGCACGTCAAACTCATTATGCCCCAAACTGAAATCCCGGTCTTCTCCACTGCAGCATCTCCGCAAGCCCTTGATCTCTCTGCCCTCATTTCCTCACTCATAAATATGCTTAGTAAGAGCATGCCTGCCGCTGGAGGTAGAATGCCTGGGAGGGCACCCTCTGCTTGCCCGGAATGAACCCTTTAGCCTCTCCGTCCCTGATTCCTCTGTTCTGCAATGGGAATAACACCATATACATGTCCTGCGTTACTGGGTGTTGTGAGGATCACACGCGCTGCCATATTTCACACACTCAGCACAGTGCCGGCAGACTCAGCACCGTAACACGTCCGAAATGGTCCGATGAAGACCACAGAAACACACCGCTGAACAAGTGCTGGGCGAGCAGCTCAGGGCTGGGCACATACTCTTCCCGGTACCCCTACCACCGGACTGCAATTCCTTGAGAAAAGCAGAGTGGTACCATAAAGCTTCCTCAAGCTCCTTCTTGATTTAATACGGGACCTGGGTGTTTCTACCAAGCAATCCACAGATAACTGAGAAAGGCGAACAAAAAAGCAGGCGAGGTACAGAATGTCTTGAAGGTGCTGCTGTTTCAAAATGACAGCAGCCAGGGCATAAGCCACGGGTTCTCGGGACCTCATGTCCACGGGGCGAGAAGGCAGTGCGACGGGGAGGATGGAGACCCAGGCGTATGGCGTTCCTTGTCCACAAGGACCTGATACTCTACCCTGGGGCCCGTCTTCATTTGCTAACACATGAAAAGGAGGGGAGAGGAGAGAAGAAAAGAAGGAAGAGAAGAAGAGCAAGCCATCTTTCCGCCTGAAGACGTCCGGCCCAGGTCTATAAGCCGGCCGCCCATCACTTACGCGTTCGACATGGCTGACTACTTTCTCTCTTTCCCTCGCCCGCCTGGAAGCTCTTCCGTCTCCCTCCGAAGGGCGGCCGGCAGCAGGCGTCGGGACACAGGGACACAGCCACGGGCGTCCACGGAGAGGTCCTTCTGGAGGACGGGGTCGGGGTGGGGGCTATCCTCCACTTTGGGCAGGAAAATGCGATAGCGCGTACGCACAGATAGGTTCTGAAACCTTCCTGTAGCCCCTAGGCTGGACGCAAGGCGGAACCTAGCAACCGAGACGCTACGCCTGCGCAGTGCCGGCTCGCCGCTAGCAAGGGACACGCCCCCCTGAGCTCCACGCGCCTGCGCGCTGGGCTGGTTTCCGTGGCAACCGAGGAGCCGCGCGGTGGGATTCAGGTCTTGCGGAAAGGAGCTGCTTCCCGCGGAAAGGAGCTGCTTCCCGCGGATGGGAGCTCCCAAGATGAGGGGCTGATCTCCCTGTGGACCCTCACAGACACCAGTCCCCGGGGTCCAGCCCAGGTCCCTTCCGCCGGCTCGCCGTCCAACACGCCTTATTCCCGCTTCCCTGTTTGCCCCCTTGTCACCTGCCTTCCGATATGTGGCCTTGGACAAGGGCCTTGATTGTAGACTCTATCTTCCCATCTGTAACATGGGATAGCAGTCATTCATTTGTTCAGAACTTGATTGGGCTTCTCTCCGGGGCAAGCGCAGACTTAGGTTCTGGTGATACAGGGTAGAAGCAGTCCTGGACTTATGGGGCGAAATGAAAGTGAAATGAGGAGCTAGAGAGTTGTACATGGAAAAATGCCATGTGGATGCTAGTTATTAGCAGGTCGCTATGAGTGTCTGCTTCCACTGCCCTTCTTTCTTCATCTTTAGTAACTATGAGATTTATTTGCAAATTTTATTACCTGCAATTCCTACAGGAATACATTCAGGACCAATACAGTTGAAAGAGCATGGGAAAGGCATCCCCATAAAAATGACAGGGTGATCTGGATGACAGAACCTCTCTCACACATGAAATGAACAAAAGAAGAGCAAAAATAGAAAATAACAACAACAGAAGAAAAGAACAACTAAATAAAAAAAATTAAGTACAACTTTGTGCCATCAACTTCAAAAAACTGTACTCAGTGAAATAGATGTCTGCCATGGAGAATGGTATCTGAATCTCATCCCCGTTGCCCAAAAATCCCCATGAGGGAAGAAAACCAAGTAGACAAAAATACTAAGATTTCTCACTAATGCCTTTTGATACAAAGAGGACATGAATTTGCAAAGTGAGATGAGAATGTGGGCACAGAAGCAAGCTACCTGGGGAAATCCAGGTGAGACAAAACTATCACTAGTAGAAAACAGCCCCTGCTGCCCACAGGACCTGACCAGAGCTGGGAGAAATCACTAGGACTTGCCACTTTCTAGGACTCTGCACTGTACAGAGGCAAAGATTCAAAGTCCAAGGACAGTTGTCACAGAGACAGGGTGTTGCTCCTAATAAGGGTCTGGAAATTGAGCAGAATCTCTGGAGCAAGCAGAGCCCAGGACCTGCACACATCCAGGGGTTCAGTCCTAATCCTCAGTGTGTATCCAGATCACAGAAAAGTAGATAAAAATGCCATCTTCCAACTTTCAAACTCATTCAGATATAGGGAGAAAGGAGTCAAGGAGAATTTGCTCACATTATATTTGAACAGAAGATTCACAAAGAGCAACCCATGTTAGGTACAAATAAGATAGAAGCAACAAATCCATTATCCAAATCTAAGACGTTAGTAACAAGGTAAGGGGGGAAAAACAAATAACAAGAACAAAAGAGAGATGCCTGAGTGGCTCAATCAGTTAAGCATCTGCCTTCGGCTCAGGTCATGATCTCAGGGTCCTGGGATTGAGCCTCAAGTTGGGCTCCCATGGGGAATCTGCTTCTCCCTCTGCTTCTGCCCCTCCCTATCCAAGCTCGCGCGTGCACTCTCTCTCTATCAAATAAAATAACATTAAAAAAAAAGAATTATGGCATGGGTGAGACAGTTGAAGAACTTAGTCTCGAAGAAAACGTAACCAAATAAAAGAAAATTCGTCATATATGTCCCATGTTATAGAATAAATTAATAAGAACACCAACCTAATAGACTAAGTGTTGGGAGAAAAGATAAAACAACACAATGAGAAGAGGGAGATGATACAGCTAAGACAACCAAATGAAAATTAAAAAATAGCCAATAGAGAAACCAAATTAGAAAGACCAAAAAGCAGACTAGGGCCCAATTCACCTGGATTACCGACTTTCAGGAAAAGCTTGGATCAACTACAGTGAATGTACAGTAAAAAGACTCCATCATTTGAGCAATTAGAAAGGGGTTAGTTGATATTCCTTAAAAAAAGAGTCCTCTAATATTAATTTTTTTTCAAAGCTGTAAGGAAATGCCTCTGAAGGAAGAGAACCAAAACAGCAGATCAAAAGTTCTCACTGTGTTCCAGGAAAAACTGGTATAGAACAAGCAACACCAAAGATCTCCTGGATGTGTGATTGAACTTCAGGGAGAAGTGGTAGGGGGATCTGGTGGCCTCAGATGTCTGCATGGTAGCTTTCAACATCAGATGAAATGATAGCAACATTAGCAAAGGTTTTGGAGAAAAATGTGACCCGAGATATTTCTGCTCACTGAAGTTAATATTCCCGGATATGAAAGCCCTCTGGAAATACAGCACTCATGCATAAATTGGCATGTTTTCAAACACAAGTAACCCAATGTCTGATGGCTTGAACAATAAGGATTTAGACTCTCCCTTCCAAGAATAGAGGTGAGACAATTTTGGGACTGGTTATTCCAATGGCTCAGTGACATCATCCTTCTTTGGTTGTCGTTCAGTCTTTTGGTGTTGTCATCCTTAAGATGTTGGATGATTTCCCTCATGGTCATAAAATGTCTGCAGTGATGCCAGACATTACAACCTCACTCTGGGATATCTCAAGAAAGCACAAGACCAGCTGGGAAATGTGAACACCATTATTGTCTTAGAGAAATCAGGGTTTACCTGCATTATGAGAGAGAGAGAAGTGGATAAAAGAACCAAAACAGGGCTCTGCCAGCCTGGAATCAGGCAATATGGCTGGTTGTGTAGGGGACATTCAGGAAAAGCCATAACTTGAGCTCTTCTAGAAAATAAGTCAGGGGCACCTGAGTAGCTCAATGGGTTAAGACTCTGCCTTCCGCTCGGGTCATGATCTCAGGGTCCACGATCTCGGGCTCCCTGCTTGGTGGGGAGCCTTCTTCCACCCCTCTCTCGCTGCCTGCCTCTCTGCCTACTTGTGATCTCTGTCAAACAAATAAATAAAATCTTTAAAAAAAGAAAATAAATCAATTGAAGGTGCAATCCAGCAATCAAAAGATGTAAATCACGTTCAAAGGATGAACAAGTGCTCAGTTGTGGGAAGACAGTGCAGCAAGGTCTTCCAAAGTCTACAGAGCAGGAGAACAAATAGAGATTTCTCTGATTATGTCCCATGAGCTTTGCAGGTGCTAAGGTGATCCACTTATTGGCTAATTACTATGTGCCGGGGACTCTGTGGGACTGGATGCATATTCATACACAAAGCTGGCCCGTTAACATTATGAGGTGGGCAGTATTTTCATCCCTATTTTACACATGTGAAGCTGAGACCGAGGGAGGCTATGTCTAAGGCCACACTCCAGGAGACAGTGGAGTTGGCATTCAAACCACCTGATTATCTCACTTTGAAGACTAGACCTCCGACTATTATCATTTTGTTGGGAGTAAAAACTATCTTAATATCTGTTAAAAATTGCATTCTGTGAGATGAATGCTACTAAAAACAGTGGTTCTCAAATCATTTCTCCTTTAAGAAAAAAAAAATCAATGCTGCCTAATCAGGGAGATAGAAAGTGACTTCGTCCTCAGTATTCGATAACTTACGCAGCTTCATGATCAGACTGCCAGGTCTATGGGAAAATGTATCTTGTCCCATATGCAGTTGCTCAGGCAAATATTTGCTCATGTTTGTTCTGAGCAAAGCACAAGTGTCCCCACGGCACGGCCAAAAAAGATGACGGATCTCGCTGCATTCTGCCTGCAAGGAGTAGGGGCGATAACCATCCAGAGGAGCTCAGGCTTCCTTATCACAGGCTCATTTCTTGGAGGAATGGGAGGTCTGCAAGAGCCCTCAGACACCGTCCATGCAACCGGGTCAGGTGCTTCAAGCCCCAGGACATTCCTATCCCTTGAGCGCCTCTTCGCTGCCCACACACCGGCAGGGATTGGGACCACCTTGCCCCTCTCGAAAGTCCATTCTGGTTCTGTAGAACTCACTGTTACCCTTTTGCATCAAGGCTCCAGGCCAAGCAGAACAATCTTCTTTTAGCAGAGCAGCCTCATACACGTTTAAGCGCCCGCATCCCTGCCCCGGTCTCTCTGATTACAGGGCAAGCTCCCTCAAGTTCTTTAGGCTCCCCTGCCATCATGGTCTCCATCACGCCGTCTTCAGTGTCCTTCTGACTTAACCCCGTGAAACAGAACTTCCCCTGTATCAACATCACACTGTTGGCTGAGGCAGGTCGACCAGAACTCTCTTTCTTGCTGTCTCCTGCTGAGCCCCCTGAGCTACCCAGTTCCCAGATGGAATGTTCTCTACAAGAAAGCCAGGGAACCCTAGCACAGCATGGGAAGTGCGTCTGAATTTCCACCAGCTGACAAGTTAGACACCTGCCCCACTCCGCTGCCATCTGGCTGGTGTGTCTCAGCAATCCCGGGAGATGAGGGTTTGGTCAAGCACGTTGCTGGTAGGAAGCTCTGTGGTACGGACAGCGTCGTCCCCAGATAGGAGGCTAGTGATGGAATTTAAGATTAGGCTCATCTACTCTGCCTTGTTTTTTAGAGAACCCAGAATGACCCTTGTCTCTGCTTCTTTTTCTGAGAACTCACAAATCATTTTAATGGTCTGTTCTGGATTCATGTGAGGTTTGCTGGACCAGCACCTGACCTTCTTTTCTTCCCAGAGTCACCAGCCACTCTGAAAATACTACGTTCATTTTGTTTAGTGACCATACTCCATGCTCTGCTAGACATCTGAGGCCCAAATCATTATTCAAACTCACTTTCCAGTAATTTTCTCTAAACTGATCAGTACCTTTTTCATAGTTACTGTGTTTTGTCCTAGTAATTGATGTTTTATTCCATTTAAGATGTAAATGTCTTTTTACACAGTCTCCTAATCCGACTGCCGGGTGTCTGGGGAAGTCCATCTTCCCACCAGTCTTGATACGTATGAAATCATTTGGGCAAAAGTTTATTGATGCTGGTTCTATACAAAGCCCAGCACTCGACACTGTGCAATAGAAAAAAGATGATTCTGATATGAATTCTGTCTTCAAAGAGTAGAGCAGAGGAGAGCAAGGTCAGAGGTGGCCCAAAGCCACAGCGTCAAGTCGTCTGTGAGTTTGGAACTGAGAGGGCCAAGGGGCCCTTGGGAAAGGGGAATGTATTACACAGCAGATGGGATCTGAGCTGGCTATGTTGAGGATGAGCGGGGCTGTGGCCTGAGGAAATAGAAGGAGAACATTCCAGGCAAAGGAATCAACATGGGGAGAGGCATAAGAGCAAAAGTGTGGGGATACACGCATTCGAGAATCAAAGCTTCTATCTGACCTGGGAACAGGTTTGGCATCCCAGACCGGGGCTAGGGGTACGTGCTCTCCCATCCCCCAACCCCCAACCAGAGCTGCTGAGGTTTGGCTGAGCAGGAGAGCTGACATGATCATGGGACACAGAGACCCTAAAAGACAGGGGGTATAGGGGTGTGGATACACAGAATGGGGAGTGAGCATATCGTGGATTGTGGAATAACTCTCAGGCATGTGAAGAACGACGTGCCAACCCCTGCTACAACACAGAAGAAATTAGGAAGGCCTTAGGCTGAGTGAAATAGACCAGATAACGAAGGACAAATACTGTGTGGTGTTACTTAGTATGAACTATGTCTCGAGGCAAATCTATAGAGATGGCAGTGGATTTGAGAGGTTACCAGGGGCTGGGGGAAGGAGGGCATGGGGTGTTACTGCCGAATGGGTGTGGAGTTTCTGGTTGGGGTGATGAAAAAATTTGGAAATTGTGCTGATGGTCACATAACATTGTGTATATAGTTAATGCTACCGAACTGCACACTTCAAATGGCATATACGTTGGAGAGCTGGCGAAGCTCCGTGAGGAAGAGGAGATGGGAGAGCAGCTCTAAAGGGATAACCAGGACACGGAAGCTGCTGTGAGTTAGGGGGGATGAGCTCATTTTACAGGTACATGGAAAGAAAGACCTGCAAGTTGTACTCCTCAGCCAAATGCACTTGACTGTTAAACCCTGGTCTAGAAGTGGCTGTCCCCCTAACCCCCCATTGTGCATGAGTAGCCCTTCAAACCTCCCATCCTGCTTTCCCTTCCTGGTTCTAGTCCTCTCCCTTTGCTCTCACAGCAATTGGGACCCTACCTGTGACTCAGGATGGTGGCATTTGGCCTTTACCAAATCAGGTGGAGTTGGCACAGAGCACACTCTTGGTAAGTCTTGGCAGGTGTCCGAGGGAAAACAGCCCATCCCTGGCTTCCTGCCCAGCACACGTGTCCAGGGGCACGGGTGTCTCTTCTCGCCTTCGACCATTTGCAGAATCAGGCTTTTCAAGACCCTCCCTCCCTCCTGCCCATTACTTAGAGCATACAGTGTGACTCCTGGAATGGTATGAAATTGCCATGTGCCAGAAACCTGGGTGATACGTCTCTGTGTACTTAGTGTTCAGGAGATCCAGTTCATGAAACGTTTTCCAGAAACGTTTCTGGAAACTCAGTGCTTGAACATTGTTGGCATTTCTCACTTCCTCAGCGATGCCATAGAGGAGTCGAGTCCTCCAAAGACGAGTTTACCTGGCTTGTGAGGAGGCTGCCAGTGAGGCTGTCTGATGTGACTGAGCCCGCTGCCATTTGATGGGACTTCCCAGCTCTGGGACAGGACCCCCCAGACTCTGACTGTGCTCCCATAGGTGTCCAGGTAAGCCCCCGGGTCTGCAGAACACGAAGGCAACACAGCTAAAAGGGGAAGGAGTCAGGTTCAAGTTGAATTTGCAGGTCTTCTCTCCCCTTCGATGTAATAAACCTTTCCAATGCTTCTATGTATAAAATGTCATTCTGCTCAAGAGGTGTATTTTTAAATGTCAGTTATGAAAACTTCTGCTGTGACATACCACCTTTTATGTCCGATGCTCCGTCTGCACAAAAGCAAACACTGACGTGCTAAGCTTGTCACATTCACACGTGTAACTGGAAATGAATGGAGTATTCATTTCATTCCTTCGTAGTTATGACAGCACCACTGGCAGACGGTTGGTGTCCCAAGACCCAACATTAAGACTCTTGACTCCTCCTGACCAGGCTCCAGTGTTGGTGATGTATTATAATCTATAGCAGGGACAGTTCTATCTGCCTCAAAGGATGATGGTAAGAATTAAATGAATAATGGATGTAGGGCACTTGGCACAAGTTAGAACCCACCTGCTGTTATGTAGCAGCTAATCCCTTAAGCCCCTGGGGTTGCCAAGGTGTCTGCTCAAAATCCACATCTCAATTAGCAGTTTTTCTAATCTGGGGGTTATTCAGTGATTTTGGGAGAAATCCCAGATGTCAAAGATCTGTCCCATACAGGTTGCCTGGTGGAGCGTTCATAGCATAGATATTGGCTTCATGATAGTATTAGTTACAAACTCGGCTCCAACGGCTGAAGTCTGCTTGCCCAAACAGCAAAAATGAATCTTGGCTTCTCTCCAGTCTATTACAATAACATAGCAAAGGATATCGGACTGGAAATGAGTCTTATTGGATGGATTGTGTTGAGCCCATGCTAGTAAACAGATTTAAAATGGATATTAGTAATCCAAGCATTATATTCTGGATGGAATTCCAAATATAATAGACGATACAAATAGCAAAGCTCTTTTACGTCAAATAAACATCACTTCCACTGGGAAATGAGTGTGTATGTGTGTGTGTGTTTTATAGGCTATTTTATTATCTATAAATAAGACTGTCCAGTGTGAGAAAAAAATAGAAAGGAACTAGCCAAAGACAGGATGTTTTTTAAAATATTATTATTATTATTATCCTGTTTTTTTCTCACAAACACTGAGGCAGCTTTTGTAACCCAGGTGCAAAGGAGGTCACTTCTCATTGTTTGAACACCTGCTGTCTTTTAAAATGAACATAATTTCCACAGGCCATTGATAAATTTGGTCTTAAAACCGCCTCAGAAAGGACTGTCTGCCTGTATTTTGATAATCCTTCTGAATAAGTAGCACGTGTCTGTCCAATTGCTTTTGTTTTGTTTTGTTTCTGTTTGACTCTCAAACCGTTTCCCTCCTCTTGTGCGGTTTTCACAATGCTTCTAATAAAACAATAGTTCTCGGTGCCCAGAGTGGAAAGCTAATTGCAAATAACAGCTGCATTGTTCGTAAAACAAAGTGATA
This sequence comes from Lontra canadensis, assembly GCF_010015895.1. Lineage (NCBI taxonomy): Eukaryota > Metazoa > Chordata > Mammalia > Carnivora > Mustelidae > Lontra > Lontra canadensis. Next base: position 14,765,370 of record NW_022631007.1, read on the forward strand.
CGTTAATGAGAGGCATTTAGAATCTCGAATTGCCAGTGGCCCCAACTGCATCAGTAAGATGTGGTTGAACAGAAGAGAAAATATTTAGTCAATCTCTTCATTTATCGCAGTTCGCTGCTAGACTTAATAGAAATAGAATCGCCGTTTAAAAAAAAATCAGGCAGAAGGCTAGTACGATTTTTACATGCACATTTCATCCTCTGTCAGTTTTCTGGCTCTCGGCTTGTCCTTGTCTATTTATATCTTCTCCCTGGAAGTGCACTACTTCTGAGAAGAGGTGTTACCCTGTACTTGGGCAGGGCACCAGGATGGTGTCATCTGTCCCAACCATACCCAGTGCCTCCTGTTGATGCCATGTGCTGAGCTGCAACATTAAAGCCATCCTGGGAGTTGTTTACCTCTGCTTTTCTAAGCTAAGGACGCTCTTTCAAACGTTTTAGCTGTCCTAACATGTGAAATGCAGATAAACGTAGTAAGAGCTACAACCTTTAAAATACTTTTTATTATAGCAAGTGCAGACGAGGGTGTGGCTCTTAAGCACACAGCTCAGTGAATTTTCTCCATCTGGAAACACTCATGTAATATGGACAGAGATCAAGATATCGAGGAGCAGACTGCCGGGAGCTCCTCTGTGACCTTCCTAATCCCATCCTGTGTCTTTCTCCCAACCACTGCCTGTCTGACCCCAAAGATTACTTTTCCCCTTATAAAGGAAGACTTCCTGTATACATTTTGAATGAATGGAGTTATCCGATGTGTATTCTTTTGGGTCAGGCTTGGACCTACTTGGGAATGTGAGATGTATCCACATAGCTTCAGGTAGAGGAAGCTGTTTTCATTGCTGTGTAATATTCCACTGCATGATCAGACTACAGTTTCTCTATCCATTCTACTGCTGATGGACAGTAGGATTGCTCCCAGGCTGAGCATATCACCAATGATTTTTTTGGTCAAAAGATTTTATTGATTTATTTGAGAGAGAGAGAGAGAGAGAGAGCATGTGCGAGTAACGTGGGGAGGAACAGAGGAAGAGGGACAAGCAGATGCAGGGCTGAGCACAGAGCTGAAACCAAGAGCTGGATGCTTAACTGACTGAGCCCCCATGTGCCCCATGAATAAGTCTTTCATGCGTATAATAGTACACAGGCACACCCCTCCCGGGATCGCAGGGTGCACGCATGGTCAACTTCAGCAGTTACTGCCCAAACAGCTCCCCAGTGTGGTTGCACCAACATTTTTTTCAGGTTTTCTTGTTGTTCCACATGCTTACCAATACTTGGAATTTTCTTTTTCTTTTTCTTTGAAATTGTGGTATTATACATTGTGTGGTTTTGATTGGCATTTCCCTGATGAGTAACGGTACTGAGAACCTTTTCATATGTCTCTTTGGCCATTTGGATATCCTTTTTTTGGTTTGATTTTTGTGAAAGACCAGTGGAAATCATTGGTCAATTTTTTTAGAATTTCTTTTCCTTATTAATATTTAGAAGACATTTATGTATTCTGACACAAATCCATGCTTAATATATTTGTTGAGAATAACTCCTCCCACCCCATGGTTTGCCTTTTCTCTGTCTTAATGATGTCTTCTGATGAATGGAATTTCCCAGTTCTAATAAAAGCCTAATATATCCATGTATGTCTTTACGATTAGTGCTTTTTCTGGACCTGTTTAAGAATTTCTTTGCCTACTTCAAGGTGATGCAATGTTCTTCTACATTCTCTTCCAGAAACTATATTGTTTCATCTTTTCACATTTAGATTGAGAATTTATTCAGAATTAGTTTTTCTATGAAGTATGACATAGATATTAAATCTTGTTTTTTGTTTTTTTTTTCTGTATGAACGTCCAAATCTACTAGCACTGTTCATGAGAAGACCACCTTTTCTCCCCGCTCTGCCGTGACACCTTTCTCATGATTCCAGGGTCTGTATCAGTGTGTATGTCTTTCCGAGTGGGTGCTGAAGTTCTTCGGGTGTTTTTAGAATCTTTGGGATGATCATATGATTTCCCCCTTTATTCAGTTAATGTGGGGAAGTAAACTGTTTGATTTTTTTTTTAAAGATTTTTTTTTAAGATTTTATTTATTTATTGGACAGAGAGAGATCACAAGTAGGCAGAGAGGCAGGCAGAGAGAGAGAGAGGAGGAAGCAGGCTCCCCACCAAGGAAAGAGCCCGATGTGGGGCTCGATCCCAGGACCCTGGGATCATGACTTGAGCCGAAGGCAGAGGCTTTAACCCTCTGAGCCACCCAGGCGCCCCACACTGTTTGATTTTTGAATGCACATCTGGGATGAGCCCCAGTTGGTGGATTATCCTGATTACAGACTGCAGCCTTATATATATAAGATATTGTTGAGGATTTTTGCATCTGCATTCATGAAGGTTATCAGTCTTTGATTTTCTTCTGATCTTGTGTGAAGTTTTTGCTATCATGGTGACATTATGCTCCAAAAATAAGTTGGGAAGTGTTCCTTTTTTCCTGTACTTTTTAAAGAGTTTGTATAAAGTAGTTATTATTTCTTTCTGAAATGTTTACTAGAAGTTATCTGGACCTGAAATTTTCTTTGTGGGAAATTTTCTTTTTTATTTGTTTTTTTTAAAGAATTCAATGTCTCTAATAGATACAGTGTTATTTGGATTTTCCATTTCTTCTTAGTTTTGGTAAGTTGTGTGCTTCAGGCCACTTGATCATTTCATGTAACTTGTGGAATTTTGATATTAAATTGGTTGTAATATTTCTACACTGTCCTTTTAATATTTGTGTGATCAGTGATGATATTCCTTTTGTCATTCTTAATATGTGTGATTTGTGTTTTCTCTCTTCTTTTCCTTGATTAGTCTTACTAGGGTTTCATTATTTGTATTAATATAGTCAAAGAGCCAAACTTTAGTTTTATTAAATATCTTTATCATTTGTCTTCTGTATTAGCTATCTGTCTCTGTGTAACAAATTATCCCAAAAGTCAGTGGCTTACAACAATATACATTTATTCTTTCGGCGCCTGTGTGGGTCTGAAATCTGCTCACAGCACAAGGGTGCCTCTGCCCACAGGCTCCTGACAGGCCACACTTTGGGATCATCTGGGCCATGGTCTCATCTGAGTCATGGTCTCATCCGATGTCTTGGTCCCGAGGTCAGTGTGGGTGGCATCCAGCTTAACTGGGAGGCTGTTGGCTGGAGAACTAAGTTTATCATGAGCTGTTGGACTGGGGAATTCGCTCTGGGTAGGCTGTTGTCTGGAGGCTTCCCCTCAGCTCGTTCCCACATGACTCTTTCCATTGGGCGGCTTACAGATTGGAGCTGGATGTGGTCAGAGTGAGCAAGCGAGAGACGGTGAGCAAGACAGCAGCCCCAGTCTGTCTGCAACCCATTCTTGGAAATGATTGCATCCCTTCTGCTTTTGTCTTCTCTTGGGTTCTGCACCACTTGTGGTTTGAAAACGCTTGAAAAACAGTTAATACACAGCTTTTATCCAATTGTTGCTTACAGCAGGAGGACCGGCACTGGAGTAGTTAATTCATCAGGGCTGGACAGAACTGTGATTATTTTATCTTAATAAATAACTGCCTTTAGCTTTTAGGCTCACTCTTCCAAAACACTGCTAGATCGTTTCCTTGACAGATATTCTTCCTTTATACTGTTCACTTCAGGACTATTTTCTCAACATCTGTTCTTTTCATGCCCTGCCTACCTCTAGATTTAATGACACATGCACTAACATAAAATGGATAAGAAACAGCAACATCTGCATTCAAAGTACTGATAACCTTCCTGTGACTGTAACAGCTCGGATTAGAAATTCATATCAGAAAAATGGTGGGTCATGCCTGAGGTACTATGCTATAAAATCATTATAATCTAGGGTTTAAGTGAATGATGTATAGCCAAAATGATTTTCAGTTATTTCATTCAACTTTTTTTTAACGTTTTCTCCATTTATTACTATTAGTGGTCATGAGTATTCCTTCTAATTCTCCACTTCAGATCGAGAAATCACTGGAAACATGCATCCAACTCTAGTTCCCTAGCACAGAAAGATTTGGCATCAGAATGTCCAAAGTGTTCATCCTTGACTTGAGTGTAGAGTCATTATCCATATTCCCCTGTAGAGACCTTAGGACAGATGAGAAGGAAAGAAAATGTCCTGCAAGCCTGAAGATGCAGCTTGGAGGACAGGAGGTGAGACAGGAGAGGCCCTGCTCTGTGGTTCCTTTCTCCGTGATACTAAAATGAATTGAGAGACTGCATTCCCCTGCTGGGGGTTGGATGCTGGATGTCTTCGGGCTCTGAAAGAGGTCCTGCCTTCCTCAGGGTCAGAGGCTAGCCCAAAGGCCTTGTCCTCGCTCTCTCACACTGGCTGGTGTGCTAGTCTGGGATGATCATGAGCCAAATCAAATCCTGTATGTTCACCTGCTGAGGAACGAGTGGGATTACCTTTATTTCTGCTTGTTTCGAGGCCTGGATATATTAGCAAGAAGCTGAACTAAGGGCCTCTTTCCCTTTTTGGGGGGGCTTGGGGGCTGTATTACCATTAAATAATATAATGGGTGCAGAATTCAGGCTGAGGTGAGTGGAGAAAATAAATGGTCAGAGGTGAAGACAAGGCAAAAAGGAGAATTAGGTAAAAACCATAGACAATGAGTCTGTTTTACTTTTCCCTTGTTGTACAATTTATTATCATAAAGTCAGGGCCTTTCAGTGTCTGGAAGTTTCTGCTGGTCAGAAATCCCAGCATGGCTCAGCTGGGCTCTCTGCTCAGGGTCTCCCAAGGCTGGAATTGAGTGCTGGCTAGGCTGCATTCCTTTCGGGAGCTCTGCCTCCTCTTGTGAGCTCACTCAGGTTGCAGACAGAATTCAGTTCCCTGTGGTGTGGGACTAAGCCCCTTTAGAACTCAGATCCTAGAAACCACGCTGAGCACCTCTGCCAAGGTGGCCGGGGAACTCCCCTGTGCGCTACCACGGACAAGCTTAGAGGTTGTACCCCGATCAAGGGATGTCATCTGTGCATCCATCCACACTCAAGGGGAAAGGGTGATCCAGGCATATCCACCAAGGTTGTGGGCATCTCCGGGTCCTTCTGATAGAATTCTACCTGCCACAGGTTATTTAATCAGGTGGTTAGAAAAACAAACAAACAAACAAACAACAACAACAACAACACTTTGGCCTAGAAAAAAATTAGCAGCCATCACTTGAGAGGTAGAACTCTTAATGTCCAGCTTCAAAATATGGAGATACGATACGAAATCTGTGTCCTGTTTGGGGTTGTTGTAGGACTGCTCATGGGAGTTGAACGCATGCGTGTGGGCAGGTGCCTGGGTGTGCAGGAAAATATCCCCTATCAGATGCCTCCCTCTTCTGCATTTAAGGTGAACCCAACCCCCTTTCCTGTCCCAAGGGCACCTTGGCTTCTGTTAGGAAATTAACACATTCTCACTAGTCTTGTAATGTCTTCTGCACCTTATTGTGGCTCCCCGCCAGTTTAGAAACTGTCTAACTAGCTAGTTTGCCCTCTGTTCACTTTTGCATTCACTTCGGTGTCACCAAAAAATGAAGTGGAGATAATCTGCCATAAACGCAGCCCATTCTGAGGCGGCGTGCATTCTTTAGGCAGTGAGGTGGGCTGCTGCTGTCTGGGAGGCCCTTTGCAGCAGATGCGGCCAAGTTCCTTTAGGAAGCATTTACGGAGTGCCCGGGGTTAAGCAGGAACAATGTCTGCAAAGTGAAGCTGCTCTCCAGGATTTCTGCCTTCCCAGAGACACTTCCGTGTTAAAACAAAACAAAACAAAACAAAACAAAACAAAAGCACCCAGCGTCGCGGCGTGGGAGGTTTTCATAATGGCACAAGATACCATTTTGCACTACGTGGGCTTTAGAGTCAGAAAGGAAAAAAAGATACTGGCAGAACATATCCTTTCAAAATTCACAGTAGTAGCGGTGGTCTTTAGGGGGATGTGCGTGCGTTCTTAGTGCTGGCCTCACTGCTGGAGGGAAGCCTGGCTTGCAGGAAAATCTGGGGGTGTGATGATCTCTTGACAGAGGCAAGTGGTGTGGGGTTCAGGTACCATCAGGAGAGAAAGGCTGCGGGCTGGAGGAGAGGGCAGGAAGGCTCATTGCTCATGGCATCTGATAAACACCACAAATCAGGAGATGAAGGAATTATTAGCAGCACGTTGACCTGCTATGAACTCGTAACAGGTTAAGAGGCATTATTGATAGCTTTTCTCATTCTTGGGACTCAGAGAGGGTTACCTTTTACTTCAATGTAAACACACTCAGAACGCTTTTAATAACAATCGCCAGCCATGTCTCAGCGGAGACTAAAAATCCCTGCTTGGTCCTGTTTTCTGATGCTATGATTAAGGCTAGGTTTGCACCATGAACTCATGTAGTATGGAGTCCTCGGAATTTCAGGCTGTTTGTCAAACTAGGGATTTTTCTAATCTCCTCAGTGAAAGATTAGCCAAAACATGCACAAGAACCACCACGTCTTCTTTCTCAACACTGATGCCTTCTTCTTAGAAAAAAAAACAAAAAAATTTTTAAAGTAGGCTCCACGCCTAGCCTGGAGCCCAAGGAGGGGCTCAAACCCAGGATCCCGAGATCAAGACCTGAGCTGAGCTGATGGAGCCCGCCCAGACTCCCCCAGAAAACAAAATTTTAATTCTGTTTCTTCTTCACAAAACTACTTTTTCCAAAGTGACACATGCCCGAGGAGGGTCAGAAATGGCTTCTTGGGGTTTATCCTCTTACTTTTTAGAATTTTTCGTTGAAGTATGGTTGACGTATAGTATTATATGAGTTTCAGGTGCCTGACACAGTGACCCAACAGTTCTGTGTGTGACCGGGTACTTGTCACACGGAGTGTAGCCCATCTGTCCCCATGCAACGTTACTATGACATGATCGACTATACTCCCTCTGCTGTGCTTTTTGTCCTCGTCTTGACTTAGGTTCTAACTCCAAGTCTGATCTCTTGTAGTTTCGCAGCTAAGAACTGAGGCCCCTCTACCCGCTCTCATCTCATTCGTAGGGGACCCCGTGAACCCCACGGCTGCCACAGACCTCTCCTACCTGTGCGGTCCCACCATCTTTCCCCGCTCTGAACTTCTGCAGGGCTGTTGTTTATTTTGCTTAGCTTGTAAGTGGCAGAAAACCACTTACCAACTCCAATTGGCTTAGCAAAAAGGGATGTTTGTTGACTTGCAGACCTGAGGGGGTTGAAGTCCAGGGTGCCTTCACACAAAGCTGGTCTGGGTTTGTCCTCTTGCTGCCACATGCTAGTGTCTCAGCGCCCATGTGGTGGCACAGGGCAGAACTCTTCCCCAGCCTGTGTCAGCAGCTGTGTTTCCGTCTGAATCAAATAATTTAAAGGATTCTAGGACCCATAATATTTTCTTTTGGATCACTTTATTCTCCTCCTCCTTCTTCTTTTAATATTTTATTTATTTATTTGAGATAGAGAGAAAGTGAGAGAGAGAGAGCACAAGTCTAGGGACAGAGGCAGAGGGAGAAGCAGACTCCACGCTAAGCAGGGAGCCAGATGCGGGGCTCGATCCCAGGATCGGGATCATGACAGGAGCAGAAGGCAGACGCTTAATGGACTGAGCCACCCAGGTGCCCCACATCACTTTCTTCGTACTATTGATTCGTGTCTGTGTGTGAAGACACACCTCTTGCCCTCTGTGTGATTAGAAAGTCTGAGTACTAGAGTACCCTTCCTAGCTCTCTGGGCCCTGGAAAGTCCACAAATGATTTCTGTTACTACTGACTGAAAGCAATACTAATTTAGTACTCATGACCAATGCAAATGCCTTCCTTTAAAATTATTGCTGCATTTCTCCGAGAGGCTCCAGTCTCCTCCTGAGCTGACTCAGTGCAACAGGAGTGTTCTTCACGCATCTTTTGGGACCAATGTCACCTGTTCACAAGCAAGGTGATGTCTGTTAGGTGTCCTTAACAAACGTGAGTGTTGATGACTGCACAGCAACAAACCGGGAAAAAGCACCAACCCTCAGCAACGCACAGACACGAGCTGTGCTAGAGTCTTAAAATCCCCTGTGTTGGGTTCATTCAATACCCAAGAAACGTGGTATTTTCATGTATTTGCATCCTAGCACCTGATCTGTGGCGAAGACTGCCTGTCTTTGGCCAGTTTACAAGGAAGAAATAATTCACTTTGTTGAATATTTATGAATATTTGGTTTGATGGAATGAGTTCAGAGCATTTGCCAAAATAACATATTTTTATCATGCAACCAGAAAAACAGAAATGACAGCCACAGTTCGAATAATTAAAATCATTCTTTTTAGTAAAGTGAAAAATACCTCTTTGCTTTATCAAATAGACTTAGTTTGAGTGGCAAAGGGCTCAGTGTTGGTGTTCTGTGTTTTTTTGGAGCCCTGAAAATCTGGGAGTGCATCACCCCTTCCTGGTCTTCCGTTCTTGAGGTGATGGAGCCTCTGTGTTGGAGCCTATTCTTCTCTTGGTCTGTAGATCTTCCAAGAAGAGAAGGGGGACTGAGACAACATGGAGAAAATAGAAAACACAGAACAAAATGGCAGACTCTAAGCCAACCATATCAGTAATTGTGCTAAACATAAGTTGTCTAAACGCCCTGGCCAGGAATAGGCTAGATGTGCCTTGAAATGCCTTGGATCTCCACCTGGAAGAGTCTGATGAGGCAATCTGGGGTCCTGTTACAACCTACTGTTTTATTTGTGTGTTCTCCAGAAAGGAAAAGCTCCCAGTTCCTTCAGACATCCTCATTGTATATGTTGTCCTTCTAAACCCACCAGTAGACCTGTCCACACTTTAGTGGACCAAGCTCTAAGGTGGGGCTGGTCTTTGTGCTTCCCTGCTCCTCGCCACTCAGGTCCTCATCCTAGAAACAGCTGTGACGGTATTTCCCTTACAAAACACTTGGTGTTGTTTTGAGGACAAAATAATGTCAAATGGCTATTTGTAGTATTTTATAGTTGATAAGCACTATATATGCACACATAACACATACCTCATTTAGTCCTCATAATGAAGCCAGTTTTATTATTGTTATTGTGTAAATATGAAAATGAAGGTCATGTAACTTCGTAAAATCACACAGCAAGTGAGTAGCCGAGCCTGTACTTACCCCAAGACTTCCATGTTCTAGAGGCTCATGTGACAAAAGATTGAATTTGAGGAAGTCTTGCAAAGTTCCCACTGGAACCACATGGTAAAAACCAAATAATCCCACTCCAATTAACTTACACAAAAAGAGGAGAATTCATTAAGAAGATTCAAGGATATATCCAGAATCCAAAGTTAGCTTGACTTTACAAGGGCCAGAGTTCCAGAAAAACTGCCAGGACCAAGGACAGCTGGCTTTGTTCTCTAGCTCAGGTTCTCCACGGAGATGTTTCCCTCCACAGATCTGTTCTGTCCTTCCCTCCGTTCTCTTTTGTCACACTTCAAGACTTTCTGCAAGTCCATGCAAGATAAAATACCATGTACATTCTACTACACTGTGCCCTGAAGAAGAACACAAGGCTGCATTACGGAAGGGGAATTATTATACATTAAGTGGAAACCACTAGTCATTTTTCAACAAGGTAAAATTATTTTTCACCCAGTGCTTCCTACTGAATTTCATCCATACGTTGCCATCTGCATTACTCAAAATTTTTCGAATAGAATCTTCTTTTTTTTTTTTTTTTAAAGATTTTATTTATTTATTTGTCAGAGAGTGAGAGGGAGAGAGAGAGAGCACAGGCAGACAGAATGGCAGGCAGAGGCAGAGGGAGAAGCAGGTTCCCTGACGAGCAAGGAGCCCGATGCGGGACTCGATCCCAGGATGCTGGGATCATGACCTGAGCCGAAGGCAGCTGCTTAACCAACTGAGCCACCCAGGCGTCCCTTGAATAGAATCTTCTTAACATAGGATTTCTAGTACATGGAATTAGGACTGGTCATCAATATTGAATAGGAAATGTAACCCACACATCAAAAATGGATGGGCCAAGTCTTTTTATATAAAAGAAAATATAATCAGTATTCCACCAGTATATGCACGTCTTGTAAGGGTAAGAACTGGGAAGAAAGGCTTCTGTGGGCAATTCCCCGCACCTCCTGTCTTATCTGCTTGGGGAAAGTGTCTGTGCTGCAGCCCTTGCTGCATGGGGAGTGTCAACCAAAAGGTAGGGACAGCTGCTGCCCCCTGCTGAGGCAAGAAGTCACCTGTCCCCACTCCCAAACCACATGGGGCTTCTTATCGCGCTTCCTCATGGATGCTGTCTCTCTTCTTTGAAGTCCAAGAGCTCTCCCCAGCTACCCCTTTCCCTTCTTAAACCCTAAAACGCTACATCCAGATGTCCAGATTTCAGATGTGGACAGGGTCTGTAGCAGCCTGCTGCCCCTTGTTCTCTTAGAACCAGAGGAGTTTGGTAATGTGGAAAAATCACCTCCTGGATGCCTAGGGATGGTCTTTCCTTGCATGTCCCCACTTGACCCTTTCCCAGGCTCAGCGCCTGAGGCATTGCATCTAAGGTAAGCAGATGTCACAGCTGTCCCAATAGGTCAGGATGCACAAAGATAGACCCTGTCATGTGGCTACTCCCAGGGGAGGGGTTCGCAGCCCAGGGCACCAGAGTACCTCTATTCCATCTGCTGGTCTGATCTCCTCAGAACAGGAGTCCGTTTGCTCTTCTTCCATTGCCAGCCGCACCTGCTCTATCCTCACTGAGGAAACATGGGCCCAGAGTGCAATTTAGTAAATGTTTTTAGTATGCTGTCCCAGACTGGGTTCCCCAGAGCAAACTCTGTGACAAGGAATGGAGTGCAAGTGTGTGATTTGGGTGGTGATCCTGGAAAGCTCTAATGAGGGGGTGGGGAAATAAAATGGAGAAGAGAAAGAAGCCAACAAAGGCACATTTTCCAGCGGTTTCCACTGTGGCAACAGGGACTCACTACTGCTGAGGGACACTGGCTGACCACACAGCCATTGGCTCATGGCGCAAGGAACTGGTTATCAGCCAGTTGGGGCCACCTTGCCATGCTGTCCCCAGCACAGAGGGAGCTCTTGGGTGGAGGGACAGGCACCTGCGGTGGGAGGCGCTGCCAGCTCTGGGTGCCTTCTTGGTCACCAGCGTGAGTCTTGGGTGAAAGACGAAGGTATAGACCACATTGGAAGGGCACAGGGCAAAGGGCCAGGATCAGCACATGTTGGAAGAAATGCAAATTAAAACTGCTGTTACTGTTTTCAGAAATATTGTCAATTCCAAAGTCTCCGTGATTGGAAAGAACACAAGATCTGGTGAGGATTCTCGAGAACCAGCTCAGCTACACATTGCTGGTCAGAGCATAAATCAGTATAAAGTTTGAAAGCTCTTTGGCAGTGTGTACTTACAAGTGATTCTCTTTAATGAGGGTAATAGCAGCATAGGTCTTTTTGTCTGATGTGGATAGTCGAGGTAGAGGAGATGTTTAGAACGATTTTGCTTTGTTCTTCAGTGGAGATACAGAGCCATTAAAAATGAATTGGAAACTGACAATTCTCCTCTGTCCCCTAACTTTCCCTAACTCATCTTTTTGCCATTATCATCCACTGAAATGATGTCACATGTGGTTTTAAACCTCTTTAGTGTCTATTTCCGTGTGATCACGTAAGCTTCATGCCTTGTGTATGAGCACCTGAACCGTGCCCAGCTGGAGCTCAGTGAAAGCAGGCAGCACCAGGGAACAGTGGTAGGAATGGAGGGAGGAGATCATCTTTGCTGACCGGGCATTGACCCATTCACCCAGTCCAGTGAGGTTCTCGGCAGGACGTCTTGGTGAGACTCTCTGGTGTCACCTGCGACACGTACCAGCTGATCAGACCACCACGCTGTGAGCCCCTGGGGTGGTGCTGAGAAGCAGAGCTTCTGTCACCCAGAGCTGGATTGGCCATGACTGAGGAAAGCCCAGTCTCAGCGGGGGCATCCCAGAGGAAGGAGAGGCTGGCGGAGGCTTCTTTGGCAGCCAGCCATGGGATCTCAGTGTTGGAATCCAGGCCCTTTGGAGGGCAATCTTCTAAGTCCTGATCATGGTGGCTTTTCTGACAGCAGGTTTTGCACACTGGCCAGGGGGCTCCCCTAGCTGGGGCAGTGGAAGGAAGTGGGCGCAGAGTAGCAGGGAGCCATGCGGGGAGAGGGGGACTGACATGGGGAAGATGGGCAAGGTTATAGAAGGTACTTCCTCAGGCTGTCCACCACTGTGGGCTGTGGGGTTCCATTCACCGGGATCCCCTTAGGAGCTACAAGGAGTCTGCCTCTAAGGGTGGTCTGCCCAAGTTCAGAAGATGCTGCTTCTCACCGTCAGGGGAGACTGCAAAGGGGTCACTGCCTTGTACCTTCCAGCCTTTGTGCGTGGGCGATAGGCAGGTGTTAGAGGCACAAAGCAGCCTTGGGGCAGTGGAAGCAAAGTGGGGAGAGTGAGCCCCTGCAGGAAGCCACATGTTGCAGGAGAAGGTCAGAGAGGAGGATGTGCAGGGGTGGGGCGGGAGGGGGGGCCGTTCAAGGAGGGGCCTTTGGGAGCCGGTCTTAGGTCCTGGGATCCCAGGACCTGATTTTAAGCCAGGCCTTTGGTGTCAGGACTGAGCAGCCTCTGGGGCTGTTGGGAAGTTTGCTGGTGACATGTGGGTGGCCAGTGCCTTATATCTAGGGTAGCTTAGTGACCTTTCGTCCTGGGTTTCTGCCTGGTGGTCTGGTTCTGGAGCCATGCACTGGGCTTGTGAGTGAAGAAAGCCAGCCCTCCAAACCTGAGACTCTAGTGTTCTCACCTGTGAAGTGGGAGTGGTAATTTTGACTGTTCCTATCTCATGGGTATTTTCAGATAATAATCAATGATCCACAGTGAGTTTCCAAGGGAGGCACTTTGCAGTTTGCAAATCACTGTCCAAGTGTGAAATAACATTGCTTGTAACACTTGTCCCACGCTTGACACTTTATATACATAGTGTCATTCCGTCTTCATTGCAGCCCCCGAGGTGAGTGCTACCATTATCCCTGTTACAGATGAGGCTGCAGAAGCTGGGGGAGACCAGGGCCTTGCCAAGCGGGGCTCTCCTCACTCCTGTCTCTGTCTCTTGCCCCAAATCTCTCACCACGCAGTGTCAGCCAGCCGTGTGACACCATGTCAAGTGTCCTAGGATTCGTGCTCAGACTAGAAACAATCAGGTGGTTGCCCAGGCTGCTGGGTGTTGTGGGGGGAATGGACGGGTCAAGGTTCTGGCCCCTGCAGCCCCCCTCAGCTTCAAGGGCCAAAGGCCAGAGAGGTCATGGGGTTGGGGGGAGGTGGAGAGTGGGAAAAACATTGGTGGTGCTTAGTGCAAGGATTCCTGACCTGGGCTCTGGGAGGAAATGTGGGGGCAGTGTCTGAACCCCTTGCAGGGGTCTGGAAGGCTGTGTGCACATGGGTGTACGTGCACTCTCCAAGAAGCAGTTTTCTGATTTGTATGAGGATCTTAATGATCCATAACCCAAACGTCTTACAGTCTCTTTAGTCGGGCCATCCCAGCGTGACTTCCAAAGGGGCAGGGCCCCCCTGCGCACCCCTGGACATGGTGAGACCCATCCAATGCGTCCTTTGCAATGGCTGAAATTCCTCGTTTTGCTTTGTTAATGCATCCCACTTCCAAATTTTACCTTTTTATCTTTTTGCATCTGTTATCTATGAGCCAGGGTTAGAAAGCATTCATGGAGAAGAGCAGGGAGGGGGAAATGCATATTAATTTTATGTTCCAAATGTTCCCTTCCACCATCTTATTATTTTCTGTGCTTTCCCCAAAAGGTATAATTTTCTTGTCAAAGTTCGTGTCTCTCACTGATAGATATTCATGTTCTTTCCAGCAAGTGAGTGTGCCTCTTTCAGGGAATCAGCTCTTGTAAATTACACCCTCTTTTAGTTGCCAGGCTAGAAAGGAAAAAAAAAAAAAAACTATTAAGAAAGTGTTTATGTTCAAAGTAGGCATTCTAAAAAAAAAAAATGTTCTTTAAAAAATAATTCCCCAAACAGCTCTTAACAGGTTTTCCTTGAAGGGATTCTCTTTGTTACCGGTGTGAAGGCTGCATAAACAAATCAGACTCGCCTTGCTTGTGGGATGCAGTAAGTATCAGAACTGTCACACCTGCTATTTGACTTCTTGGAAACTGGCTAAAAATCTTGTGTGCTGTAATCCCCTCTTTGATGAACCGTGATTGAGCGTGTTCTGCAAACGAACAGGAGCTTTAGACATCTCCGGAAAGGAAAAGCAGAACTGATGCAAATAACCCACATAAAGCAGCGTGCCGTAATGACACACTGTCGCAAGGGACAATAATGACAGAGTGGTCCAAGGGATCCATTCAAGCAGGAGATTGGGCTCTGTCCTCCTGGGGTGCGGGCCCCCCACCTGAGTCTTATAGACACAGCAAGCTTTGCACCCCTGCAAACTTTTGAGAAATCCAGGGCAAAGCCACATAGCAGGGATGGGGTTCTGCGTGCTGGAAGGGGTCTGGGGCACATGCGTTTTCTCTCCCCTTCTCTGAGAAATGACTGGGGGTTAGACCAGCCCTGCAGACCTGACCCAGGTGTACCCTTAGAAAAGTCACCGGAAACCACAGTGTGGACTTGCCAGATAAAACAGGATTTCTAGTTAATTTTTTTAAAAAGATTTTATTTATTTATTTAAGAGAGAGAGAGAGAGAGACATTGTACACAAGCAGGGGAAGTAGCAGGCAGGAGGAGAAGGAGAAGCAGACTCCCCTCTGAGCAGGACTCTCGGATCATGACTTGAGCAAAGACAGATGCTTAACCGACTGAGCCACCAAGATATCTGGTTAATTTTGATTTGCAGATGAACAATGAGTAATTTTTTAGTATAAGGGGGTCCAATGTGTGTCTCTGTCATGGATGTCCCAAATATTGTATGGGACATACTAACACTAAAAAATTATTTGTAGTTTATCTGAAGCAGAAACGTGACTAAGTGTCCTTTAATTTTATTTGTTCAACCTCGCATCTGAGGCTCAGGACAAAGGAGGCCCACACAGGCTGCGCCGGTTTTCCTCACTGATCGAGTCTGTAGGAATCTTTAGGAAGCTCTCAGGTTCTAGAACTTCACATAGAGGCAATCAAGCCAGCATCTTTTTCTATGTCTTCTCTCAGAGAGAAGGACCTTTGAGTTATTTCCAATTCCTGTCGATTCTGCTGTGCATTTTGATGTGCGTTATTATTATTATTATTTTTGGACATACAAATTTTCATTTTTTTGGGGTAAAAACCCTAAGAGTGGAATGGTTGGATCTTATGGTAAGTGGATGCTTAGCTTTGTAAGAAAATGCCAAATGGTTTCCCCAAATGGCGGTACCACGTTATACTCTTACTAGCTGCCTTGGTCCATTCCAGCTGCTGTAACCAGACTGGAGGGCTTATCAACAACAGAGTTTTTTTCCTCATCACAGTTCTGGAGGTTGGAAGGCCAAGGTCAAGGCACCAGCAAGGCTGCATTCTGGTGAGCGTTCTTTTAGTGGTTCATAGGCGGGTCCTACTCACTGTGCTCTCAACTAATGGAAACGTCCAGGGAGCTCTGTGGAGTCTCTTTTATATGAGTGCTTCTTCAGAGGCCTGAGTCCCTAGGACCTGCTCACCTCCCGAGGCACACCCCCTCCCCCCAGCACCATCACCCTGGGCACGAGGACTTGCGCACACAAGTCCCGGGGTATTCGCAAACACTCAGACTGCAGCACCGGCAGACCGGCAGGACCCCACCTGTTCACATCCTGGCCAACGCTTGGAACTGCCTGCTTAAAACTTGAAGTATTCCAGTCATTGCCGAATGGTATCTGATTGTGGTGATGATTTGGTTATGCTTAACGGTCATTCCTGTCACTGAAAGAATCATCCCGTTCTTTTGCCCATTTCTGCTAGGTGTTTGTCTTCTTACTGAGTTATTCATTATTTATCCATTCTGGATCCTTGTCCTTTTCAGATACGAGCTCCTGGTTTTTGGCTTGACTTTTCCTTTCCTTAATGATGGAAAGGCAGTGGGTTCTACTGTCAATTAAGTCCCATTTGCCGACTATTTTCATTTATTGTGCTTTTTATGTTCTAAGATATCTTTGCCTACTTCAGAGTCACATAATTTTCCCACAAAAGTGGGATACTTCGATCTTTGATATTTAGGCCTGTGAACAATTTCGAATTAATTTTTGTGTACGGTGTAAAGGAAGAGGTGGAGGGGGGAGCTTCCTTCTGTCCCCAGTGCTTGACTGAAAAGGCTTTCTTTTCCCATGTCTTGGTTGAAAATTAATGGAGCATGTGTGTGTTTCTAGCATTTTCTGCTCCACTGCTTCCTCGGTCTGTCTTTACAGTGATGCCATCCTGTCCTGGTTACTGGGGCTTTACGGTAAGTCTGGAGATCCCCGGTGCCCAAGTACTGATCACAGATGACTCTGCCTTCTGGGGGAAGCCGAGGCAAGATCAATGGGAGGGAAAGCTCCCTGCACAGTTCCTTATTGATGCCGACCTATGGCTTCGTCTACACCTTTATGGAAACCCACATTTTGTCCTACAGTTATCTTGGGCTGCTAGGTGACAAGCATTGACTCTGGCCATCTTTAGGAAGGTCACTCCAGAATGCTTACTTCTTTGTCCTTCCTCCCTGCAAGAAATGGTTTTCTCCTTCTATGATATAAAAATAAACTTTGTTCAAAGTTCTGACCAATAAAATGCACGTGGCATTTTAAACTTTCTACCTTCCAGGTTTCTCTCTCTTTTGCTGCAAATACCTCACCACGATAGACAAATGTCAGCCTTTGGTTGCTGTCTCAGAGCTCATGGCCAGTGGAGCAGGAGGCGTTCCGTGTCTGACATGCTGACATACTCCTGTCGGCCTTCAGAGCACTCCTCTGCAGCCGTTAGGGGCCCCTCCTGGTTTCTCCTGCTCAGAACGTGCATCTGAATGAGAACAGTGGACTCGCCTTATGATTGGGAAAAGCTCCATTAAGTTTTCTATGGTCAGTGCTTGAAAATCTCGATACTTTACTGAGAGTAAGAGATTGGCTGGGTCTCAGCCCCCCGTGAAGATCTGTGGCTTTGCTTCTGTGAAACTCAGATGGTGGGACCACATACCCACCGAGGGCTTAATGCTTGTCAAGCACACAGGTGAGGGACAGGTCAGCCCACGACTCCTCTTGGTGATGAGCACCGAGGGCCCAGCCAGTGTTGTGCAGCCGTGCAGCTGGCTCATGGTCCTTGTCCGCGTTCTTTCCAGGGCCATACTCCACAACCTCGTGCTGGCAGCTTGCAAACTGCAGTGGTGCACACGTTTACAGCAGGGAAACTGGCAAGGGCCACAACTCTGGGGGGACTTTTCCCCCCAGAGCGGGCAAACACTGAGCAGCACGTCCCTGGGTTCCACCTTCCTGCTGGTGGGGAGATAAGCAGCGACTGAGTTTTCACACAGAGGTTTTGTGCAAGGGGCAGAAAGGCTCACACCGCTGCAGACAGCTGTCTTAGGGACAGATGTCTTACCACTGGCGACAGAGTTGCCGGAGCACTCTGGATTAACAGAGTGCACTGTATTCATTTGCACCAGCTTGCAGAGCAGCTGTGATGGGATCTAGCCCCAGCACAACCTTGGAGCCGGTGTGCAGAGGGGACTTAGGGTCAGGAAGGAGCGGCACGGATTCTGTGCTGAGCAGCATCGTGGTGTTTCCAGAGACGTCCCATTTCAGTCAGAATTAAATGTGAATGAGAAAGGTATATGACATTTCTTAGACGTGGCACAAACCCAGAAGGAAAGCAGTACCGATCTGCGACGGCACTTGTGCACGAGCGACCAGTGTGGAATTCCTCCCCCGCGTTCTGAGGGATTCCTGTGAAAACTCAGAGCAGCTCCCGGCTCTTCGCACTCTTGGCCATGGCTTCCATTCTCTAGTGGGAATGACTTGTCTAATACCCCGTGAAGACCACTGCAGCTACAAAGAAGATGGTTTTTGGCCTCCAGGAGTACAAGGCTTTTGAGGGAGAGAGAGAAAGGAAACAATTACAGTCTAGTGTGATTATAGCCTTTACCAAAGCAACAAAGAAATCAGGAAATCTTTCTGGATGATGCACTGTTTGGAGTATATGATGATGAGTGGGGTTAGCCTAGTGGGTAGGAAAGGGAAGCTGCTCCAGGACAGGGGAGAGAAAGTGCACAGGAAGAGACTTGTGCCTTTGGGGATCTCATCAGAACTCAGCATGTGGGGCAGCAGCAGGTTCCCATCGGGGAGGACAGGGCTCACGTGGTGTGGACCCTAGGAGAAGGAGGGAACCTCTTTGTTTCAGTTTCAACTATGAGCCCCAAATGGGTGCCATATTTCGAAAGGGGGATTTGCAGCCACCATGCAGGAGCTGGTGAGGACAAAAGCTGTCTTACTTCTCTTAATTCTTCAGCCACACTGAAGCTGCAGAAAAGGGGTTGGAGATGAAGAGAAGACATTGGGGTTATTAATGCATTGTGTATCCTAACACCATCGCCAGGGACTGGATGGGTAAATACACACGAGGTGGAAAGAGAGGGAAGCCCCCAGCCTCCTAAGTGGGTGCCCAGCCAGGATTGGGCCCAGCCTGGCAAGGAGGAATCACTTTTTTTTTAAATTTTATTTTTTATAAACATATATTTTTTTTCCCCAGGGGTACAGGTCTGTGAATGGCCAGGTTTACATACTTGACAGCACTCACCATAGCACATACCCTCCCCAATGTCCATAATAACCTCACCCCCCTCTCCCAACCCCCCTCCCCCCAGCAACCCTCAGTTTGTTTTGTGAGATTAAGAGTCACTTATGGTTTATCTCCCTCCCAATCCCATCTTGCTTCATTTACTCTTCTCCTACCCCCTTAACCCCCATGTTGCATCTCCTCTAGGAGGAATCACTTTAAATGAAATCTCACATCTTGATTAAATCACCACACCAGTCATGTTAAGTACGGACGGGTTTGGGAGCTATGATTGGTTGGATATGACCAGAATGGTGATGGTCCTGAATTTTTATGACCTAAATTCCATCCAAGGGCGGGGCAAGAATCGGCCTTTCAGAGTAAATCTGAAGGGACAGTGCCCTCCCCCAATAAAATAAATAACATTACTGAATTATTCTATCTATGGCTTATGATCATTAATGTCATGGTTATAGATATGCAGCGTATGTATGATTTTTTGTCCTCTGGGAGAGGGGTCTCTAGATTCATACAGATTCAGAGGGGCTCAGGATGCAGAGAGGTTTTCACTGCTGTTGTGGTCACTGAAGGCCACTCAGCTGGGTCATGGGCCATCACGAGAGATTTGTCATTGCCATGGCTTCCTTTGTGGGCAGGGAGGCTGTCCCGGGGATAGTTCCAAGTCTGGATCACTTATCCCTGGGAGTGTAGAGCTGAGGGCAGACAAGAGAGACATGGGGAAGGTCGCATGGATGAGAAGAGGGCCTGCTCAGAGGGTGACTGTGAAGGGGACACGTGAAGGTGACCCCCAGTGTGTAGGTTGTCCACTTGGATGGATTATGGGCTTATGACTGAGTTGGGGGATCAGGAGAGGAGGAGCAGATTTTACAGGGGGAGATTTGGGCTTAACCAAAAATTTCAAGCATAGCAAGAAAGGGGTACATGCAGGTTTGATGCTCAGGAAGGAGACCCGGGCTGCATTTGGAAGAAAGTAGAGACGCAGAGTGTAGGCAATTATTTTAAGGAACTTGGAAATTATGGCAGAAATCTACAAGACACAATGTGGATTTTGTTTTCTTTTAATTGGAGACATTTGGACGTATTTATGGGGGAACAGGGCCACTGGTTTTCACCCTTAAGAAGAGGAATCTGGTCTACAGATGGTGGCAAGCTACCAGAGCTGGGGTAGGGGGCAGACATAGGACCTCCAGGAAGCCTAGCACCTCAGAGGCTTGTGTTTCTTGTTCACTGCAGTCCCTCAGGATGCTAGTCTTTGCTTCCTCTGAATTCCGGGGGATGCTCTGGGTCTTTTCTACCCATTCTTCATGGATGGAAACTTAAATGAGGCCGAGAGAGCCTCTGTTTCTTGAAACTGAAGGATAAGAGAAGCACTCTGACTTTCGGGGGCTTGGCCACTCTCATAAGCTAGGGTAGTATCATTCGCAACTCTGGAACGCCCACCATGCTGGTCGATCACTGCTTCCCCCTCAGTCACCCTTCCCAGAAATACAACTGCCATGTTTTCCACTTTATGCATCATCTTGAAGTTGTAGCCATACTCAGTGTCTCCATGTGACATCACTTTAACATGTTGCCCCTGTCCGTAGGTCCTTGGAACCCTCCATCAGCATCATAGTTAAAGAGGAAGATGCTACTTCATACCTCTGACACCCCACACTCCCAAAGCCAGGATGCCATAGCCATATGATAAATATTTTGATAATGATGGTCAAGATATGGTAGTCAGGATGGACGGAATATTAGGAATCCATGCAAATTGTCCGTAAGAGGAATCGGTGGCAAGCCGAAACAAAACACTTCTCTTCTGAGTGTGGTTCATACCAACAAAGGCCAGGAAGTTCACTGGGGCCTGAGGTTCTACTTCCCCTTCCCCCACCAACACTTGACTTCACCAGCACACAGCGGATGGGGGCATTCCGGATGGACTCTGGTCTCAAGACAGCCACTTTTGAAAGCTCTGAAACAGGCAGATTTGATGGCATGTCACATGGGATCTCCTTTCTCTGGAGATGGAAACTAAAACCCTTGGGAATATATCTTGTAGATCTTCTCGGGCAACTTCTCCAAGCCAAATACTTGTGGATTACTAGAAAGAGAAGTCATGTTTATTTATGAAGTGATTTGCATGGTGCAGGCCATCCCTGGTGAATTTCACATGCCTCCAGCCCATGGTGTGATGAGAACTGCAAAGCCCTGAGTTTATAGCAGTGGGAAAGGAAATGAAGCTCAGGAACAGCTGTTCTCTGCGTTATTTTTTAGTATGACTACAAAGGAGGGAGCTGTACTTTGACCACAAAAGTTTTGCTTCCTTTTCAGAGATGCAGTGTGTGTGTGGCTGGAGAAAACGCATGGCAGCCCTTTGTGAATGGTGAAGCATTTTATTGTTTATGTTATATTTATTATTTATAATCAACACAGAATTCATGTGGTCTCACAAGAAACCATGTATCTGGTGAACTGTGTTGAACTTGCAAGATGAAGACCATATTTCTTAACTGAGTCATTGGTAAAACAGGTCCTTTGATGATGGGCGTGCCCACAAGGGAGATCGGCCTGGGTCAGGCTCATTCTGGAAGGATGTCTCCTTGACTTCAGGGGCCACAGATCTCCTCTCTGTCTCTTAGTCTCTGTGTGCAAGGGTGAGGCTCTTCCACTTGTTACTTTGACACATAGCTACTTTTCCACTACAAATTTAATAAAATATATCAGTGCTGGGTGGTCACAGTGAGAACCTAGATTTAAGGGGACAAGGGTGTCCTCTGAGACCTAAGTTGAAAAGTGCAAGGCTGGATGGACATCGTTCACCCTGGAGTGGGCACCCATGTCTGCCAGCATGGCCACCCTCTTGAGTGAGGGTGAGGCACTCAAGGAGGAGGGGACATTGGTCAGCCTGGTGAGACGTGGGAAGCTGGGGGTTGGTGAGGACATGTTGCTCCACCTCCCTCAGGGAGAATCCTTCTTCCCGCACACTTTCATGGACGACATGGAATGTCTCCTTTCATCATTTCAGACCTCAGCAATGATGACTCTACAAAATGAGGCAAAACTATTAAAATGTAAGTAAAGAAATAAAAATTGCCCAGAGCATCTCCACACCAAGAAAATGACACTTTAAAAATATTATACTTCTTCCCCTTTTAACATATTTCTAATCATACTATGAAAATATAAACACAGTTACTAAAGTTCTGGCCCTAAATGAGAGATGCTCTGAAGGGAGGAAATTTGTCTCTGTGTGTATCTAGAAAAGAATGTATATTCCTTATTCAAAAAGGATAAACTCCACAAATACATAATCAGAATCTGAATTCTTTACCCATAAGTATTTTATTTTCTTTGCTCATCTTCTCTTCTTACATATCAGACTTTTTTTTTCTGGGATAATTTTATTTCTTCCTTTGAGAAAGCTTTGTGGGTAAAAATCTCAATTGTTGATAAACCCAAAGATATTTTTGACAGTATGTATATGTGATACTTTATCATAAAAATGGTCTTTGGAAAATGAATACTTGGAACTAATTTTTAAACTGAAGCACATCTTTTGGGATGATGGAAGTGTTCTGAAATTTGATTTTGGCAATGGTTTCAAAGCTTTATAAATGCATTAGAGATCACTGAATTGTACACATAAACAGATGAACTGAATGCAAGTACAGCAAGTTTTACTTTACTTATTTACTTATTTTGTTTATTGACTTGTACTTATTCTTTTTTTTTTAAGATTGTATTTATTTATTCGAGAGAGTGAGAGTGCAGATTGGGAGCCAGAGAGAGAGAGAGAGAAAGCATGAGCAGGGGAGGAGTGGTAGAGGGAGAGGGAGAAGCAGATTCCCCACTGAGCTGGGAGCCTGATGTGGGGCTCACTCCTAGGACCCTGAGATCATGACCTGAGGGCAAGGCAGACTCCTCACTGACTGAGCCACCCAGGTGCCCTATCCTGCTTTCACTCTTAAAAGATAATCATCCTGGGTTGACAGTTCCAGATTAACAGCTACTGACTGTCATCATGTTAAAGTTCATATTCCCCTGACTTCTGGCTTCCATTCTTCTGGTGTCTGGCAAGTCAGATTTCAGGCTGATTGTCACTGCTTTGTGAGAGTCTGTCTTTTCTCCGAGGTTTCTCTGATGATCTTCACTTTTGACTTTAGCGCTCTGAAACGTCTTTGTAACACATCCTGGTGTTGAGTGTTTCGTGTGTGTTTTGCTTGAGGGTTCTTCTGCTTCCTGACCCTGTGGGTTTGTGTCTTTCATCAGTTCTGGAAAATTCAGGACGGTTTCCCCCAATTACTGTGTCATCCTCTTTCTCCTCTGTCTGTCCTGGATCTTCCATTAGACCTATGACAGGCATTTCTACTGGCCCTTTCTATCTTTCCTTCTTCATTCCTATTTTCCATGTCTGTGGTTTTTCACATTCCTATTTCCTAGTCTGTGTCCAATAAGTCCAGTGTCTGTGTCTTTGCAGGTTTGGATTTGCCATTTGTGATGTCTGCTGACTCCATGTTCATGGTACCTTGTTTCCTCATGAGCTTTGTGATTTTTCTAAGTTTATTTTATGTTTATTTTTTATTATTTATCTAATTATTTATTTTTAAATATTTTATTTATTTATTTGACAGAGAGATAGAGAGAGGGCACAAGTAGGCAGAGTGGCAGGCAGAGGGAGAGAGAGAAACAGGCTCTCGGCTGAGCAGGGAGCCCGATGTGAGGCTGGATCCCAGGACCCTGAGATCATCACCTGAGCTGAAGGCAGATGCTTAATCAATTGAGCCACCCAGGGCCCCTATCTTTTAAATTTCATGTTAAATTTTATTATTTATTTATTTGAGAGAGAGAGGGTGGGAGAGGATGAGTGGGGTGAGGGCAGAGGGAGAAGCAGGATCTCCACTGAGCTTGGAGCCCAACACAGGGCTCAATCCCAGAACTCCAGGATCATGACCTGAGCTGAAGTCAGACTCTTAACTGACTGAGCACCCAGGCACCCTCCTAGGTTTATTTCGCTTGTGAACTCAAGACCAGTGCTCTTCATCTCAGGGAGATCTGAGGCCTGGCTTGAGAGTGCATTCTTCCAGGGAGCATTTGTGTTTGCTTTAGTCTGCCTACTGCAGGAAAGTCCACTTCCTACCAAATTCTCAGTCAAGATATATTTGGACCACAAAAGTGGGAGAAATTAGGCCACAAATGTGCATAAGGTCTGGGCTGCTTTTATGAATTTTTATCCTTTTCTCCCTAACGAGGACTGAG
The DNA here is from genome assembly GCF_010015895.1 of Lontra canadensis. Taxonomy (NCBI): domain Eukaryota; kingdom Metazoa; phylum Chordata; class Mammalia; order Carnivora; family Mustelidae; genus Lontra; species Lontra canadensis. The sequence goes on from NW_022631007.1 coordinate 14,789,335, forward strand.
ATTCTTCACCATCTTTTCTTTCCTTTTTTTTTTTTTTTTTTAAAGAGAGCCAGAATGCACTCATGCACACAAACATGGGTGGGAGAGGCAGAGGGAAGGGGAGAGAGAGAATCTTAAGGAGGCTCTACACCCAGTGGGAAGTCCAATGTGGGGCTCCATTGCACAACCCTGAGATCATGACCTGAGCTGAAATCAAGAGTCAGATGCTTAATAGACTGAGCCATCCACCAGGTGCCCCTTTCACCATCTTTCTTAATCATCCAGCAGAGAGTGTGGCATTGTGTGTGGAGGACTCTGATCTAACCTCTCAGCTCTGTCCTTTGTCCCATCTTCATGAGCAAATCAATCCATTTAGAGGACAGAGAGTGGACGTTGCCAACCTCTGGACAGAAGCAATTGCTCAGCTTGGAAAGCGGGCCCCGTGCGATGCAAGAATGCAAAGATCAGGGAGTATTATTGAAGACAATCACAGACATCAGCTTTTTCTGACGTAACAGCCAATAAAAACTCCCATCAGCACAGTGTAGTATTTATTTAATTGTAATTTATACTTACTGGATGAGTTTCTTGCCAAGTAGCTTATTAAAAGCTCATTTACATGTATCTAAAGAGGACATATTTTATCATTCTGGGATATATTTCCTAAACAAACAACAAGGGCCCACACATTTATGCTACTCTTAAAAACTTTAACTTAAGCAGCTTTTAGTTAAACATTATCATCATTTAATTAAATATAGAACCTTAGTTATCTTCGTTCAACTTTGGGAGAATTTGAGACTGCTTTAGTGAGTTACTAAGAACCCATGACAGGATGATAAATTTTCTCTAAAATGAGGGGACTCCTGGCTGGCTCAGTCAGTTAAGCATCTGCCTTCAGCTCAGGTCATGATTCTGGGGTCCTGGTATTCAGCCCCACGTCAGGCTCCCTGCTCAGTGAGGAGTCTCCTTCTCCCACTCCCTCTGCCCCCATGCTTGTGCTCTCTCTCATTCCCTCTATCTAAAATAAAATAAAATAAAATAAAATGAAAGGAGGTAAGCTCTTCTCTTATCCAATAAGATTGAGTTGAGGTGTTTCCAAAGGTTAAAACACTTCTGCCCCCACTCTCTCCCTGTCTGATGGGGCTTTGTCTGAGCCCACAATTTCCATGGAGCAAGCTTCTCCTGCAGGTCTAGCTCAGCTGGGCTCAGGCTCTTCTCTCACCCCTGTCCCTACTCTTCAGGCCCGAGGTGGCTGAGCAAAGGGGGTGCTTTCACTTTTGCCAGCCCCTGGACTGCTTTGCAGTCTCTGGTTGATCTCAATAAGGCTGCCCATAATTCTTTATGGGTCCCTACCCAGCCACCCTTCTGAGTGTCCTCTGCACCTGCCAGGAGGGTGACTCCTGGTACCTTGTGTTCCTCCTCCTCCATCCTCAGGGGCCCCTGACACGGCACACTGGCCTGTCCCTATCTCTCTCTTGCTATGGGAGTGGGAGTGGGGGCACCCGCTGCTGCATTTCACATCGCACCTGAGAGCTGGTCTCAGATGGGGGGCTGCATGACCAGTTCCTGGCTTCTCCTTCGCCCCTCAAACTCCAGAGCCCTTCCTGCCTGGCCAGGTGAAGTCCCTTGCTCTGGTGTCTGGGGATCCCACTGGTGACATTGAGTTGAAGGTGGCTGCTCCTGAGGCCAACCTTGTGGCTGCAGGATGGGAGGTGTGATTCTGCCCCCTTGGTCCCCAAGGAGGAACTCAGAAAACATTTCCCCATGAAACTCCGAGGCACACAGTGGCTGGCACACTGTTGTGACTGACATTCAGGTGCTGTTTTGGGAGCTTATGTCCCCAAGCACCCTGTCTCTGTAGGACAGTGGGATCCAGGTACCCGCCAATGCCTGTGCTAACTGACCCCCTACATCAGGACAGGTTGTGTTGGGACTGTCACCTGCTCTTCCTCCCCCACCTTAATCCACAGAATGATGGCTTCCAGGAGGCAAAACAGAGTATTTGCAAACAGGAAAATGTGCCCTGGGCTGTTTGCCTTCATTTTCAGCATCTACCAGCACTGGTTTGTATTTGAGCATGGAAACCCAAGACCTACGTCTGCCTGATCCTGGGCCTGGGGTCCTCAGATTCTTGCAGCTGAGGCCCAGAGGGAGGCCGGTCCTCACTCTGTCTCTGCGCCAGCCTGTCCTGTCCCAGGTTGTGGGTTGGAGGCCATGGGTCTCACCTGCCTTGGGACTCAGGTACCAGTATTCGGAGCCCGGCCTTGATTCTTATTATCAAACTCTTCTTTCTATCACCATGTTACCAATTGAAATGGGTCTCTTCCCCTGATGGGACTTTCTGCTGGGTTTCCTGCCCAATACCCTGATTCAGAGTACTTATATTTTTGTGGCGGAGGCAGGGGGGATTTCCCAGAGCAAGTAGTGATTATCTTCTAAGACCTGTATGTGCTTAGTGAAACCCCGGGAGGAGATGTGAGGAGGGAGGGAGCACTTCCTAGTAGGTGACTCTGACCTTGCCCTCGGGTGTGCATGGATGTGGTGGCGAGGGACAGAGGCAGGAAGAGGCAGGATCTCTTCCCACCTGCCTGTCATTGGTCTTGTTCATTTCTTTCTATTTCACATGGCGAACAATTGAGGAAATTAGTAAAATCAAAAGTAAGTGAATGTCAACATTGACCCCACCACCCAAAGAAAACCACCTTGGGAGTTTTGGTGTGTTTTCCCAGGCTTTTCCTCCTCTGTTTTATTCTTTGAGAGTAGTGATCGCTATGGGCTGCAGGGACCCAAAGCAATGTCTGTTTTGGTGGTGGAGGGATCGCTGTGTTTGGAAAAAATCTGTAAATGTCTGCTCTTGTCAAAAAATTAGATAAGAGATTCTCAACTCTTAAAACTGAGGGTTGCTGGGGAGGAGGTGGGGGGATGGGGTCACTGGGGGATGGGCACTAAGGAGGGCATGTGATGGAATGAGTACTGGGTGTCGTATGCAACTGACGAATCCCTGGTTTCTACCCCTGAAACTAATAATACACTAGATGTGAATTAAATCTATTTTAAATAAAAAATTAAGGAAACATATCCCAATGAAAGAAATAATTAGAAAACATGGACGGTGATGACACTATCAGAATAGGGAAATCGGAATCGTGTGTGTCTGCAAAGCACGTACATAGCAAGACAGTGGGTGACGCAGACTGTGCAGTGCCAAGCAGTCCCCGAGGCTGGAAGCAGGGGGTCGTGGCACACTCAGGGACACCTCCTGCCGGCCTATTCCCAGGCCCCTTCCTGGGCCCCAGAAGAGGACAGAGTCTCCTGGTTGCTCCCATTATCCCATCGTTTGGAACATTTATAGAAATAACCCATTTTTTTCTTTTAAATTTACTTATTTGACAGAGAGAGAGAGAGATCACAAGTAGGCAGAGTGGCAGGCAGAGAAGAGAGGGGGAAGCAGGCTCCCTGCTGAGCAGAGAGGCCGATGCGGGACTCGATCCCAGAACCCTGAGATCATGACCTGAGCCAAAGGCAGAGGCTTTAACCCACTGAGCCACCCAGGCACCCCTAGAAATAACCCATTTTAACGGCCACTGGGTAAACACATCCCATTCTGACTTCAAGTTCCCTTTGGCACATCCCCCCCTCCCCTGCACTTGTGGGTTGACAGTGGCCTAGGTGTTTTCTATTTATAATTTTGCATTCTTTTTCTGAAAGAAAACCACCCAAGTTGTGTCAGTCCCACAGCACCCGGATCCACCGTTAAGGAAGAAACAGGGTTGCGTGGAGTTGGTGGCTCAGCAAGGCACACCGGGATGAGGGTGGAGAGCAGGGTGACAGTCCCCTGCTATCTGTTGCCTGGTCCCACCAGAGGCCAGGGTGCCCTGGAGCCTGTGGATGTGTCCGCTGGCTCAGCCTCCTGGGTGGGGAGCAGGTGGAGGAGGACTGGGTATGGATCTAAAGGGCAAATGAAGCTCATTGATACCCCATGTATTCCCCCATGTAAAGATAGCCACTAGTGACATTAGCACATTTTATGCTCGCGATCCTTTAAAGAGAGCTCTGCTAGAGGTGGAAAAGTCCAGGATCTGGAGAAGCCAATGAAGAAGAGCCAGAACAGAGAAGACAGGTTCCAGAAGGCTCTCAGTCAAGAACAACACTGGCTGAGCTGGAATATGACGCAGTTGCTCTGAACAGAATCACACGTCCAGTGAACTAAGGCACAGATAGAGAAGCTCCTGGTTAAAATCTGAGATGGATAAGGAAACTCCTCGTCCGTGGGCAGCGCATGAGACAGTGATGGTCAGAGGCCTGAGGGACTGGCTGTGCACCGTGGGGGCCCCGAGAGGCCTGTGTTCAGAGCTGTTTTGAATGAGCCAGTACTGGGCTTCTGGCGTTAGGTGGTTTGGTTTGTAAGCATCTATAACAGTAAGAGGAGTGGAAAGGGGTCTCAGAAAAATAGGACCTTCAGGAAAAAAAAAAAAAAAGAAGAGTTTCTTTCGCGATATTTTAATTATTTCACCTCAACTTGTTGCAGTCGCTGTGGGAGATTTGTCCCGAATTGTTATTCCGTTTGTGTAGGTCTTTGTTCCGAAATTCCTGCACGCTTGCTCTCCGCACCGTCGCTAGACAGGGCCCAGGACAAAAGCTCACAAGCTGTTTTTGTTTCTGAGGGACAGGACACAGCGTCCTAAGGAGCAACTCCAAGACACAGCTGGGAGTCTGAGCTGGACTCCTCTTCAGTGGGAAAGCGTAGTTCGGAAAGGCTTCCAGGTGATTCGGATACCTGCTCCATCTCCCTTTCTGGGAAAATAAGTGATTAAGACACATTCCCTTACCCTCAAAGGGTTATTAATCCTTACATTCTATATAAATAACATGATTCATGATTAAGGCCTGTGCCCACAGATCTACAGGAGGGGTCCCTGGATCCACGAGGAGGTGATACACTCTGAATGGGAGGGAGAGGAAAAGCATCGTGAGGAACAAGGCAGGTGCCTCCGTTGGGGTCCAAACAGGAGAGAAACCACACAGAAGCCTGAACGGAGAGGGTTTAAAGTAAAGCATTCTAAACTCTTACAGAATATTCAAGTTAAGGAGAGAATGGCCGGCAAGAAGTAGAGAGAACTCTCAGGAAGACAGGACTTGCAGATAGAAGAGCAAGCAGTCCTGGGGTGACCCAGACCTCTGCTGAGACCCAGACCTCACAGCATAGGGTATGGTCGGGGGCTTCCCGGATGCCTGAGATGTTGCTATGGCGACTCACTGCCAGGACTTATCAGAACTCTGTCCTCTAGCGCAATGGGGAGAGCTGTTCTCGAGGAGACGTTTCATGACAGGCAACCCAGATTTTGTACAAAAAACCCGCCCGCGTTTCTGCTACAAAACCATGTTGGGTGTTGTGGGAAGCTGCTGGCTGTTGCTTTCTGCCATGTCCATTGGGAACTCCATAACCCACAAACCCACATTAGGAAGCCACGCCCCTGTGGCCCCCTCCATTGACAAAACTCCACATCAGGCCAACTGACACAGTAAAAACATTTAAGGGGCTCATACCCATTACAGAACAGTAAAAAGTGGGAATTTGCTGCTGAGAGGCAGTAAGTCAGTAAGCATAAAGCAGGGTTTCACTGAATGTCAAGTTGGAGAGGGACTCTCAAAGCCCTATTGTATCCCAATCCTCACATCCCCACTGAGTGGTTGTCAAGTTTGCAAGACATCCACAGCAAGGCACCTACCACCACCTGGGATGGTCAGACAGCCCCTCCTCACCCTGAGCCCCCGTCTGTCTCTGGTTTTGGGTCTGATTTACTTCACATCTGCCACCTGACATGATGTAAGCTCTTCAAATATATGAACCTGGTCCTTCTGTTTTGCTTCTTCCCCAAAGCTTCTGTCTTTTGTAAGCTACCTGTCTTACGACCTCTATAACAATTCAGAGCCTTTTCACTCTACCAAGCATGGCGGTGAAGGTACTTCCATGAGTTTGGGTCTCTTTTCAAGACTTGGTCATATCCACCCCCCAAACCTGTTCCAATGTGCTCTGATTGTACAAAATAGAGCACTTGTAACTGATCTGTCTTATTGGCCACAGGGATTGAACTAAGTAGTGACTCCTGATCTATGTCAGAAATGGTGCTTTTCAAAATGGCGGTAGGAAAGAGAAGTCTCTTTTCACAGCCAATGATGAAGGAAATATCTTACAAAACCAAAAGCTGCCTCCAGGCCTGACTATAGCCAAAAAGAATGCATCCAAGTTGAGAGGGATGCAGAGATGGCAGACAGAGAGAAAGCACCTGACGCCACTGGAGTCCCCCGTGCCCACCATCATCTGTGAGGCCAGCCCCAGTACCTTTTTGCCTTGGTTTGGTTATAGGAGCCAATAAATTATTTTTTTCTTTTTCCTAAACTAGTTCAAGTTGGGTTTCTGGCAATCACCAACAAAGAACACCAACTCCACCTTTCTTAACATTAAAAGAAAAAAAAAGGGCAAGGATGTCATTGTCTCACTTCTTTGATACAGGGTTTCTGTAGAAGCTGATATAATTTTAAGTAGTAACTCTGGGAATTTGTTATTAATGATTTTTAGAAAAAGTGTATCTAGAAAAGCTGTCTCTTCCCTTTTCTTTCTGAGCAATTCAGTCCTAAAGCAATTAAGTCCTTCCCACAGTGGGAAGCCAGGGAGACTCAGGATGGGATAAGCAGGGCACTCTCACAGGTCAGTCCTGCGGTGGGTGTTGAGGCCCAAAGGGAGTGAGGAGGGCATTCACAGAAGGGGAAGAAGGACGACGAGTTCTCCCAAAGATGTCCACATCTTTGATCCCCAAACACATTTTTGGTTCCTCCAAACCTATGAATATTACCTGGATGGCAAGTTGTGATTGACTAAAGATCTTGAGACGGGAGATTATCTGGATTATCCAGGTAAGTCCAATGTCATCACAGGTCTTTACAGAAGGGAGGTGGGATATCAGAGTCAGGAGTAGGAGATGTGAGGACAGAACACAAGGTTGGAGTGACGTGGGGAATGGGCCAAGTCAGGGCCTGCTGGTGGCCTCTAGAAGTTGGAAAAAGCAGGAAAGTGTCTTCTCTGAAGCCTTCAGAAGGGAAGAATCTCCACTGGAACAATGCTTTTAAGCTTACGACGTCCAAAAATGTAAGAAAAGGTGATTTGTTACAGCAGGAACAGGAAAGTAATAACAAGGGGAGTGATCAAATGAATTACAGTAAGGATAATGGAAGGCAGGACTGTCATTGAGAAGGGAGTTGGAATACACATTAGCTGTGAGCACATTTTGCACCCAGATCTTGACTTCTAAATACCACTGTCTACTAAGGCTCCTTGGAAGGCTGATTCCAAACTGGGTTAGGGAGAGTGCAAGATGAACCTGGGTCATCTTCTTGTGCCAGGAAACAAAGGAAGTTCCAAAAAAATGATGGAGGTATATTAAAAGGACACAGATGCCAGTTCCCACTGGCCAAATCAGGGAAAATTCTGAGCTGCAGAATAAGTACTAAGAGTAATGGATTATAACTCACCAAGACAGGAAACTATGAGTTTTTACAGATACATATAAATAAATGAATAAATGGAAAGTTTGAGGAAGAATGACATATTTGTACAGATTCAAGCTATCTACTCTCAGAATTACATAGAAAAGAGTAACTACAGTGGAAAAGCCTGACAGACAGTTCTAAATCAAGAGATCAGAGTGAACCCCATCTGTAATGGAACAAATTGATGTTGTTCACCGTTGCATGGGCTGCAATGAGAACACACCTTCACTTCTGTGAAATTCTCACCCAAAACTTGTAACCTGAGCCTAATCAAAAGGAACCATCAGATAAAACTCAGATGGAAGGATAATCTGTAAAATAACCAGGTTGTTATTTTCAAGAAGTTCCATGTTACAATTGTCAAACGAAGTCTGAGAACGTGTGCCGGACTGAACTAAATGGAAGAGAGGTAGCTGCTCAAATGCAACACCTGATTCTCTGCAAAAGGTATTCTTGGGATAATTGGCAAAACTCGAATGGGATCTGCGCACTTGGAGGTAGGAATGTATGGGTGTTAACTTCCTGATTTTGATGGTTGCATTCAGGTAAAGAAAGAGGATATCCCTGTTTGTGAGAGTCGCACACGTTAAGTATTGCGGGGATGATAATGCATCATGTCAATAACTTACTCTCAGATGGTTCGGGGAAATAAACGAGTTTTTGTTCTTGTCTGACTCTTGATTTCAGCTCAGGTAGTGATCTCAGAGTCCTGGGATCGAGCCCCATGTGGGGTTCCATGCTCAGTGGGAAGTCTGCTTGAGATTCTGTCTCTCCTTCTCCCTCTGCCCCTCCCCTCATGCTCTCTCTCTAAAATAAATGTCTTTAAAAAACAAAAATAAAAATAGGAAGGAAGGAAAGAAAGAAGATGGGAAGGAAGTCTCCCTTGCTATTTTGACATCCCATGGTGTTAAGGTCTTTAGAGGTATTTTCAAACATAGGTGGAAATGAAAATGTGTCACTCTTCGTATATAGGAAATTTGCAATCTCAAAACTCAAATCAGCTGAAATAATTTTATTAGCTATACTCAGATATTTCTTCTTCATCTTCAGGTTAGATATTTTTGGGCTGAATCATTTTTAGGCTTTGAAGTTAAAATCTATATATTGAAGTTTGAGGAGTGTGAAATCACAGTACTTTAGAATGTTGCCAAAGTTTCAGAAAAATGAGACTTTGGTTTGACCCGACATGCCTGGTATCTCATTAGGAGCTCCACGCTTTGATATGCTCTCCTGGCAGAAGTTTCCTGGGCTCACTCAGAGATCAGAAAACATTCTTCTCTGTGTCAAACTTCACAACGAAGTGGAGAGAAAGCCAGTCTTCACTCAGAACTTTCAAGTTTTTTCCCGTTTTCTTAAAATTTAAAAGCTGAAATGAAAAATTTCAAACACAGAGAACAGCAAGTAATGTAAAGTATACCTGTGCGCTCAACCAATAACATCCAACAAATGTGAATATTTTGCCTAAAGAAATAAAAATGCTGTAGAAATCTCAGATACTCCTGTGTATATACTCCATTCCCTTTCTCTGTCTCCCTCCTCCAAGGTAACCATTGTCTCCAAGTTGGCATATAGCCTTTCTTACTTCTAGGTAGGCTTTTTGCATAGTTCTATAAATAATGTGTACTTTTCTGTGAATGCCTTGAAACTTTAAATAAATGATGTCACTTCATGGTTACATTGGGCAACCTTTTTAAAAATTGAGGAAAATTTCAGGAAAAGCACAGATCTTAAGCGTACAGGTGATAAGACATGATAAATATATATACCCAATGTAACCACTGACCCAATGAATATATAGAACATTGCCATCATCCCAGAAAATTCCCTTTCTGTTAATCCCCACCCCTATAATAACAATTATTTCACTAATTCCACTATGATAGTAGTAATATAATCGTTCTGAAATTTTGCTAATTGCTATGGTGACTTTGTTGAACAGCAATTACCTGTGCATGCAAGTCTATTTTTGGACTCTCTATCTTGTTCCCTTGCTCTATGTGCCTATCATGCCAATTCTACCCTAGATTGCTTGCCATGGCTTTATAGTAAGTCATGAAATCACAAAGTGAGTCCTCCAACATTCTTCCATTCTGGGACAGATTGAGCTATTTTGAAGTCTGTCGAATTTCCATAAAAATTTAAAAATTAACTTGCCAATTTCAACAAAATAATCCTCTGGGATTTTGATTCAAATGACATAGACTCAATAGACCAATTTGGGGAGAATTGGCATATTAACAGTATTGAATCCCCCAACCCATGAACATGGTATATCTCTCCATTTGTTTTGCTCTTCTTTCTCTCAGGGCGTTGTTGTAGAGAGCTCATGTGTTTTTTGTTAAATTTATTCCTAGATATTTTATGGGTTTTGGTGCTATTATAAAGGAATTATACAATTTTGTTTTCTAATTGTTTGCTGCTGATATACAGATGTGTAACTGATTTTTGTATACTGACGTGATACTTGGAGGCCTTTCTAAATTTACTACTTAGTTCTTGAAGGTGTTTTGTAGATTTTTCAGGATTTTCCATGTAAATAACCATATCAGCTGCTAATAAAGGCGATTTTACATCTTTCTTTCTAATCCATATGTGTTTATTTTTTTTAAATCTTCCTTATTGGCAATAGCTAAGACCACCAGTATATTGCTGAAAGGAAGTGATGAAAATGGAAGTAGAGTGTTCAGTTTTTCACCATTAAGTATGATGTTAGTTTTAAGTTTTCATACATGCCCTGCATCAAATTCATACATATTCTTGTATAAAATTGAAGAATTAAATCTAGTCAAAACCATTCTATTTTCAGATTGCTGAAGGTTGTCATCACAAATTGATTTTGAATTTTGCAAATGCCTTATTTTGTTAACTTAGTGAATTATATTGATTTTCAAATGTTAAACCAATCTTGCATTTCCAGAAAGAGCCACACCTAGTCATGGTATAATACTATATTTGCTTTTTTTTTTAAGGATCTTTATCTTTATATTCATGAGGGATATTGATTTATTATATTCTTTTCTGCTCATGTGGGGTTATTTCTGGTTTGGGGAGTTCTTATAAATAGTTCTACTATAAACATTCTTGTGTATTTCATTTGGTGCAGTGTATACATCTTTAAGTTATACCTTGCAATGAAATTCCTCGGTCATATGTATGTATACATTCGACTTCAGTAAATACGGCCAAAATAATTGTACCAGTTTATACCTCCACCATTGAGATACAGACATGTCCCCTGAAGTGTGGGCTGTGAGCTATTTGCTACTAGTCTGCAAAGAAGTAAGGTTAGAAACTGAGAGTGAGGAACCATTTAGGAAGTTTAAAGAAATGTGACATTCCTGTGACATACAAAAACATGCTCAACAGCCTTGTGTGACAGGCTGCTGCACAGACAATTCATATGTTACACTTGCATGATGGCACACAGTGGTGGGAGCTCCTCGCTAGTCACGCTCAGTGGGACATGTCTTGGTGTGCATTGCATGGGATATCTAAAAAAAAAGAAAAAAAAACACATTGCATGGGGCACTGGGTGTTATATGTAAACAATGAATCTTGGAACACCACATCAAAAACTAATGATGTACTGTATGGTGACTAAACTAACACAATTAAAAAAATTAAAAATTAAAAAAAAACAACGAAAAAACAGAAACCAACAATAACCAACCCCCACACCCCAAAAGAACACTTGTCCTTCACCTTTTAGTCTGAGAAGCACTGATGTGGGAGCATTCTGGTGGTTCCACATCCTTGTTAATATGCCTAATTTTCATGTTAGCCTTTCAGGGAGTGTCCAGTTGTAATGGCACTGTGTTTTAATTTGTATTTTTCCAATGTCTAAAGAAGTTGCATACTTTTCATATTTTTAGGGGGTCACAACTTGGTGTGAAGTACATATTCACATTTTCCCCTATTTTCAAAATCTATATTTTAAGTCTTCCTAAAACAATTTTTGGAGATCTGTCCTAACTGACCCCTCAACCATTTCTATGAGGCAGAAGGTGAGTGAAATACGGGGAGGGCAAGAACCTAACTCAAAAGTGAGATTCTTCTGAGTTTATTCATTCAGTTAATATTTAGGAGCTCTTACCATGGGCCAAACACCCCGTGTGACAATGGGGATAGAACAGTGAACAAAATAGCAACATTCTTACCCTCAAGGAATTTATACTCTAATAAAGACAAATACTAAACTGGAAATTTTGGGTGGCAGTAAATTCTATGAACAATATAGGATAATGACTGAATAATTGGAATAGACCAGAGCAGTGAAAGGTTTTTCTAAAAAAATATATTGAAGTCAACATTAGAATAACAGGAAGGACATAACTATACAATGGTCATTGGGAAGAGCTCTCCAGGAAGAGAAAATGTCAGGTACAAAGGTCCTGAGGTAGAAATAAGTAGGTCTGAGTATTAATGAGTGAGTATTCTGATTTGGGTCAAGATTGACCTAAGTGGTACCACTGATGCCTAGTACAGTGGGTATCGGTGGCATGTTCCCAGACCCCTTTGACCTCCTTGTATGTCTGTGTGTCCACTTAACATGGGTTTCCTGCCCAGGCCTGTGATTGGGACGTATCTTTGAGAGACTGACCTCAGGTTCCTGGAGCTGCTTTGCTGACTCAGGGTGGGAACAGGAGGAAGGGGGAGGCTATGTTCCCCACCTTCCCACCAGGCAGCCCCGATCCAGAGTCTGAAGGGTGTATGAGTATGAAAGCCAGCATCCTTGCCTGCAGTTGGTCGGGGTGAAGTCAGTGTGGACTGCAGGCTCTGGAGGCTCATGAAGGGGGTCAGGGTGCAGCTGAGACCTGGCCAGGATCATAGCTTTGTTTGGGTTTTCTCCTTCCCTTGCTAGTTTCTTCTGGAGCACTTCTATAATAAACGGGTTGCCCCGAATTCTCATCCAGGGTTCTGCTTTAAGGAAGCCCAACTTAGGACTGCCTGATCTATATTTTGCAATGGGTTTTCTTTTTTTCTTTCAAGAATATGTCTTCTGTGGCATCAGATGACAGCCGGTGTTGTGAAGTCAGACAAATCTGGATTTGAATCCCCACCATTCATTAGCTTGGACAGGTTAACCACTCTCTCTGGGCTTTAGCTTCCTCAATTACAAAAGTAGGACAAAAATAGCGCCAGCGTTGGGTCACCTTAAAGAGTAAATGAAAGAATGTAGGCAAAACACTTAGATCAGCAAAGAGCTAAACGCTCTTATTATGAAACCTGTCCAGGCTTTACCAAAGGGTTCATAAAAAGTTGCAAGCCTTGGGTTAGATACCTGTTTTAGTCCTTAAAAAAAAAACACGCTATGTTACTGGAATTTGCCTCAGGCCAGGGTGGGACGAGGAAAGGACCAGTGAGGTGTCTCTGATATACATCCTTTCACTGAATCCTGAGATGCACCTGGCAAGAATAGAGGGTTTTATAATAATTATTACTTTTTTTTTTCAAGAGAATATTAAATCGTTTATTGATTACACATGATAATGGATGATACACAAGCTTTAATCCCATCTATAATTTTAATAATTATTACTTTTTAAAAAAATATTTTATTTATTTATTTATTTGAGAGAGAGCGGAATAGGGAGGGAGAGAGAGAATCTTATGCTGACTTTGCATGGAGCCTTGAGCCCAGTGCCAGGCTCTATCCCATGACCTTGAGATCACGACCTAAGCCGAAATCAAGAGTGGGAGGCTTAACCAACTGAGCCACCCAGGTGCCCTTATTATAATTATTTTAAAGATAGGAATTTCCTAATTAGAAATGCTAAGCTGCCTAGGGAGACATGGTGTATAAGTTAGAGCTCCAAGTTACACCTGTCTGGAGGGAGCCCAAGCTGGGATCCCGATCTCCTTGCGGGACTGGGCTCTGTCTTTACTTCTAGGTCCTTCCCCTAGAGAAGGGGCTTGTGTCTGCTCTTCAGAGGAATGTCCAGTGCTAGCCGAGACCACTCCCACCAGGCCTAGGCACTAGGTGCTGCGGCTATTTCCCGGGGCATGAGTCCAGAATCCGGAACGTGATACTCCCGAGGCTGGAGTGAAGACCCAAGGTTGTGCAAAGTTAGCCTGACGTCTTCAGGCTGATGGTGCCCTTGTGCGTCTCAGGGGCCACAGCTGCAGCCGCCAGAGTCCACGCTGGCTCCATTCTGACTGTGCTCACTAGGAGCCCAGACCCAGAGCGTCCAGGACAACACAGCTTTTAAAGTGAGGTGCGGTTTCAGTCCGCAGGCCCACTTGGGGTGCCAGAGCCCTGCAAGAATAGAGGGTTCTATTATCATGATTTTGTCTGCAGATAAATCAGGTCAAAGGGGAAAGTCTGTTCTGTGGAATTTAGAATCCCAGGAGCAGTTTGGACGCAGGGAAGGAGTGCGGGCTTGGCGGAAAACCCCACCATTGCGCGATCCACTAAGCACTCTGGGGGAGAAAACAAAGCGAGAACTCAGTCCTGAGTCAGCTGGGACAGTTCAAGCTACAGCTGCCCAATCCTGCCTTCTAGGACTTTCCTAGTGGGGGTAACCAAACTCATTCCTGCCAAGCTAACCCTTGTGCGTGACGCTGTCCTTCCGCAAAGCTGGGGCTGCCCCGCAAAGGTGCCAAGAGCCTTCTAAGGGCCTGGGGTGCTGGAACCCAGTCCCCTTACAGGAGTACTAGCTTGGCCTCTCATTTTCTCCAGGCTCAGGGCTGGCACTGGGGGCGGGGGCGGAGGCGGAGGCGGGGGCGGAGGCGGGGGCGGGGTCTGCCTTGCTCGCGGCCCCTGGGCTCCGAAAACCCGGTGGGGAGTGCGGGCCCCATGGCCTAAACTTGCTTTTTTTTTTTTTTTTTTTTCCCAGCTACGTCGGGTGTTCCTTCTTCCTCCTGGGCGACTGCATCCTGTAGCACGTTTCTGGTCCAGGCGTGTTTTAAGAGACAGCAGGCTTAATTCAGAACGGATTCCACCCCTGGTCCGGCGTTCCCGGCGTCCGAGCTTGCCAAAGGAGAAACGCGTTTTCCAAAGAAGAGATTGTCAAGTTCATGGGAAGAGAAAGCGAAGCGTGTGCTCTCTGGCCGGCGCGTCCCTGTCCAGAGGGCTCAGACACAGGGTCACGCACAAGAAGAAACCGGGACCAGAAAGTTGTGAAAAAGCATTCTTGCCCTAAACCCTGGGCGTGCGCACACGGCTGCCCGCTGTTTCTCTTTAGCGAGATTTCTCGCCAGGCGTCTGGAGGTGGAGTTCGGGTGCACAGGCGACAGGGGGACCCATGCGGGGCCCGGCCAGGGCCGTGGGGGCAGAACCCCCTCCGCGAGCCGGGGCGGGGGCTGGGGAGGGGAAGCGGAGCAGGTGTGCGCTTGGCGCTCGCATTTGGTGTTCCGCTGCGGGAGAAAAACGGGCAGCTTTGATCTCAAAAGAGTGTTTCTTTTGTTAAGGGCTTTCTCCACGCCAGGGCCTTCTAGCCACAGGACAGTTTGACCCCCAAACCCTCTGGGCTCGGCGTTTGGCTGTCTCCTGTTATTTTCAGCAAGAAGTAGAAAAAGAATCTCAGAAAGTTTTAGCTGGGGAGAAAGTGGGAACATGCGGGCGCCTCCACGCGTATGCGTCCTTGGGGAACCCCAGGAGAAGCAGAAAGCAAGCCAAAAGCCAAAACGTGGCATGTTAGTGTAGGGGAAAAAGCTCAGTGAGCACGCGTTTTAAAAGTGAAAGTTTAGGTCATTTGTTTCTTGGTCGATTTTTCTAAATAGGGTGTTCGAGGTGACTGTCCTTTGGAACACATACTTGTGGACAGAACTTCAGCTATACACTTCTGAATGAGAATAGATTTCAGTAATTATAGCAATTAGTAAAAATAAAGCATTTGCCAAACTCACCTCAAAAAAAAAAAAAAAAGACTGTATCAAAAGACATTTATTATACCCCTAATGTGTGCCTGGCCCTGGGTAGGCATTTCAGAACACCATATTGTTTAGATTTTCAAGGACTTTGGGCCTGAATCCTTTACAGATAAAAGTATTCAAATAAAATCTTACAATCTATTTCTAAAGCCCTTTCCCCCACGCTTGGGGTATATAAAACGGCCAGATTAATCGCTCCTACCACAACTGTTACTTCTGTTTTGGAGGAATTAACAAAGAAAACCCAGGCCAAATAAATCAACACCGAAGTTCAGAAGGTCAGAGCAATTTGTCTTGGGAACAAAGTCTTCCCTTGAGCTAAGAGGCATTCAAAGGAACTCTTGGTGGTAATGGGATTATTAAAGATATACCTGAGACCAGATAAATATTTGATGATTCTGCAAAGCTCTAGGGTTTCTCTGCCGTTTTTTTTTCTGCTGACACACGTTCCCCTAGTGGGGTCCGGATCTCGTGGCTTCATTAGACCTTGCAAGTCAAGGGCTGCCAGGGTTTCCCGAGAGTGTGTTGTGGGGTGCAGAGCTGCGCGGGAAAAGACAGACCGGGGTTTACGAAATGGGTGTGCGCGTGTGTGTGCGTGCATGAGCGCGCGCGCGCATGTGTGCGTGTGTGTGTAGGCGCGCGCGCCTGCACGTGTGTGTGCGCGGGGGGGGGGTGTCGGGGTGGCGGCGCGGGCCGGGAGCGAGGGCAATGCGGGTTCCACAGCTGCCACCTAGAGGCGCCTTCCTGCAGTGTATATAATGCGTGTCCGCCGCCCGAGAGCTCAGTCCTGCAAACTGCTCAGCCCCGAGGCGGTGAGCGCCGCAGCCGCGCAGGGAACCCGGAGCCCTGAGCCCTGAGCCCTGAGCCCGAGCCCGAGCCAGCCGCGGAGGTAAGGAAACGGCTCCCCGAAGCCCTGCCTGCAAAGGAAGGCGAGGAAGGCGGGCAGGGTTTCTGTTCTGAGCTAAGCGGTCTTTTTCAGAGGCCTCTTTCTGAATCGCCCTGATGGTTGCTCAGAGTCCGCAGGTCTGGTGTCTGAAAGCCCGGGCTGCAGGCTGCATGGCTGCTTTGCAAAGCCTGTCTGCTAACTTGGGGGCTGCCCCTTTCTGCGGCAGCAAGTAAAAAGGCAGGTTTCCTTGAGTCGCTCGCTGGTGGAAGGGACCCTCCGTGTGTGCCTGCTGGCTTTAGGAATCGGGTGTTTATTTGTTGCTGTGAGTGTTGAAGCTCGGGTAAGGGGGAGGACTCTGCAAGAAGTCTGCAAGAAGGCAGACTGTCGGTTCTGCTTGCTCGGAGTTGGCATAGGGAACCGCCTGGCACCACGGCTGACCTCTTTCACGGGGAGATCAGTCGGGACATAGATGGACTTGCCAGGAGATAAGCAATTGCAGAACGATGTGAACTTTAGGAGGGGGCATCCTTGAGTGAAGCAGGGAACTGTGCTGTGAATCTTTGTGAGTCCAGAATGTATTGGAATTCGGGGCTTTGCGGGATTCCCGGCTCCTGTAAACCAAGAAGCTGGAAGGGCGAATGTTAATTCAGCTCCGTGTTTGTGGCTTTGACTGCATCCTTGCTAATCTGAGTATTTATTGTGCTCTTGGAAGGTAAGTCCAACTTCAGTTAGGAAAAACAAAACGAAACAAAAAAAAAAGCACACACACAAGTCCAGGATTTTGTAATTTAAAATATACCCTTCAGGTAAAGCATGACTTTTGTTCAGTTCTGTTAGCATGCATAAAGATTCAAGGGGTGACTGACAGTGAGAGCTTTGGGGTGAGGTCAGGGGTGGGTGGTTAGTCAAGACTTGTAACTTCCAGGGAGAATGAGAAGTTGTAAAAGTCAGACTAGCTGTCTCCCTCCCTCTCTCCCTCCTTCTTTTCTTTCTGTCTTCCTTTCTCTTCTCTTCTCTTCTCTTCTCTTCTCTTCTCTTCTCTTCTCTTCTCTTCTCTCCTTCCCTTTTCTTTTTCCTTTTCCTTTTCTCTCTCTCTCTCTCAATTCACTTGCTCACAACAGGATCATTAGGTTTTCCAGAAGTGGAAGCGGGTCCCCTGACATGGTTTATAGCTCTTTGAAGCTATTTGGTGTGCTGACATGCCCTGAAACTTCAATCTGCAGAATCTCAATGTGGTAACTTTTTCTTTTCTCTTTAAACGCAGATGCTGCCTTTGTGTCCTTTTATTTATTCCAGGAAAATGCGGAGATCAAATAGGCTTGCCTAGAAAAGAAAGTGGAGGCTGCCCGGGTCTGTCCTTTACTTTCTGTAGCTTTTAAATGGATAAACTGCCTGTCCTTCCTCCATCAGCACGCGAGTTTCCCCAGATGCAAAGCCTTTCTGTAAAGCAAAGTTGCACAGGGGAGCTCTAGCTTGGAAACAATTTGCTCTTTTTCCCCCTTCTCTGCCATAAACACTTGAATGTGTGCACAGCCTCCTGGGGATTGGTGGAGGGGGGGTGTGTGGAAGAGCAAAAGAAAATTGAGAAATGCCTGTATTTTGCTGCCTGTCCATTTTAAAAAAGGGGCACGCATTGCAATCATAGTTTTAAAAAAGTTCCAGAGAGTATAGCCAAGGCAGCATGCCGGGGCTTAACTAAGTCAGGACTTTGGAGGTGCGTTTTTCCCTTATTAACAGCAAGTCCTGGGAGAATTGAGAAGGTATTATGGTTTCTAATCAGACCCAGAATAGGCAGAGTATAGGCTTTCTGGATGAAAAAAAAAAAAAATCCAAACAAAAAAACCTCCTTCATCAGGAACAGTGGCTTTTTGTGCGATCATCTAGGGAGAGGGGCTCCTGTTTTCGGGGAGGTGTGAGGGAGCTGGCTGAAGTTACTCAGACCTGAGACCAGCCGACCGTCATTCTAGAAACCCTAAGAGTAAACTAAGGAGGAGAAAAACCAAGACTTCAGGCCTTTAGATTTTTCTCAGTGGTTTTTGCCGGGCACAATGGAATTTGGAACTAAAAAGAACTTAGCTTTACTTTTAGGAACAAGAACAGTGTTAGAATGCCTTGCTAGTCGAGTTCTATGCATGTAGGTAGAGTTTAGAAAGAAACCCAAGGCTGACTCACATCAAGTGTTTTTCAAGTCCAGAAAAATTATAGCCCTGGGACACACATTTTCTATTAAGGTAAAAACAAACAAGCAAGAAAAAGAGAGAGAGAGAAAGGAGAGGGAGAGAAGAAAAGAAAAGGGAAAAAGGGGGATTATCTGATTTTGAATACTTGATGGTTTTCTGTAGGGCATATTTGATTTTTTTTTTTTTAACCTAAGGATTGACTAATTTAGAATTGGGGGAAAAAAAGTAGGTGCTTTCCTTGTTAAAGTAATGAGGGGATTGCATATTTTTATGGTGAATGTTTTGCTGAACCACAGGTAGGTTTGGGAGCTGACTCGGTTTTGTTCTAAGCGCTCCAAGGGTGGAGGGACTAAAAAGTGACTCAGGTGGCTTTAGACCACCGTTGGCTAAGGGACAGCTAAAGGACTGTATGTCGGGATAGCCAGCATCTTTGAATTTTCTTATGGTAACAGATACCTTTGCGGGGATCATCCCTGAGTTTTATGAGAAGAGGCCAAGATGGAGTAGCCTTCTCCTGGGAACCCTATTGTGTCTGGCCCAGAGCCTGGCTGACCTCCCACTGCCTCATCCAGGTCCTGAGCTGGGTGGGAATGAGGGCTCTGGTTACACCAGGCCAACCCAGCCTGCAGCTTTGTGACATGGATCTCTCGCTCTGCCTTTCTGGGCACAGCATTGCTTTCCCGTGGGCAGCTGAGCACAATAGACTAGATTGGGTTTCTGGACGTAGGGTTCGTTTTCTCCCCCAAATACTTCAAAGTGGGCGAGGATGCCCCAACCTGTGCGTTAACAGGGAGTACATTGAGGACCCCAGGAGAGGTGGCCTCCCTCTGAATCAGAATAGGGAGTTTTTCTTTTTCTCTTTGACTCTCTATTATTTTTGAGTTTTCTAATGAATTAGAGCAGTTCCCTACTTGTGTGAAATAAGTTGCTGTCAAGACAGCCTTGTTTCTGTTTGCTTGGCACTGGGGGACAGACTAGTTCCCGATCTGCTGTCAGCCCTAGCAGATGGCGGCAGGGAGTCTGCCGAAGCTGAAGCTTCTCTGGTCTTTCCCGTAGATATAATGCAGCATCGATAAAAAAACAAAAACAAAAAACAGCAACAACAAACACACACATAAAAATCAACCTCCCCCCCCCCGCCGCAAAACCCTGACCCCAATGATGTACAATCGCCTAATGATTTTTTAGATGTAGTGTGGGTTCTCCTCACCTGAACCGCATGCCAGCTAGCGTGGAAGGCCTGGGACTCTGGCAAGGAGGCCAGAGCGTGCCTCCCCTGGGGGAAGCCCCTGGAGAAGTGGGGAAAGTGCGGAGAGAAACTGTGTGCCACAGACCAAGATGAGCGCGTCTCTTCTGGCCTGGGCTTGCTCTGAAGGTCGCAGCAGTGAGAAGCCAGACGAGTGATCTGGTCTGAACAGCACTGAATGGCTCTGTGAAATTCCCTCCTGGGAGGACATAGATCCCAAATTGCAGAAAGCCAATAAAAAAAGGTCACTTGGAAAAAAAAAAAAAAAAAGGTCACCTGGAGACAGAGATCCTAAGGAGCTCCAGCGGCCAGAGGGCCCATGACTGTCCAAGCTGGTGCTCAGGCCCGACCTGGCGGGTGTAACCTCATCTGCACCACTGGGGCCTGGGCAGGAGCACCTTCCTCCAGCCTCTTTGCACCCTGTCACCAGAGCTGGCCTTTAACTGCCTGCCTTCGGCCTGGTTTGTGTCACCTCTGACCACCACCACCGCCCCCCCCCCCCCAGAGCCTTTTCTGCTGCAAGCTGCTTCCTTGCTCAAAATCTCTCCTGCCTCCTGCATGGGCAGGCCCAGACTGACTCCCCCGCTCCCCCCCACCCCTCCCCTGACTCTGGTCACCAGCTTTCCTTTGTGGGGAGCTTGGCCTCAGCCTGATTCAGTGACACCCCCCCCATGGTATTTCATTGATCGTCTCACCCATCCATTTCTCCTTGAAGGCCTCCATAAACCACTTGAGTGGAAATCCCTCACCCTCCTGCTCTGGGGGCCACTCACCACCACCCTGCTGCCTTCTTGCCCTTGTCGGTTGGCTGGCGAGTTCTTGGGGGATGGGCCATGGTGATCCCTGTCTATTGGCCCCGGAGCAGTGCCCCTCACAGAGGTGGTTCCACAAACATTCGGAGGCATGAAAAGGCTGATATCTGTCTCAGCTTGATGAGGGGTGCAGAAAAGTGTCTTCTGGACTCCTGCTCCTGGGATGGCCTCAGACCCCTGGTCTTGGTGGAGCCTGATATCACCGCTGACCGGGAGTTCCCCAAACACCCGCCTCGGGCTAGCTGTGGGGCCGGAGGATGAAGACGTGGGGGTGCGGAGCTTGGGCAGGAAGAATGTGGCGCGACACAGCCTGGAGATGTAGGTCCTGTTTGGGGCCGCGGCAGGAGAAACGGGACACCTTCGCTGGGATAGGAGCGGCTAAAGGGTTGGTCGAGAAGATTCTTCCCGGTCTGTGATGGGAATTTGCAAACACGCTGAAGCCCATTTTGGGGAGAGCAGCCAGTTGCTTGAACACTTGGCAGGCTCCGTCACGGAGGGACTGACTCTGGGCCAGAGAGAGGGCCTGTTCTCTGCAGGCCGACTGCCACCCCGTGCAGACCAAGCTTGGGGCCGTCTAAATCTGGCCTGACTGCCAGCTCCCTGGGTGAGCTCAGGCTACCATTTGGAGGCAGTGACATGTTGCCTGCCAGTTGCTATAGTTCACTCGTGGGGGATACTTGGTTGATGAATAAGGAGGCTGAGAAGTGGGAGGCACATCTCCCAGAAAAGTTCTCCCATTGATTCCCCAATGGCCTTCTGCCATTGGGAATTCGGGTGGTGGATGAGTCGCTTTGCAGACCGCAGGCCGGTGGGGAGGACCAGCTAGATGTTGGGTCTGCTGTAGGCCATAGGAAATGTCCCTTCCTGTCCTGGTGGAAGTGGGATGCTCCCTGCATATGGTGGTGGGAAAAGGTCCAGAGCACGTGGCTACTGTAGGGAGGGGGGTCAGAGAGAGCACGGGGAGTGCCAGGGAGAAGTGAGCAGATGGGGACAGGTCCAGTTCTCTGCCCTCAGTTGGGTGTCTGGGCTCGAGCACAATGGAACTCGCACCACCCATGTCTTGTGAAACATCTCTCCATCATGATGTACTTAATTCTTGATGTCAGATTTCAAATAATACAGAAGTTTATGGGGTGAAATTTACAGTCCCCTGTTGGGCCTCCACCCTACCCAGCCTGCCCAAAGCTTTATCCTTCTTGAAGGTCTTTTTTCTATGCCTCTGTGCATGTGTATTTACAGAAAGCTGCTCCTCCTTTTGGCTCTGGTTTTTCTGTCCCCCAGGTCGTTCTCGGTCTGTGTATCTGCCTCTGGCCTCTCCCTTCAGGTATGCTCTAACGTTCTATCTTCACAAAAGCAGATGCCCCCATCTTACGGCTACAGTGGATATGCCCTACTTTATCAAACCATCCCTCTCCCGATGGACATCGAAGTTGCCTCCAGTAAACATACCTGCGGGGACAGCTGGGGACAGTTGGGGACACAGGAATCTTTCGAGAGGTGAAATATGTGAACTTGTAAAATCAAAAAGCTGTAGAAAATTCAAAGCCTGTTTTTTTTCCTTCTGTCAGGACCTTTTAGGCAGATGCCTTACCACTTAGTTGCAAGAGGGTCCCATCCTCCCTCCCGCCTGCCCTGGTGGGGGGCAGCTCTGAGCCCTCAGGAAGGCAGGCAGTGTTGACTCTGAAAGGCGTTCCTGAGCTCTGGCCCCAGACTGGCGGGAGTGGAGGTGCTGCCTTATCCCAGCAGAGAGAGGTTGGTCCCCGTGGGAAGAGGGGTCTCCTCCAGGTCCGGGGCAGACCACTGCTGCCTCCCAGGATGAACACACCAGCACCCTGGCCCAGTGGCCTGGCCACTTAGACGGGAGCACGTATCCTTCCGGATGGATGCAGAATGTGGTGGGGGGGGGGGGCTGTCTGTATACCGGTAGAGGCCATCTCCTGCTTTTGCTGGAGGGCAGCCAGAGTGCTGGTACAGGATGCTCAGGGAGTTAAAGTGGCCCCTGTGGTCCATTGGGCTGCCCCCTCCCTCCACCAGGACAGGAAGAGAGGTTTCCCATGACAAAGTGAGCTTTGTCACCAGGCCTTTGGAAACCTGGGATCTGGGTAGACACTCCATAGTTTGCCATACTGATGGCTCTGTAGGAGCCCTTGTGAGGATCTCAGCCAGTGGCTGAGGAAGATTCCTCTTTCCAGTGGTGGCCACATGCTGTCGCTGGGATGGCATGAAGTGGACTGATGCAGCCCAGCCCTCTTGGACACTGACTCAGGCAGACGGGCCTCTGCTGCAGGCCACACGCGGCATCCATGCAGATTGTCTTTGTCAAATCATATTCTTTCCTGGAAACAGCCCTGGTTTGTTTGCAAAACCAAATGCAGGAAAAATACCAAAAGGACCGGGGGCTAAACTATTGTGAGTCCTGTTTCCCTCTTTAGTCCCCTGTTGGGATTTGCAGGGAGTTTGAGGACCACAATTTGTTTCATCTTCTCTCTATGCCTCCTTCCTTCTCTTGACCACTAAGGCCTCCCACCCTGGGAGGGAGGGGTACCAGGGGGTCCCCCTGGGGGAGGTGGTGGTCCGGGCACAGGCCTCGGGCTTCAGCTTCTGGGCTGATGTTTGGTGGGAGATCAGTGATCGGGGCCCAGCTAGCTTTCACGCTCGAGCCAGGAGCTTTGGAGCCTCTGCTTCTCTCTCCTTCAGCCCTGGCTGGAAGAATCTCACTGGGGCCCTCCAAGGGAGGGGAGAGGACTGCTGGAGGGGAGCCTTGCCTGGTGAGTAAGAAATGCTTCTGGCTCAGAGGACCAGTGATCGCTGAGTCGGGTTTTCATTGCCCAGAGGGCAGAGGTGGAAACCAAAGATGGAGCCGAGCCCTCTCCCACCGTGGCTGGAGCTCCGGGAATAGCGACAGTTGGCAGCCCGGGAGGGTGGGTCCCGACACCTTGACCTGGTAATTTCCAAAAAGGTGGGGTAATTTCCAAAAAGATGAGAGGCAGGGGACTTCTCATAGACCCCTGCCTCTGCGCGGGTCTGACTGTCCATACTGAACAGTGCCCAGGGTCTGTCCGCTGAATGGCATGGGAGGCCCGAGCTCGGTCACTGACTCCTTGTGGTGGTAATCAAAGAGCTGGGCGTACTTGTTCCCAGTCAGGCTAACCAGGGCTGGGGCTCATTCCTTCCTTTCTGGCCCGTGGACAGCCCCATGGATGGCCCCATGGACCGCCTGGACCCTGGGCTCTGTGGCTTCCAAGCACGCCACCAGTCCAGTGGGTCGGGGAGTCCTGGCTCCTCAAAGGTGTTCTCTGTTGCCCCTTGTCCCCACATCCTTTAGGGGCCTTAAGCTGCCTCTTAGGACAGAGTGGTCCAAAGTCTCATAATGTGAGGATTTTGTCCTAAACATGGTCGTGCTGAGTGTCCCTGGGTGCTCCTTGTACTTGTGTGGTCTGTCTGGTCTGGCCCAAGTTGCTGGTTGTAGGGCATGGGAATCCTCCTGCTGGGGTGCTCCGAGGACCACCAGGCTCCCCGGCTGTGGGCCTTGCCTCTGCCAGCAACTCCTGGGCTGCCCAGCATTCTCCCCTCAGCAGTAGGGACACGAGAACCTGCTTAGGTCACCGGGAGAGGGACAGACGACCACTTCAAACCCATAGAGAAGAACTGCCCAGAAGCCTGCAGGTGGTCTCTGCTAATTGAGATTTAAGATGAGGTCACCTGCTGTGAGTTTTGAAACTAAGGAGTGGGTCCTGGCAGGCAGCAGGATGTCTAACCCATCAGGGATGCTGTTCATTTATTCTGAAGGTGAAGCTATCAAGCTGCCCGTCTCTGTTCACCCCTGCGTCTCCCTCCAGGAAGGGACATGGATTCCTTAGGCAGTAAGAGGTGGTTTGAATGTGGAGTGAAAAGGGGGGCTGTGCGTTTTGCCAAAAGGATGAAGGAGGGGCGGGGGTGAAGACTTACAGAGCATCTGCTATGCGCTAGATTCTGGAGCAGGTCCCTTTGTTCTTGGGTGCCTCTGTTGAGATGGTGCTGGTGTCCCAAGAATGCAGCCCAAGACAGGTTAGCGAGTCAAGTTAAACAGCAATGGGGAAGGAATCAGGATTCCTACCCGGGAAGGTCTGGTCTTGGGATGGGTGCTTTTCCCAGCTACGTGTCTACATACCGTTAGCGTAGCCACCTGTGTGCTGACCCGTGGACCAGGGTCACCCATCTTCCTGTGTGATCTGGGGTCCACTTTGGATGAACTTAGCACAGAAGCTCGACTGGGGTCAGTCATTAGCTATGACCCGTGAAAAGGAAGGACAACCATCTTCCCATGTGAGGTCACTCCTAGCAGGATACCCCTGTTCCCAGGGTCACCCAGTGGGCAGCCGACCCAGGACCATGTCCTGCAGGGATTTCAAGGCCCTCGAATGGGTGGGGCACCAGTAGAAGACCGCTCCCGGGAACTCTCCTAACTGGGGCATTTGAGGGGAAATCATCATTTCTAGATGCCATGGTGGTACTTTGGAGCTGAATTCTCTATGGACAATAAAATGGTGACAGTTCAGAGTGTTGGCCTCAGGTCAAGTCAGCAGGAAAGAAAGTTGAGAAGATTGCCCCCTCACCCCAGAAGTGCAGCAGGTGGTGACTTTTGTGCTCTGGGTGTTGGCCCAAGTTGCTCTTGAAGTAGTTGGATAAACAAAAGAAGGGGAAAGTAGGCAGTGGACAGCTGGGTGGCTGCCCTTCATTGAAAACCCGAGGTCTCTGCAGGTTTGGGGTGTAATCAAGCTGTGGGGTGTTGCACACCTGTGGTCTTCATGGCTGCACACTGAAGGTGGCCCATGACCCAGGTTTCCACATGCATTTTGCAGGAAGGTAAAATGAACCGAGTCCAATTTTTGATGCACACTGGGAAGGGAATCTCAAGCGTTCTCATTAGGACACCAGGGCAGGATACTTATAATACAGCAGTGCTAGGAACAGTAGACTCTGCTGTCCTTTGGAATATGGGGGAGAATGGCGCCACTGTTGTCTACTAAGACTGAGTGAGTGGCCAGTGTCGCCGTGGCTTTCAGATGTTTCTCTGGCCCCCAGAGCACGCCGATCTCACACTGTGGGCATAGCCAGGCTGGTGATGCCTGGGGAACACCATCCTACAAAGACAGAGAAAGCAGGCCCTCCTTCTTGCTTAGGCACCGTGCAAACTTAGATACCGGTCCTGTTTTTTTTGTTGTGTGGAGCTCTGCTGGGCTGTTTCCTCTTCTTCTGTTGGGAAGACACCACCGAGTGTGCGGAGCACTGGAAAAGCGCCTTGACCGGGCCTCCGGTGTGTCCTCATGAAGCCACTTTTCCATTGCATTCTCTCTGTTTGGTCTTTGCACAGGCCCTTTGCTTGCTGCCCTCAGCACCATGGATCTGCACCTCTTTGACTACTCAGAGCCAGGGAACTTCTCCGACATGAGCTGGCCGTGCAACAGCAGCGACTGCATTGTCGTCGACACGGTGCTGTGTCCCAACATGCCCAACAAGGGGGTGCTGCTGTACACGCTGTCCTTCATCTACATCTTCATCTTCGTGATCGGCATGATCGCCAACTCGGTGGTGGTTTGGGTGAACATCCAGGCCAAGACCACCGGCTACGACACACACTGCTACATCCTTAACCTGGCCATCGCTGACCTGTGGGTGGTGGTCACCATCCCCGTCTGGGTGGTCAGCCTCGTGCAGCATAACCAGTGGCCCATGGGAGAGCTCACGTGCAAGGTCACCCACCTCATCTTCTCCATCAACCTGTTCGGCAGCATCTTCTTCCTCACGTGCATGAGCGTGGACCGCTACCTCTCCATCACCTACTTCGCCAGCACCTCGAGCCGCAGGAAGAAGGTGGTCCGCCGTGTTGTCTGCGTGCTGGTGTGGCTCCTGGCTTTCTGCGTGTCCCTACCGGACACCTACTACCTGAAGACCGTCACGTCGGCATCCAACAACGAGACCTACTGCCGTTCCTTCTACCCCGAGCACAGCGTCAAGGAGTGGCTCATCAGCATGGAGCTGGTCTCTGTGGTCTTGGGCTTTGCTATCCCCTTCTGCATCATCGCCGTCTTCTACTGCCTGCTGGCCCGCGCCCTCACTGCTTCCAGTGACCAGGAGAGGCAGACCAGCCGCAAGATCATCTTTTCCTACGTGGTGGTCTTCCTCGTGTGCTGGCTACCCTACCACGTGGTGGTACTCCTGGACATCTTCTCCATCCTCCACTACATCCCCTTCACCTGCCAGCTGGAGAACTTCCTCTTCACTGCTCTGCACGTCACACAGTGCCTGTCGCTGGTGCACTGCTGTGTCAATCCTGTGCTCTACAGCTTTATCAATCGTAACTACAGGTACGAGCTGATGAAGGCCTTCATCTTCAAGTACTCGGCCAAGACAGGCCTCACCAAGCTCATCGATGCCTCTAGGGTGTCGGAAACAGAGTACTCCGCCTTGGAGCAGAACACCAAGTGACGTGCTCTGCGGGGTCTCGGGGACAAGTGTGTTGTTTTCTCCATGGCACTGGCTTGTGTCGTTCCCAAGAGTAAAGCAAGGTGGCTTTGGGGCTTGAGGCCGGACTCATGAGGAGAGGGGAGCGGGTGCCACCGAGCATCCTTCCCCTTTTTCTTGGGCGGCCGCGGTGGCTGTCACGGCTCTGTGCGTGCATCTTGCCGTGTGCAAGACCCGTCACGTGTCCGAGTCTGCCGCAGGGCAGGCTAGCCTGCACTTCTGTACAATAAGACGTTCTGTGTTCCCTGAAGGTTTTATATGGTGATTTGTATTTAAATCTTAAGACTTTATTTTCTCATTATTGGTGTACCTTATAAATGTATTTGAAAGTTTAAATATATTTTAAATATTGTATGGGAGCTATAACGCGGACATGTATCCAGAGTGTTGTAGTTTTAAGGCTAGTTTGATTTCAGTTTTGACTAAGGATGACATTAATTGTTAGCTGTTTTGAAATTTTATATATATATATATATATATATATATATATAAATCTATAAATCTATGCCAGTCGTGGCTGAAATGTTTTATTTACGATAGTTTTCTATCTGTGTGGTGCTCTGTACTGGCATGGGATACAGAACAGGAAAGACTCTGTAAAACAGTTTGTGATATTCATAGTTTTGTAAAGTTACCTTAAAAAAGCAAAACGGGGCAGACCTGTTCCAGGCTGCAACACTGTGCACAAAACGAACAGTCTCATTGTGGAGAGTTCTCTCAATTTGTAAGTTATTATTTTTTTTTAAATAAAGATTTGTTTTTCCTAAAAGGCATCCGAGTGTCCAAGTTAAAAGCATGTCTGGCATTCAGGTGGCGTGTGTGTTAAGAATAGTCCCAATCTCTACTGCATGTCAGCTTGACCTAATATGCTTAAGGAAAGAGCGCTACTGTAAAAGTTAACCCAAGGGGTTAACTCGGATGCAATGACATAAAAGGAAAAATATTCGAGCATATTGAGGGTTTTGGTTTTTCTAAAAAAAAAAAAACAACAACAACAAAGAAAACTGTCATGCAGCGTATTTGCAGTAGGTGTGGTCTTCAAGGTCACCCGGGTGCAGGAAGGCTCTCGACTGCTGTTGGCCCAGAGCTGATCGGGGCCCAGGACTGGGGTCGTTTGTTGTTTATGTCCTTGTGTGTCCCCAGGGCCACATGTCATGACCCCTTGATGCTTCCCTGCTATGGTTCTATGGTTTAAGGCCTGTTTTCTCTTTCTGTGTACAGGACAAATTCTTCATTTAAAAGATAACACCCATTAGTGTCCCTCTTCTTGAGGCCAAGCAAAGAGCAAATTATCAGCCTGTGCATTACCAAAGAAATCCACTTTACAAGAGGCTTGGAAGAGTGTGGTCGGGATGGTCCGTTCTGCTGTGCCCTCACGGATGACTGGGGGTCCACGAGACAGAATGATGGAGGCCTTAGCAGGCAGGTGCATCTGGGCAGGACTTGGGGGGAGGACCGGCTCCCCTAAGCTGCCCTTACTGCCTCCACCTCTGATGGGACTGATTTGCATGGGAGCTATTTGCCAAGACAAGAATGGACCCCGGCTGGGAGCTCTGCTCTTACCTGTGAGCTTGGGGGCTGCTACCGTACCTTTGTGCGCCTCGTCTCCACTCCCCCCAACTGCCCAACCTCTTAGGGCCCATAGATGGAGACTGCTGCACGAGGGCTCCTATGTCTTCAAAGGCTTACGGCTGAGAGTTCTCAAACCAGGGTTCTAAATTACTCTAAATACATACCTGATACACACACGGTCTCGGGAGCATATGCGCCTTGCCTTGTTCCAGACAGGATTCCTGTGGGGTAACAGTAGTGTAGCTAGTAAGACAATAGCTTAACTACAGACTGGGATCCTAGGAGCCAGGGTAAGCAAGAGTAGATGGCACAGAGAGTCCAAGAATCCTGCCCCAGACACGTGTTCCTGGCAATAGGAAAGTGTTGTTTTTTGCTCTGAGCTCCCTAGTGGTCCAAGTCCAGACAGAAAGCCTCTCACCAAGAAGAAAACACAAGGTGGGGCATAAGCCGTAATCTCTGCCGTGCGGCAGGTGGGATGTAAAAAGTAATTCCACCGAATTTCTATTCTGAGGACCCATCTCTGTCAATTCAGAGATGCTCCCCACCCCTGCCCAGTTACCCTGGGATTTGGGGCAAGCTCTGGGGGAGGTGGTGATATAGGGAGGTGAGGGGTGGTCCTCACTGGTGGACTGTCCTGGCCCTCTTCTGGTTTCTGACCACCCTTCGCCCACGAGAATCACCCACCTGCCCCCTTTGCCCTGAGGGGTGGAGGCAGGGTGCACAGATGCTGAACTGATTCCAGACAAACCATACAACACTTTTTGCTCTGTGGATTCCCATCTCCCCCCGCCGCCCAGGCCCCAGGATACTCCGGGTGCCTTCAGACTTCCATGGGTTCCCTGGTGTGCAAGCTCTGTCTCAGCGATGCTACAGTGACTAAATTCTCTCTGCTCTTAGAAATCCTCTTCTCTGCCCTGCCTGGGGCTTGAGGACTTGCTCTGGTTCATCCCGGTTATCCAGGTCTTTGGAGCACCTGGACTTCCCAGGTGCTCTGACTGTGGCATTGTGGGTGGAGCATGGAGGCACAGGTCAAGGGCTACAGAACTCTGAGGGGTGGGGGAGGGGAGTGGGGGGTGGATAATCAGTTTATTAGAGGAATTCCATTCCACCCTTGTGGATGTGGATGTGGAATTGGGAGAAGGAGCTGTGTGCCAGGTTTTGGATAGGAGTTGGGATCTAGTGGGAAGAAGGCTGGGGCAGTAGCCCCCAGCTCTCCTCAAGTTCATTGTCCAGAGAACCCAACGCTGACATTTCTCCCTTTTGAGGTTCATTCATCTGGCATTCTTTCTGATTCGAAGAGCTTTGAAAATGCCAGCCTTGGGAGATGGTAGTGAAGCTGTTAGTAATTTCATGCATGATGGCATCTGGACCCCAGGAGGGGTGGCTGGAGCTCCAGCAGAGGGTGGGGTGTGGGATGGAGAGAAAATCGGCCTGGAGCCCCAACCCCACTGGAGAGAGGGGGAGTCTTCCCTGCTCTCCCGCCTCCCTCTGACCCTGCGACCTGATGGCAGTGTGCATCAGGGAGTCCCTAGTGAATGCTTTCCACATGCGGCAACGTGTACACAGCTTCCTCTGTCCCTGTGAGTGAAGAAGAAAAGTATTGTAACTGAAAACACCACATGTAACATCCCGCGGGCATCAAGGAATAAATCTGGTTGGTCCCTGGATGATGAATTTCAGCCCTCCCAGTAGGCTCAGGGCAAACTGGCATGAGACCCCTGTGGACACTTGTGTTTTCTCTTACTGGGTCACGAGAAATTTTGGAGGTCTGGAGGCAGCAGCTCGAGGATGTGGCCTATTTATGAGGCACCTGGAAATTCTGCCTCGCTGGGCTTCTCCCTGGGTCCAGGTGACTTCCTATCCACCTATCCACCTATTCCCAAGTCCAGCATCTCAGAACCTGGGGACCCATGGGGAGCTGTGGATGTGCACCTGGTAGGGTTGAGGGCAAGGGCTGATGAGTGCAGGAAGATCGCTGGAGTCCCCTCTTTGAGGTTTGGACTTCACTCCTGAACCGCAGGCTTGTCTCTGGGTGGATGCATGGCCCTGACATTTCCGTCCTTCCCGGCTGATGGTTTCTGGGGGGTTAAACGCTTGAGAAGATCTGCCAGTGTCATAAAGCCCTTCCCACCCCACGTCCCAGGACCGGAACTCCCAGCTCCTTATGTCGGGATGGTGCATGGATACACAGTGCCTACAAGCAATGCCAAATGTTGATCCCAACAACCCTTGATACAGAATGATAGCAGTTTGGGTAAAGCATGATAGGAAACCGACTTACTTCTTGTAGGCAGTTTGCATTCGCAACCATTCTTCAGTTTCCTGGGCTATCACCCATCCCAAGCTGGGAAGACCGGTGTATCCGACCTCTGGTGCACGCTCGCACTCACCGGGCTTGTTGGACGGGTGTGAGTGGGTTTCTGTTCACCTGTGTGTTGGTGTACCTTGCCATACCCACAGCCTCTGTCCAGATTCCTCAGGGCCCTGCTTCCCAAGGACTGAGATAAATGACCACGGGGAGGATTCTTACTGAAGGAGGGGGTGGTCCTCTGTATGGGATGGGAAGAGTGATGGGCAATTTTGGCATTTTTCTTATTTTTCAAAAGCTTCGTTTTTGCTGGCTTTTCATATGCTTATTCCCTCAGGCCTTTCCAGGCAGGATTCAGAAGGGCTGCCAATCATATGTCATTTCTCCCAACGTGTTGGGGGACATGTGGGGATCATCAGGCGTTTGTCACAAGACAATGTGCCGAACACCATGGAATGGAAAGATCTGGATTTCCATAGTTATTTCCGGAACGAAACTGATTGAAATCATTTCCTAGGTAGGTCGGAATCTTCCCTTTAACAAGTTTCAGAAGAAAGAGCAAAGAGAGCGTCATTGTGGCAATGGCATTAAATCTGCTTGGGTGACTCAGAATGTATGTTGGCACGGCAACCTATCATGGGGCGAGCGCAAACACGACGTGTCGGTGGCCGCCGCCCGTCTGAAAGAGCCCCGGGCTCCCCGAGACCATGCTGGATTTGCTTCCTTTTAGCCTTTCACATGAAAGCGTTTGAAGCTAATCTTTTCATTCCCTTTCGCAGCGCTGTAATCAATAGGAAGAACGCATTAAAGGTTTTCCCGCCGCCGTATTTCTCAGGGTCGTTGTTGAAAGTGCAGATTGTGTTTTATGCGGTCCCGTAATGAGAATTTGAATTTCGTGTGGAGCCTGAAGTGTAAATGAAAAGTCGTCAGTGGCCCAGCTGTGCCACCGATGGATGCCTTTCTCCGCAATTTATTCCACACTTGTTTCCGTTAATGCATTCATCCATCCGTGCACTGGTTCATTCAGTCTCGGATCCGACGAGCTTTGTGTAGTGCCCACCGTGTGCCAGGCACTGTGCTTGTCTTTAAAATGTCAGAGAAGTCCAGGGCTTTGTTTTCCCTTTTGATAGGCTCCCAGCCTGGAAGGGGAGATGGCCGATGAGACGGAGAGAAATCGTTCTAGGGCAGCATGGTGAGAAGGATCCTGGTGGCCTTTTTCTGGAAATATTCAGAGCTGACGGGAGGGAGTGAGCCTTTACAGAAGGAGTCAGAGAGGCTTACAAAAAAGGGTCTTCCTATCCCAGCCCAAGGACGGCCAGACACCAACAGGCAGGCCCGGGGGACGCGGGGTGGGACAGCAGCCATCAGGAGAGTCACTGGGATGTGGGCACTGTTAAAAGAAATGGGTTATGGAAAAGAGAAGACATCCGAGGGGTGGCCAGAAGTTAATGAATGCTGACATCATTCATCCCTGTGTGATGGGAGCTCATTTCAAAGCGGGAATTAAAGGTCTTAATGGCCACCCCCCACCCTGAGGTTGGAAAAATGAGGCTTTAGCACAAGAACGTCGGGGGAATGGCGAGAGAAACATTGGCGGAGAATCTGCTCTCTGTTCCCACCTGCTCTGGAAGGCACCTTTCCAGCCCTGGTTCTAAAGGGAATGGGCAGTTCTCTGTGAGCTCGACTTCTCTCCGTGTCCTGCTTGGTGGCACCTGCTGCAGGTGACAGGCGCCTGCCAGGTCTTTGCCGCGGCTTGTGGAGGGAACGAACGGAGACCATGTTATAAGTGCTGGCCTCTCACCGTCGAAACTAAGTGTTTCCATTGCCTTCTCTCCTCCCAGCTCACACAGGGTCTTTAGGCTGGGAGTTTGGTTCATGGCCACGCATAAAACATGCTTGGGGCCCCACAAGAGGGGGCAGGAAGAGTGCGCGTCCCACGTGCCCAGCTGCCCTTGCCTTTCTTACCTGGTCTGTGCCCTTGACATGCACCTTCAAACTCCATCCTGGGCCCTGGGGCTCTGAGTCTGTAACCAAGACTGGAAATGTCCTGTAGCCAATGCCTGGGAATGTGGGAGTGTCAGGCTCCAGCCCTGCTATTTTTGGAGGGCAAAGTCAGGGTGTAAGTTGTTACCCCAATTCTCCTTCCATTGGCTTCACCTCCATCGGCTGCTTCCCTTCTCCTTCCTGCTTCCCCTGGGGCATCAGTGCTCAGTGGAGGGAGCTGTGGGGACAAAATACTATGGACTGGTGCTGACCAGGGAGGCTTCATCCCAAGGCTTCTCTTGGCTTGTGGGTAGCTGCCATCTCACTACGTGCTCACGTGACTTCTTCTTTGTGCACATGGTGGAGGGAGCAAGCTCTTGGCATCTCTCAGGACCAGGGCTCCATCCTTATGACTTCATTTAATCTTAATTACTTCCCTAGAGGCCCCATCTTCAAATACAGCCACCTGGGGAAGGGGGAGAGGTTGGGGCTTCAACATACGATTTTTGTGGAGGGAGGGGGCACCCATATCCAGCCCATAGCAGACAGGGTTGTAGTGAATGAAACAGGAGCATTTATGGAGCACTAACGGTGCGCCCGGCCCCTCATGGATGTTCTCAAAGTTTAGCTGCAGAAATGAAAAGACTCTTACGTGCCACCATGCCCCCTCCCTGCCAGCTGGAGCTGGCACGCCGATGAGCATGTCTTCCCTTTTTGGAGAATGGAAGCCTGGGACTGGGGGATGCAGGGCCTGGTGGAGTCTCCCTCAGCCTGCCCGTCCAGCTATGGATTTGGAATCTGAGTATTTACCGCCCCGTGCAAGGACCACCTGTGCACGCGGCTTCCTGTGGGACTATGGAAAGGCTGGTTTCTAGACCTGCTGTGGAACAAACTGGTGGGGGGGGGGTATGATCACGGAGGCCTGAAGTCAGACATCAGGGCATGGGCAGGGTTGGCTCCTCTGGATCGATCTGAGGGACCATCACTTCCTCCCCTTCCAGTGTCTGGGGGCTCCAGGTCTTCACTGGCTAGGGGATGAGTGATTCCTGTTGTGGCCTCTGGCTTCACATGGTTTTCTTTCTCTGCATCTCTGGGTTTCCTCCTGTTCTCACGAGGACACCCGTCATTGGATGGAGGACATTTAATTATATCTGCAAAGATATAATTATATGTATATATATAATCAGAATCCTCTGATCAGCCCATATTCACGTTCTGGGTGGACAAGTGTTATGTAGGGTATACTAGTGAGCCCCCACAAGGGTGTTCCTGCCTACGCACCAGGTGGGCAGACAGGTGTGCCCCTCGGTCCCAGCCCAGCCCTGCATGCATGAGGCTTGTGTTGACTGGGCTCCAGCCAAACCTTTCTCCTCCTGTCTTCCTGTTTGCTCGTTTGGGGTTCTGTTTTTCCCATCAGGGTTTTTCTCAAGCAGCTACTGACCTTTGGCGATCTACTCAGGGTTCACAGCGATGCTAAAAGAGTCACCGGGAGCGCTGTGTGGTAAGGAGGACCCTGGCGGCCATGAACCTCGCAGGAGGACTACTTGGCCAGAACGAGAGGCTTCACCACGGACACCTGAGCGTCCGTGCCTCAGGGGCTCTCTTCCCAGGCTGGCCTGTTTCCTCAGATCCTTCCATCCCTCCGTCTGGGAGGTGTAACCCTGAGATGGGGCATTCCAGAAGGGAAGCAAGAGAAGGAGATGGGGAAGAGGGCGGAGTGGGGGAGTGTCCCAGCCACGTGACTTTGGCTTAATTGTCCCAATTCTAGCCTTAGCCTCTCACTGCTGGCTGCTTTGCCTGAGGCCCCAGAGCCCAGACTCTGATCCAGTTTCTCCCTGGGAGTCACCTAGTTTAGGGTAGACAGGGGAGGCTGGTCTCCCGACTATGGAGTAGGGGTGGGGCATGAGGATCGAAGTGGGAAGTGTTTTCAGAGCCACCCAGAGGTAGATGTTCTATACCTGGCTCGCTGATGGAAAGAAAAAGTCCTGATTTCTAGTATCCTTTGATTCTTTTGGGGTAAATATTCCCACTGTGGCTGATTTCCCGCTCCCCAAGTGATGTCCCCAAAGGCAAAGTAGAGGCAAGCGGGTCCGTGGCACGCCTTCGGTGGCCCTTCCAGCAGAGGGATGCAACCCTGCCAGTCACTGGAAGAGCACAGAGAGGAGTGAAATGGAACAGAAGAACCAGGAAGTGATGCGTTCTGAGTACTGATTGCCTTTATTTTTCACACATTTATTCTGAAGTTTACATAATTAGTTTTAATAATGGCTGTGCTTAGTACCTGACTCACAGAAGTTCTGGAAGTGTGACCATTGGCTCCTGTCACTGGGCCACGTCCTGCCCTCTCATGGGCACCTGACCGCTCAAATTTCTAAGGCTTTCTGGACTTCAGGGCATAAATAAATGTGTTTCTTATTGGTTTCTCTCTCTGCAGGACTTCAGATTTCATTCTGGATTTGGAAGATAGTGAGTCAAAGATGATACATGTGTCTTTATGTGTTCATTTGAATTTTCTCCATGAATGTTGTGGTGAGGGTTTTAGAAGATACGCCAGTAATTCCTTACTATTGCTTATAATCCATTCTATTAAATTTCTCTGTTCTGATTTCTTCTCCTTATTGGGCTGACTGATCCAGAGCCATGGGGTAAGTCAGTGCCTGCGAGTGTCTGATGGGTTTGCCATCCCCACAGCGTTGGCATCCCCCTGT
Source organism: Lontra canadensis (assembly GCF_010015895.1). NCBI lineage: Eukaryota > Metazoa > Chordata > Mammalia > Carnivora > Mustelidae > Lontra > Lontra canadensis. The sequence goes on from NW_022631007.1 coordinate 14,824,936, forward strand.
CACTCTCCTACCAGGGCTCTCAGCTCAGTCTCATGTGTTGGTTGTCCCCCTACCTTATCTCTGTCCAACGGACTCATCCTTCATCTGAGTGTCAGACTTGTTCTCTCTGGTGCCCTGCACTCTGGGGACCCCTGACCACAGGCTTTTGGTCACTCTGGGTGGATAGGTGGTCCCAGCAGGTTGGTGGGGGCAGGAGGGAGACACCAGGGCAATTTTCTCCTCCGTCCCTGCTGTGGCTCCCTCCTCTGTAGTCCTCGTGTGCACCCATGGGGCCTGGCCATGGGGAATCTTCTGTCAGGTGGCCTTGACTTTTTGGCTCCGGTAACTCACCTCTTCCAGGGTCCCACGGGCCCTAGGGGTGGTGTCTCCTCCCTGACACTGATGGCTGGGTTGCCTCATTGTCCTCAAATGTCTTCTCAGGGCTCTCAGAATCTTTTATGAAGGCCCCCAGGCTACATTCTTTCCCTCAGTGGCTGGTGTGGTCTCCTTGTTCCCTGCTGTATCCAATGAGTTCGTGAGTCCTTCCCCGAACCTGACCAAGTCTCCTGCCAAGGGCAGGGTGGGTGTGGGAGCACCCTTGACTCTCACTCATCATTTCCTCTCCCTTTGCACACAACATTTTCCTTGTCTGTTTTCTTCGGAGTCAGTTCCGATACTTGTCACACCATGGGTCAAACTTTACATTATTTCAGATGCTGCCGTGGAGACTCCTGCGACCCCAAATGCCTCTTAGTTAGCCCTCAGGGGGTCACATCTGCCTGAAGGTGACTAAGGGCCAACAGAAGGCACTGGTGGTCTTGGGCAGCTGCCTGCTACGCGTGCTAGAGAAGGAAGCACACCCCAGCTGCTGGAACTAGGCTGTGGAATTCCAGCAGTGGCCAGTGAGTAATTAGGTGTGGTCACTGGTGGTTGGCCTCGAGGCTGACTCAATCCATTTGTCATCTCTGGGCTACTCAGTCTCTGCTGACTGTGCCTGGTCCTTGTCCGGCTTCAGAACCAGACCTGAATGTTCAGGCTGCATGGTCACAGGGGAGACTCTGCCTTCTCAGATGGGAACCCACAGGGTTCAGGCAGCTCTGTCTTACGGGCAAGAAACAGACCCAGCAAGTACAAGGGTTCTGGTTGAGGTCAGCCGGCGAGATCACTGGGATTGGTTTTAGAGGAACGCATTCCAGCGAAGTTTAGCTCTGAACAGCATACGCTCCAAGGACGCAAATACTCACGCTGAGGATGACGAATGAAGGGGATGCCTGCTCCTTTGTGTCCTGGCGATGTTTCTCCAGCCCTGGCAAAGTCCCGGAGCCTTCCTTGAGAAAGAGGTCCCTGTGGTCAGACAGGTTTTGTACCTGGGCAAAAGCTGATGCTCGAGATGTCCCTGAGTAAAGAAACCTCAGCTTTGTTGGGTGCATGGAGCCCCATCCTTACGGAACTTGTATTTCTGGCCCACGGAGCTGGGTTAGCCTGCAGTGCTAATATTGAACCTGGCAGGGGTTCCGAGCTTGGCAACAGGGCTTCCCACTGGGAAGGTTTTGAAACAAAAGTGATTCCCAGAGTCTGCCTGTGGCTGGTTTGGTTTAACGGCTCCAGGGTGAACCCTACAACCCACACTCTATAAAATTTTTCCAGGTGATTCTGATCATCCTTCAGGTCAGAATTTGGATTCACTATGCCCATGGAAGCATTTTAGGGACCACAGAGCCCAACAGTTGAGTTGTTCTTTGTTTTGATGTAAGTCTGAACATCCCAGAGGTGAACTGGAGAGGGAAGTCTGGGGTGGCCCATGTCTGTCGTCAGCCTCACCCCACGGGTAAGCATCCTGGAAAATGTCGTCTCAGGATAGACATTGATAGAGCAGTCATGATTTTCAAGGGCTGGGGAAGATGGTTGTGGGGGGAGGTAATTTTACCCTGGGGGCTTGCCCTGGTGCTGAGTAGCAGGAGCGCCCCCCCCCCCCCCCCCCGCGAGTCACTGCCCTGGACTGCGGAATTAGCAGCCCTCCCTTTGGGAAGCAGCAGGAGGAAATGGTCTCCTCCGTGAATGTTTACTCATCCCTGGCTTGCCCAGCATCCAGGCCAATGCTTATAGCACATTTCCATCCAGCCCGGGAAATGTGTTCTGTGCTCTACATAACATGGAAAAATCAAGTCGTGGGAGACATCTGAGAAGTGTGTGGACCCATGTAAAACTACTTTAGGAAGAGCCCAAGGCAATGGATTAGAACGGAACTGCAAAGTACCTCTTAGTAACCGGGAAGGCAATTAGGCATTGCAAACCCTCACAGAAGGGCCCTTGAGCAGTGGGCCTGGCCACCAAATCAAAAGTCATGAATGTGGCCTCCGTGTAGGACAGAGTCACCTGCTCTCATGGAATGGAGCTCCAGGCAGTGGTGATTCCAGTAGAACCAGAAGCACCCTGCCCAGTGGACCCTGAGGTGAGCTAGAACCAGGCTGGGCAGGGCTCCATGCTACCCTTTCCAACCTCGTGTGGTTCAGCTTGGCCGCAGACAAGAATCTGAAAGGCAGTTGAATAAGTTATGCTTAATAAGTGACCATGTCTCATCCTTAAATTATGTTTCAGGGTTGTTGAAAGCACCCAATTGTGCGTTGGTCCCCCAGTACTTTCTTGTACAGAAAACTCAGGAGTTTATTAATAATACTTCACATATATGTATTTTTTTTTTTTTTACCTCCTACCCTCCACCACCAAGGCGCCTCAGGGGTTTTGAGGAGCAGACAACCCAGAGAAATGTGTGGCGGCCAACTCAGAGGTCACGGGTGAAACAAACAGCAGGTATGAGAATTGTCATGAACTCTGACATCGTTCTTGTCCATCTGGGTTTTACTCCCCACTTATCTCTGTGTGACTTTGGGAAGGTTACCTAAGTTCTCAGAGCTATAGTTTCTGGGACCATAATATGGGGATGCTGGAGGGATCTTCTTCACGGGCTCGTTTTGAGGATGAAATCCAAGGAATTGCACAAGCTGCACGGCGCCCAGCCTGATAGAGGTACGTCCTCACGATAGGACAGGTGCCACCGGCAGACGTTACTTCTCCCTTGGGCTTCCCACGGGCTTTGTTCTGCCTGCCTTTGCTTCCTGTCTCCCCAGTGAGACATGGGGGGCCTGGACCGGGAAATCGTCTCTGCTCAGCCAATGTCCTGCACGGAGCTGGTTCTTGGCTGCTGGCTCAGTGTGGAGCTGTTGAACAGACAAACGGATGAACGGTACCCTGAGCTTGCCCTCCATGATATTGCCTACAGAGTGAACGTGCTGGTAACAGACGCAGTGGAAGCAGGGACACGATCGGCGGGTTAAGGGATGGTCTCCTGCACATTGATCTGTGGCGACCCTCCGAAGTGAGCAGATGGGGCGCCCGAGTCCACAGATGCTCATCTGAGCAGGAGGCAGCCCTGGACTTGGCCTTCCCATAATGTCCAATGGTTTGCTGCTCAGAGACCTGGAAACCCAGATACTAAGCTGTATATGGACTTTCTTTCCTCTGTGCAGTCACAAGAAGTATGTTTTGACTTATCCAGTAGTGTGAGCCCCATGCAACTGAAAAACAAAACAAAACAAAACAAAAGGAAAAACACTCCTGTTTTCTGAGTGTGTAAAAGCAGGAGTTTCTGGCAGTTTTGCTCAAGCTTGTGGTGTTTTGGAAGCTCTAGCCGAGCATGCCACGGGAGCAACCACTGGAGATGGTGGTGTGGGCGCCGTTGACAGCAGGTGGGGAGAGGAAACTCCAGTGTGGAGGATCAACGCTGGCCTGAGCCTATCACCTGATCTGCATCCGGACTTTGGAGGGAGCTGTTTTTATCACCCCATTACGTGCATCAAGGGACTGGCCTGAGGAGGGCAAATGGAACCTAAGCCTGACGGGTTCTGAGGCCACTCCCTTAGGCTGCCCCCGGTTGGACTCGGTCTCAGCAGACTGTGTTAGGGATCCAGAGGGCATTCTGAGCTGGCCAGCCCAGCTGCCCAGAGCAAACCCCGGCACTGCCAGGGACCCAAACCCAATTTACAAAAGAATTTTCTTTTTCTTCTCTTCCCTCCCCTCTGAGCTATGGATTTGAGCATAAGTCTTTGATTCTTCATTTATAAAAGCAGATACCCTGATGAAACGCATGTTTATTTTACAGAATTTGCCGAAGTCAGAGGTTATCCAAAGGCCAAACAAGATTGCCATGCAGGAGTAGTCTTTGAAGATAGTTAATTGGACCTTTGGGGGTCCTACTCAGAAGGAAGGACCGATGAAGCAGTAGGTTTAAAACTAAGCAAAGTTCATCCATTTCTACTTGGGGGTTCATTTTTCCTTCCTTTCACTCCCATAGCTGGATTTGGTCTTCTAAGGTTACTCTGAGGTTGCTAAACGGGCAATTCATTCTTTTTCCTGACAATGTAGAAAAGTAATATTGATCGCCATATGGATGGAAAGCTTATTCTTAGACGCTGGATCACTGCCATAAAGATATGGTAGGCGATGACGGTGGAAACCCCAAACCACGTGGCTTATTTTTTGGTGTAAAATCCTGAAATGTCTGAAACTTGATACTGTTTTTCGGGGAGGCCAATCAGAGACTGCACTATTCAGTGAAGATCCTTCAGAGAGAAGGGCCAGGCTTTTTGCTGCATTTCTGATCTTTGTTTCAATAAGCATTTTAGTAATGAGCTATTAATTCATGGGCAGTGTCTACTTTTGGTTACTTGATCCAGAAAACACCCAGACATTCAGATGGTCAGCAAGCGGAATGTTTGCACGTTTTTCTGCTTTTCGGCTTCTCATTCAATCCTATTCGGAGAGCCAACCTCGGTGCGGGAGGCAGCCTCAGCACCTCCACAGCTCAGGGGTCTCGCCTGGTGCCTGGTAGCACAGGTGGCCTCACAGAAGCGCACTGAGTCCATAGACAAGGGAGTGACGGCTCTTTCTGGAAGCACTTCCTTCAGCTGAGGAACATGAGGCCCAAATGCACCCATTTGGATTTTAACGCAGCTCCGAGAAGCTGGCCAACAGTGAGGGGATGACGATTGTGGGGGTCAGGTGGTGTGACTTTGGGCCAGATGAAGTGTGCTTCACTCCACTTTGGGCTGCGTGTCTCCAAATGTCCCTGGCTTTCGAGTGGGCCAGGTGACCCCAGGGGACCAGTCCTCATGGGATTCCTCCAGCTTGAGTCTTTGAAGCCAGGAGCTCAATGAGTCAGGCTTTCGTTTCGGATTTCTGTGGGATGGACCACCAAGCTCACAGCTGGGCTCTGAGAAGCAAGTGCCGCCCATCCCCCAAAGCTGCCTGTCTCTGCCTGCCAACTGCTTGTTGCTGTCTTTCTAGCATGTTCTGGTTCAGAGATGGCATCAGAGCTCAGGAATCAAACCTATCTTATTCAGCCCCTCTGAGCCTTGACTCCTCTAGGATATGGACTCCGCTCTGGTATCCGTCTCAAAGTGTGCAGTGAGAGGTGATCTAGACAGTTCTGCGATAGTCCAGCACCTCGCACGTGTCTGTCAGCGGCCCCTCCCCGACCCCCTCGCCTGTCTGCCTCTTCTCCCTCTCTTACTGCTGTGTGTGACATTCTCGTCAGGGGATAGCTGGGAGGATGTATGGGGAAGCCTGGGACAGGCAGGCCTGGACGCTGTTGGGAACACCTGTGCCTGTAGGCGGGGCTCGGAGGCTATCGCAAGAATCCTGGATTAGCTCCATTCGCCCATCAGGACACTTGGCAGGTTTAACTTTATCTGGACACGACTGATTGCTGTGCATCCTTCATGGTCCCCTCAAAGAAGAATTCTTTCCATATCATCACTCTCTTTATACAGATTTACTGGAGGTTGTTTGTTCTTATATTTCAAACGTCAAGTTCTTTTCCCATTTTAACAGCCCCTTGCGATTAGTTTTTAAAACCCCACCCTGTGGTTACGTGTATAATATTTGAGGAATTCACATATTTCCAAAAATTGCTAATAGTGGGGAAAATAAAAAACAAATTCTTGACCCCACCTATGATGACTCAATTGATGTTACCCTCGGTCTCAGCCAGGCCCTGAGTACGTCGTGGTCAGCAGGCAGCATTCCCTGAGGTCAGCTAATTCGGTCTGTGGCACATCACCAGCCAGGCAAAGCGATGGGGCTGCAGCTTGCCCTACAGGCCCTCGAGGGCTTCCTAGAGGAGGTGGAATTCTTTGAGGGAGCTTCGTTAGAATTTACCCCACATGTGTTTCAAGGCTGCTGTTCACTCTGCTTGTCCTTGAGCCCCCAGCGCCTTCAGTGCTCCAACTTGAGGTGATCTCAGGGGCGGCAGAGAAGGGACAGCAAAAAACACCTTTGCTCTCAGGCACCACACCCACCTGGGAGCACCTGACTGAGAAGAGAATGGGTCTGGGCTTTGTTTCACTTGTGGGTTCTCCAACTGGTACTGTAGTTTTCACCTAAAAGGCATTGGGAGGAGGGTGGCAGAGCCATTGTACAGGAGACGCTCCTGTTCACCTTGATGTCTACGGGTTCTCAAATGTGCCCAGTATTCAGAGGAGTCATGTGTACCTGCGGGGATAAGGAATGAATGAATGAGACCTGTGCCCTTTGAGAGAACAAAGCTGTCACTCATTTGGGCACAGCAGACTGATTTATGCACTTCCACAAAGCTCTCAGAAATTTGGCCAAGACTTCCCACATTCAGCCTCGGGGCGGCTGCTTTTCTGAAAGCAACTATCCGCAGGTTCCCTAATGAAAACCAAACAACGTAACCCGTGCCAGGACTCACCAGCGACAGCCCCGGGAAAGCAGGCTTCTCTCTGATTACCTGCAGTGTGTCTGCGGGGAGCAGCCTCGGCGGGTGTGGACGCAGAGCACCGGGCAGATCCACAGATGATACCAGTCATCACGACCGAACGCGTGCCTTCCTGCGTCCTGGGAGTGTGGTGTGATCCAGATAGAAGACGGGAAACCTCCCATCCAACCTCAGGCTGCTTCCCATGCCCACCTCCATCCCAGCACCTGGCAGGTAACTCTCAGAAGAGACACACAAAATATTCTTTTGAATGGTTCCATTTTCCTGTTGAGAATAAAACCTACAAATCAGAGTGAGTTCCTTTTGTTTAGCTCTGTAGCTCATGAAAGACGTTAGCTATGCTACCAAACAATTTATCTAGAATGACTCCATTAATCAGTAAACGTGCTGTCCGTCCTGACACTAAAATTGATCTTTACCTGCAGGAGCCAAAGGTGAACTTTGGATGTTCCTTCAGTAAGAGAGACCTCGTGGGCTGTTTGGCTAAGGAGAAATATTGCCGTTTTGGTCACCTGTGTACGGGTTGACCAGACTGTTCCCTCTGAAAACATCACCTGGGGACACTCATTTTACTGAGATAACACCCAGCCTTTCAAGACATGAGGCCAACTTCACCGATTTTGGGGGGGGAAAAAAAGGTGGTTTTTCAGAAGTCCTCAGATAACATCGTAAGCCCTATGTTAGAATAAAAACCACAGTGTTTAATGAAGGTTGTCTGAATGATTTTTTTCCATCAATTATGTTTGAATAAGCGGGGGAAAGCAGAAATAGAGCACTGAGGGGTTAGGTATGAAAAATCCACAGACCAGGGAAGTAGCTGCCCACAAAGGGGTCCTTTGCAGCTGTGGGGGCAGGGGCGTGGGGTCATAGGGGGATGCGGGGAGCACGGGGGCAGTGGGGTTGTTGGAGGCGCGTGCAGCTGTGGGGCTCTGAGAGCAGCACCCCAGAGTGGGCACTAGCAGAGACCACAGCTGGCCTCCACAAAGGGTTAGCAGGTCTCTTTTGTCAGTCGGGGAAAAATATTGGCTAAGGTGAGTTTTCATTCATCTTGTGAATTTTATCATTGTAAACACCTGGCCGCCCCCCTGGGGCTTTTCACACTTGGAGATTTATCATGACCAGTCCCTGGCACCTGGGGCACAGAGCATCCATCCCCCAGAGCTGTGTGAGTGCCTGCTCCTTGGCTACGCTTCTTACTCTCTTAAAGGGACAGTTTATCAGTCGTTCTCAAATCAATCAGTGGGCACATATTTCCATTTCTGGCACGAGTATAGATTTCCCAACACTTACTTTTCTTCTGCACTTAGAATTTTTTTGTATCGTTGTTTATAAGACAGTTCTTTTTTCCTCTGGTGTCTGAGCAAATACCGTGGTGGAGAGTTTATGGAATTTTGAGAAGAGGGGTGAAATTGAAGCTATTTTTGCATTGTTTGGGGTCAGCGGTGCACAGAAGGTGACATTTCCTACCTAGTGGAAGAGGTCTGAATTGAGAGTATGGAGGTCTGGGTTGGGTTTCTGCCCAGAGACCCTGTCCGAGCTTGCTTTTCTGGAATATGCCTGGGAGCATGGCTCCCCCATTTAAGGATCCAAGAATTTATGGGGGGGGGGTTGGTGAACAGAGGGGACTGCCCAGTTTCCAAAAATGCTTTTTGTCCTAAAGAAAACCAGTGAGAAATGTAGCAGATGATTCCAGGTGGTTAAATATTTTTCTCCAGACATTTTAGTTCCTTTATGGACTCCTTTATGGAATAATTTAATAAGACCCAGGAGAGGGCAAATAACTTATGACAGGGTTTAATGAATCAAAAGGCATCTTATCCCTCCCCCTCAACCCAAGGGATTTCTTTAAAACACTAGGGGAAGTGTACAATGGTACAGTGAAACACCATGAAAATATCATGCCTGCAACTGCTCTAGGACACATCTCCTTGGCTCATCTGGGAAGCTTTTAAACATTTCAGAAAGCTGCTCATACGTAAGAGAGGCCCAGGATACTTAGAGGACACAGTGGCCTATGTCAATGGAGAAAAGAACTATGGTGTTACAGAATAATTATAATTTCTAGGATTCATGTCTCAATACAATTGTCACCCCTAAAAATTTCCTACTGGGTCGTGCTTCTCCCCAGGGTCCATACTGTAGGTCCCCAGCCTGGGGTTGATACACATGTCCCCATTCGATCCCATCCCAGAATAGTTACTGCTGGAGAAAAATCCCAAGAACATGTGGCCAATCATACGGATGCCTTTTAATGCAGGTGGGTACCCCAGACCCTTACAGTTCTGTCCTTCAGAAACCTCCCTCTCCCTTCCTACTCCTACTCCAGCCCCCAGCCCTGTGTCTGGACAGATGACCTTGCCTGTTCCACCCTGGAGCAGAAAGGGCTTGCCCTTAATCTGCTTTGGAATGTCCATCCCCGCCCCACACTGCCCTGCTCTTCCTTCTTCCCAGGAAGCTCACTTACAGCCTCTGCTCCTGACCCGGGAGTACCATCAGGGGCTTTGCTCATGGCCCTTTCCCAAATGTGCCCCTGTAGCCATCTCCCGGGGCTGCCCTCACCAAGTACCACAAATTGCTCCTTGAGAACAAAAGAGATTTATTGTTCCAAAGTTCTGGAGGCTGAAAGTCCAAAGTCAAGGTGCCAGCAGGGCCGTGTGCTTCCTGAAGAGCGTAGGGGAGATTCTGCTCCGGCCTTTCCGTTTCAATCCCTGGCAGCTGTCCTTGACCTTCTGAGCTTGTGGATTCATCCTTCTAATCCTCTGTCTTCACGCAGTGTTCTCCCTGTGCTTCTGGCTCCATGCAGCTGTCTTGTCCTGAGGACACCAGTCCTGCTGGACGAGAGCCCACTTACTCCAGTGTGACCTCGTTTCAACCAAGAACATCTGCCGCAAGCCCATTTCTAGAGAGGTCACAGTTTGAGGAACTGGGGGATAGGACCTCAAAGTATCTTTTCGGAGCAAGCATGATCGATCCACCCATCACATCCCCCAGGTTCATGGTCCCCTCTGCTCTGTGCCCCAGGGCGTGACCCTTGTGGTTTGGCTCCTTCATTGTGCAGTTTTGTCCTCGATCTTTGGATGGCTTTGTCTGCAGGAGTCTCTGAGAGATCAGTAGTGAACAGAGACAGACTTCAGGGCTTTCCTTCCATCCCTCCCTGTGTCGATGCTGTAGCTTTGAGACAAATGGCCTCTAATGCACAATTCCCACCCCCCCAGGATTTATTTGTTTATTTGAGAGAGAAAGAGAGAGAGAGCAGGGAGGAGGGGTGGAAGGAGAGTGAGAGTGCCAAGCAGGCTCCAAGCTAAGCGTGGAGCCTGACACAGGGCTCGATTTCATGACCCTGAGATCATGACCTGAGCTGAAACAAAAGATGAATGCTTAACGGACGGAGCCACCCATGCGCCCCTCTAATGCAGGACACCTTCCCTACGCAGTTCCCATTCTTGCCTGATGGGGGCATCACTGTTTCTTGCTCTCTTCCGTTTGGGGGTCTGAGTGTTTAATGACTGTCCTTGGGTGTCACAGCATACCTTCTTGTTCCTTTAATGCTGCCCACCATTCTCTCCGTATTAAATTCTGTCCACTATCCCAGGTGAGGGTGCCAAATGTTTTCTGCGAGATCTTGTAGGATGGCTCACATCCCAGCTACGCACTACTTCCCCTTCTTCTGCAAAAAGTCTTGAGTTTCTCACATGGCAGACATGCTCTTTACTCGAAACAAAAAGAAGACGAAATTGTCAAATCTTCCCTGGACTCCTGGTCCCCCGAGGCTGCTGCCCCATCCGGTCTGCCCTTCACCCCAAGCCTCCTGAAATGTCTTTCCTCTTGCTGGGTCCACAGCCGGCCCTCTGCCTGACTGCATTCAGTCCAGCCCCAGCTTTGTCCCTCCTCCTTCCGGAAGCAGCCTCTGCTTTCAGCAGGTAAATGGCCTTGCCAGGGAGAGCATGCTCGCAGTGGGTTGGGGGGACAGGAGGCTGCCCGCTGCTCCCCTCGATCTTCACAGTGGTCCTCACCCCTTGCTTGTCTTCTCCAACTCACCTGCGTCGTCTCCCTGCAGAATCCCTTGCTTGTCTGTGGGGGACGTGCTCCTCTGCCCAGGGCTGCTGTAACAACGTACCACGGATGGGGCTCCAATGACAGAAACTTCCTCCCAGTTCTGGAGGCGGGAAGTCTGAGATCAGGGTGCTGCGGGGGTTGGTTCCTGCAGAGATCGTGCTCCTTGGTGTGCAGATGTCTGTCTTCTCGTGGTGTTCTTGCCTGGTGTTTCCTCCGTGAGACCCATTCCTGGCTGTCCTTTGGTGTGGCCACAGTTCTCGTAAGGACACCAGCCAGACTGGAACAGGGCCTTGTCTGAATGCTTTGTTTTAAGTTATGTGCCTCCTTAAGGACCCAATCTGCAAATGTGGCTACCTTCTGAGATATGGGGGCGAGGGTTTCCACAGACAGACTGGGGTGTAGGTACCATTCACCTGCAACAGATCTTATCACAGGTTGGTTCCAAATTCTTCTGTGAGTCAGTGGACACCTTGCTCTGTGTGTCCAGTCCCCACTTGCCGTCTGAGACCCAGACCTGTGTTCCTACCCACTCTGGACACTTCATGGTGTCTTCTCAGGAACTCGAGCAAAGCGGGCTGCCCACACCAACTTTCTTTCCTTCCCCTGCTCCCAGCCCCAGGAGTTGAGACACTCCTCCTGGCACTGGCTGGAAGAGGAGGGACAATAGCTTGTGTACCAAGCAGTCATTATTTCTCTCACAGTTCTGGGAGTCAGGAGTCTAAGATCAAGGTGCTGGCAAACACGGTTTCTGGTAAAATCCCACTGGCTGGTTTGTAGATGGCCACTTTGTCTGTGTCCGTACATGGCCCTTCTTTTTTGTGCATGGGGTGGGAGGTGGGAGAGAGAGATCATCTCTGCTTGTAAGGCCACAGCCCTATCCCATCCAGGGCCCCACTTGTGACCTCATTTAACTTCAATGACCTCCCTAGAAGCCTTGCCTCCAAATACAGTCCCATCGGGGATCAGGTTTGCAATATGTGAATTTTGGGGAGCCCAGCTGGGCGTGTAGCAGAGGCATTTGGGGCTCAGATGTTGTGGAGGGGTATCCAGGGTGGTAAATGGAGCTGTGACTTGTTATCTGGGTGATCTCAGCTGTGTCCATTCACCTGTCTGACCTCCCAAGAGGTGCCCTGTTCATGCCCTGGGGCTGGGGTACCCCAAACGGAGGCTGGCTCATGGTGGGGGAAGGTGCCCCATCCACACGAAACATTGTAACATATCCCACATCATTTTGGACAATGAGGTTTGGTGACAAAAACGTGGAGATGGTGAAATCACCAGGAAAACAGACTTGTTGCCGTAGTTACAGTTCTTTCAAGAAAACCTTGTCCCTAGAGGTAGGGCCTGGTTGCTGACATTCAAATACCTTCACATTTCCAATGAATGCAGTTCTTTTTTCCGTTTGACTGGGAGCTTAATAGTATTACCACTTAATGAATTCCAGATGAGAGATCGGAAGTACCAGGACCGCGAGCCTGTCCTAGATGTGCGTCAGGCCGGCTGGGTCTCACGGGTGCCCCCCCTGACATTTCCGCAAGCCGAACAGGAGATAACAGCTCAGGTTTTGACCAATAAAAACGAAATCATAGTCTCCAGTAATAGGTGTCACTGACATTTTCGGGTCTTGACCTTATTTAGCAAGTATAGCAGAAATGAAAGGCCTCTGAGAGTCCAACAGAACCCAAGGGCCGTGCTTCTCCTTAGGCTTGTTTATTTTGCATTTAGTTTTCTGAAATGCTCTGAAATGATCGAACATCTCCATTTTCCATCAAGTCCTATGAGAAGAATTCTGGGTCTGCCTGCATTGTCTGATTTTGGCTGATATAATACAAGCTCAGATCTTATGATAACAAAAGCACCCAAGGGGCACTTGGGTGGCTCAGTCGGTTAAGCGTCTGCCTTCAGCTCAGGTCCTGATCTCAGGGTCCTGGGATCAAGCCCCGAGTTGGGCTCCCTGCTCAGCGTGGGATCTGCTTCTCCCTCTCCCTCTGCCCCTGTGCCTTCCCTCTCACTTTGCCTCTCTCTCTCTCTAAATAAATAAAATCTTTTAGAAGAGAGAAAGACATGGAAAAATGAAAAACAATGGAAAGGAAAGCCATCACCCCTCTGCCCCATTTGTTTATGTAATGCTGATTGTAGAAATAAAATGAAGGTTTTCAAAGACAGCTCCTTAATGAGATGTTACTAAACAAGAATGGGGCCCTGACTGCAGGTGGGAAAGATCCGTGGGAGAAGGTCCTGTTCCTTAGGTGCCACCAGTGCCCTGAGGATAATAGCTGTAGCTCACGGGGTGACCACTCTGCAAGATGGCACGCCCTGATTGCTTCTGCCAGCGTGCCTGGGGTGATGCGCTTAGCCTCGGAGCATGGGTCTGCTTCATTCCAAGACCTTCTTTTCTTTCTGGTAGAGTGGGCTGGGTTTTCTTTTGGATGTGACTTAGGATGAATCAGAAAGGGGGGTTTGCTGCTAGCTGGTGAAGGTGAGGATTTACAGGGCGCTTATGGGCAGGAGTTTTTCCACGTGCTTTATGTATTAACATGCACGATGTCAGATGGGAGAGGGGCCGGCTTCTTCTGTGGTGGCCCCTCTTTTACTGGCCCATGACATGTGAGAACACAGCTTGGCGGCTTGCCCTCTTCACGGTGCCTGTTTGGGGCTATTCGGGAACACGAGATTTAGCCCTCTAGCATACACATTTATTCTGGAAATTAGTGCCCCAGAGCAAATGTCATGTTCTTACAAACAGAACGCACCCAGAAGGTACATGAGTGGAAGGCATGGGCCACCTGTGGTCTTAAAGGGGAAGATTTAGAAAGACGAGGTCCTGGGGCTTTCTTCAGACCACTGAGATACAAGCTGCTGGCAGCCACAGCAGCGCCTGGAAAGTAGGGTTCCATGGACACGTCCATCTTGACAGGAAAGAGACAAGGAGGAAAGCCATGCTTTGGGCAGAGAGGAGCCAGGCCAGCAGCAATCAGAAAGCCTCACTGGAGGGACAGTGGGGAAACCACCCAGGGGGATGTGTACCCTCAGACGCTGGTGTTCTCCGTCCCAGACTCAGTGTTAGGGTTTCTCAACAGAGCAGTCCTCTGGTGCTGTGGTCCCACAAAGGCTTTAATAAAACAACATCAGGTTGATGGTGAGCTTTTGGTACTGGACTTGGTTCAAACGCAGGTGAGAGGCTGTGCAAGTTCAGTGACACCTACCAGCCCTTTGGAAATAACCTTTCCTGATGCTTTGGTCTTGTGTCGTCAGCTCAGCCAAGTCCCAGGCCAGCCACTCAACATTACGTGCTCATTACCTTCAGTGTCAGTAGCGATTAGGCATCAGCGCAAACCTTCTAGCCTGTTTCTTGGTGGTGGACGGCTTGAGCGAACTAATCATGTCCAAATGTACTCTGCTGACAGTCTCGGGCGAGTGGTACCCAGGGGCCTGCAGGCCTCCTCTTGCACACTCAGACCCAGCGGAGAGTCGGGAGGGATGGATCAGGTTGCCCTGCTTTCAAGGGCATGGCGGTGTCAGGTTAGAGAGGCTCTTTTTTGGGTGGAGCTGGGGAAGTGAAGTATCTGTAAGTGGGGGACAAACGTGTGGCCTTCCTCGCACCTTTGGCGGTGGGCGTGGCTCACCCACCTCGCTTCCCTCCTGCACGGAGACTTGCAGGCTTGGCTTCAAATCCTTCTAACACAGTGACCACTGTCGCTCTGCTGATCAGCTGGGTTTGGCCCTGAAGGAGAAACTTGTCAGCCACCTAGGTTCAAGGGGTCCAGCACTAAGGAAGGCGGACATTTGCGGGGGGTCTCCCATTGGGTCATGTGGGGGCGGAGACCAGGGACCAGACGGCTTGGCTGTTGCCTACTGATCGTGTTCAAGTCTGGCCTTCGACGCACATAGGATTGAGCTCACTGCTACTTAACCCAGGGTCTGACTGTGACGGCCACCAGCTGGGGTTCTCCTGCCGTGTTAGATTGTGTGTTCCCTGGGGGCAGGCTTGAACCCCATTCCCCTCTTCACTGGCCCCAGCACCTGGACATGGCATGGGTTTCTCAGACATGCGTGCTGAGGGGCTGGCCTGGAACGGGAGGCCCTGTAGAGATGAGGTGAGCAGTTTACTCCAAGGAAAGCCGCCAATGGTCTTTCTTTACTCAAGTTCCAGTTTTCTTTTTTATCTTTTGGAAGGACAGTTCGGGGGCTCCCAACAGGTTTCTGCTGTGAGTGGCCTTGTGCACAGGAGCTCAGGGATGGCTCACCTGCCACCTGTCTGCACGGGACCTAGACCGGCATGGGGCAAGTCTGCAAATAAGGTTTTGTGGGTCCTGGAAATGTCCAGATCTCTCGAAGCATACCCAGAGGCTCCCAGGCTCATGGAACAGTTTCATAGATTGAAACAAAAACAAAAACCAAAACCCAATTGTTGCCTCCGTGCCTCCCCTTCCCCTCAGGGAGGTTTAGTCCTGTGTCCACACGTGGCTCCCATAGGAAGTCCTTGGGTAGCCCGAATCCTCAGTGCCGTTCACCCCAGGGCTCCTTCTTGACCTCCGGCAGGCCTTATTCAGCATGATTCAAATGGGGTGCTGCCTTCTGCTCGCCCCTCCTGGTCTCTGCCCTCTGCTCCCCATACCTGGATCAGAAGCCTGGGGTTCTGGAACCCGCAGAAGCTCCCTATTCCACACTTCCGAACAACTGTGCCCTGGCCTTCTAACTCTCCCTTCCCCTGGGTTGTAGAGCAAGAAAGAGCTTGTTTTGCCTGATGGAACTCTGTCCCAGCTCTCCAAAGGGGCAGCCTCTTCTTGGCACTGCTGTCCTCATAGGAGGGCCACAGGACACGGAACCTGGGCTGTGTGTCCACATGTGCCTTGCTCAGAAGTGGATCTGCCCAGCCCTTGCCCATAAAGGGAGGCCCTTCACCATCTCTGCCCGTGCTCATGGCACAGTGAGATTCAAGGAAAAGCAGCAAGACCCACAGTCATGTTTTCTAGTTGGTCAAGGTTCCCTACTTGTCTTCTGAGCTGATTACTAAGAGCAAGGAGATCAGCAGTTTCTCCCTGCAGGGACCAGGGACAGTCCTGTGAAGGAGTCAGGAGACCCTGGGCTGAGATGCACCTGCAAAGAGCTTATTGTTGCCTCGATGCCTCCTTGAAAGGGTATCCAGAGCTCTGTCTGCCTTGCGGGGTGCATGCTGGTGGGTGTATGGTGGTGGGCAAACTGAACTGGGCAGGGTGGGAAGACATAGCCAAGAGAATGTGTTTCCATCTCTGGGTGGGGTACTTGATGCTTATTCTCAGAGCCTTCTAACCATTCCAGTCTGATCTACAGACGAGGAGGCTGGGCTTGCGTGTGGGTGCCCCGCTGGTCCGTGGGCACGGGGAGGGGTCGTGCCGGGGATCCGGCTGTATGTGCAGTCCCCGCCGGGCCTGCCTGTCTCTTGCTCCAGCCACCCAGAGTGCTTCAAGCCTGGAGGGAGGCCACGAGCTCTCCTGACCCAACCCGCTGCAGCTGTCCCTTCACGCTTGCCTGCAATATATGAGTCTTTCACACCATCTGCTGGGGTGGTTTTCTTCTCTAGGAGCCTCTCCAAGGTTGGCATTTGCCAAGGCCACCAAATGAACATCTCATGCCGCATTTTACCTGGCCAAAAAAAAAAGGAATTATGTCAGCAGCACGCCCTTATTGCAACAGCAACAAAACCCACCATCTTTTCAAAGAAGGGAATATTATTGGGAGGATTTTAAAACCACTTGGTGTGCTGAAAATAGATTTTTGGGGTCTGGAGGTATTGTGTGCATGGGTCTATGTGGGAGCAATGGGGAGAAGGGGCACTCCCTGTCCACGGGGTCATCACTCAGCCCATGATCGCTCCTGGCGTCTCCATCTCCTCTCCACTGACAGAGAATGTGCAGGGCAGTCTCACGAGTCCTCCCAAAGGGCCCCCCAAGGGCTTGATTTTATGAAATGGCCATACTGGGAGCTTCTCCATGGTTCTGGAAAACTGCTGTCCCCCAGTTCTAGAAATCCATCCCGCTGTTCTGTGCCCATGCCATGGACATGCAGGCGGCACATTCTCTCTGCGGCTCTGCCGTAGGAGAAACGTTCTCTGTCTTGGCAGATGGGCATTTCCCAGAAAATGAGGGCTGGGGGATCCTCATGTCCTGGAGGTGCAGGGGAGCCGAGCACCCTGGAGCCGAGCTCTCTGTAGCCACCGGGGTGTTCCCTCTCTGCCGAGGTTTTCTGGTGAGAATATTTGCCTCTCCACCTTATTCCTTGACTGTCTTTTATTTTATGCTTCAGTGGTTTTTGGATTTATTGCATCTTTCTTGGTGTAAATTGCCCCAAACCTTCTCTGGAAATAAGTCACTTTCTCCTCCATCACTGTGCGGGCTGGCTGGTGGCTTGGCTGTCACGGGAACCGAGCATTTAAGGAAAGACAATGCCAGCATCTGGGAAGGGCTTGCCGTAACTTCTCTGCTGGGAGACTCACCGTGCTCATCTGGGAAAAGGAATAGTTACCCCAGGACCTGGCAAAAATGGGAGATACGGGTTTTAAGTTGCCGAGCTGGGCTCATAACAGGTTCCTTAGATGTTCCTGTCCTTCTGAGTGGTCTTGGGTTGGTGTGATCAGGGATGGCACCCACCCCATCACAGGTCACAGGGCGTATGCTTGGAAGGGCCTGCCCATTCTGCCTTTGCCCTCTGGAAATCCTATTTTACCCCTGGATCTGTGTTTTGTCAGCACAGTCTGATGGGACGATGGAGCATGTGCCCCTTGCACCTCCCTGAGCCCCCAATTCCCACCCATCTGGCTCAGGCACCTCCACGGTGCTGCACCCCCTGCCGAGGCCTGGGTGGTCGTGCAGCTGGGCCCGATGCCCGTGCAAGCCTGCAGTTCCCCGACACGTATTCCTGTGCCCAAGTGAGAGGGACATAAATAGCAAGTAAAGCCCACCAGGATAGGTCGAGAGAGAGGGAAGAGGCAGAGAGAACACTTTTGGACAAGTGAACCCGTGAGCTGGTTTTGTGCTGGGCTCCACAGATCGCGTGGCTGGCTCTGGGGCTGCTCCTGGCTCCTGAGGGTATGTGAGTGCCAAGCCCATGATCCGAGGACTTGTGTAGCCCGGGTCCCCGCCTTCACCACCTGAGGAGGGAAGGAAGGGGGAAGGAAGGACCGCAGGTTGGTCTCCAAGGGCTGCAGCAACAGTGAGGCATGGGCTGGGCACCTTCACACAAGAAAACATGTTGTCTACAGTCTGGAGGCCAGAAGTCTGGACCCAGGTGTCGCGGGGCCCATGGTCCCTGAAACCTGCAGGGCAAAGGCCTGCATGCGTCCTTCAGCTTCTGGGGGCTGCCGGCCACCCTTGGAGCTCATCAGCTTGGAGATGCCAGCCTCCCTTGTCGCACGGCAGCCCCCCGCCAACCCCCTGGTGTCTGTGTGTCTCCTCTCTCCCTGCGAGATCACCAGAGGTCTTCCAGGGGCTATAAGTAAGACCGGCAGTCCTGTGATCATCACACATCTATTTGCGACAATTCTGGTCTAGCTTGTGGGCCCACGGTGCTCCCACCAGGGCACTGATCCCACTCCCAGGGGCTTCCCCCTCATGACCTGATCCCCTCCCCATCTTGGTTGGAGATTGAAGGCCCACCCAGACAATCCAGGAGAATCCCTCCATCTCGAGGGATGGTCACAGATCACAGGGAGTAGGACATGGCTGATTTCCCCGGCAGTGGGTTCGGGTGGGGTGGTGGTATGTCATCAACTTGCTGGCAGGCAGGAGACGGTGAGTTTGGGGATGCATTATTGGAAGCCCTTTGTGTTTGGAGAAACTGAGCTAGTGGGGGAGGTGGAGGAAAGAAGCTGTGGACAGAGGGTCCCTGATCACATGGAGACCTGCAGTCCAGGGCTGGGGTGGGTGTCAGAAGGGGAAGGAGGTGGCTAGGCTGGAGAAAGCTCAGGGTTTGGCCTGACTTGTCCACTGGGGTACGCTTGGTGCCTCAGACTGTGGATACAGCACCTCGTGCCAAGTAGGTCCTCAAGTATTTTTTTAATGAAGGAATACATGAAAAGAATCTTTCTTATGACAGAAGGCGCAGTGCTGGTGCCCCTGGGTCCTCGTTGTCCCTGAGCTGGGCCTGTAAATCCCCGTGGGAATCTGGGACAGGGGCTGGGCCTGACCTGTGCCAGAAATGGGAACTGGGCCCCAAGAGAGGCCGGCCCCTCCACCTGCTCTTTTTCAGAGTCTTGGGGCCGCCTTTGGAGCACGGGCTTTGTGCAAGGTTGCACTGCACCCAGAGAAAAGGTGAAACCCGTGGAGGGAATACTGATGGGGATTTGGCAGGCAGAGGGGAGAAGCCTGCGAGGTTGAAGGCTTTGGGTTCTGTCCCACTTTCTGCAGGAGAAGACGAGAGACTCAGCCCCAAGCATTCATTCCTGTAAACCAAGGAACAGATTCCACGCCAACCAGCAGACTCTTTATTATTCAGAAACCATTCCCCCTCTTGGAGGCTTTCCTGCTTCTGAGACAGACCCAGAATATCCCCGCGTTCCAGCTCTAACCCCAGACTCGCAGCGGACGGAAGGGCCAACCCGGGGCCTTGCGGGGCCAGCGGTGTTCCTCGCTGTCTTTTCTGCTCGCTCGTCTCGCAGACCGATGATTCACTGTTGCTGCTGGAGGCCTTCACGTTTAATCACGTTTGCTTGCAAAGTAAACGCGGAGTGAGACGTCCAGCCGAAGCCGATCCCGAGGCAGGCGGAGAGAGACGAATGGTAGCGCCGTCCCTGCAGAAGGCTGCGGGGCTTCGGGCTCCCACGGGCCGCTGGTGCTGTGAAACCCAGGGCTCCTGAAATTCCAGTGCGCGGTCGGTCACATGCACGTGTTCTCTCCCCCGCGAAGGGCTTTGAGATTGGATTTCTTAGACTTCTGAGCAAGTTATTTATTTTCCGGCCCCTGTAAGTTAGTGCAAAATAAGCTCTGTGTAAGCCTCTGTTTATTCTTTAGCAGGAGGGACCCCAGGCGGCAGGTTTGCTCACTGAATCCGTCCTTCATTCGCTGACCCAGGGCCTGAGGTGTCTGCCGTGGGCCGGCACTAAGATGAACAGGGCCTGGCCTCTGTTGGCCAAGCTGCTGGGGGAGGACCCTGCAAAGTGCCTCGCTCAGGCTCCATGGGGGATGAGGTCTGTGTAAAGTGTCTTGGGCGCACGGAGCATGGGGGGACCATCGGCCCTGGGAAGGGCAGGAGGCCTCGGGCGGAGGGGCATTTGGTGGGGTCTTAAAGGAAGGGAGGTGATTGGTTTTTCCAGGAAAGAAGTAAGTGACGAGGGGAGCCTTGGGCCCAGTGGGAAGGCCGGGGCTGCCCCTGCCCCAGCCCCAAAGTCTGGTCACGTGTCCATTTAGGGTGCCCGGTGGGCAGGGTGAGGGGAAAGACAGCTGGGGCAGATGGGGAAGAGCTGTAAGTGTTTGCTTCCTGCAAGTGTAGTAGCAAAGGTATTTAAACAGCAGACTGGCTGGGGGCAGCTTGACCGGTGAATTAGGGACAGGGGAGCCTGGAGGCTGGGAAGTCCACAGAGCGGTGCTCCCACCGTTGGGCAGTGCTTGGAGGATTGCCGTTCTGCAGAGGGAGGAGGGAGAGGACGGGCGCTGGAGGTGTCTATTTAGAGGGTATGATCTGGGCTACACTGTGTCCCCCCTTCGTTTGGATGTTGAAGCCATAACCCCCAGTACCTCAGAATGTGACCGTCTTTGCTGACCTTAATAATGAGGTCATTAAGGCACAACGGGGTCTTTGGCGTGGGTCCTGATTCAACCTGCCTGGTGTCCTTGTAAGAGGAGGAGATTAGGGCATAGTCGCAGAGGGAAGATGGTCCCTGCAAGCCGCAGAGCCTCTGGGGAAACCTAAGCCCCCTAGCACTCTGGCGCTGGGACGCTCAGCCCCCTGGACTGAGGGAACTGTCGTGCCTAATGTTGATGCCCACTGTGGCTCTTGGTTGTGGTGGCCACTGACAAGCATCATGGGGAGGGAGGGCTAGACATGGGCCCTGCCTGTGCACCATGATTTCTGAGACAGGTGGAGAGCTTTGCCATCATCTCAGGGACACAGGAGAGGAGCAGGGTTGAGGGGGAAAGGAT
Source organism: Lontra canadensis (assembly GCF_010015895.1). Lineage (NCBI taxonomy): Eukaryota > Metazoa > Chordata > Mammalia > Carnivora > Mustelidae > Lontra > Lontra canadensis. The sequence continues at coordinate 14,845,882 of NW_022631007.1, forward strand.
CTGGTGTAAGCTCGGAGGACCACTCCAAGAGGCTCTGGTGGGGTGGGTGAGGGTCCAGAGGAAGGGGCTGCAGAGGGCAGGGAGTCATGTAGGAGATTGGAGCGGCACCAATAACGTCGGGGCTGGCAGGAGGGGTGGGGTGGGGTGAGCCACAGGGGACAGCACAGCCGTGGGTCTTACCAGAGGAGTGATGGGACCCTCTGAAGATGGGCAGAGAGGTGACCAAGTGAGACTGGTGGGAGCACTCCCCTTCTCCGAAGGAAGAAGAGAGAGCGGTAAGAGGTCTGAAGGTCCGAAGGTGGGTCAAGGTGTTGGCCCCGGCCATGTGAAATGGGCCTCTGCTTGCCTCACGGGGACTTGATGATGCTGGGTTCCACGCCCCCCACTTCTGGCCACTCTGTCCTCTCTTCTACCCGACATGGAGGCCAAGGCCTCTCTTGAATCTTTCCCTTCTCTTCTGACCAGCCATAGGTTCATTCTGATAGTCCTATGGCCTTTATATTTCAGGGCTGGATTTTGTGACCTTCTCCCTTCCCTACATCCTCACAGCTCCTCCCAGGGACATGGTGCCCCTCACCCACCCACTGCCGGAGCTCAGAGGCCTGGGCAAGAACAGCCCCTAGGAGGTCGCGGCCATCGCTGGTCAGGAAGAGTGGGGAAGTGTCCTCCGTTTTCCTGTGCATCCAGCTGAGCTCTTTCCCCTGGGGCATCATTGGCCACCCCAGGAGGACACCCTCAGCAGGGATGGGAAGCAGCCTGTTTTAGATATCCAGTTGTGATGACGGGTGTCCCCTCCTGCATGTAGCCTGAGAGGGCTCGTGACAGGATGTTCACAGGTGGATCTCATTCTGCTGCAAGTGGGAACAGATGGCACCTCCAACCACAGATGGGGAGTGGGGTTCAGACAGTGGTATTGCCTGAGAGCACAAGGGGAGGCGGCCGAAGGGGACATGCTGCTTTGAGAATCCAAGTCCGAAATGCATGCTCTTTCTGCCTTGTGCTGCTCAGCACCCAGCAGGTGCGCCTATGCATGGATGAGGCCGGGAGATGGTTCAGTGTGAGGGCAGTTCTAGCCACAGGGGCCGCCTGCAGCTCGCTGGCTGGAGGTTTTCATGAGGACTGACACATGTCCCTGAGCTCACAGGTGGACACCAGGTGGAACCTGGTTCCCTCTCAGAGACTGGGGGGCTGAGGATCAAGGACGGGAAGTGCCCGAGCCCCAGCAGGACCCATGTCCTCTCACAGAGCGGAGTCATGGCGTGTCTAGAAGGGCAGTTCAGGGTCATGGGGACCCACCCTGGGAGGTGCTGGAGGCTTTATCCTGGGAGGAGGGGGACGGAAGGCTGTCCAGGGGCTGAGTGTGGAGACGCTCCTCACCCTGCTTCCCATTTACATTACTTGTAAACTAGGACTAAAAACAATACAAATAAGTAGGAAATGATACTCAGAAAAGCAAATGAGAAACAAACTAGAAAGGAAAACTGTGACTAAAGCAGTGGAAGCCAGGCAGAAAGGTTGGAAACGGGTGTCTCTGATGAGCTAGGATCAAATCCATGTTCCAACGTGGTCTGAGGGGTGTTCGTGGGCCCGGACGCCTCCGCCTGGTGGGCTGCAGGGCTGGCCTGGAGCATGTGTGCTCAGTGGCAGCCAGTTCCCAGTGTGGGACGGGTGCCTGGGCCTCCCTCCCTGGCCCCTCGAGGCACCTCTCTGTCCCTATGGCTCGCCCTCCATGGCGTGGGCTTTGTGCTTGGCCGCAGAGATGCCCAGCAGTGGGAGGCTGCTCCGGCTGGGGCGCAGAACCCGCCCGCGTCTCCTGGTCCAAGTCACGCACGTGGTGCCCTCTGACCCTGCCCCATTCCCCTCTGCTCCAACCTGCTGCTGGCGTCACAGGGTGCAAACTCAAGCAACCACCTGCGTACCCTCTCCCGTGACACGGGCTGTTCCAGACATTCAGTTTGCTGAGGCGTCTCCGGGTCCAGAACATCCCGGCCGGCTGGACCACACAGTTCTCTGAACTGTTGAAATGCAGCCTCGTGGGGGCTGCCTCTGCATCCCAGCATGAGCGCCAGATGGCTTCTCCTCCCTTCATCTGATTAGGAGAAGCGCCACCATGGAGAACCCCGCTGTGACCGATTTCCCCCATGATGTGACCTAATGGTGCTCACATCAGCAGATAGGTGACACAGACTTCTCTCCAAATTCCTGCCACGAAAAAGTGGGTCTTGATTCAAGGCCCACGAGGCCTCATTTTAGCTGCCAGAGGAAACCTGTCATGCTTCCTTTTCTTTCACAGTCTTCTAGGAGGCTCTGTGCAAAAGCTTGCTCAAATGTACTGAGCATCTCATTTCCAGGAGTTGGAGGGATTGGCGGTGTCTTTCCTTTAGACATGGCCAGCTTCTCCGTTTGGCCTGCATGTGTCTTCATTATAAGATACTCGGATATCTTGAGAAATAGGCAACAGGGGTTATTTCAAAGTCTTAGGCTAAGGCCCAGAAAAGCCCAGCTGGGTAAGGACAGCTGGGAGAGCTGGTTTCCAAGCCGCTCATCTGAAAGTGATGTGAGGGGCACCAGGTGGTAAATATAGAGCAAGTCAGGACATCGGAGTGGCAGCTCCGATGTCCCCAGGCCTCCAGACGGAAATAGCCCATCACGTCGAGGCACGGACTCCCCGGAGCCATGTGCGGCTCAGATCGCATCTGCAGGGTGGCTCTGGGTCCTAGGCTGGACGTGAAGAGGGCAGGGGACAGGCCCAGCGTGCCAAGCTGGATGGGCAGCACTGGTCAGGGGATGAGAGAGCAGCCTGAAGGCAGTATGTGTGGATGTGGGTTCGACTCATTCTGTGTGCTCCCAGATGAGGGGGTCCAGGGCGGGAAGCCAGAGGTTGGCTCAGTGTAGAGAGGTCCTGGGTCATCAGTGGCTAATATGAATTAGTGGTGATGAGGTCCCAGTCAAAGGAGGCATCCAAGGGGAGGTGTTCACCCACTTATCTTGGACTGTGTAGAGATGTGCTTGAAATGGGGTTGAGCTCCCAGCCTTGAGAGTCAGTCACTCCACATCCCCTGGACGTGGGAAACCTTGGGAATACTGCCCTGGAGGCTGCTACTGGCCTGCCAGGTGTGGGTTGGGGAGCAGTTTCTGGAGGAGAAGTGGGAGGCTGAGGACTTGGAAACCACCCGGGGCCAGCTGGGGAGGAGGAGACGGGGGTGGCACCGTGCGCTGGTTGCCTCCTCGTGTCTAAAGTTGAACCCTTCTTGACCCGTGGCAATTCTGTCTGCCAGAACTGGAAACCTCGGACGTGCTCTCCAGCTTTATCTTAAACTTACTCTGGGTGGTTTTGGCCTCAGAAACGTTCCTATTTTAATATATATTTTTTTATTCCATTTGGTGTCTTTGCCTTATTAGCTACTGTATGTATGGGGTGAGGAGGGACTGTGGTGGATTTGTGGGTGCTGAGCTCAGGACTGGGAGTCTAGGGCTTGACGTGCCCCTAGGATGTTGCTACGCTATTCCACAGCTCACTGTCCCAGACTCTGACGGAGCTCTTAAGCGCAGAGTGAAGGCAACCACCGCCCTCTGTCCTCAGGGAGATCCATAAGTTCTCAGAGGAGGCAGCCTGGGGCTGGTGGCTCCTGGCAGAAGTCAGAGGAGTTCCACAATAGAAATGTTGGCGCCAGGGGTCCAGGGTGAGCCCTGCTGAGCTCCCACCGTGTGCCAAGCACAGGTAGGTATTGGGGCACAAGGAGAATAAGATGGGATTCTTGCCATTACGGGACCCAGGTGGGGGGTGATTGGGGCATCATGGGGAGGCAAACACAAACCCACTCTCAGGTGCCACCATTACCCCATGACACGAAAAGTGCCCCGGAATCATGCCACGTGGAGGTCCCAGTTGCCGGAATTGGGGGTGTGCGGCAGGAAGTGGCCTGTGAGCCTGGGTGAGTGGGGTCACCGAGAGGGGTGACACCCCATCCCATCAGGAGAAACAAGGCCAACCAGGCAGCTGGGGTCCCGGCATGAGCATCCCCTGTGCAGGCAGAGACACGGGCGCCTTGCTTGGCTTTCTGCCTCCCTAACCCTGGGGCTGTCGACGGCAGCCTCCCCGTTTGTTCGTAGCTGGAAAGCAGCGTGGTTGGGACCAGGCTTCCTGATGCTGATTTCCCTGTAACTGTTTCCATCTTCTTAATCCAATTCAGCTCCTGTTCTCAAGTGAGCACTTCGTGCAAGCCCAGAAAGGAGTGGGCGGTGAATAGTACAGCCTGGAGGCAGGAGGGCAGAGGAGGTGAGAGAAGCCTGCCCCATGGGTTAGGGACGTTTACAAAAACCTAAGAGTGAGCAGATGCAGGCAGGGTGGGCCGTCAGGGAGGGTGGGCTTCTTCTTGGTGGTGGGCACGTGTGGGGAAGACAGAGCGGGGGAGCTCTCGGGGCCCTTCCAGCGAATGCAGAATCCAAGGCTTCCTGTGTGTCCCGAGGGACCCTGCTCCCCATTGCTCAGAAACCATCCCTGCCTACCTCGTTGTTCCTTGTCTGGCCAATAGAGGCTGGGGGAGGCGGTCTGGGCAGCACCCCCTTCTCAGGACCCTGCTAATGTGGCCTGGCCTGGGTGCACACCATTATGGGCAGTGGAGCCTTCTAGACTGAGGGCCATTTGTCACCACCATCAGTTTCCAGGAAAGCACCCTGGAGGTGGCCCTTTCCCTCTGGGGTGCCAGGATCTCAGCTCCTTAACACAAAAGCACCTGGAGTGGGTGAAAAGGTGGGAGGGGGACAGCTGCGATGGTCTCACTTAGGGAATCTGGCCAGCATCTGAAGGCCGGCCTGCACGGGGTAGGGTCTCAGGCACCTCTGGCCTCCCAGTTCCGCCTGGCCAGGCTCTCAGTGGGCAGCTGGTGCTGGGGGTGCTGTGGAGGATACCAGAGCCCAAGCTGAGAAGAGTTCCAGCCATGGGACTGAATTTCCCTCTAGGGTCCACATATCCTCATGTTCCCCAGATGGGCCTCAGAGGCTGGGGGTGAGGGATGGGCTAGAGGACAAGGAAGGGGCACCAACAGGACCATTCTCCTATTTCAGCTGGAGAACTGTTTAGATTAGTTCTACTTTTTGCAATCCTACGTCAGATTTTTGGGGGTCAGTGCAAGCTTCTCTCTGCTTAAGGAATGTTTGAGACCTTCCAGGTAGCAGATGAGGCATCTTCCTGGATGTCCTGCACCTGCCCGATGTCTTGTTACCCCTGCCCGACCTGCTGTCTCATGTCCAGTCAGTGCCCCTCCTCCCGACCGAGACGGGAGCCTCCAAGAGCAGGAGCTTCCGCTCCTCTTGCTCATTGTCGTGCCCCCCACCCCGGAACCTGGGCCTAGCTCACGTCTGCTTGGGAAGAACATTTGTTAGATCATCAAGCAAGTTCTGGAATAGGAGTCAGGACACCCAAGTATGAAGCCGCCCCTACTGGGTGATAAAACTTGATAAAGTGATTTCACACCTTTGAGTCTCAAGCTTTCTCATCTGCAAAATGGGTGCAAGAGTGGGGCTGATGCTCTGCACTTGCGAGGCGTGACGTCCCCAATGCTCTGACGTCTCCCATGCTCCCCAGGAGCATCCCAGCAACCAAGCCTGCTCCCCCAGGGCTACGGCCTGTGAGCCGGGAGGGGACTAAGCCACCCTAGGGCTGCAGTCACCTGAGATCAGACCCATTGCCCGCCAAAGGAGGACCTTGGCCACCAGCTCCCACTGCCAGGGGTGGACGGATGCTTGGCAAGGTGACAGATTCCTTCTTGTGTAGGCTGGTCAAACCTCGACCTTGGAACCCACAAATGCCAAGGATCCTAGGTTATTCCTCAACGGGGTGGCATGTTTGAGAGTAGGGTGACTGGGCCACTTGACGTGAACGGCATCTATCAGTTTTCACTCTGTTTTCCTGTCTGTAGAACTTGAGCATTTACCTGGATGCACTTTGAGCCCCCATTCCGTCCTCTTTGTCCCTTAGGGTGGCCTGGGGGTCTCAGTGAGAAGGGGGCACAGGGCAAGGGTTTCTCCAGCCTAATGTGAGGTTCCACGTTCAGACCCAAAAGCTGCCTTAGGATGGGCTAACGGCACTTCTCCAGAAAGACAGGGACCTCCAGCCACAAATCCAGGGAGAAGTGGCTGTCAGGGTCCATGCTTGCTAAGGAACCCTGGAGGCCAAGGGGTGACTAAGGGTGTAGATCCTATCTCCACGGAGGGTCCAGGGAGGTAAACCCTTAGCTTGAGGGGTGTGGCCAGGGTAAAACAAGTGTGTGCTCGTTTGCTGAGGAGAGGGAACTGGTGTCATATGATGGGAATTGGGGCAAGCCACCCTGGGGACAGGCTTACGGTGCTGGGATCAGGGGGAGGGATGGTTCAGATCTTCCTTGGCCCGTGGTCCCTCCGGGTGTGGCTCTCCTTGTACACTCCCCACACCTACATGTCTGTAACTCTCCACCCTTAGAGCGGGTCTGCCCACTCCCCCGTGAAGGAGGCAGGATTGTGCAAAGCAGGTGCTGGTCTTGTCCCCAATGCCACATTCAGGGGACATTGGTGGGAAAGTCATTGGGAGCAGCATCTGTGTCCAGGGCTTTCCCTGTGCTGACTGGCAGCTGGTGGCTACCACGAACCAATGTCAATAAGAAGATAACGGTGTTGGGTGGGACCCCAGAAAACAGAAGTCTCCAGATGAGTGCAGAGGAAAAGCTGGCTGCCTTTTTTACCTCTGTCCTCTTGATGCCACCAATGTTTGTTATGGGGTGTGGGTGTCCAGGGAGACAGCAGCAGGTGACCCCCAGTGAGGGCTTGTGTCTTGTGGGTCAGGTTGTCTGGGTGACCCAGAGCAGGTGACTCTCTGGGCAGACTGGGAGTCTGGACCCCCTAAGAATGGTACAGGGAGGGTGGAGAGTTTGTCTCGGTTTGCTTGCTTGGTTCAGTGCTGAACCCTATGTCCTTGTGTCCCGGGAACCCCCGCAGCCTCGGGCTGGCCAGGATATTGGTAGTCCCCAATCTGGAGTGGGTAGGGAGGCTTCAAACCCCCAGTGTCTGGGTGTAGCCGAGGGGGTCTTCCTGCGAGCAGGAGGTGAAGGGAATCAGTGTCTGCAGGAACAGGGCCCCAGGGAAGCTGCAAAGACCCCTTCCCAAATTCGGTCTCATTCTGATTACAGCATGTAGACACAGTATTTGGGGGGGGTCACCATTCGACCTACAAAACTCAGCCTCACAGAGAAGTTGGGGTGTTTTGGCTGGATCCGGGTCTGCTCTGCTGAGCCTGCCCAAGTTAGCTTGTTCTAACCACCTATGGAGCTGGGTGTACCCATGTCCCCCGCGGTCCTGCCTGCCTTTCCCAGAGTCCAGGGGCTGGGGTCCCCAGCCTGACCTTCAGCTTGGCAGTGGTGCATTTTCTGGGGACCCAGACCTGACAGAAAGCTGTTTTGATGGAATCAGGGATGGGCTTTGTAGTGGACTCGGTGGTGAAAACCCTCTCTTAGGTATTTTGCTAAGCCAGCGGCTCTGGGCAGAGCAAGTGGAGTGATTCCTTCTTTGACCCTCTGAGTTCAGAAGTCAGGCAGCAGGGTCTGTCTGCGGGGCCTGGCCCAGTGTGCTTGGGGGCCCGAGGCTCTGGCCCTGAGCTCCCGAGCCTTGGGGTTAGAAACAAGGACCTCAATGTTCCTTCTGCTCCCATGATCTGCACCCCGCTCTGCTCAGAAAAAAACAGTTTCAGGCTTGGCTTGGATTAGTGGCTGGTCATGGCAATGAACCCATAGAATGCCATGGGCCGGTCAGCTCACACTGCATTGCAGGGGGGATCTGACCCTAATAGAGAAGGAGGTCGCCAGATGTTTCTTTATCGCTATCACAACGCCCCCTCACATCCCAACAATCCATCCCAAACTCTCTAGCACCCCAACACAGAGCCGTGACTCGTCTCTCCCGCTCAGCTCTGTTCTCTCCACTTCCTGCGTCCTTTTCTGGGGCAAACTGCTGTGTGACTCTACCTTCCTTGCTGGGCAAGGTGGTGCCAGGCCCGGGGTCCCTATTCAAGGTCTCACCTCTATTGCTCATTGTTTCGGGAGATCTCAGTCTCTTTGCCTTTCTGCACGTTGTTTTCCCTGATGGGAGTTTGTCTTTGCTACAGTAAATCACCCCTTTCCCATCATTTCACGTCATTTTTGGGGTCAGGGTAATCATTATCACTAAGGAAAGGATTTTTTTCTTTTTATAATTTGACCAGGGTAAGTTTATTTATTTATTTTTTTTAAAGATTTGTTTATTTGTCAGAGAGAGAATGAGTACAAGCAGGGGAAGTGGCAGGCAGAGAGAGAAGCAGTTTCCCTGCTGAGCATGGAGCTAGATGTGGGACTTGATCCCAGGACCCTGGGTTTATGACTTGTGCCAAAGGCAGATGCTTAACAACTGAGCCACCCAGGAGTCCCTGACCGGGAAGTTTAAAAGCAAAGGTGTGGGGTGCCTGGGTGGCTCAGTGGGTTAAGCCTCTGCCTTCAGCTCAGGTCATGATCTCAGGGTTCTGGGATCAAGTCCCACATCTGGCTCCATCAGGCTCTCTGCTCGGCGGGAAGCCTGCTTCCCCCTCTCTCTCTCTGCCTGCCTCTCTGCCTACTTGTGATCTCTGTCTCTGACAAAAAAAAAAAAAAAAAAAAAAAAAAAAAAAAAGACAGACAAAGGCGAGATGGAAGGCTGATCTTCGTGGTTTTGTTTTCTCCCCTTCTGTTGTCTGTTCTGATCCACTTCCTCTCGTGCTCCTTCCTCTGACCACCACTTGCCTGGGCAATGTCCCCAAAGGGGGTGTCCTTCACCTCAGGGTAGTTTTACCATTTACCTTTTATTTTCTAACAGCGGAAAAAGAAACATTTGCTTCCAAACATATTCTTATGATATCTTTTTGGAACTCAGGATATGTGGGAAAAGTAGAAAGTTAACATTTTTTTTTTTTTTAAATGGGCTGTTTCTGGCAGCCTCAGGTGGAGATAAAACACGAAGCCCTTTCATGGGGGCGGGAGAGTGACAGCAATGAAATCGGGTTGGGAAGGGATTTAAACAACACACACTGTTGGCTTGCCCATATCTTTAAAAAAATGAGGGGATAATGACCATCATACTCCGTGCCAGACAAGGCCCTTGGCTCCTCCAATGTGCTGTCTTGTGGGATCCTGATGGCCTTCCCAGGGGGTGTCTTTATCGGCAGATTTACGGGGACGGAGGCTCTGCTGTCTGTCAATGGGCTTTCACTAGGACCTGCTTCAGATCCCTGTGTATGCGGCACCAGAGTCTACACGATCTTTCCGGGACGCCGAGCCACAGGCAGGCTCCTGCCTCCATTCCCTCAGTGAGGGGCTGCTGGGCCCTGGATCTGCCTGGACCGCCTGCAACCCCTGTCTGCCCAGGGCCCGGGGTTCAATGGGCGCAGTGGTCCACAGGCAAGACCTCATAACCGGGGATGACCATTGGTGTTGTGATGAAGCCCCCGCTGGAGGGACGCTCGTTTCCTGGGGGCCAGGGCGGCTGCTCCGAGGGGGATTCAAGAGGGAGACTCAAGAGTCCGAGAGGGCACATGGGCCTGGGTGAGGCCAAGCCAACGAGGCAGAGAAGGTGGTGGCGGAAAGGTGGAAGGGGTGCAGTGTGGCTGCCCACGGTGAGGACGGTGTAGCAGAGGGGCCACACCAACCAGTCTTCTGGACCTGAGCACAGACTCTGGGTTTCTTCCTAAGGACAGAGGTTGAGCACATGGTGATTTTAGGTGGGGAGTGGCTTTCCAGGAGTCATTCCTGAACCGGCCACGTGCCTTCAGGCTGCAGACTGGTGGGGCCCGGGCAGGAGGTGGCGGGTGGCTGCGCCTTCATGGCCTCCACCCTGAGCCTGAGTCCTCATCGCCAGCTCGCCCCAAAGTACAGAAATCCCTCGTGGCCACAGACCAAGGGTCCAGGCTCACCGTGGATGTTGTCTCCGTGCTGTCGACTTCTGCCTGGGCGGGGGGGTGGGGTGGGGATACAAAGAGGGCTGTCAGGTGTTTGTGGCGCATCCGTCCATCAGTTTGGGTTGGTCTGCTGTTCTCATGGCTTGACCGGGGTTGTGGGGTTTGGAGGGAGCCCACAGAGCTGAAACACCCTTCTTGTCGCATCATGTCTAAGGTCAGTACTGTCGGCACAGCGTGTTCCTGAGGCGGGGCAGGGGGCTGTGACCCACACACCCATGACAAGCAGAACAGTGGGCTCTGGGATTTGGAAAGGCATGAGACAGGTGCCCCTCGAGGAGTTCCCAGCCATGGTATGGAAGGGACGGAGGCATGCAGACAGCTATGGTGGGGCGGGGCATGGCCCGTGACAGGCTTGAGAGGGGGAGGGGCACGAAGGGCAGAGAGCGGCGGGAATGAACTGACGCTGTGAGGTGGGAACTGTCAGAGGAGGCTATATGGACACCTTGTTGGAAAGGGTTTCTAAAGGATGGTCAGGCTCATGGTGAGGAGGGGTGTGGCCTGGGGGCTCAGCACATGGACGGGCACTGGACTGGCACTGGGCTGGCTTTGCATTTCTAGGGCATAGTGTTGATGTGGCAGTGGGGACGTGGGACTGTGGAAGGCCGGCAGGTCACTCCAGGACTTGGGCCTCCTTGTGTAGGCTGAGAGGTGGTGGAGGGCGCTCAGGGAGCTGCGTGGCTGGCCCTGGTGGAAGCAGGTGTTGGGAGGGCCGTGAGGAGCTGATCATCTCAGGCTCCACCAGAGGCAGGGGAGGACCTTAGCCGGGACAGGGCAATTGGGAGAAAAGGATCAAATGAGTCAAGACATTAAGAAGGGAAGACAAACGGGATTAAGTGGAGACGGGGCCAGCCTGAGACCTGAGGGGCAGTGGTGGTCCCTTCCCCTGGGCTGGATAGAAGGTAGGTCTGCTCGCCCTGCCAGGGACCGCAGGGACACGTTTCCAGGTGACAGGAAGCAGAAGGGGATCAGCTCCATCTACAGAGTCAGACACGTGTGGCCAGATCTGGGATGGAGATTAGAATCTGTGGGTCATCTGTCTGTGTGTGGTGGGGAGCTGGGTGAGGGCCCGGGAGAGACGGTCCTAGGACACACCCATAGGAGCTGGTCAGGAGCGGGTTTCCTGGGGCCTGAGTGTTGGCCAGCTGACAAGCTTTACAAATAGGCAACCACACCAACAATATTAGATGTTGCAGGTAAATATCATTCTAGTGTCTTTATGTTTCTGGAACATTCATGTAGTAGGATTAGAGACTAGCTCTAATGCGTTATAAACCAGTTTCTGGGCTCTTTGCTTCCTTGTGCTTGGGTGTCTTGGCAGAAGAAGCTGTACCCCTTTCATTGACCCCTAGGTCCTATTTGACACCCCTTTGCCTGACCAACTTTCCCTGACCCCCTTGCTACGGCAATTTGAGCCCACCCACCCAGTTTTTTTTCCACTGGTGGAAAAAAACCAGTCCTAGCTGGTGTTGGTCATAGTCACGGGGGCATCTAGGCAGCTCACAAAATGGGAAGCCTCTTTTTCTGGCATGATGGACTGAGCTGGGTCGGGAGCCTGGACCTCCAGCTGGCCTCCTGATTTCTCAGGTCTTGAGTTCGCACGTCCAGGGCACGGCTTCTACGTGCTCTCGGCTCTAGGGACCCCTCTCCTTTGTTCCTGCGCCATTCTCTGCTAGGCTCTGAAATGCAGGTGACGGATTATCCACTTGGCAGGTTAATTAACTTTCCGTATTGTCCTCTCCCCGCCCCCTCCCTCTTCCTCTAAGTCAGTGGCAAGCGTAGGCTGAGGCAGCGTCCTGTCCCGGCCATGTTTTCGGCTGTCATTCCTTCAGTCTTGGATCAATGGTCTGGAATCACAGATGTCTCTTCCTGGATTTCTGTAATTTTTCCAGAGGTTGATTCAGGCTCCTCCTCACCGAGCATCAGGCTCAACTCACCGGAGGAGGAGAGCGGAGCCCCCGGGTGCTCATGACAGCTGACATATTCCCCACAAGCTGAGGAATGAGTCCCATTAAATCAGGATTTATGATCAATCCTCATAAATTAAGGCTGCCTCGTGAGCCCCAGGTGAGACCCTTGCCAGTGAGTCTTTGTTAATTAGCATGGGAAGCGTCCCTGCTTACTCAGGGAGAAAAGCCAGCGACCGTGTTTGTTGAAACCATGTCCTTCCATTGCACGGTGGCTGTCTCTCATGCCAGCGGCACAGACCCGGGTTGGGTGGGCAGCTGCCTACCATGGGCCACACTATGGCTAGGGATAGACAGTTAAGACCTAAGCGCCCCAGTTCTAGAAGCCTCAACACCATGGCCATTTCTGGGTATTCCGTTTTGCTCTGGGGTAGAATCAGAAATCAAAGCCATCTCTCTCTTTCTCCAGAACTCACACACACTCACACTCGCACACACCACTGCTCTGAGCTTGCTTCTTGCCAGGTGGGTGCCCGTATCAGCTACTGAGGTTTTCCTCTCATGTCTTCATCTCTAAAATAGGGGTAGCATGATCATAACCCCCACCGCCCCCACAGCTGGTTGAATAGTGCCTCTGCCCGACCCTGCCAAAAAATACACCTGTATCCAAACCCCTGGCCACCTTCCCACCCAGGGAACGTGGCCTTATTTGAAATTAGGTTCTTTGCAGACACGATTACTTTAGGATCTTGAGAAGAGGTTATTCCGCATGAGGGTGGGCCCTAAACCCTAGGACTGGTGTCTTTATGGGAAAAGGAGAGGACAAATGGATGTGCAGAGAAGAAGACCATGTGGAGAGGTAGGAGGGAGGCAGCTGCAAGCCAGGGAATGTCCGGAGCCTCCCTAGGTCAAAAAGACACATGGAGGATTGTCCCCATGACCCTAGAGAGCATGACCCTGCCAACACCTGATTTCGGACTTCCGGCTTCCAGAACTGTGTGAGAAAAAAATATCTGTTGTGTGAATCCACCCAGTCTGTTCAGCCCTCTGCTCCCAAGGAAGTGGTTTGCCGCCTGCCTGGGGCTTCGCGGCGCCGCTGGGGCTCCCCTTCTGGTTTTTGCTTCTGGATGTCGCTCCCTCAGAATCTCAGGAATCTCCACCAGGCCGCTGACCTTCCGAGCCAGGAAGGAGAAAATTATTTTCAATGATTTTCAATGATTTCACTATTTTACTATTTCATTGTAAACACTTTGGGGGTGTTGGACAAGTCATGTCAGCTCTTTGTGGGGTATGTGTGGATTCCCACAGTAATGGTTTCAGCCCCCAGACTGGCAGGTGGTTGGAAACTGTGCATCACACCAGCACCCTGATGTCAGTTTCCATCTTGCTGATGTGATAGAGGAGGTGCTGGGGCCCCAGACAAGGCCAGCGTAATGGCTGGGGTCACAACCACTTTTCCTGGACACCTTGTACCAGAGTATCACCTGGATGGACAAATGGGCCACTTATTTAAAAATAAAACTGGTCTCCAGAATTCCACCAGACGAACTGAGTCAGAATCTTCTGGATGTCACATGCTTGCTGGGAGTCTTTGAGAGCTCCTGGGGTAGCCTAGGTGAAGTTGATCGTCCATGCTCAGGTCACGGGAGCGCCCTAGAACCAGGGACCAGTGTCCACGGTCTGCTCCCCTGAAGAAGCTGGTTCAGTGGGAGCTCTCAAGGGGGACTGGAGCTGCCTCCCCTTTTGCATGGCAGACACTGAGAGAAAGGAGCTGCAAAGGTGCTGGTCCTTCCAACCACCCATCGCTCCTGAGCCCACAGGGCAGGCAGGAGACCTCCATTTTGGAAAGTTCTCTGGCAGATTTGAGCCTTGTAGAAACCTTCGGATAAAGGATGCATTTAAGTGGGGGATCTGATTAAAGCTTCAGAATGAAGTCTAACCAATTTGTTCAAATAGTAAATGAGGCTTTAAATCAGAATGATTTTGGCTCAGATGGCCTGGGATCCTGGGAGCCTCGAAGAGTAAGAATCCAGGCCAGAGCTGCAGAGTCCGCCGCTGGAGCTTAGCAAGGAGTAGCTGGAAGGTCACGGCTCGCGTGCGTGTGTGCATGTGATGGCTACATTATCCGTATCATGTAACCACATACATTTCTCATTCTCATGCGATGGCTCATTTTTTTTTAGATCAACAGATCCTTTGCCAGACGCAGAAAATCCTGCATTTACAAAAGGCCCCCAGAAAGCATTTTCTGTGAGTGTGCTGGGGAGGCCGCTCAGGCCCATGCAGAATGCTATCTGTAAGAGGCTTCTCTGTGGCCGTGAGCCACTTGGCATGACAGCTCTCCATTCCAGGGTGTCCTCCGCAGCTGGAGTCAGGAGCATAAGCTTGGCTCAAGAACATATACTCTGGGCAAGGTGAGCAGAAGGAAGGGAGCAAACGTGTGGGGGGGGAGTGTGGTGTCCGTCCCTGGCTCAGGGCCCATGTTTGACAGGTGAGGAGTCTGTCTGGGCCTCATCCTTTCCCCTGAGGAAGGAGAAGCTGAGCTCTTTTTCTAGGAGGAGTCATAGTGTATTTGGAAACACACAGGGTGAGATCTGGTCTTAGCAATGGGGACAGCGTTCAGCCTAGACAAGACCACCTCGCCATCACATTTGATGTGACCTCCTTGGAGCTCTGCCTTTCTGGATGACCACTTTCAGGGCCTTCCCTCCCGCCACTTCTCTACCTGTCCTCATTGCCTGGGTATGTTCCTTCTCCTGTTCTTAGTTCCTTTGTGGACTGTCCTCTTCTCTCCATCCCCCAAGGGTCCGTCCTGAGCTCTCTTTCTACTCTCCTCACCACAGCCCCTGTTCTCCAGGAAGGCTGAACCCCACTGTTTCTGAGCAGGCTTTCCTGTCACCTGAGCTCCAGTCCCACACATGACTCAGGATGTCTCCATGGCCATGGGGAACTCAGTGTTTCCAAAAAGGGATTCCTGTCATGAAGCCAGAAGTCCCAGAAGTGACCCGGACTGAGTCTTCTCCCTTTGCATCTTGTTCTCTCTTCCTTGGACCCGTATCTGTGCCACCTCCTGTGTGGCTATTCTCAGACCAACCTTCTGAAAGCCTTCAGTTGGATCCCCTTCCCAGCATGGTGCACGAGTCCTTCTCAGCTTGTCCTTTCCAACCTCTTCCACCACCGTACATTGATGTTCTACTTACACCGTCATTTATGACCCCTGTTCTCCAGTGCGCCCTCTGCCTAGGTCCATCTGTCCTCCTCCTGGTGGACTTCTAATCATCCTTCAAGACTCTGCTCAAATGCACCTGGTTTGGAAAGATTTCCTGAGTCCCCAGCAGAACCCATTAGTCCTTCCACTCTGAGCTCTGCCTCTGTCTCAGCAGTGTCTCCTGTGTTGGGCTCCCCCCTCCCCACTTTTCTCCTCCTGAAGGTCATGCATCTCAGGGTGTGGACACTGTTCTGTTTATCTGCTTGTCTCTTGCCTGTCCTCACTGCCTCACTCCAGCACCCAGGCAGATCCATCAGCCGGGCTTGGCAGCAACCTGGTGAAGGCTGCTGAATGCAAATCTGCAAGGCAGGGCTTGGGGCCAGGCAGAGGGACCTGGATGTTCACATTCTGTTCAAACGTTCCCCAATTCCAAGAGGTGATGGTCGTTCTGGTTACTCTTGCAACATTGTCATACCTTCTTTTTTCTCTTTCTTCAATTTTATCATTTCTTCCTTCTGAGTCCATCTGAGTCCCAGGCGAGACGGGAAGAACTCATGGCCAGTTTGGAGCGTGAGCAATGAGAACCATGGAAAGGAGGGGAACTGGTGTTTTCCTTCTCTTCTTATCCTGTCTTTTTTTTTTTTTAAATCCAGATACAATTCACGTTCTAGAAAATGTACCCTTTCCAACTATACAAATCAACTGTGTGTGCGTTTTTATAATATTCACAAAGCCGTGCAAATGTCACCACTCTGACTCCAAAATGTTCTCATCACCGCCAGAAGAAAGTCATTAGCTGTCACCTGTCACTCCCCCTTTCCCATCCTGTTAACTTCTCACCATAGCATTGTACACATCTTTTTTTTTCCCTTGAGATAGCATAAAATTAAGAAAATTTTAGTTCTAGAAAATTTTAAAGGACACGTAGAACCTCATCTTCGCAGACTTAACTCTATGGAACCATGCCTCTGTATATAGGGATGTAGGATTTACTATTTACAGTGTTTAGAACCATGCCTGGGGCATGCTAAAGGCTATAAATGTGTTTGCTAACCACATAGCTGAGTGGCAGTGTTATCAGGAGAGGTAGGATTTCAGGATTCATTATAGACACACAGATTCCAAGTTTTCTCTACAGGATCTAATGGAAAATCCCATCTGTTCAATTGAGGACAAACACCGGATTTGAAACACAAGGATGTCTCTAAGAAGGGGATGATTCCTTATTAAATATTGGAAAATATTCCTAACTTCCCACCAGAGAAAAGCCATGGAAAAAAACCAATTTCAAGAAAAATGCAGTCCAATGAAAGTGGAATTACAACATTTTGCTATAATTTCAAATAAGTGGATTCTTTCCATTTGATATCAGTTGTATTCCCACTGGGCACCTCAGTATCGATATTTCCTACTGACATCAGCAAGGAGCTCTGGGCGCGCTGGGCAGTCCTGCAGTGCACGGATATGCCACTCTCTCCTCTGCAGGATGGAGAGCTTTTAACAACGTAGGCCTATGACACAAGGTTTTTAGAATGAACTTAAAAATAATAATAAAGCCTAATTCAGCTTTTGGCATTAATTTCTTGATTGCTAACATGATGCATTTCTGTAAGAAGAGCTCATTTCACGACCTTTAAGGACACGATGTATCTAACCTGCAGGTGCTGGTGAGAACAGCAGAGCCAGCTGGAGGCTCTGGGAGGAATTCCATCTGGAAGGAAGCACGATGTGTCCAGAGGGCAGCAGGGTCTGGTGGAGTCAATGCTGGCGAGGGTGTGTGTATTGTGGCAAGACTCTGGACTAGGGTGCAAATTCGGGCCAGCAGATGGAGAGGCTGGAGCTTCCTGGGACTGAACCAGCAGGCAGGAGTCAGTCCAGGTGGGTGGCTTGGGCAGAGAGCAAGGGAAGCAGAATGCAGACCTACATGGGGACCCAGATTCCTGAGGTGGCTAAAGGTGGTGACTTGGCCCCAGGAGCTGGAGCTGGCCAGAGCAGAGCTGTAGCAGAGTTGCCCACCTGGGGCCAGGTGGGCTGAGGACAGAGAAGCCTCCTTAGCATGCAGAAGTACTGTAATATGAGTGCTGGCAGGGGGAGGCTGCAGGGGGCTCGGTTGGCTGGGGTTATGAGGACAGGTGAGTCTGAAAGAACATCTGATTGGTCTTTGCAGTGATGGGGTTATGAGCATTCACACCAGGTGGCCACTCTTCTCTGGTAGTGTTCCCACTTGGTCTGTAAATAAGGTCCATCTAGTAAGGACTAGATGTGTCGGCCAAGGCCATACTGGTGAGAAGACATCTGATGCTGGCTTCAGCATGTGACCTCTGGAATAAGGCAGGTGTGGGCTCAAATCCCAGCTTTATTACTTGCCAATGTCATGGCCTTGGGGTTGTTATTGATCCCTCTGGGACAGGGCTAATTAAAAGCACTGTTATAAGGATGCATGAGATAATGTTGGCAAAGAGCACCCATGGTTATAGCAGATGAAGCCCAGGAAGGTCATTCTCCCTGATTGCACTGGCTACCTACAATCAATGCCATGACCACAGCCATCTGCCTCGCCATTAGTTTACTGGCCCCCACATCCATGTTTCTTAACTTCTAAAATGTTTTGAGTCACAAACTCCTTTCAAAACCTGATGAAAACTCTGCCTACTCCCTCCACAAATATCCAAGCACACCTTTTGCAAGGGATTTCAGAGGGTTCACAGATACTCAAGTTGAGAATCCCTGCTCTTGAGTTCAAGGCTGGTTTTATAAGTGTCATTTTGCCAGTCACTGGCCATATGTGTGTGCAATCCTACCTTAACATTCTGATTTGTGGAACTGACTTGGTACCTGATACACACTGTGCTCTATGCATTGATTGATCGGCTAAGTAAGACCATGACTCTGGCATAGCCCATGAAACCCCTCTACTCATTTCTGGCAGCTATCTGGACAGCTTCTGAGCCTACAAAAAAACCCTGCTGCTTGGAAGTTAGGGGGCCCCTTCTCCTTTTTGTCCTGCTGAAACCGTCTTTCCACAGGGATACATCAAGTTATGATCTGAACATGCTGTGTTGAATTCTATCATAGGTAGACATCAAGTTATGATCTGGATCTGACCTGCCTTTATTTCTGGTTTCCCTTCTAATTTCCCCTTTCCACAACTTCATAAAGTCCCATGTTCTCCTCCCCAGTTGATATTTGGTGGGAATTCTGCATGAAGGAGACAATGAGATGGGATGGCTTGATAAGCAACAGAGTAGTGTGCATCAATAAAATAAGTAATGGGGAAGATCTTTAAGAGTTGATATGATATGATTTCCAGATTGGGTGAGGATATCTCAGGTGCAAAAGACTGTCAGAAAGGAAGAATAAGAATAGATGATTATATTTGCATATTGTGCAAAAGGAGGGACAGAAATGGCAAAGTAGAAGTTAGTCAAAGTGGTGACCTTTGGGGATTGGGTAAGAATGGGGTAGAGAGAAGGGATGGAAGATAGGTTGTTTGAGTATAATTTTGTATATAATTGTGATTTTTGCACCATACATATTCTAATGTTCAAAAATAGAGTTTAGTTTTTTTTTTTGTTTGTTTGTTTGTTTAGAGAGGAAGGAGCAGTGGGTGAGGGAGAGAGAGAGAATCTTAAGCAGGCTCCATGCTCAGTGCAGAGCCTGACACGGGGCTCGATCTTACGACCCTGAGATCATGACCCAAGCCCAAATCAAGACTCAGATGCTTAACTGACTGAGCCACCAAGGTGCCCCTCAAAAATAAAGTTTAATATGAAATGATAAAAAGAAAGCAAACTCTAGTATTAAAAACATAAGCTAATTTAGCTGTGTGTCAAATTGATAATTCTAACTGTACAAGAGAAAATTTAATTCAAATAACTTTGAACTTGGCTAATGAGATTTGTTATTGCAAGAGGCATAACTGCTGTAATTATGTAATTTCAAATTACTTGTAAATATTTTGGGATAGATAAAAGACATGAATCTGTCCATGTTGGGGTCCAGGGCTCTCACTGTGGAAGAGGGAGCTGTGAATATGGGATGGGGCAGATGGGGAGGAGCCTGTGGTGTTGGGTTGATCCAGAAGTATCAGAGTAGAATGTGTATCTATCGGTTATTTGGGACCAACAGCACAGAGGTGCAGTGACATTCCGGTTATGATGGGCACACCTACCACCCAGATACTGGCTTCTAAATACCGTCCTCCACTAAAGGGAATCAGAACTCTTGGAGAGATGGCTGCTGTCTGCAGGGAGGCTTACTGAAATCAGGAATGTCTAACCTCAGAAGCCAGGGGGTTGCTCCTTGGCTGGTAGGAACCTGTGAAATCACAGGAGCAGGCAAGGAGGGGCTCCCAGTAGAGTCCATCTATCAAAACAGTAACTATGTATGGCAACAACACCTGGGTGGTGTTCATGCCCAAACTATTAATAAAGGGGAAATGATCAGGCAAATCCAGAATGCCAGACATTCTGCAAGACAACCAGCTTAGACTCCATTTAATGTCAGGAAAAACAAACACACCACGGTGGTAGATGGAGGACTGTTCTAAAATAAAAGAAATTAAGAAAAAAAAATGAAAACAATAAAATATGGTGAAAGAAGCTTAACTGGATCCTGGGGGCAAAAACTACCACCTCTGTAAGAGGCATGCTGGGACAAATGGGGAAGGTGAACAGAGCTTCAGAATGGAGGGTGCTTTTCTGTTCTGATTTCTATTTGTGGGTGCACTCATGACGTGTGGTCCCCTTGGGAATAGTGCTCCCAGAACTGAGCATCCAGCCTGTTGGGGGCCTGGGGCTTCCTCCATCCCTGTCAGCTGGGAGGGTCCCAGTGGCTGGCAGGAGCCTACCAGTTCTCTGCATGTCAATGTGTCCTTCCCTGTAGTCCTGCCTCATTGGGGGGGACCAGGTCATTCCCCTGCTCCTGCTCCAGCTCTGGATCTGCTTTATTCTATCATCCCATAACCCCTCCAGATCCCTGGAATGTACGGAAGAAGATTTTACTGGTGTAGCCAAGTCCTTGCAGCCAGGCCACACCTTTTTTTCAATGGGTGGGTTTCTGCCTCATAAAACGCCTTCACGTGTAAGCTGGTCATAATTTTCACTTTTCCAAACAGCCCTGTTTCCTCACTTCCTCCATGGGGGGTTGGATCAATGTGCCAGGATGAGGCAGGGATTCTGAATTCCCAGACCTTGTGGGGTTGAGTCTCCCCTAAAGGGCCATCGCGGGCATATGAAAGGAGTCCATACTGGGGGAGTTAGGGATTGGGGTCTTCGTGAGCTAGTTGTGTATCCTTGGGCTCCGTGGTTGGTCACCTTGGGTCAGTGGACTTGGTGCTTCTTTGTGGCACCGTGGCAAACACCGGAGTCACCTGTGGACCAGGAACAGCAAAGGAAAATCAACACCACCAAACACGTGGCTGGCTCCAGATCCTGGGGGCTCTTGTCCAGCAGGCCTGGGCGGGGCCTGCAGGCATGTACTTTTAGAAAGTTCACGGGTCTTCTGACACATGTGTCTGTTGGAGAGCCACCAGACCAGAATGACATCCAACAGAGCTCTTTCCAGGGGAGGGGCTGGTAAGTGACTTCCAAAACGTCTCCGAGGCTCAGAAAAACAACAGCAAAGGAGTGACTCAGTGCTTGGGTCATGCACATTCTTCCCGAGTGAGGCTGAGCCACCCCAGAGCCCCTGCTCTGCGCTCCCATCTGCTGTTCCCCCAGATGCATGACACCCCCTCCACTGGGTGGTGAGGGGGGATGTTTTCATGTTCGCTGGCCGGCCCTGGGCCTTCCAAGGGGTCATTTGAGCCTGAGTGGGACTGTTAAAGAAAAATAGTGGAGGGGATGAAAAATGGGCTTGATTTCAAAGAAGTGTGTTTGCAGACAGGGGAGGGCAGGCTTCCCGGGCAGGCTTTGCCTCCGAGTGCTGAGTCACGACCCACCGCTGGCTCAGCACTGTTTCACAATCAGCCTCGGGGTTCACTTGCATCAAGCCCATTCCAAGAAAAAGCCCAAGCCTGGCCTAGCAACGTGCTTTTTTGGTGTGTTAAACACAAAGACGAACTGTTCAAAATATGAGAGAAAACAGTCTTGCAAGTGTTATGGGCGGGTTTCCTAAGAATTCCTTGGAGATTTTGGACCTCATTTTTTTCTCTGGTTCTATTAGTTTGGAATACTGTAGCCCAAACAGTTAGCTGCCCTGGAAAACATTTATCTAGCTCCTAGTTGCTCCCTACCTGGTATCTCAGGCAAACACCTGGGCCCTTCTCTGAGAAGCCCAGGGGAAGGTCACTGATGTTCACGTGGGAGGGACTGGAGACCCGCCTGGGGTCCGGTGTCCTGACGTGTCCATGGTTTCTGCAGCTACTTGCTCTCCTGAATGACACCTCCTGGCCCACCTGGGCCTACCAGGCAATGTCTTTCCACCTCACCTTTTGAGATTTGGTCCCTCTGAACAGGAGTCTGTAGCTTATGTTGACATCGGTGAGAAAGCAGAGCCAAAGGTTTCATTAAAATATGGACTGAACAGGTGTACAGGTTAGACGGTGACCTCTGAAAGGTACATCCACGCCCTGATGACAAGTACCTGGGAATGTTACTTTAATAAAAAAATGGAGTAAGTAAAATATACAAAATTTAAGGAGAGTCTTTGAGGTGAAGAGATTATCACAGTTTGTCTGGTAAGTCCTAAATCCAGTGACAAGTGTGCTTGTAGGGACGCCCAGAAGGTGGACTGGAGTGAGGTGACCACATGCCAAGGGACGCCTGGGGCCACCAGAAGCTGGGAGAGGCAGGAAGGGCCGTCACCCAGAGCCCGTGTATGTGGCTCTGCTGCCAGCTTCACCTCACGTTCTGGCCTCCAGAACTGTGAGAATTTCCGTTGTTTGAAGTCATTCCGTTTGTGGTAATTTGTTATGGCAGCCCCAGGAAAAGAAAACAACGGGTGTGTGCACACACATGCGTGCGCGCGCGCGCACACACACACACACACACACACACACCCTGGTGAGCGTGCTACACACACAAGACCTGGACTCTTGATGGGAGCCAGAGGGCAGCTAGGATGGAGGGTGTGGCAGACACCTGGACCATCTCCTCTTGGAGCCTATACCTCCCTTCCACCCAGGCCCTTCATTCTGCCCAGCAGATGCCCACTAGTCGGCCTCAGTCTCCAGGTTGCTGCCCAGGAACGTCACATCCTGCCCTCAGTTCTGTGCCTCGGCACACCCCCACAGCTGAAGGGGCTCAGCTGACTGGTCCGAGGTCCATCGCCCTGACCCCTAGGCCACTCCCTGAGGGGGTCACTGTCCTGTGGTTCCAGGGACTTTCTCCTTCTGGAAGCAGCTCAGCCCTCCTGTCATGTCTGCCTCTGAGGACCCCATGCTGCCCCGAGTGGCCCCTGATGTCTCACAGACTACATGTCCCTGTCACACAGCTGTCCTCTGAGCCTTTTATTTCCCCTCCTTGAAATATGTTCTGTGTCTCTGTCCTTTATCATTTGGATTTTAAAGATGACTTGAGCCATTTTGGATTTTGATGAAGAGTCTTGATGATTTTTCTTATCCACTTTTAGGTGTTGGGGATGTCAATGTTTCCTTCCTGAGACTGAAAACGTAAAGGTTTTCAGCACATTATTACAGCTATTATTATGTTCTGAATGTTGTTCTGAGGGTAATAAACCCTAAATTTACCATGACTATTATATCTAGAATACGAATATAATACCTGGAGATCACGCATTTTGTCACTATTTTATCTCCCAGCCTTTAGAGTTTGACATTCCCTGAAAGGGTATTTTCTTTTAATACAGCTTTTGATAAGACAGTTCTAGTTAGAACAAGTACTTCTTTTTTTAAAAAAAATATTTTTTAAAATTTATTTGAGGGAGAAGGAGAGAGAGAGCGTGAGAGAACACAAGCTGGGTGGGGGGACAGGCAGAGGGAAAGGGATCCACAGACATTCCGCTAAGCAGGGAGCCCAACTTGGGCTCCATCCCAGGACCCCAGGATCACGACCTGAGCTAAAGTCAGATGCTTAACCGACTGAGCCACCCAGGGGCCCCTAGAAGAAATACTCTAAAGAAAACTAGAGAGATAAGTGAGTCATGACTTCACAAGGGGCCAGGTGAACCATAACTATCTCTTTTCTGTTTCATGTCAGCTCCTACCATGGCTATTAATTGAGAAGAGTATCCTGGAGTTCTGATTGTTTTTGCTCCTTTATGAGGGCATAGGAAGACTTGTTTTAGTCGGGATTAACCACTGTTAGCCTCACTATGGCCCTCCAGTTCACAGAGCAATGGGGATTCTTTTCATTCCAGTCTGAAATTTATCTGCTGATTTTCTGCATGCACTAAATGCATTCCCTTCATCTCCTTCCCCATCCATCATGGTGGAATGCTCCAGTCATGGGATCTGATGAGAAAGGTCAGATGGGACACCTGTTGGACATACTACTTTGTCAAATAATAACCAGAAAGAAAATAATTGAAAGAAGACAGACAGGAATTCATTACTAATTATAGAGCAAGGCCATCTTGGCTTCAGATGCAGAGTTCAAGAGAAGTATATTTGCGAAGTAAGTAGTATTAAAAAAGTTTATGTTTACAGGTTGGACATAGTTCATATGTTCTGTGAGACTTCAGAATTATAAGCCATCAAGGAGATGCTACGAGAGACCAAAAATAATTTTATCTTTCATCATGGGTAGCTTCACTCTTAAAATAAAGTCTTCCCAGCCGTGATGTCATTTAATTACTAATAAAAGCAATTATATTTCCATCTTGCAATGCTCTCAAATATTTATTCTTAGAGCCTTAAAGCCAACGGAATTCACTGCATTACTTTGGGCTGACTGCAGAGTCCTGAAATCAACGACCAAACTTGTCCTTTGAAACAAACAGACATCAATTAATGGTGGGTCCCCCAGGGCTGCTGTTGGAGACAGGCTAATGGGCACATCCAGAAAGACAGATGCTACCTTGGCTCCAGAACCTTCCCCCATTTTATGACTTGCTACCACCCATGGCCAAGGCGTTTTGCTAAAGAGTAGTTTGTAGTTTGTTTATTCAGTTTTTCACTCCTGCTTTTAGGAAACTCAGAGACAAGCTTACTGTTCACGGACAGTGATAATTTCACACCCACATTCTCTGCTCCTTGAGGATGGTCTCTCTTCTGCTTTGATCTTACATTTTATGTGATGTTCTTCAACAGTGTGGGACACCAGGGCCCAGCTAGGAACTGGCCTTCATTTTCTGATAGAGGGGTGAAGCAAGCCAAGTGGGGACAAGGAGCTTTGGCAGACTGGGCTACTGTGGAAAGTTCTAGAAATGGGGTAGTTGTGCAGTAAGCATTGTAGGCACGCCTCTCCCAAAGTGCCTCTGGTTCGTCCAACATGCATTCCCCACTCCCACAGCACCCCCATGACCCTTGCCCCAGCCTCCCACCCCCCACCTCAACCCCTCTGCTCCCAGGATTACACATGGAGACAGCTATTGCTCTCCCTGCAGAGGGGCCGTCTTGTCTCGCTGATGAACCCTGGCTGGGCTGGACTGCTACTGAAACAAAAAATAATGTGTGGTTTTATTACCAAATTCTTGAACAGTTTATATGTATTCATAATGGGAGATAAGGTGAGTAAAATAACCCCATGTCCATAATTCTTCTGAAACGTCTGTTTTCAAAATATTGTTTTACCCAGAGGGTGCCACCTTCAAATAGTTGAAACAACTTCTAGAAGGGCCAGGCTGTCAAGCTTGAGTTTACTGTATGAATTGTAGTTGAACCCTGCAAATATGATTCACTCAATTGCCATCCTTTTCTTCATGTCCATATTTCCGAAATAGCTTTTCCTAAGTAAGGTCCAGAACCACTTGCTTTCGAATCATCTAGAAATCTGTTTGGGTTTGCTCCAAACCTCCTCAACTGGAAATTTTCTGTATAGAACTTGAGTTTAACAGGCTCCAAAAAGATACTAGGTCAATATACATTTTGAGACCCCCTATATCAGGAGTTGGCAAATATTTTCTTTAAAGGCCTAGATAGTAAATGTTTTAGGTTTTGTGGGCCATAGGTCCTGGTAACAGCTAAACTCAACCATAGTAAAACACAGATAAATGGACATGGTTGTGTTCCAATAAAACTTAATTTACAAGAATAAGAGGTGAGCTAGACTTGGCCCCTGGGCTGTAGTTTGCCAACTCATAAATTAGACAGTGAGTTTAGAGAGTGGAGACCATATCTATCTTGCTTACCATTGCACAGAATTCAGCCAAATCTGCATCATAAAATAATCACTTAGTAAACACTGAGTGCATGAATGAGTGGACCTTGACTTCTTAAGGTTGTCTAAAAATTTACGTTAACTACAATTCACTCTTTCTGGGGTGCAAGTCTAGTATTTCGGCAAATGCATCATCATGGAACCACCACTGCAATCAGGATAGAGAGCTGCTCCACCCCCGCACCAAGTCCCCCAGCTGCTCTTCATAGTCACACTGATCTGTTCTCTGTCATTACAGTTAGTTAGGTTTTTGCCAAAAGATCAAATACATAGAATAATGCTGTGGGTAGTTGTTTGAGTCTGGCTTCTTTCACTTAGTACAGAACAATAGCGATTCATTGATACATATATTGTATGTATCAGTAGCCTGGTCCTTTCATTGAGGATCAATATTCTGTTGTATGGGTGGATCAGTTTGTTCACTCATTTGCCCACCGAGGGAAACTTTGGTTGTGTTCAGCTTTTGCCAATTAGAAATAAAACTGTTATAAACACTCCTGTACAGGGTTGTTTTTTTGTCTTGTTTTGTTCATTTTTTCCCTTAATTTAATTTTTTCAGTGTTCCAAGATTCATTGTTTATGCACCACACCCAGTGCTCCATGCAATATGTGCCCTTCGTAATACCCACCACCAGGCTCACCCAACCCTCATCCCCAGTCTCTCCAAAACCCTCAGTTTGTTCCTCAGAGTCCACAGTCTCTCATGGTTCTTCTCCCTCTCCAATTTCCTCCAATTTCACTTCTCCTCTCCATCTCCCAATGTCCTCCATGTTATTCCTTATGTTCGACAAGTAGGTGAAACCATATGATAATTGACTCTCTCTCCTTGACTTATTTCACTCAGCATAATCTCTTCCAGTCCCGTCCATGTTGATACAAAAGTTGGGTATTCATCCTTTCCGATGGAGGCATGATACTCCATTGTATATATCACCACGTCTTCTTCATCCATTCATCTGTTGAAGGACATCTTGGCTCTTTGTGGACACATGTTTCATTTCTCTTGGGTAAGAAATTCAGAGTGGATAGTTGAGTTGAATGGGAAGAGCCTGTTAAACTTTATTGGAAATTGAAATTGCTTTGGAAAGCTGTCTGATTTTGATTCCCACAAGCAATGTGTGAGATTTCCACTTGTTCTATAACCATGCAAGCGCTTGATATTGTCCATTCAAAAAACATTGTAATCATTCTGGTAAGCATGCTTGAGGATCAATATTCTGTTGTATGGGTGGATCAGTTTTCTGTGGTATCTCATTGTGGCTTCAATATGTATTTTCTTAAGGAGGAACGATGTTGAATATCTTTTCATGTGTTTATTTTCCACTTGCATATCTTCTTTGGTAAAGTGTCTGTTTAAATTTTGTCCATTTAGAAAAAAAATTGTTTTGGTTGAATTTTGAGAGTTGTTTATATATTCTTGAAACAGGTTCATGGTCAGTTACATGACTCACAAATATTTCCTCTCAGTAAGTGGCTTGTCTGCTCTTTCTCTGCCATAAGACAGATGTTTTGGAATTTGCATGATGTCCAGTTTTCCCCCGTTTTCTTTTATGGATTGTACTTTCATTATCCTAACAAAGACCTCTTTGCTTAACACATGGTCACAGATTTTTTTTCCTGTGTTTTTTCTAACCACTTTATAGTTTTACATGTTACGTTTATGTCTATGACCCACTGACTTAAGTTCTATATGAGGTGGCAGATGTAGATCAAGGCTTATGTTTTGCATATGGATGTCACGTTTTTCCAGCACTATTTGCTGAAGACTATCCTTTCTTCCTTGAGTTGCTTTTTCACATTTGTTGAAAATCAATTGACCATATCCATGAGGGCCTATTTCTAAGCTCTCTCTTCTGTTCCATAGATCTACAATGTCTATTTATTTTTACCCTTCTTTAATTCTTGGTATTAATAACTTGTATCTCCTCTCTCTTTTTTCTTTATTAGTCTGGCTAGAGGTTTTATTAACTTTATTGGTCTTTCTAAAGAACGAGCTTTTGGTTTATTTTTGTCCACTGTTTTTTTCTATTATAAATTTCACTGATTTCTGTTCTGATTTTTGTTATTTCCTTCCTTTATTTGCATTTAGGTTTAATTCATTCTTCTTTCTTTATTTTACTAAGGTGAAAATTTAGATTAATGGTTTTAAATATATTTCTCTAAAATATACATGTAATGCTATAAATTTTCCTCTAAGTATGATTTCTCACTGCATCAAATACATTTTTGTTTTATTTTCATTTTCTCCTAGTTCAAAATGTTTTTTTATGACTTCTTTGAGACTTCTTTGACTCATTAGTTATTTAGAAGGCTATTGTATAATTTCCAAATATTTGGGAATTTTCCAGTATGCTATCTGTTACTGATTTTCAGCTTAATTTTATTATAGTCTGAGAATATACTTTGTGTGATTTCTATCTTTTAAAATTTGTTAAGGTGTATTTTATGCCCCAGAATGTAGTCTATCTTAGTGAAAGTTCTGTGTGTTTTTGAAAGGAATGTATACTCTAATGTTGTTGGATGTCAATTAGGCCAGGTTGATTGATAGTGCAGGTCAGGTCATTTACTTCCTTCTTATTTTCTATCCTCTCTGTCTGTTGATTACTGAGAGGGGGATGTTGAAATCTCCAGCTTTGTGAATTTATCGATTTCACCTTTCAGTTCGATAAGGTTTTGCTTTGTGTATTTTTCCATCCTATTATTATGTGTATACATGCTTAGGATTGCTGTCTTCCATAAGAATTGACCTCTTATCATTACATAGTGTCTCTCTTTGTTCCTGATAATCTTCCTTGTTTTGGGAATTTGGCTTTGCGGAAGCTAATGTGGCTACTCTAGCATGTCCTAGGTTATATTTATGGTATATCTTTCTTCATTCTTCAACACCCAATGCTTTTGAGTCTTTCCTTATTACTTTATTTTATTTTATCTATTTATTTTTTAAGACTTTATTTATTTATTTATTTGACAGACAGAGAGTGAGGAGAAAGAGAGAGCACACAAGCACAGGGAACAGCAGAGGAAGAAGCAGAAGCAAACTCTCTGCTGAGCAGGGAGACCGATGCAGGACTCGATCCCAGGACCCTGGGATCATGACTTGAGCTGAAAGGAGATGCTTAACCAACTGATCCACCCAGCACCCCCTGAGTCTTTTTTTTTTTTTAAATATTTGTTTATTTATTTATTTGAGAGAATGAGAGGGAGAAGGCATGTGTGTCTGCATGAGTGGGGGGAAGGGCAGAGAGAGAGAGAGAGGAAGAGAATCACAAGCAGATTTCCTGCTGAGCGCAGAGCTGGACTTGGGGCTCAATCTCATGACCTTGAGTTCATGACCTGAGCCAAAATCAAGAGTCGTTTGCTTAACCTGAGCCTCCCAGGCACTCCTGTATTTGAGTTTTTATATTTAAAATGTTTCTTATGGCTAGCATAAAGCTGAGTCCTTTTATTTTCTCTTAATTTACTTTGACAGTCTCTTTTATTTGTTGTGTTTGGATCATTTGCATTTAAAGTGATAATTCAGGGGTACATGGATGGCTCAGTTGGTTAAATGTCTGACTCTTGATTTCAGCTCAGGTTTTGATCTTATGGTCATGATCTCAAGCCCTGCATTGGGCTCTGTGCTGGGCATGGAGCCTACTCAAATAAATAAATAAATAAATAAATAAATAAATAAAATTAAAGTGATTGTTCATATACAGGCATCCTTGCTTTGTATAGTTGTGTAGAGCTGTAGAAATGACCATGGAAGCTGAAACCACACGGAATGATCTCAATCATCAATGTAAAAAATATGATGGTTTCATGAACTCTAAAACTATATTGTCAAAACGTTAAAAACTCTCATATATTTGGTTACCAATATATAGGAAAATGAAAAAAAATAGTAAAACTAATATTTACTTAGAGTACCATAATGTAAAACATTAGGAACATTGAGAATTGAAGTGTTTCATTCTTTGTCAAAAACTATCAAGTATGTGAACAGTGCTTGCCTTCTTCTCACTTACAACTTCTGTAGGCTCTGAGATCCTCTCTGTGCTTTAGCAGGTTGCCATTTTGATCAGCCTCCAACATTTTCTCCTTTGCTTTTGTATGTCATGACATACCTCGGGGTGTTGATCCAGCACCATAACACTGGGAAATCCTCATCGTCTTTGTGAGAACCACTGTCCTCATGTGCATTGCACGTGTGCCTCACTAATTTCCTGGTTCGCATGTGGAGCCCCTTCGTGACAGCAGTGCCAGCGTTGCCATGGTCATCTACTTCTTCTATAAATCCATTCATGTTCCACTTGAATTTTTCCTGAACAAATTACTTCTCACTTATTTCATGCACTCTCATGTACATTGGCCAATTTCCTCTTTTGATTATCTATTCTTGGGTGTCTTGGTGGCTCAGTTGGTTAAGTATCTGCCTTTGGCTCAGGTCATGATCCTAGGGTGCTGGGATCAAGCCCCACATTGGGCTCCCTGCTCAGTGGGGAGACTGCTTCTCCCTCACCATCTGCCTCTCTCCTCACTCATGCTCTCTCCCCCATCACTCTCTCTCTCTCAAATACATAAATAAAATCCTAAAAAAAAGATTATCCATTCTTTGTAAATACTGCATGGTTTTATCACTGGAACAAAAGGAGACAACAGAAATAGACAACTTTGCTATCCATGAAACCATGGGCAAAAGAGTGATCATTCACCATAGATTCTGGAAGAAATGATGATATTGGTGGCTGATGTGACGCATGTCATTATTTATGTCAGGGTCTGCACACAGGAGATCCAGTGGTGAAGCCTGTGCTCTATGCAATTCCTCATAGTTAACGTGCCATGGGAGCTGAACATAGAAGAGTGTTTTGGGGGGCTGGTATCACTGAACTCAATTGTTCTTGTCTCCCTTTGTGCTTCTCCTCAGAGTCTGTGTCTGACAGTAACTCAGCTATTGTCTACTAGTATTGTGGATGGAGTCTTAACCAGGTGGTTTAGGGAATGGGGGAGGGGATTGCATCACACACTGGATGAGATGTCACTGCTGCTATTTGGAAATGTCATTCCCAAGATGAAGGCTTTGTTCTGTAAGGAGGAAGTTTTAGTTGGATTAGACACTCCTTCCTTCCTCCTATAAGGACCATGAGAAGTATCAGGGTTACTCCCTTTGCATTCACCCAATCCTCTCTGTAAAAGCTGATTGGAGTTCCTGGTGGAAAAACCTGAAGAAGTGCGGGTATTTCTCTAAAATTGTGCCCTCAGGAGCTCCTCACTCAGGATCCCACACTCAGAGTCCAGCAGTTCCTCAAAATTCCCTATCTTAATGTTCTTACTGGCTTGTGGCATCTGGTAATTTCTGCTCCAAGTTAGTCAATCTAAGGTCCTCCATCTCCTCAGGGCACCTATTATTTCAGATGTCAGGGTGGTGGTTTGCCCCCAGACCTTGGTTCTCTGAATGGTCCAAGAAAAGTAGCCAATATTCAGTTCATTCTGCTTTTCTTATTACAAGGATGGAATGCTAAGCTCTTTACATGTCCAGCTAAAACCAGAAGTCCAGCAAAGTCATGTTGGAGTTTCCTTCTCAGCTTCCTGGTTGTGAGGCTCACAGAGAAAGCGAGGTCACAAGTGGAAAGCCATTAACTAGAACCATTAGCAACCTGGTTCTAGTCAGATCCAAAGGGTTCAAGAAGGGCTGGAGTCATTCCCTGTCATAGACAAGATCTCTGGAATCTTTTCCGTAAGAAGCCTGGGAGCATCTACAGGACACTCCAAATCAGTCCACATGCCTTGTTAAACACCTACAGTGGTTGCATCTAACCACATCTTACCATTCCCAATGTGTGCCCTGAAATGCTGTTTTTGGGAGATGTTAATCAGAGTCATGGGATGTTGGGGCAGGCAAGGGTGGAAACTAGGAAACTAGTTTGGGAAACTGGGTTGTACCTTGTGGAAAACTCTGATTCCAGGGTTCCAATCCTTGTACCAAGCTGGATTCTGGGACTGAGGGAAAAAGGTGGGAGGGTTCACTGAGCAAGTCTCCTCCGAGCCATTAATAGGGATTTGACTGTGTCTTGGGTGAATCAAAGGATTCTAAAGACATGAATTGATGTGGCCAAATTAAATACCTATATAAAAAATCTTGAGGAAAAAAGAATCCAAATGTGTACTAGATTAACTGAAGCAGATAAAACAATCAATGCCCTTAAAGATCACACAAGAGGTCACTACCCTGGGAAAGCTTTGAAAATTAGAAAACTTTGAAAGTTAGAAAATCACAGTCTGAAGGCAGAGGCTGTGTCCTCCTGAACTGCACTGCCGAAAAGAAAGAATGTTCACCAATTATCTGATTTGGAGGGAGCTTCCCTGTCAGGGTACAGGAGTGTCTTCTAAAGCATATGATAAGAGCAGTCACACATGAAGGTGTTAACGTATGACACCTACAAAATACAAGCCAAAGTTCTTTTGGAAAAATTTTAAGGATTCACTGGCTATTATCCAAGGCAGCTTATTTTCCAAGAGAAAAAGGTCAAGATAATGCATTGAGTGCTCTTTTGGCTGAGAGACCCCCACACAACTTAAAAAATGAGAGTTCTTATCTGAGACCAAAAATATTGAGGAAGAATTTTAAAGGTTTCTAAAGTATCTGTCTGTCCTGCTGTTGCTGATGGGGCATTTGGCAGACCTGAGAAAGCAGGAGCACTGGGGCTGTGGCCGATGGGGGTTCAGGGTTCAAGGCCCTGGGGCAAGAGCCTCCACTAGGTCTGTCCTATCCCTACGTGGAAGCTGTTCACTGAACATGAGAAGGAGGGGCTGGCTTTGATCCAACCTTGCCAGGGAACGGAGGGCGGTTGGCCTGGCCTCCATCTTCCTTTGTCAGATGGCACAGATTCCAGGAGCCCTGGGGTGGGGGGCAACCTCTGGGAGGAGGACTCTGTTCTTCCCCAGATTGTAGATCAGAAGAAAAAAACTGCCTAGGGTTCTTCCCCACTTAGGAGCCCACCTCGTCCAGTACATCTTCTCCTGAGGTGCAGAGAAATAGATCTATACCAGGCACCATCCATACAGCATGAAAGTAGAAATGTGTTGCTTCTGAGTTGTCTCCACCTTCAATGAGGCTGCGTCTGAAGATCCAGGACCATAGTAAGGCACTTTTCTCTCTACCAAAATAATTTTTGTTTTTTTCTTTTTAGTTTTACTGCTGTTAGTTTTTATTGGCCCAAATGGAAACTTGATAGGATTTTGTTATTTTTAGATAATGTTTTATAAGTGGAGATTATTTAAATGTGACTCATAAATTACTTGATTCCATTTTATTTTATTTGAAGATAGTGCAATTAGAGTATCTTTACTGTTGTTAACAAGTCCACAAAAATCATCCAAAAGCATGGCAAGAATTTTATTTTGAATAGAATAATTTTGAAATTTGCTTTATTTTGGTTTCACTGTTGTTAAGTAACTATATAACATCTCAAATGGAGATTTGATTCACAATTTCTAGGATGGTGTTTTATAAATATATATTATACAAGTGTGAATCTTATTAGTCAGTTGTTTCTATCCTATCTTATTTGTAGATGGTACAAAAGTGTTTTTCTTACTGCTATTTAACAATATCTTCTATTGATCCAGAAAGAGTAAAGTTTTGTCTCCCTTCGAAAGTAATGTTGCATTTGTCTTATTTGACTTTGATTCTGTAGTTAAGTAACTATACAAGTGCTCAAATGGAAGCTCAGTAGAATTCTAGTTCTTAGGATAATATTTTATGTTTTAAATATTTATTTATTTATTTTAGAGAGAGAGTGGCGGGGAGGGGCAGAAGGCGAGGGGGAGAGGTTCCCAAGCAGACTCTGCTAAGCGTGGAGTCAGATGCGTGGTTTGATCTCATGACCCTGAGATCACGACCTGAGCTGAAACCAAGAGTCATTTGCTTAACTGACTGAGTTAAGCACTGAGCCACCCAGGCCCCCCTAGGATAATGTTTTATGAATGTAGCTTACTTAAAAGTGAATTTCCCAAGTGCACTCTTTCTCCTCTAACGTGTGTAAGGGGAGTACTTCACTTGTTCAACAAAGCTCATGGCAGTGTAGTGTAGTGAGAATTTCATGTGAGCTTTCTCATGTTTGGAGGTATTTGAAACTTAAAGTTGATTTCTGCTTACCAAAGGAAGAATTTACTCTAGTTATAAGATAACTAAACAAAATTTGATTTTAAAATATAATTTTGGAAACTTTGATATGGCCAAAGATCCCTCCTTCTGTATTCATTATGAATGGTAGGGTGTATGTAGAGAGGGGTGTGGTTGGGGTTATGGAGGATCCTACAAAAGCTTTGGAGTTTGCTCCTCAGTTTCACCCTTAGAACTGAGGAAGAATGACCTGAAAGAGGCCCCAGTGCCCAAAGCTAGAACAATTTTGGCAACAAAATAGATAATGTAATATTGGATTATAACATACTATGTAAAGTAATCACACATGACTCCATGCTGGTGTAAATAAAAAAATTGAATAAAGATATGAGAGAGAAGAAACAAGTCTTCCTTGCAGAAGAACTCAAAATCAGAGATATATAACTCCCTTTCCCAAAAGAGGAGCTGAAAATCCTCTCTCCCTTCAAGTGGGCAGACATAATGACTGGCTCCCAAAAAACAAAGTAGGGAAAGGAAAGGTCCTAACACTACAGTGAAGAGGCCTCACAGATACACCTTAAGTAAGTGATCAAGGGTAGGATCTCCAGTGACAAGTCACACTGATATCATGTCCCTTTTGATGGGATAAGTTCACTGCATCTCCATGGATTCTTTCCCCAAATCCATGACCCCAGTCTTATCATGAGAAACTATTAGACAAACCCAAATTAAGGGGCCCTGCAAAGTGCCCTACCAACACTCTTCAAGTCTATGAGATCACAGAAAGGAAAGATGTATGGACAGGACATCACAGATCAGAGAAGGCTGAGGAGACATGATTGACTAAATGCATTCAGGAAAAGGGTATTAGTGGAAATACTGGTGAAAACCAATAAAACCTGGAATTTAATTGAGAATAATGCACCAATGTTAATTTCTTAGTTTGGACAAATGTGCCTTGGTCATATAAGATGTTAATGTTTGCATAAACTTGGAAAAAGGCATACAGGAACTCTCTGTACTGTCTGCAAATTTTCTATAAATCTAAAATTATTCCCAAATTAAAATCTGTTAGACTTCTGAGCCCAGAAAAGATGGTGTAGGCTCATCTCTCTGCTGTTCCTGCTAAGCACAGCAAAACCCTGGACAAAGGCAATAGACAATTGACCCTAAGGTGACTCTGAATATCAAAAGGAAAGGACTGACTAGTTGGGGGCCTGGCTGGCTCAATCAGTTAAGGATCGGACTTTTGGTTTTTTGACTCAGGTCATGATCTCAGGGTCAGGAGATCCAGTCCTACCTCAGGCTCCATGATCCTTCTGCTCCTTCCCCCACTTATGCTAGCTCTCTCTCTAAAATAAATAAGTAAATAAAGAAATAAATAAAATTTAAAAAAAAAGATACAGAACAGTTCCATCACAAGACTCTCTTGATCTACCCTTAAAACAACAAGAAAAAAAAAAAAGACTGACTATGACCCTCAGGGATTGAGGAATAACAAGTTGATGTGTTCTCTGGGTTTTAAAATTTTTTAATTTAAAAACAATTTTTCTTCATGTCCCATATATCCCAGGCTACATGCTAGGGGATCCTGAAATTCAGAACTGCCAGGAGAAGTAGACAACAGAAAAACTAAGACAGTCTTGGTCTTTCTGGCCAAAAGACCAGGAAACAGACTTCCCAGCAGGACAGAAAATTTTTTGGCAATAACCCTGTGCCCCAACTGAATAGCATGGATGCCTCCCACCTTCCACCCCAAGATGGTGTCGGCAGAGCCTGAGATCAGAGGGCAGATACCTACTCCTGTTCCCCACTCTGGGCAGGAACTGAGGACCTGGAGAGACATTCCTTTTCCTCACTGTTTTAGTGTCAGTGAAGGCAAACAGGAGATTCTAGGTTTCCTCTCTCACGGCAGCTGGTGTCCACCCCTCCTCCCAACTTAGAGACTGAAAGGAGAATTTCAGATGGGAGGGAGCTGCAGAAAGGGATTTTTTAAAACCTGCATAAGAAGTCCTGGGCAGACATCTGACCACTCAAACATGAAACCGCCCTTAATAAACATACCAGAAGGTTTGAGAACTGGACACGGCCTCTGAGCAGTGTACAAAGTAGACCAGAATAGCACTACAAGGGCTCCAATCCAGATTGTCACTGGAACTACAGCCCACGCACATAGGCCAGGACCTGTGCACTAAATATAGACTGAGTGATGGCTGTTAAAATAGGAGATTCATAGAAGATCCAGATTGCCTAATGCACTATTCAGATGTCCAAGGTACAGCAGAAAATCACTCATCATAACAAGGTGTTCACTGGAATGTGCACTGGACAGACTTGCATGATCACACAGGTATCCCTGGGACAGAATACCTCCCTGTGCATCAGTGTTCTAAAGTTTCTAATGTCTCTAATGAGAGTGCCCTTGGACACCTGCTTTGGGGAGGTGAGGAGTAGAGACCCTCATGGCTACTTGCGGGGTGTGGGAGGCAGGGAACTGAGAAGGGTGAAGGACAGTCAGGTAGCAAAGGAAGGGAGGGTTGGATTAAGGAGCTCACACCATCACTTTCCAACAACATTGAAACAAAATCTTTCCTTGGGTTCTTTACACCATTGACCATTTTCTATTGAAAATACTCTTGTGTTCATGGCCCAAAGCAATAAACAGACACTTGATCATTACTTGGATGTCTCTTCTGAATTGATGGAAGGATGAATGATTTGTCATTCCTAAAGAACTAAATTCATAAGTCTCCATATTAAATTTCACGACAGAAGGATGCTGCCCCACTTTCACATCTCCTGTAAAACCTACAGCTCATGCTCCTTTGATCTGCAGCGTCCCCTCTGTCCTCAGCTTTGTCTGAGAAATTCGATATTTGGGAGACAGATCTTGTCTATTCTTTTTTTTTTAAATAATAAGCAAACTTTTCAAACACTTTAAGGTCATTAAGAAGCAAAATACCTTTACCACATGACCTCAGTTATCCCCCACAGAAACACTTCCATTCAGTAATGAGAACAGAGGGGCAATACAACCATTGTGGAAATGGAATACAGCTTCCAGCTTAGACTACCTAAGATTGGTTAATGCCCTTTGCAGTTTACAAAGCACTTTCATGTACAACAGTGTCTTGTTTGAGCCATGTATTAGTCAATGTTGTGCCCCATGGACTTGCAGAGAGGTTCGTTATCACACCAGTCGTGATGAATGGGTTTCCCATCATTAGACAAAGGTTGAGTTAAATCCTTCATTTTAGAATTAGGAACTTTCTCCAGATGTATTTTCATGGCACCTTTTGTTTTAAAAATGCCAATTATGCCCAAAGCGTTCTACTTTTGACTGGCTTTTAGGAAACTTAAAGGCTCAATTTAATGTTAACTTGTTATAATAAGCTCATATCAGGATATTGAGACACCCAGCCCTTCTGCTTCTTTAAGATAGTTTCTAATTGTACTACTTTTCATTATGTTCCATCATGCTTTTAGACATGAAAGGGGCTTTGGATGTTATCCAAATGGCAGTAGGAAGCCATAAAAAGGTTTTGGCAGGGAGATGACCTGATTGAATAAGGATTTAA
Source organism: Lontra canadensis (assembly GCF_010015895.1). Taxonomy (NCBI): domain Eukaryota; kingdom Metazoa; phylum Chordata; class Mammalia; order Carnivora; family Mustelidae; genus Lontra; species Lontra canadensis. Next base: position 14,882,950 of record NW_022631007.1, read on the forward strand.
ACGGATCATTCTGGTTGTCACATGGGGAATGGAGTGCAGTGGGAAGGCATGGGGGGAGGGACACTGAGCGTGAGACCAGAGCAGAGGTTTGGAGCAGGTGCCACAGAGGAGATTGGCAAAGGAGGACAGATTCAAGGCAATTTTGGAAGTAGAACTGATAGGAATTAGTGGTGGTGTAGCAATGGGGAGACTATCTGATGGATGGCCAGTACAAGGAATGGAGTACAAGAGGGAGTCTGGGGATAGAAGGGGACGAGCAACCATGGCGTGGTACTTTATGGTAATATACTAGACTTCTCTTATCTGTGAAATTGTGGGGAGAGGAAGACAATGAATCAGAATGTGAAGGGAGTTTGCATTTCTCAAGGATGTCAGGGACACATGCACAGACTAGTGCTGCTTGTCAAGTTGCTCTTGTTACCAGTGTGTGTCCCTTGGTGAGGGAGAGTGTTTCTTCTCTGTGGAGTTGTGGCTAAGGATTCTCCCACTAGTGGCGCAGAAAGAAAACCCCTCAGCCTGTGGTGGGAGAGGGTGAGGCAGGTGTTGCCCTCTCAGGTCTATCTTGGTTATCAATCACCACTCCCTTCCTTTTTCCCTCCCAGGGTGAGACGATAAGGGGGCCCACTAACTCAGTGTTTTGAACGTTGTGTCCTCTGTCTTATCCCATCTCCCCAGCTTAGGGGTCCTCCCCTGTGACTTGCACCTCTTCTAATTGTGTGGGAGAAAGTGGCATTTTAGCTGGAGTTATGGACTGATCGCCATGTTACTTTGATATCGGGATGGCTGCTTCTCTTTTCCCTGGGACTTCACTGTCTCTGCCAGGTTCTTTCTGTGGGAGACGCCGGTCTGTCTTTTACCTGGTATAAGTCCAAGGCTGCAAAAGAGGTATGGGGAAGAGGAGAGCAGGCAGGCATGACCTCTCGTGCCACATTTGGCTGGTCCCAGGGCAGTGCAACTGTCTGCCATTAAACAGAAACCTCTGAGTTACAATTAGGTGAGAGAGTAAGAAGATGTTCCAGACTCGAGCATCTCACGGCCAGGACCACATGGCACTCACCCAACAGCATCAGTTGGATAAACATCTGTTTCTATAAGATTCTGTCTACGGTTTCACTTAGAGAGCTTTTCTAACCTAATTAGGTGTGTCAACTCTGAGGCTGTAATCAGTGCTCTTGGGTTAACCTTCATAAACAGTCAAATTTAGATGGCTTTATGGGCTGTCTCAAGGAGTCCTTGGGTTCCACTAGACATGACGGATTACCGCACGGTGTAACTGAACTGTGCAGCCTGCTGACCTTTAATATGCACATTAATGGAGATTGAGTCTTGGCACCACCTTGCTGTTTTGGCTCTTGTGTTGCCTTTGTACATTAAAGTATGGATAATGTCTAGCAAATTAGAGTGACCTGAACTGGTTCCAAGTTATGAGTTCTCAGTGAGTTTGCTTAAGAAGGAGCCCAGCAATTAGCTCTGAAGTCATTCTCATGTCCCATTGCCTGCCCCTCACCTACCCCCTGCCCTGGCCCTGGGTTAAGTGATGGGATTACAAATTAACCCAGCTAGAATGGCCATCAAGATCAAATACTGCACCTTGTCTAATCAGAAATCCTGAAGAATTAATGGCCATTGTTTTTCTCCCCAACTCTTCCCAGCTGTTTGTCATTTGGAATAAACATGAAGGAGCAACATGAGTTAGAAGGGGGCTTCGGGTGGCTTTGGATGTTTATACGAAGTTATCTGATATGTTATGGTAAAGTTCTCTCCCTAACCTTTCTAGGTTGTTAATGCATTTCTTTTCCATTTATAAAACCATTTCTCTTCCTGATGGTTGATCTTGGGGTCCTCATTTGCTCAGACCCTCTCCCTGCCCTGGGGAGTTCTAGCGGAGTGTACCTTGTAAACCTGCGTTCATCATTTCATCAGAAGTGGTCAGTTATTTTTAAATAAGGAAACAATGACCCAACACTACAGGTCAACCTATGAAGCTACTAAAGAGAAATCTGAAATTGTAAAATAAGTTGATGAAGGCAAGTGAAGTAGAGTCTGTTGTTTTTGGAGACACTATCAATATTCAACTGTAATAAAAAATGACTGGGTAAAAGCAATTCTGATATATAATAAAGATTAGCCTCATTTTATGAGGCAGGTTACTCCCTAGTTGAGAAGAGTTGAAGAAACATAAATCACCCTTCCCTCTTCTGGGAGATAAAAAGCGCCTTTCCCTCTTCAGCCTTTGATGTTGGGTACAGCGTGTGTTTTTTAGGGCTCATGGTTGAGAGCATTAAAGTTTCTTGCCCTCTTTTGCAGCAGCTATATCTTTTATATATATGTTAAAAAAAAGAAACTCGAATTTGCTCAAACTCTCCTTTGTCTTTTCCAGAGCCGGATTGTCTGGTTCTCTTCCTGAAAAATGTTTTTTATCCTTCAGCCTTTATGAGACAAGAGTAAATAAGATACGTGGGGGTGCTAGGGAGGTGGTGTTGCAGGGGAAGAAGAACCCCAGACGGAGCGTCGTGCCCAAGGCTGCTCACACTGGCTTGCAAGGGCTGGAGGCTTAGTTTTCAGCCATTGGAAGAGCTGGTTGATTTCACGTGGGTCACTGGAAATTGATCGTGGTGGGATTATTCATTTGGCAAGAGCGCCAATTGGGGCTGTTCACACCAACCACCCATGAGGTTATTAGCATATGTCCCTAGACCACTGCTTCTTCTGGAATAGACCACAATCTGGGTGCAGAGCCCTTCTCCACCACTAGTGACTCTGATGGCAAAGTGGGTCATTTCTCAGATGCTTGGGAATACACGGGGGCTCGGGGGCGGGGGGTGGGGACGGTTGGTCTAGGACTGGGGGTCTGGGTTATCAGTAGCCTTCACAGCTGGGATTTTCTCACTCGCACTCTGACTCTGCTGAGTTCTGGGAACAGAGAGGCTTCTTGCTGTCTGTGCACAGACAGACCAAGCATTTAAACAGAGGCAGGTGAGCTCCTGGGACAGCAGGCAGTCCCAAGGAGCAGCAAGTGGGGAGGCCAGGCCTTGGCACTCAGTCTTGATTCCTTCACCTGTGTGGCTGGCTGTCATGGACAATGTCCAGGTACATCTGTTTTAGGAATAAAAACAGTATAGGAACTTCTTTTAAAGCACTCATTTCAATCCAAGCCACGAATCTTACCCCTATTGAAAAAGTCAAGCTAAAAAGATGTTTCTGAGAAGCCTCAGGCAGTGAGGGGCAGGAATCATGTCCTTGGCTTTATATCCCATGTTCAGGGCTCTGATAATGAAATTCCATGACACAGGAGACCTGGGAGGCATGGACATTCTTCCTGTGGATTTCTGAGTTCTCTGCAAACCAGAACCAGATGCTCTGAAATCTTGGGTCAGGTTTTCCTGGGCATCCTTAAACCAGTCTGCAATTCTGGCCATCCTACAGCCAGCAACAGTGAGGAGTCTGAAGGCTGGCTCTCCATTTGTAAAAGCCTTCCCTTGCTTCAGGCTGCCAGACATTTGTTTGATGAGGTCTAAGCACCAGTTAACCCGTTTCATCAGAATGTTGACTCTTTTAGCTCCTCCCCCTTCCACCAGCTGGACAGACGGAAACCATCATCTCCAGGTGGAAAGAACACTCCATGAATTTCACTTATGAAGCTGTCCGCTGTGAGTATGCTCGACCCCAAAGGAAATCCCAAAGGAGCCCTGTTTCTGTGGCCTCCCTTCTGCCCAGCTCACCACCCCTTGCTCCTGCATTGCCTGGGAACTGGGTGTCTTGATAACTTCGTCTTCACCATCATCGAGGTGATGTACTATTCATCGAGGACATTCCAAGTACCACGTTTGTTTGTTCTTATTGTTGCTGTCCTGGTTAAGTTAGTCTTACGCTCTCAGTAATTTCACCGTCTGAACTGAGCAAATGATCAGGGAAAAGGTAGGAAATTCATGGAATCATTAAGGTTAGGACCTTGCAGGTGAAGGATCCCAATCAATATTCTGCCCCAGTGGTTCTCAACCAGGTGACTTTGTCTCCCGAGGGACATTAGCAATGTCTGCAGACATGGTTGGTTGGGTGGCTGGTCACTGCTGGGAGGAAGTGCTGCTGGAATCTGGTGCGTAGAGGTCACGAGGCTGCTACACATCCTACAGAGCACAGCCTGCCCCTCCCCGCACAAAGAATGATGCGGCCCAGAACATCCTTAAAGCCGAGGCTGAGACATGCCAGTGTCTACCTAGTGAATGAACCCCTTCCAGCCTCAGACTGGACAGCTCCAGGGACAAAGCTGCTCAAGAAACTGTGCACAGGAGAAGCACCTCCTACCCCAGACCCACCCATGCTGTAATGAGCCGGTGACCACTGGTGAGAGCAGGTGGGACCAGGAGACCCCTGGGGACCCAAGATGTGCAGGGGAACCCCAGGTATGTGGTGGCTATCTTCCGTGCACAGAAGCGCATACACACATTTACTAAAAGAGAGGTGGTTGCAAAGGCAGGTATAGAACAGGGACACGGAAGTTGTGGCGGGGTCGGATATGGCTCTCTGAGGACGACCACTAGCTCTCACTGAGGGAGGGTTCATGCGAGCCCCTAAGTTCACAGCAAAGAAAATCCGGAGGTTTCCTCCATGTACTTTGTTTACTTCTGTCCTAGCCCCCACTCCATGCTGTTCCTGTGCCGTTGAATTTTTGGCCCCAGCGGCGTTCACGCTGGGCCGGGAGACGAGCGGGGACAGTGAGGGTTGAAATTCCAGGAGCAGACCGCGGGACGCTTCAAGGCCAGGAGCGCCGTCTCCCTGGCTCTCCTCCCGCTGGAACAGCCTCGGCATCCCATCAGTGGGACCGGCTCTCACGGCCAAACCTGTGAAGCTTGCCAGCAAGGGGAGAAGAAAAGGCAAACCATTACCGCGAAGTTGTAGGACACAAGTGGGGAATGAGTGTGCGTGCATGGCTTAGAGGATATCACTCACTCTCCCAGAAACTCTGGATTGCCCTGCAATAAAAACACGGAGCATCCGGCTTGGGGCTGAGAAGGGCCTGGAGTGTCTCCTGGGGGTGTCTTTGAAAGGCTGCCCAAACCACAGCCCTAATCACCGAGGCACGTGGCTGACATTTTAGCAAGCCTGCCTAGACTCTCACGGAACAGAGACTCGGGAATACTGTCCCTTCGGAAAGCCGCTTCCCGTTCCCTCTCCTACCCGCCCAGTTCGGGCAGGTGTCCCTCCGTCTGGGGAGGATGTTTGTTTGCATGGTGGCCGGATACCAAGGGCATCGCTCAATACTCTTTTCCGAGGGGTGGGGCTCGGAATTTTGGCATCACGGTGTGTGTTGCTGTAACAATAATGTTTTACATTAATAATGTTGCTTTCATCCAGATGGGTTTGAAGCATCCTACAAGCTTTGTTAAGTAATTAGAACAAGTTTTAGAGGTTTAATTTGTCTATCGCTGAGCGTAGTTTCTGGGTGAATCATGGGGGGTTTTTGACCACACACAGCAATGAGATATTGATCTGGGATGGGGTAGAAACAAGGGTTTCAGCTGAGCTTCAAGGAAGCCAAGCCTTGGTGTGAACTGGAAAAGCACCAGGTCCCACGGTCTTCTGTTGTACACGGAGTGAGTGAGGACCGAGATGAATGGATACGTCCAGTGCCTGGTGTTATAGGAGAGGATCAGAGAGGTTATGCGAGTGGTCTGAGGTCACACAGCTAGTGGCTGAAGCAGGCGTGAGCAGTCTGTCCCCCGCAGCAGTGCTGATCACAGAGAGAAGGACAAATTCTTCAGGGCTGGAAGACCGGTCTCAGGTGGTTTTCTAAGGAAGGCCACTTTTCTCTTCCTTTAAGCTAAGAGATGGATCTTGAGAGTGGGGTGGGGAATGGTTTGTTCCTCTGCAGGATGGAAGCGGGGGAGCAAGCTCTGGGCGAGAAGACAAATTGCTCTCACGCGGGCACCATGCACCCGGGACAGGGGACGGTGAGGCACACGTGTGCCCCATCTCTATCTCCTCGCCACACCCCTATGAGGAGGCCATTCTCAACTCCATTCTGCTGCTGAGTACATGGAGTTTTAAGGAAGTGAAATGATTTGCCCAGACACAGCTCCCCGAAGGTGGTGCTCTTTGTACTGCCCTCCCACCCACCATGGGGGGAGCACCGTGTAGACAGCTCCCCATGGCTTTCCCAGTGGCCTTCATGCTCTCTTCAGGCGCCTGCACTCTTCTTCTCCTTTTACCCTGAGCCCCTGTCATAACACCTGGCAAGGGGCGAGCACCTGGCAAGGGGCCTTTGAAAGGCACCCACTGCATCCTATGTGCCCTTGAAGACTGACCTTGGCTGTCCTGGCTTGACAAAAGCTGTCAGGAGAGAGCATCACTAAAAGGAAAATCCAGCAAGCAGAACTTCCGTGTCATCTCATCACTTCCTAGGGAGGTGCCTGAGTTGGGCGTGAAAAGTGTTACCCCCAGGGACGTCCCTTCCTCATCCCTGGAACTGGTGAAGGTGTTAGGTTACATGGCAAAGGAGAATTAAGGTTGCTAATTAGTTGATGTGAATGTAGGGAGATCATCCTGATGGCCCTGGTGTAATCACAAGGGTCTTCAAAGTGGAAAAGGAAGGTGGGCAGGTGAGCCAGAGTCAGGTGTGAGGACCAGACCAATTCTGGTCACTGCCACTGCTGGCCCCAAGCATGGGCTACGGTGGAGGCTGGACCCTCATCACCCAGGGAGACCCCTGTGGTTGGTGGAGCTGGGCACTGCCCCCTGTGTGTTTCAGCTAATACCTGCAGAGTCTGTGTCTTTAGTTATGAGCAAATGGTCCAGAAAACTAGGAAGAGGCTGAGCAAGGGGGTTAGTCCAGGTGTCTGACTCAAAGGCTCAGGATGTTTCTTGAGGTCAACATTCGTTCATTTATTCATTCATTCAGCAAGGATCACTGGCCTCTCCAGGACCAAACGTAATTCTAGGTGCTGTAGATGGGATTCAGGTGGACAGGTGCCTTCCTGTGTCTTCATAACACACACCCTCTCTCCGGGGGCCACAACCTTCGGCGTCTCGGGGCCCAGTGGGTTCAGGTAGGGATGGTTTTCGTGAGTGAGGGTGACATGGGCACTGGGCTGCCCTGCAGGGGTGCAGGCCCGGTGAGTGTGGCTCACTTGGATTTTCAGAGGAAGTCAGATACCTGGAATTTTGAAAATGTGAGCTGGTTTATAAATATTTTAAATTAAGATAACATTTAAAATACTGGCCACCAACTTGATTTTACAAAATACTGGAGACAAACAGAACCCTTTGAGGGGGCTGGATTCAGCCCATTGTCTGCTGATTTTGAGCACTGGTCAGAGTTGGTTTTGCTCGAACCAGAGCAAACTGCAGATATGCCCCAGAGAAGAAGGAGCGAGGGTCACTGGAACACGCTGAGCGCTGGGTGCCCAGCCTTGATCAAACCTGCGGTTACCACGCCAGGTCAGGTGTAATAGCACATGGACCTGACCGCGTGCCTGAGAGTCGTGCTCCCACAAGGATTTTCCACATTTACTGGTAGAATCATTGCTGTTGTGAGTGGTCCGCGGGTTATAAGGCACGGTCTTGAGGACTTGAGTAGATCTGCTTCTTTAGGACTCAGGCAGTGGGTTTTCCGGTTCCGTCTCAGCCAGCCACACAGCTGGACTGTGCTCAGCGTCCCTGTGTTCTTGGTAGAACCCAAGTTCTGTGCCCTGGGCACCTGCCTTCACATTCAGGCGGAGCCAGTGGCTCGAGAGGAAGCACGAGGTTGGCTTCACCTGTCCGTGAAGACAAGGCCGGGACAAGGCCGGGACAAGGCCGGGAGGAGCTGGGTGGGGATGGTTTATCATGAGCGTAACTGGGTCTATCCTGACGGACGACATGGACTGGCTCTGTGGTCCGCTGTCCCCACCTCTCATTGGTCAGCGGCCCCTGTGACGATGGCAAGATCTCCCTGGAGCTCCTGACCCTGGAGCCACAGGCTCAGGCCACCCAGGTCACCTCTTAACAACTGAATCACAAGAAATTCACTGTTTGTCCATCTACTGTGTTCTGGTGGTCCCTGGCGATGCAAGATCCAAGACCAACCTGGTCATCTCTTGTAGGGAGCTGCTGGTCTCCCTGAGCTTGGGCTCATTGCCTCTTCAGGTTCTGTCTGAACGTCTTGAGACCGGCTTCTTGTAGGCAGCTCACCTCCCTGAGCCCCTGGCCTCTCCCTAGTCCCTACTAGAATTCCACAGAACCTTCTATTAATTACTCAAAGCACAGCAAACATGGTGCTGTCACAGCACATGCAACTTGACTGTAGACTGGGCCAGCAGGGAGATTCTGATGCAGGAAAGTCACTGTGGTAGGGACGTTAGGGCCCCACTGGCTCCATCTGCCCTGAGCTCTCCCCCCATTGTTGTGCTTCCTACCTCTCGGACCATGCCCTCCCTTTCCGGAGTCCACACTCCCAAGCACTTTGAGGGACAGCGTTCTCCCCACCCTCTCGGTCCCACTGGGGCCCCTGTCACCATGTCTTCCCTGTTACAAATGTGCCAACAACAAAGGCAGCTTTCACATTCTTCTAGCACACAGCAGTCTGGCTCCTGGGTCTCTCCAGCACTCCCACCCTGGGAAGATTCTGGCTTTCCCTTGCACAGTGAGAGTGTTTTCTCATCATTTTTTCCAAAACAGAGTGGCAATCTGTCTCGAAAGATGAAGCCAAATGACCCGCCGGAGCGGCAGGGCTGTCCTGACACTGTATACGGCGTCGCTCCCTTTGCAGCTTGTAAGGGCTTCTGAAGCCAGGTACTCAGCCTGACTCTGAGCAGCGTGCTCCCAGCTCCTGTGCTGGCAATCTCCTTGCCTGGGTCACAGATCTGAGCCTGGGGTCCCCATCTTTGAGTCATGTCAGTGTTCCCTCCTTGGAGGGCAGCAGGCTGGGGTCCCCTGACCAGCCAGGCTTCTGTCACGCCAGGCAAGTGCACCGCTCCCTGTCCCTCACACCAGCTAAATCCTGGAGGGCCTGGATTTTCGTGACACAGGACGCCACCAGGCTGGAGGAAGAGTAATCAGTTTCACTCCCCGTTCCCTTCAGCACATTCTACGCCACAACCCGAGGACGGACGGCCTGTCTCGGGGCCAGGGATGCAGACTCCCCGGCAGCAGCACAGAGACCTACCAGATCTCCTTGCACAGGAGCCGGGGTTGTAGGGAGACCCAGCACACCCACCGTCCCAGCTCCTCTCCAGACTGGAGGTGGGGATCCTGACCAGGCATGAGGCATCTGCTGTGCCCGGGGCCCCATGGACTTCCGGTGGTGTTTGCAGCCTCTTAAGAGCTGAAAAGAATGTTTGGGTAAACTTGTAAGGTAAGCCTGTAACCCTGCTCACAGTGCAGGGCAGAGACTGGGGCTCTGGCGTCCAGCGCAGTGGGAACTGTGGTGGGGCCCCACGAATTAACACCTGGACAGCAGCTCAAGGCCAGGCTCTCTGATGAATGTCTGCCCCCGGCACCTGCGCTGCTCTCAGGTCTCTTCTCCTGTGTATCATTTCACATCACAGCCCATGCACATCGACCCTGAGTGTCCTTCACCTCCTTTTAACGGCTTGTAATTTACCCCTATTTGATTAGTCATTACAAGAGGGCATTGGGATGGGTTAAGTGGTGTCTCCCCAGATTCATATCTTGGTATCGCAACCCCCAGAATGTGACCTTATTTGGAGACAGGGTCTTTACTGAGGTAATCCAGTGAAAATGAGGTTATCCAGGTGGGCCCTAAACCCAGTGACTGATGTCCTTATTTCAGGGGATATTTGGACACAGAGAGAGATAGACATTGAGGGGGGACTATGTGAAGACATGGGGAGGTGGTGGCTGTCCACACGCCAAGGAGAGAGGCCTGGGACAGCCTGGGACTGCTGGGACTCACAGCCTCAGAGGGAACCAGCCCGGCTGACACCTTGACCCTGGACTTCTGGCCCCCAGAGCTGAGAGACAATGAGGTTCTGTTGCTTTAAGGGCTTCAGTCTGTGGGACTTTGTTCTAGCTATCCTAGCAAAGGAATGCAGACCTTGTCATGTGTGTTTGTTATGATAGATAATCCCACGAGAGCATCTCCACGTCTGTATGAGCGGGGTATGAACCTTTGCTCCTTCTCCAGGACCCACTCACATGCCCCTGCTCCCCACAGCCCCTCCTAACCCCTCTGTGGGCACCATGTGTCCCCCGCCTTCCTCCACCAGAGCTCCTGTCCCAGGCGGCGGTCAGCACAGAAGTACAAGGCTGTGGGTCCTCTTCTCTTTGCACCCGTCATCCTGAGCTAGCGTGGTGGAGGACAGATGGGTCTCTGCTGCACAAAGTTGAGAGTGGCAAGGGTGAGGATGCCTCTGGGCAGTGACCACACTTGGCGGCCAGTGGGGACAGTTTTGGGTTCTGGCTGGTCTTTCTGTGGGAGCCCCACCTTGGGACCAGGCAGGACACGGAGGTTCTGATGCCCACGCTGGCTGACATGGAGGGACCTAGAATGGTGGCTCTGCGATGGGACCCCGGCAATGAATGCAGCCCCAGGCCTGCCAGCTGGGCCAGCAGGAGAGGGAGAAACCACCATCATGGACACAATGCGTGACCTGGCCGAGATAGCCCATCTTGGGGCGAGTCTTGCTGTTTGACCCAGAGCAAGCTGATGGCGTGTTAGTGTCAGTACCATGGAATTCATTTCATCGTGGACGTGCTAAAAATCTGCTGCCTAAAAGTTTAGGATGCAGGTTTGAAATTGAAATGTCAGTCTTCCACAGATAATAAAAGTACAAGACATTTACTGTGCTGCCAAGTTTTATCTTTGAGGAAAAAAAGGAGGTTCACTGAACATCAGTGAGCTTGAACCTCCTCCAAGTGACTGGGACTCAAGGAAGTTTCCAGATGCAGCTGAAACTCTACAAACCAAGGCCAAGTTCCAGGCCTGGGGCTTGAACAATTGTCGTTGAGAACTCTGTGTGTGCGTGTGTATGTGTGTGTGTGTGTAGGCACACATGTGTGTGGATGTGTGTGCACATGCATGCGTACGTGTGCAGGTACACACAGGTGCTGCATTCTGCTGGGCGGGGACTCAGGTACTGAGATCCGAGGACTCAGTTGGGGTCACCCTCTCCAACAACAGGAATGCCAGGCCTGCCTGCCAGCGGCCCGCCTGCTGGCTGAGGGACAGAGCAGATGATTTCTTGCCCAATGAACCCGTATGTTGTCGACAAAGGGCATCCACAGGTAACCTCCTCTGTGGCCTGATGGTTGCACAGGCTCGGGGAGCCATGTCCCTGGTACAGGGATTTGGGCAGTGCCCCTGGGGTGTCTGCGTGTGGTGTTCTAGGCTGTGCATGTGTGGGGGAGTTGGTGTTTGCATGTGTGTCTCTGAGTGTGAGTGTGTGTAAGCCTTTGCCTGAGTGTGCACGTGTGTGGGTGCTTGCAAGTGTGGGCATGTACATGTGATTGTGTGCACGAGAGTGTGAGCACTTGGGTGTGCACACCCATGCATGCCTATGTGTGAGTGTCTGCCTGAGTGTGAACATGTGCATATGTGATGGTGCATGTGGGCGTGCGTGTGCACTGGTGTGAAGTTCTCTCATCTCTCCCCACCGTGCCACGAGAACATTCCCAATTTTATTCTCTCACATTCCTCCAAAGTTCACAGGGGGGCTAAAGACCGCCAGGCCTTGGCTTTGACACGAGTCAGCTCTGACCTTTCTGGGCACGGATGTGGAAAAGGGGATGAGCGGTATTTACGCTAAGATTAGCCCACCGGTGGGACGGCTGGAACAATGAAGTGAATGTTTTACATTTCCTCTGGCAGCCGGGGAACATCGGGAGGACAGGATGCTCTCGGGAAACCTTCGTTCACGCCGGGAAATGAAGCCAAATAACAATTTCCCCCTCCTATTTGGGAACTGTTATTGCTTACTGTATCAGGGCAAAGCGTTGGGAAAGAACCGGGGTTGATAATTTAATGGTAAACCTTGGTGGGTATGATGGGCTTAAGCAGACAGGACTCCCAGATGGTTTTGCAGCTGCTGCCTGGTGCAAATCCGGGAAGCCTGAAGCAATGATGCACCATATTCGGGTCGGGGGTGTGACCACCAAGGGTGTGGGAATCTGCATCTTTTGTGAGAGAAGTAAGCAACAAGTGCCCACGGCTCCTTACAGCCCGGTGGTGAGTGCCTTGGTGCATGACTGCCTTCAGTCCTCACAGTGAGGCTGTGTTTAATGAGTTGCTGGGGTGGCTTTGGGTCCAGGACCCTGGGGGTGAGCAGAGCTGGGTGTGGCTCCCTCTTTGTCATCAGGCCCCGGGGTGGGATGAACACATCTTTCACCTCCTCTCAAGCAGGAGGGTACTGCCTGCTGATCTCCTGATGAGCCAGGAGGAGCTCATGATGAGCCTCCTGATGGACCCAAACTCCATCGCCTGTGTCTGTTTTCTCTTGAAGTTGGTGCAGGCCTGCAGACTTCAGCCAGCCCACGCTCAGACCCCTGGCAGAGCTCAGACTCGCGGGGTCCCATCTACTCTCTCGGGGCTTGGTGTAGCGGGGCTCCGTGGGGGAGATGGCAGCTTGGAAAGCTGGGAGGATGTAGTGTGGGGCTGGTTGCACGTTTTACTCCAATTCTGTAGTTTGCCAAAGGCCATACTGGCGGGCGTTTATTTTCCGTCTGAAGCTCACTTAGAGCATTCAGATGGCCTTCTCATTTGCTGCAAGCTTGTGTTCAGGACGGAAACTCTGAGTGTGTGGCTTTGTGGACTCATCTCCTGGACCTGGTATGTTCCCCCATGTATCTGCCCAGAAGCCATGCGACTCGTATTTTCAATCCAGAGGTCTTTCCCAGGCCACCCCTGCAATCCATTACGGGGGGAATGCCATCCCCTGCCAAGCGTATGTGGAAACATACCTCTGAGTACTTATGTGGACGCAAGAATTAAAATACTTTCTGAATTAAAACATGGGGACACAGAGGCTCTGGGGTCTGCTGCTCAAAGTGCCAACAGCATGGAATGAACGTGAAATCATTTTCTTCTTCCAGTGAGGAGGAGATGAAGGAAACATTTAGACATTGGGTTTGATGAAAGAATGTTGTTCCTGCACCTTTATTCTCGGGTGTGATGAGGGTTTGAGCATCACTCTGGGGCTGATTCCTCCTGCAACGAGTCCCTCTGCCCCATCCCCACTCAGAATGCCATGGAGAGAAGAGGGGAGGTTGGATCTGATTTGCCATTTTGCTGCTAAGGGCAGGGTGGTGTCGGGCGGGACTTGACTCCCACAGAATCAGTTCATGAAACTCCAGGATCAGTCGGGGTTTTCTGTACACCCTGCTATCTCCCCTGATGGGTCTCCTGACAGAGACTGAATACTCCCCTTCTTAGTAATGGTGATCGCCTCATGTTGTGTATCTTTAAGACTCCAAAATCATAAAGCACACTTTCAGGCAATGCAAAAGGTTTGAATTTGCCATTCTAACCCTCCTTCCAACTCATGGAAAATCATGATTTCTTTGTAAGATATTAGACATTAAAATACATCTAATTTGATTGTACACATAGCTTTCCCTGATCAGCCCAGAGAACACAGTTATTACCATGCAAAGGCAGTTTTGTGCTGCTGTCGCTCTTGCTGTGGGAACTTAAGAAAGGGGATCTTGGTTTTTATCCATCCTCGTCAATCAATGTGGGGGTTGGTTTTGTGATATTTATACCAATTTACATCCAGGTGCATGAATTGTAGGACAACGCAAACAGGCTTATGGAACTTTTATTTATATTTTGTACTTTTGCTTTCCTCTATACCACAGCAATTTAAAGGATAGAAAAAAAATAAATGAATGGTATGGAAATTCAGCTGAACAGTTGGCTCGAAATAATAGAACCCTTTCATGTTTACTGTGGAGTTCCCTATTCATGAATCATGATGCCAAGTTTGGGCAAATACGCCAAGTGTGGATTAAGTTACAGCCAAGTATGTTGGCTTTGCCCATTCAATTTATTCTTGGCAAACTTCAGGGAGTATTTATAATAAAGTCCCATTTCGAACATTCTATTGCCCCAATGGAGTTCTAATAACACAGGGTATTTATTTAATGTCTAACTCGAGGAGTTCAAAGCGCTTTATAGGCATTCTTTGACTGATCTTTATATCCCTGCAAGATTTTACAGATTGGAAAAGTCAACTGAGGCATGGAAACTTGCTTGAGATCACCCAGGAAGACCTCGGATTACTCAAGTTAATCACACACCTCCCGACGTTTACCTCAAACGGCGATGCATTCCCAACCTCTTATCTAAATGGTGTTGAATAGAAAAGTATTTGTTTATTCCCCCATGGAGATCTTTAATTAAGGAAAGTGAAAACCCCACAACACTTACGTTTGTATGTCAAAGCATTAATTTGGCACAGTATTTTTCAAGTACTTGGATTCTCTGGCGAGGAAGTTAGTGTTTTAGTAGCTAGAGAACCAACAGTTTGGGAGGTGTCCCATTTGGATAAGTACATCGTGGAGATTTTTTCCATGGCTTCCAGAGCAAATCACACTAGGCCTTGGGTGTGTGTGTGCGTGTGTAGCAGGGAATCACAGGGCTGAGGGGTGGATGGTATCAGAGAGATTGCCAGCTAGGAAAGCCTTCAGCCTGAGTGTTACCACCATCCAGGCATCTGCTGTTCTCGGGCACCAGCTCGAAGAGGGTCTGTTAGCATTTTCTTCACACTTCTTACGTTTGCCAAGTTATACTTGTGTTAAACTTTATACTGTGTCTGAGATGGAGAACATGCCACATCGAGCCTTTGAAGATGATTAAAAGAAGCAGCAGTGTCCCAGTCTGAGTGCTCGCTCAGGGGTACGTGTGCAACCATGTTCCACATGCAGCAAAGTCATGTTTTTTTCCGCAGATGCTTCTTTGAAATGTGGTGTGGAAAGGCCATTTCACCTGCTTGCCCTGATGAGCCCAGACCTGGTGTCTGTTCCCCTAGCCCTGGCACGGAGCTGGGGGAGCCCTTCCAGGGAGGCTATAGTCCCTGCGATCTGTTTATCTTACAACAGACGCAAGGTCCCAGGGTCCACTCTGAGACTGCAGGTCGCGACCAGAATTTCAGCTTGCACGACCGTTCCACATGTTCTCCCTTCTTTGTCACTTGGGGAAAGACATGCTGGAATGGACAGCAGCTGGGGCCAGTTCTACTCATGGATGGAAAGGCACGAGGGGTTGGGGGTGGTGGCGCTAAGATGCTGACTCAGCAGGAACGAGTCTGATCATGGGTGCCCCTCAGCCCTGTCGTGACTGTGTGGGAACCAGTCGCTCTGATCCTATTACGGTGGTTGGCATATGCTAGTTGCTTGAGACCATTCTTGGTCTCAAGAATGTGATGAATATCTCATTCGTGTCCTAGCTGTTGTTATTCCCATACACGTCGTGGGGTAAGACCAACCCTGCAGCTACTCTCTCGCTGCAAGATTGACTGTAGGACAAAACTAGGTAGGCAAATGCCACCAGCGCTGAGTCGTGGAGGTGGGAGGCTCTGTGGCTGCGAATGTTGAGGGCTCTCTGCTGGGTATGGTGCAGGTGAGACAGGCTGCTGAGGCCCCAGGAGGGACCTCATCTTTCACCAGAGGTCAGCAAGGGCCCTGGGTGTTGGTGGGTGGTCTTTCCGGGAAGCTCACCACAACCTGGGCCTCAGAACACAGAGTTTAAGGTGACACTGGGTCCAGGGGGAGTCACCTCTTGTGTTCCCTTGGCCATGCCTGCAGTCACCTAACTTCCCTCAGTGAGGCCAAATGGAAAGCCAGTTCATGTGGAGCTTGTCTCCAAGGGGCTCGTCCAGACCCCAGGAGGATCTTTGACTTTCCGGGGCCTGTTCGTGATCCGCAGTCTCACGTGAGGTGGGAGGTAGTAATCCTCCAATTCGGTGGATAGGAAGCCAGCCAAAGCCACCCTGGGTGCTGGATAGCTGGCTTGACTGGACACCTGGGTCTCCATGTGAGGCTTTCCTCAGCGAGAGGAAACATCAGGCAGGAGACCAAGGGACTGAGCAAGGCCAGCACCTACCCTGTAAATCTTCAGGGGCCTGTTCGCCCTTCTGGCCAGACGTCATCTTGTGACGGCCCAGATCTGCATCTTCACCCATGGGAAGATGGCCACATCCTAGAAGGAAGCAGACTCACGTTGCAACTGACAGGGAGCAAACACATTTAGCCGAACTTAACACAGGACACAGGAGGGAAATGTACACATCAGCTTCTTTTCCCTTTTACGTAATTGGCCTAGTCAGAGGGGAATTAGGACATGGCCAGGCAGAGATGAATAAGGAAATGGAAGATTTAAGAAGAAGTGGTGAGAGAAAAAGAAAAAAAAAATGGTAACAGAATATAAAATATATAAAATGGATTAGAAGAGGTTAAAAAAAAAAAATCAGTCAGAATTCCAAAAGCTGAGTTTGGTCATATTGAGGGTCTATTTTTAGGACAAGGTAAAAACATGAAGGAGGACTGCTAGAAAACATATATTCACTATGGGTGAGATACAGCGGGGTTTCTGAGTGTTGATGAATTCTGCTCCTCAGGAAAGATTTGTAACCCTCGGAATGATGCGCTTCCTGCAGATGACCGAGGTCACCTGCTAGACCTTGCCGGAAATAAACAGTAGCGGGAGACCATCTGTTGCATTTTAAGAAATCATGTAAGACGGGGTGCCTGGGTGGCTCAGTAGGGTAAGCATCTGCCTTTGGCTCAGGTCATGATCCCAGGGTCCTGGATAGAGTCTCATGTTAGGTTCCCTGCTCAGTGGAGAGTCTGCTTCTCTCTCTGCCTCTGCCTGCCCTTCCCCCTGCTTATGCTCTGTATCTCTCTGACAAATAAATAAATAAATAAAATTAAAAAAGAGATTACATAAGAAAAAAAAAGGTGAGAATTTGAATACTATAATTAATAACTTTGAATTGAGAGCTAAGCGTCAAAGGGCGTGCTCGCCAAAAGGAGAATCCAGCACCTTCTAACTGACCCTGGGGGCATCTGCAAAAATTGACTTGATATTTAACTATTAAAAAAGAAAAGCTCAATAAATTTCAAAGAGTAGAAGTAGTACTATCCACATTCTTTGATCACAATTCAGTAAAACTTGAGAGAAATAAGGAAGATATAAACAGGACACTGGAGCCCCCCGGAAAATTAAAACAAAACAAGACAAAATAGAACATTCCTACATGATGGATGGGGTAAAGATAAAATCAAAACCACAAACTATTAAAATATTTGATGTTTTGCAAAAATCCAGTATCAGTGATGAACGATAACTTTGACGGCATTGATTCCGACAGTGAAAAGTGGAATAGTATCTACCACGGAGGGGAAGGTTAAAGACGTTATGGCTCAGCGTACAATGAGCCAGCTGGCTGTGGAGACATCTTTACTGGCATGGAAAGATGCCCACGTTTTATGTAAGAAAACCAGGACTATAGAATCATCGCACTTTTTAAAACTGTGGTTATGTTTTATCAGTGGGTGGTAGGATAACACACATACTTTTTTTTCTTTCTGCTTATGGCTCTTTTCCACTTTGTCTTGATGGGTGTGAATTAATTAGGTATCAAAATAGACAAACATATACAGACGCAAAGGGGGACGAAGGATACAATTTGACGCATGACGGCCGAGGCAAACATCCGGCGACTTCCTGAGGTCCGGGACCATTCACCGCGTGGACTTGGCTGGTATGAGATCTTCAGAGAATGTATGCTCAGAATACACTTGTGTAGATACATTTTCATGATCAACTTTATGGACTTCTGAACAAGTCCCACTTGATATTTTCCACTCTTTGCATGATAACCGGGAGCTACTTACTAATCCTGAAACCAGTTGGTAAGGTTTAACTTTATTTCCAGAAATTCAGTGGCCTGTGTAGACAAGAAAATTGCCCTGAGCCATGTTCTGAATGATGGCTTCAGGGTACAATCACCCAAGACACCACAACATATGTGTTGGTCCAGAGTATAACTGCCCTCTATCAGCCTATCTGATGGATAGATTAGGTGATTTGGATAGATTTGGAAGCTATCTGCCTCCTCCAACCTTGGATCGCCTTAGACCGTATCTATAATTACAGCTCTCGACACATCAGTAGATCTGCCCATCATACGTCTAGGCTGGTGGGGATTCTGTTACACACAACCAAGTACTTAACAGCTAGGCCAAATATTTGGCTTGGAAATTGAACAGACTCAGTTTTCGTACTGAGAAACACTAAGAAAAGTGCAGTGGCCTTAACTTGTCAGTGACGCTTCCAGCCCTGTTCAAGTTGGTTTCTCAAAAATAGAACAACATGCACACCTTATGGAAATATTGGGGAAAAAAATCCACATTTCTATAAAGCAAACCACAATCAAACAGCAACAGCAGCAACAACAACGAAATAAAGAATACTAGGAGAGACCCATGGGTTTATGCAATTCAACTATTATTTGCAGGACCTGATCACAAGGAAGGGTTAACAAAGCATTTCTAGGAGAGTGGTCTCATGAAGCCACAAAGAAAGCATGTAGTTTGGAACCACAATAGGTACAAGGCAGTAGTTCAAACTGAGAAAGGATCGCTCATTCCCAAAAGGAGCAATAAAGTGGTTGGATTGGAGTAAAGGAGGTTACTCCAGAGTGCAATTGTCAGGACCCCCCACTCAGGGCATGAAATTTAGCAAACAAACATACAGAACACTCAGAAATATTTGATTTTCGGATAAGCATTGACTCAGTTTTTTTAGGGTAAGTATGTCCTAAATATTGCATGTATATGTTAAAAAAATTCATTAATGATCTGAAATTTAAATTTAAACTGGGCCTCCTCTATTTTATCTGGCAACCCTTCCCCTCTCCACCACCAAGAATGGCTTAATTGGTTTGCAGAAACAATATTCATGGAATCACCTTTCGGCTCTCACTTAAGACATTCTTGACCCGAATAAGTCTGTTGCCTGTAACCCCGTTCCATCCAAACAATGTCCTCGGCAATGTGCTTTCTGTCAAGAGAACTATGACGCTGTTTGCTCAGTGTGACCTGGCATCGCAGGTGTTGGGAAGTACCTATAACCCAGTGTCAGGACGCAGGACATACAGCGTCTGTAAATCTCCTTTGGAAATAGGGTGCATGGGCATCTTGGGAGGGTGAGTAATCCAAGGCCTAAATACTCTCCCATCCACCTCGGTGGCTCAGTCATTAAGCGTCTGCCTTTGGCTCAGGTCACGGTCCCAGGATCCTGGGATCAAGTCCTGCATTGGGCTCCCTGATCAGCGGGAAGTCTGCTTCTCCCTCTCCCACTGCCCCTGCTTGTGTTCCCTCTCTCGTTGTCTCTCCCTCTGTCAAATAAATAAATAAATAAATAAATAAATAAATAAATAAATAAAATCTTAAAAAAAAAAAAAGATAAATACTCTCCCATCCCCAAACCAACTTTATGAGAACCTCAAATATGAGAACCCCCTGAAGGTTATTTATTAAATTTATATATTAATAACACCATCTAAGCCATTTTCTGTATCTTTGTTGGTGTTTCGTTCCACGTGGTGGGGACCTATCCCTTAGTGACACTGTTCCTTCCTCCCCTGTTGCAGGAAGGGGAGTAGGACTAGCACATTACTTTCCTATAGGGACTCGAACCCTGCACCATCTATGCACTAGGAAATCATAGTGAGGCTATGGTTCTAGGATTATTTTATGCAAAGACATCTTTGTGCATTTCTGCTCCTTATTTTCTTGACTGTGTCTGAGCTGGCTCTAGGCACCGAGATGCCAGCCAGGTCTCTGGCGCTGGGTGGTGGGCAAGGCTGGGGCCAAGCGACACACAGCTGAGCAGTACCACCAGGATCAGAAACCCATCTCCTGAGGCCGGAAGACAGGTTTGGAGGGAGAAGGGGGCAGATCTTCATGCCAGTGCCTCTGACTTTTCTTTCTTTTCCTTTTCAAGTCAGCTGAAGTCAGCAAGACCTTGTGGGCAGAGCAGCTTGGTGCTAAGGAATGTTGTAACGTCCACGGGGGATGTAGCTTAGGGAGGGCAGGCTTGACGTCTCCCAGCTCTATTGCCAGAACCCTGCTTCCGAGCTACCCGAAATGCTGGGACTCTCGGGCTAATGGTTTTGGAATTACTTGGTTCATCATGGAATACCAATGCATTGGGAAGTTGATCGTGTTTTTCCTGTGCAGTTTGTAGCTGAGGAAATGGGAGGTCTCTGAGCTGTCCCTCCCAGGTCTTCTGACCTCCATGAGCAGTTCTGAGAAGGGAGCTCACTCGTGGGACACCTGGTCCTTGAGCCAGCACTGCCGACAGCCTCTCTGCCTGATTTCATCAGTAAGGACCAGGATGAGACAGGCCAAGTGTTAATCACACTTGCCGCTGTTAGCAAGAAGACGGAGTCTGGGTCCTTGGGGTTTGCCATCCTGAGACTGCTGTCCTTCCCAGCAGGGTTTCTCCAATGGAAAATTCTGTGAACAAACTTCTAGAAAACATCAGTGAGAGACATAAGCAGACACAGATTATTTCTGGGCCAGGACACTTCTCAAGGAGAAAGGAGACAGTGCTCCTTTGGGGGCGTATTATTATTTGGTTTCTATTTACTGGAATTGACCAAGAAGAAAGTGGGTGTGGGTCCTTTTTAAAAGGGGATTTTTATTCTTGTCTACATGGACTTGAGGAAAAAAAGAAGTGAAGTACAGAGACACCTTGATCTGCCCGTTTCTGGGAAGTAAGTGCCTGTAAAATGAAGTTGGCTTTGCTTCAAAAAGAAAACAAAACAACTTCATAAATCCTGGCCCTTGGGCCGGGCCTGTCATGGAAGGACTGAGCTGCTGCCCACCAGCCGCGGGGTGTACCAGGACCTTCGGCTCAGTGCGGGCTGGAGGCAGGGAGTCATCCTGCAATGAGCAGCCCCATCCCCCTCTGTCTTTCGATGAGCAAACTTGGCCAGAGCCGTGAGGCCGCCTGACGTCATGCTTGCTGTGAACGGCAGGTTGGGAGTTGGTTGTCGGAGCGTCTGTTTCCAAAAAAGTTCTTTGCCTACAATTAGAGGCAAAAAGGTGAGCCAATGTATGTTTATTCTGAGTCTAGATCTCTCCCTAATTATGAATCCTGCCCACCCGAGAGTCTGCAACCCGCTCTTCCCAACATTTTCTCCCATAAGAATAGAGTTAGGGTTTTCCTGCTGCCACTTCTAGTGTCACACACTCTTCCTGCTTGTGTGTTGAAGAACGTGGGTTTTGGAGAGCCGCGGTGAAGAGCCTGGGATCTGGGGAACCGCGGTGAAGAGCATGGGTTCTGGGGAAGTGTTTGAACCCCACTCTCTCCCCTTCAGAAGACTGTGTCTAAATGCTCTAGTTCCTCTTCCTCCTCCTCTATAGAGGGAAGTCATGCTGTCTGCCCCTCGGGGTTTCTGGAGGCCTGAAATGAGAAAGTTCTGTGGGACTTTGGCATGTGCCAGGTGCAGGGAAGGAATTAAACCTTTAAGAGAGGTTAATGATAATACCACCAGATTAACAATGTTCATGTATCTCTGCCACTATACTGCCTCAGCCAGACACTTGGGTTTTGAACATTTTTCCTCTACCTGGATTAAAAGACCTTCTGTGCATGACCTGTGGGCACTAGCCACCCTGTGTGAACAGAGGGACCCCGACATCACTCCATGAATAAGGCTAGTTTGGTGCTGCTGGTGGAGTGAACCCACGGCCCAGCCACTGGCCTGGCATCGCCCCAGTGTAATAGAATCTGGATGGTAGACTGTTCTGGCACATTCCAGCTGGATAAGAAACCTGGGCCAGCTCACCCCTCTGTGCCTCTTAAAAGATACCAGAAGCCTGCATGCATTGATTACAGCAAACCTGGTCCCAGAACCTTCTGAGGGTGGAAGATTTCTGAGTCTAAGTCAGTTATAAGCCCTACCTGGAGTGCTCGAGGCATAAGAAGAAGGTCCTTTCATTCTGTCATCACTTGGTCTCTGCTCTAGGGAGGCACCTGGCCAACCTGGTCATCCTCTAGGGGCCCCGGGTGAGAGAACCTGGCCTCTACCTGCCTCGTCGCCCAGAAGGTCCAGACTGCAGGAGGAGCCCGCCTCATTAGCATACATCTTCCTCGTGGTGCTCGGAGTCTATCCCAGACCAAGCCTCTGGGCCTGGATTTCCCTGCATGTGGATGGTCTGGCATCTTTCTCTTCCTTCTTGCTTCGTGCAAGTCCCAGGACAGGGGACATTTTCTGTGGCCTCCTGCCATGTTCCCCTGCCATCTTCCCCAGCAACCCCCCTCCCCCACTCATCTGCTCCAGTTAGAGTCTCAAAACCTGTGACCTCTCTGTCCCTCCCACCCTGCCTCCCCTCCCAAATGCATCTTGCATGCTTCTGCCCTTCTACTTTTCTCCACATGCTGGGGGTCCTGGTGAGAAGCTGTGTTCTCTGCTCCCAGGCTGAGCCATGATGCCCTGTCTTCACACAGCAGCTAGGGTAATGTTTAAAAAAAAAAAATCCTATCCCCTCCCTCCTTAAAGCCCTATAAAATGTCAACACTGCATTCAGAATAAAATAGAGTAACATCCTAACTCCTCATCGTGGTCAATTCTGGCCCCATCTGGTCTCCCTGTTCTCCTCTGAGCACTGTCGCGTCCCTCTTCCCATACTTTCTCAGTTTCTTCTCATCACTTCTTATGGCAAGCTCTTTCCTGCCCCAGGACATTTGCACATGTGGCAAGTGCTCTGCCTGACTCCCTGCTCCCCACTCTATGAGCAGGGCTCCCTTCTTCTCATCCCTCACATCTCGGCTTCAGGGTCACTCCTCAGCTATGGCTGATCAAACTTTCAACCGGGTTTCCATGGCTTTTCGGTGTTCTACCACGTGACTCCTGTCTTTTACACAGCAGGCAGCAGATTCACTCACAGCCTCTGAGGAGGGGCAGAGCCTCCCTACTCATCACCGCATATGTCCCCTGGGGCCCATCAGCAGGTGGCTCTGGGTGGGTCCTTGCACACACTGGGCTTTGCTACAAAGCTGTGATCACTGAGACAGCATGGTACTGGCATAAAAACAGACACATAGACCAGTGGAACAGAGTAGAGAGCCCAGATATGGACCCTCAACTCTATGGTCAAATAATCTTCAACAAAGCAGTAAAAAATATACAGTGGAAAAAAGACAGTCTCTTCAATAAATGGTGCTGGGAAAATTGGACCGCTATATGTAGAAGAATGAAACTTGACCATTCTTTTACGCCACTGTTACCCTTCTGACCGCAAACCGCGTTCCCACGCCGCAACCCGAACCGCTCTCATTCCCCGTCCTCCTTCTATAATCGTCCAGAACCACATGCCAGGTGTTCGCCCAGCTCAGGCAGAAGGATACTGGACCCCTGGAAGCCACGCATGCATTTCCACACCTCACTTCCTGGGTGTGTGGGGGTGTGTGTGTACACATGTGCCTGTGCACCACTCTTGCCACTACATCCAAGAGTGATGTCGCTGCTGAAATGACCTATGGCAAGCCAGAACCTCTTGTGTTGGACCCACAAAGACCCAGGCCAGGATGCTGGTGCCGTAGGGAAGGCCGACTCGGTAGCGTGGCAATGGGCTGAGATGTGAGCCTGCGTTCCTCCCATGAGCTCCCTCAGCCCCAGGCCTTGGGCCCACAGCAGATCCTCCTCCAAGCAGACCTTTCTTAATCTGCTACGGAAGCTTCTGCACTCCCTCCAGGCACAGCTGTGAAGTCTTTTCCAGACAGAAAGTGCAGAAGGGGATGTCTCTGAGGTCACGCAGGCCCTTCTTGCCTGCACGTAGACTGGGTCCTTCTAGCTGGGGAGTCCTCGCCAGGAACTGATATCACTTGCTGCTGGCTGGAGCCAGAAATCAGGGTGGTGGGTAAATGGTACAGAGCCTGGGCCAGAGCCAGGGCCGGCCCCATGGCGGCGGGTCTTAGCGGGGCTCACCTGGATGTGTGTGGAGAGGGAAGGGAGGAAGATGGGTTTCAGAGGTGGGGCCTTGGGGCTGAAGGCAGAGAGCACAGAGGACTCAGATGGAAGACTCTGGAATGTAGGACCAGTGTCAAGGGTCAGGGGACGCGTCGGAATCACTGGTGTGGGCATCATGCAGTCTGCAGGCACTCTCGTTGGGGTTCCAGCCCGTGCCTGGGCTGAGCTCCCCCAGAAGCTCGGAGAGCTGACGCTCTGGTGACAAGGACGCCTCCTGGCTGGGTCACTAACATACCTGGGAGTCTGTCCCAGAATAGGACGCCCTCCCTTTGGGGCTTTATGTTGCATGCAGAATAAATAAGCAATGGGGAGCCAAGGGGTTTTGTTTCTCCTTGCCAATACCGCTGGCATCAAAAGCATGGGTTTATCTGTGACTCGGGGCCCTCCCTCTACTGCTGGCTCCTGGCCGGGGGCGTATCAGACCTGAACATCTGCCTGTTGCCTCTGGCCCTCTCCTTATCTAGACTGCTCTCCAGGACACGGGGTCCAGGGGCCGTGGGTGTGTTCCCATCCCTGGAGGGCCGTGCTTTGCCTTTGCAAGAGCACCCAGAAAGCCATCCATTGAGATGAAGCCGCGGGCGGTGCCTTCCGTGAAATGATCAGTAAACCTCTAATGTGTTCTGAGAACATGGGCTCTCACTCTTCAGGGTTTTTGAGAGCCATAACTGTGATTCAGCTCCTCATGGAGACTGCTACGGACACCGTGCTCATTCTGTCTTCCAGCTCCTTCGTCTGTAAAAATAATCACAAGGTCCCCACCTATCTCCACAGAGAGTTCCTGAATGCCGTGGGAATTGGATGATGTTTGGGGAATCGTCCCGGTTTCCAGGGCAATGTCTGGGCTGGGAGGGGCCATGAAATGTGGCTGGGGTAGGGTGTTATAGGAAGGTCCTGGAGGTGGTCCAGGTTCTCAGGCAGGCCTCAGCCGTGACCTCATCAGGAGGAAGCAGCTGCACCTGATAAAGGGGTTTTATTGCATTTCCCCTGATGCCCTAACTCACCCCTCTGTCCCCAGGGTCATAGGCTTGGGCACAGCACCCTCCCCACTCCTCTCTCCTGCATGGCCAGGCTTCAGGGCATCTAGGAGAACTGGGAATGTCACTGGCCTGGATACGGGACCCTGCACTACCCACAGAAGTGTGGGTTCTGAGGGTGATCCTCTAGGGGGGCTCCTGAGCGGGGTCTGAGGGATCTGTGGGGGGAAGCAGGTCGCGTTCCCAGCTGAGAGGGCCCAGGACTGCTGATGTGGGGTAGAACATGTTGAACTAGTTTGAATCCAAATGAAAGCATATCCAAAGTATGACAGGCATCTTATTATAGAAATACACTGGGGGGGAAGAAGCCAAGTGGCTCTAGGACCACCCGGGGGGACGACGGGCAACAGATAACAGACGGCCCACGTCCCAGCTCACTTCTCCAATCCTGGGAACTGGGGAGGTGTTAGAACCTTCCACCTGGAAGTGAGTCATTCTTCACTAGCAGCAAGCAACTAGGGGCCCCATCTGTTGGGGCCCCTGGTACAAGTGGCCACACGTTTGCCCCCCTTCCCCAGGGCTGGGCACCCAGAGGCTCCCCTTGGGAGCCACTCCCACTCCTGCTGGGTCAGCCGGCCCCTGTCTCCCCCACTCTTCTGCATGTGGTTCAGAATCTGAGATCTTGCTGGGGTACCTAACACTTTGGCCAAAACTTGCAAGGTCACCTCTTTATGCCTGACCTCTGAGTCATTCCTAGAGAATGTAGGGGAGTTGAGGGAGGCCTTGGAATCAGGGCATTGGAGGGCACATGCTGGTCTGGCAAGGAGGAACTTGAGCAGGTCCTGCCCCTCATGTGTGGAATGGCTGCCCCGTGGCTCGGCCATCTGGCTGCTGTAGGTCATTTCCACGGCAGCTTTCAGGGGCAGAGTGACCACAGCCTTTGTGATCTAGTAAGATACGGAAGAGGACCCTGTCATGAGGGCGGGGGGAGGTGCAGGCCATCCTTGGAAGCAAGATACACTCGGCCTCTCTGAAACGTGGCTCCAACTGAAGCAAGACGTTTTCCAGCGGTCTGGTGGGGGTGGGGCTTAATGAGAGCTTGAACATGCCTCCTTTCCTGGTGGTGAGGCCAAATTAGGATTTGGAAGATGGTTACCAAGTGGTTAATTCAGTGAGGAAGAGAAGGGTCTGAACCTCAAAATTTTCCTAGCAGCATTTTTCTTGGGAAACTCCAAGGAAATGCAGCTCCTGGCATGGGAGCCCTGAGTGGTGCTCAGAGTCTGGGGCTCAGAAGACCCAGACTGCAGGATCCATGGGAAGGTCCCGGGAAGGAGGATTCAATGGACACAGAGAGAAAGCTCGCCCTCCTCTCTCTGCTCTGACTGGTGGGATCTCGTCTGCTGCTGCCTCTCTGTGTCCCTCCTCTTCCAGTACGTGCACCACCATGCCGTCCCTTAGCAGAGGGCAGAGTGCACTTGAATATGGATCCCACACACCGTGGCAGTGAGATCTTGTGTGGTTTCAACTGTTTTGTTTGTCTGTAGAAAGGGGTGGCTAGTGTGGGAAACGCAGGAGATAAAGGTGTACAGTGCTGGGGGTGGTGGTGGTGCCCAAAGCGTGGTGGCTTCCTCCCTTGCAGCCCTCTCTCTCCCCTTCCCATGCACCTCATGGCTGTATACCTCTTCTCATCCTCTAAACCAGGGGTCCTCAAACTATGGCCCAAAGGCTGAATCTAACTGTGGCCTGTTTTTATTAATAAAGTTTTATTAGAACTCAAACATTTGCTTATACATTGTCTATGGCTGGTTTCCCATTGAGTTGTTGTGACAGAGGTCTATGGCTCTCAGAGCCTAAAATACATACTATGGGACTCTTTACAAAAACAAATGTACTGATCCCTGCTCTAAACTCAACATTTGGGATACTTCCAAATTTGCCTTCCTGGTCTTTTTTCATTTCCTTCTCTATCCTCTCCCTTGGTGGTCTTTTTAACACGAAAGCATTCTTTTTCACCCTGTTAATTTGCTTCCACATCAAAACTTCAGCCTTTCTCCCAAAGTCCAGACATACAAATACTCATTGACTAAATTCAGCATGTTTAAACTGAAACTCATTATCATTTCCCCCAAATCTGCTTCTCTTCTGGATTACCCTATTTTAGTTAATAACAACTCCAATCCACAGAGCTCAAACCCTGTGGTCAGTGGCATTTGCTGAGTCTCTCAGACTTTTTGTGCTTTATCTCTCTAATCTGGTAAAGTGCTTGTCACCTGAGGAGACGGGAAATATCCTCTTCACCGGGTAGGGAAGTAGGGACAGAATGGGTTAATGCTTATAAAACATTCACCCCTAGGCTGACACAGAGAAAGGGCTCCTAATCCATCTGGATGGATGGATGGATGGATGGATGGTTGGATGGCACCTGGGTGGGACAGAGGGTAGGTGGATGAGTGGATGGATGGGACAGGCTCCAACAGCTACATGAAGTTAGATATGGGTGCTGATGTCATGACAACTCTGCTTCAGGAAACTAATTATGGCAACAGTGTACTAAACTGTTTAGAGGGAGGAGGGCTCGGAAGAGCATGTCCTCATCCCAGGTTACTAATGGTCTCAGCACTACCTAAGATGAGCAAAGGTGAGAAGGAGCCAGGAAGATGCTGCTGGAGGACTGGATGGTGACCAGGGCTACTCAGGCAGAGGAAGGACAGAGCAGGGAGAATATAAGGGACTCAGCAGAGGCGACTGCATACTTTGAGCTCTGGGGACTGGGGCTACTGTTAACCAAAATGGGGTAATCCAGAAGAGAAGCAGATTTGGGGAAAATGGTAGAGAGTTTGAGTTCCGACATGCTGAATTTAGTAAATATATTCTTGTAAAGGTCCCATGTTCTAGAAAGTGACTTAAGGTAGCTTATTGAAATGCATGCTATCCAAGTGAAGGAAGTTAGGAATCCAGGGCTATGGGAACAGGATGAAGCTTGGAAGGTCGCTAAAAGTGAGCTGAGGAGACTGAAGAGAGGACCGAGGAGGAGAACTGTCCACCTCCCAGCGCTTGAGGGAGGGGGCCCGAATGGGCTCATATTTGCAGAACACTCAACTCTGGGTTGGCACAGAGAAAGGCTCCATGAATGCTCACGATTCCTTGCCGTTATCTTGACTTTATTCATTTATTTATTTAAACATGCATGATCAGCCTGATAGAGTCTAAGATCCCTGAGGGTAGGTGCTGTGAGCTGTGTCTTATTATAATCCTCCTTCCCTTCTTCTTAGCGGGCCCCCCACCCCCTGCCCCCGGCTCTTAATATGCAAACTTGGTGGAGTAGTTGTTACCCAGTTAGTCTGGATGACTGAATGAATGACCGGGATCCCATTAGGTTGGCTCCTGTCTGCACATCTGGTGCATGGGCACAGTTTCTGCCATGATGTGACCCTGGCCACAGTTCAGCCCCAGAGCAGGTCCAACCTCGAGCACATGAGCAAGGCTTGGCGTGTGCACTGCAGGAACGGAGTGTTGGAAGCACTGCCCCCGAATGGGCACTCTGGGGGCAGAGGAAAGGGGCTGTAAAGTTTGTCGAATGTTTTATTTAGTGTGAAATTATTTCTCACTTTATTTGAGTTTTTTTCCTTAGCAGTAGGCATCCAGAGCCATGCTTAATTTAAGAATGTATCTGCTTATTACATGCTGTGATTTCCAATCATAAAATCTCCTAGAATTTTACTGAAAGTTGGCAGAGGTAAACAAACCATATGTAATCCCTTCAAAACTGGGAATTTTGGATGTCAAGTAATGGATTGTTACATTAAATTTTATTATTATTACTTTTGTTATCCATGTGGGCATTTTATAATTGAAAATTAGTATACTTTTTAATTTAAAAAAGATTTTTGGGTCCTTAAAAATACACTCACTTCTATTTTTAGGTTTTTTGAAGACCTGATTTCTGCAAAGTGAATACCTAAAATAATTCTTTCCCCTTCCAAAATATGGGGAGGAACGTTCACTCAGGAGTCAGGGGAGATGTATTCAACTAGGTCTTCATTTCTGTGCCTAGAGGGAGGGATTTATCTGCCTCCTAGGAAAGAGGTCTGTGTATTATTACTTACTCTGCAATGTCCAATTTGGTCTTTGATCTTTGGGCCATTGTTAATTTTATGGTTTACACAATTCAAAGTGTCAGACAACTGCGAAGTGTTTGCTCAGGAAAGAAAACCAGAGCAGAACGCCTCCATGGCTCAGCAGTCCTCGCGAACAGGCAAGTCTAGAGAGACTCCAAGCAAATATTTGCACAGCAAATTGCATATTCCAAGGCTATGTACTCAAGTGAAACTCTTTTTCCAAGGGCTCCAGAGGCTCAGGCGTCCTGCTACCTGCCTGGGAAGGTAGCGGTGGGTGATTGGTCCTCTTTGATTGGCCTGGAGTGCTCTGGACACACAGAGCAAACACACGAGTGTGTCCTGCCTGCTGTGGGAACTGCGTGAGTCTGTGTTACTCATGGGATGATTTGGAGATGCTCCCTTGGGTTCCTTGTGCAGGATTGGCAGTAGGACGGGTGTTTGGGCAGATCAGGGAGTGGTGCAGTGAAGACTTGATTTTGGAGTGGGAATTGTGGGGAAGAGGATGAGCATTTGGTGAGTACCACTATGTACATCACTAAATTTCAGTTCTTGTTTAATTTCCACAAATGCCTGTTAAGGGCTGGAGTTCCCCATTTTGTGGCATAAAAGTGGGCACCCTGTCCAACACAGTCTGGCTTGACTTCTCCTGCTCATTAGATGAGTTCCCCACTCCAGGAGCAGCCTGCCTGGCCTTGCAGCTTGAGGATGGTTCCCAAGTTCTCATCTCTCTCATAAGGGCGGGGTCAGGGTCCCACAGACCTATGATCTGGATACTCATTCTTCGCCGGAGAACAGAGGGGGTCATTACTGGCTCTCTCTGGGCTGGCTCTCTCTGGGCTGGCCCAGGGATGGATTTGGGGACGCTATAGGAGTTCTAGAGACAAATCAAGGGCAGCCTTTGATCTAGGGGCTCCTCACACAACTCTCCTTGGGGTAACTCCTGGTGAAGGCAAAGTGTGTGATTTGGTCAGGGGTAGAAAAATATGTGGGTGTGCATTGTATAAAACTTTCATGCCTGTGAGAGGTCCACAGATGGTTTTGTTGCTGGGGCCTCATGATCTGTGTTATAAGGCAGGCGCTGGCCAGCGAGCAGTCCATGGCCCATAGAATTTTATGGAGTCATGAGGGAAAAGCATCCTTTCAAGCCACAGAGTTAAGAACCACATGCATTTTTCAGGCCTCCAGCTCCTCTGGTTGCCAGAATGGAACTCATGAGTATTTGGGGTTCAGGTTCCAGGCACAGTGGAGCATGGGGAGCTGGAGGGGAGTGCAGAGTGCAGAGGAAGAGAGGACATGCAAGGACAGAGTGGGCATGCAGCCACGAAAGCCTGGGGCACTCCCCAGTGGCTCTTACACTGTTGGGCTGATGATGAGAGTCTGATGGGTGGTCCAAGGTAGAGCATCGGTAGAGTCCTTCAAGGCAATGGGCACCCAGACTCCTGTGGCTCAGCATCAGGAGGACAAAATCATACAACCACCTGGGCACTGAGACCGTGTTCTCTTGCTGTTTTTTGGGTCTACTTTAAGAACCTAGTCTTCTGTCTTTGGAACTCTGTGAAGAATCCAAATCATTACGTGGTGTTTCTTTAGGATCTCGGTCTTCAGAGGGTAGATAGTGAAATATGGTTTGAGTTACCTGGGGTTTTTTTTTCGGCTTTTTGGCTAATATCAGATGTGTATTTCTTACTTGAAACTGAAAGGAGCATGGCTTTATATGGACATTTTAAACTGACATTTCACTGGACACCTTCAGGTGTCAAAACGAAGCAGAATTAACCTTTCTGTCCTGTTCACACATTATAATTACTACCACATTCCAATATTTATGTACACTGCTGGGTTACTATTTCTAGAAGGTCTTAATCAAATGGTTGAAAAAATACATTCTGCCTCAGGTCTGTCAACTGGCCACTATTTTCCTATTATGCACAGTAATGACATGTACCATTATTAAAGCAAACCTGACCTTTCTAAAGGAAGGCCCAGTCAAATGTCATATTCAGTATTCCAAAATGGCCTTGTAAAAATGCATGAAAGCAATCTTGGGAGAAGCCATTTTCCAAGAAAAGCCAAGTCAGAATCTTGTGAAATCTTGCTGGGTTTTAGTTTTCTCTATCAGATTACATCCTGGGTTTCCGAGGGGATTACAGATTACAAACCAAAAGGAAGGCCTTTTTTTTTGAGTTGGAAGAAAAGCAAATAAAATATGCAAGATGTTTATATTTCCAACAGCTCAAGTATACACACACACACACACACACACACACACACACACACATCCCCACACGCCACTAAGAACATAAACTTTTTAATGAGTGCCTGCAGTCCTATCATTTTCTGTGCACGAGTCTTTAGCATAAAAATCAGATTGCATCTGGAACGGTTCAACAGTGGAGAGGAGCTAAAGGCCCCGAGAACTCTCTGCTTGCCTGAAACCTGTCCCATCTCCTTGACAGTGACCATGACCTCTTTCTGTGCGTGGCCAAACCACCACTCCCACGCCCCACCCCCGCCCACCACTTAGGAGAGCTCTCCAGCTCTCCCTCACTTACTTGCCCCAGAAATGCATTCACATCCTGGTATTTATGCCACATGAATGCAGGTGTGTCTGTAGGAAAATGGAGCAAGCAGACACTATCCAGAGGGATGACCTCTGCAGTCCTCAAAAGACACCAGCACCCATGGACATCGCATTGCTCTTTCCATTTCCAAGGGGAAGCTCAGATGCCCCGTTGTATTTCTCAGTCTTCATTGAACTCTGAACTCTCAAGAACACTTGGGACTGCTTGTCCTCTGAGTTGGATATTAAAATCATGGCTTCCATGATTAAGACCCGGGCAGAGGAGGATGAAGGATCTATCTATTTCGTAAAACTACTTACTTATGGATTTGAGACTTGCCTCCCATCCACCCACTGCCCACCATTTTCCTCTGGGATTCTGGTCCCCTTTGCACTGCGCCCACACATCTCCTGGAAATGGTCTCTTTCTGTAGGGCTGACCCTCCCTCCTGCCCTCTCAGCCCTCTGCTTATTTTGTTCGGCTAATGCCTTTGCTATGTGAACCTATTTTCACTGGTTCTCCAGTCAAAACTGACCTCACCCAGATGAGGATTGCAATCCTATACCCTCCTCCCTCCCTGATCCAACCACCCTGTCCTGGCAGAATTCCCCACTTCCCCCAGGGGACCTTCTATGTTAAGTCAAAAGAACATAGACGACTTGAATGCACTTAAATGTCACCCACCCATCTTCCCAAATGAGACTGTGAACATCTTGAGGACATTTCATTTGTAAAAAATATTTTGTGTCTTACCTAGCATGTGATTACAATACTTGCTTGATTGTTATTTGTTGAGTAAATAAAGGAAGGCATGAGGCATGCATGAATGTATGAATCCTGCTCCCAACTCTTTTAAAATGTAGGGCAGTTTCCATTTTATCTGTCATGGATGTAACAACACTCATTCCGTAGATTCTTCTGATAACGAAATAAAATACCAGGGACACCAGTTTGCATTAGGCACTCAGGAAACACCAGCTCCCTTTCCTGGCAGCTTTCAGCACCTTGGTATCTTTCTATACATTTTGGTATTTTGTACTTTATATACATTTTACTGTTACTGTTTATATCAGCATTTTACTAGTGGCTAGGTGAGAGTCTGTATCTTACCCCCGGTAGAGGGATGATGTCCTGTGTGTGTTGGTATTCCTTTCTCCCCAGTGGAAGTTCCAAGCATAATTTCTGCTACTTGAGGAAGCAGGTGTTTTTTTTCTGAGTCAGCTGCACTTATTTCCTCAGGGGCAGTGAGGGCAGGGGCAAGGCCCTCACCTTGTCACTCCCGAGACTCGCCTTCTATGGTCCCGCGTCATGGCCTCACCCAGGGCCTGGACCATGGCAGGACCCCCACCCAATCTGCCTGGAGGCTGAGCTTCATCCACAGGTCTGACCCTCCCATCCCATGGGCTGGCCTGTGACCATGACCTTGGCTAGAACCTACAGCGTTGATATACAGTAGGTCATTATCATCCCCCAGAACCTGGAGGAACAGGTATGCCCTAGGTCATGGTGAGAAATTCAGTTTACATCCAACCTAGTGCACATGCATGCGTATGTACACACACAGACACACACACATGCACACCCCTGAAGCAGGCATCTTAGAAAAAGCACAGACGATCTATTCTGATATTCTGTTATTTTTATTCCACTCCAGGCAAGCCTATCTATTTCAGTATTTTAAATGCTAGCTGTGGTTCTCTACATTGATTTCACATTAATTTACCTCAGTGGCTTGAGACCCTCTATTAGCAAAATGATGTCTTAGGCAATTACCCGGAAGACCAGAGGGGGAGTTTCAGCGCTGCTCTATGGGCATGAGGTGAGCTTACGAAGTTGGTTAGACTTCATGCTATGGTGGCCACAAGTAGGACCAGGACTAAGGTGAGGCAAGAAAGCTGCCTAATTTAAAGGCACAGAATTTAAGGAAGTGCTCAGTTTTCAGACTGCAAACCTGAGGGTAGGATCTTACGTTTGGTACCCTACCCTAGCCCAAGCCTGGTTCCTGTGAATAATCATTCTGTTTTACAGATGAGACCTTGTCACTGAGGGGTCATGCCGTGGCCTCGGCCCTGGTGGTGGAGGCACCTGGATTGGGCTATCTTCCCCGGTGTTGTGAGCTTCCTGCCCAGCCCTATGGGGGTCCTTGGGCACAACCACACTGACAGCAATGGAACAGTCTCCCTGCGGGGAGACTCTGCTTACGTGAAACAACAGGGAACTACATTTGGTACCGTGCAGTGGGGCCAAGTGGAGATGAACAGGTTAAGTTTCTGCAGTCAGGGTTGGGTATCTTGGTTTGGTGGTTTCTTAAAACACAAGTCATATTCCACAGCCCTGAGGCTGGACAGGCTTAGCCCTCTGTGTTTGTGAATGAGTCATTTCCCAGCCACCACGACCTGGAGTGTGGTTGACGGAGGAGAGAGTCAGCAGGACAGCTGGAGCAAATGCCTGGGGGGAAGCTCCGGAATGAGCAGGCCTGTGGCCCCAGGCTCAGCTGTCACACAGTTTAACGTGTCTTAGGTTAGAGGCCACAGGTGGCATGGGAAGAACACAGATAGCCCTCATCGGTGTTTCTTGGCCAGGCACCCCCACTCCCCTGAGGTCCCCTCACTGTCCACTCATCTACCCATTCATCCCTCTTCCTTCCCTATCTGCCTTCATCCTGCTTCCCTTCCTGCATGTTGCCCTTCCCGCCAGCTGGAATGCTGTGGCTCTTCGCAGGTTAAGAGGAAGCCTGTCTGCCTGGCATAGATTGTGGCTGGTTTTGGCTAAAAGAGCCTGAACTTGCATCTGACCTGTGGGCTGCCAGCCCTTGTGAGCTCATGCAGGAATGATGACTTCATGACTACCTCCAGACACCGCTCTCTCTGCAGCTGGTCTATCAGCCCCTCGTGCAAGGACTGGGAGCTATAACGTGTACTGAACACCTTCTAAGACACCCAGCCTAGCCGAGTGCCACAGGGAACGCAGACTTGCAACACATATTTGTTTAAGGACTAAAGACACCACATAAGGACAAATCCAATCAAGAGAATCCAGGCAGTAATTGAGGAAGTTGGTACTGGGTCCCACAGGGGAATGGAGGCTTCAAGTCAAGGGGAGAGGGTCTGTTTGCCTCTGTCAGTGGCTGAGAGTTTTAGTGGGGATGGAACCTAGATCCAGCTTTTGGTTAATTCACTGAGACTTTCTGACCTTTAGTTTCCTCATCTATAAAATGGGGGCAATATAACCCTGACCTCCTTGGTGGGTTTTGAGAGTCAAGTGAGGTGGTAAGTGTAAGACCCAATCATAACGAGGAATATCAGCTGGTAGTTTTGCAATTTGGGCTTAGCTGTGTCCTTGGCAGAAGGTGGCTGCTCTGCCACACCTCATTACAAGTAGCTAGGAACAGAGCTGTCCAGGGCTCCCTATTTGTGGCCTGCCCTTCCCCACAGGGTGGCTCTCAGAGACCAGGCTGTGGACTGTGGACCAATGCCTTCACCTGCACTTGGCAGTCCCATCTGAGATTTGCCAGTGGCTATGGATGAAACTTTCCCTACCTGAAGTCAAGGTGGGGTTCTGACACCAGAATTTTGTTATCTCTGACACCAGAATTTTTAACACTTTGAAGTTGAAAGTAGTCTTCAAAGACGGGGAAGACGTGCGCCTCCATGTGATTTTTGTCTAAGGAACTATAAATAAAAGTCAGACAAACTCTTTCTCTCTTGATCACCAACACCACTTGCTTTGAAAATTTGGAAAATACAGAAAAGTGAATATATATACACATACACACCAGCCACAGTGTCGCTAACCAGAGGGGAGGCATTGTTAATATCTCGTTGTACTATAATCTGTCTTCTCAAATATGTTTTTTTATGTAAATGAGGTCCCTATATAGGTAATTTTAGATCTTTTTTGGTTGTTGTTGTCTAACATTATAATATAAATATTTCCTGGTCTTAAAGATACTTGGTAAACAAGCTAAAGTCTGCATTGCACAGCATTGGCTATATGGGTCATGATCTATTCACCCTGCCCCATAATGTTGGACACAGATTGTTCCAGAATTTTCTCTGTGATAAATACTGGTGTGGTAGGTGGTAGGAATGTATTTTATATCAAATTCTCTCAACACCTTCCCTGGAAAACATTTTACTTAGGTCTGATGTTGCTCATAAGAAGGGAGAGGTGGGATGTTTACATCCTTCCCAGAGAAAATACTTGTTCACATGTTGACCTTTGTCATCGGATGGTGTCGGTGGCTTCCTGGGCTCTCC
The DNA here is from genome assembly GCF_010015895.1 of Lontra canadensis. Lineage (NCBI taxonomy): Eukaryota > Metazoa > Chordata > Mammalia > Carnivora > Mustelidae > Lontra > Lontra canadensis. The sequence continues at coordinate 14,918,840 of NW_022631007.1, forward strand.
AGTGCCTGCTGTAGATTTTCCACGCAGAGGGGAAATGCCGATGTTCTAAATCATGGGAAGTAGCATACTTATAACAACAACAATGACCAGGCACTGCAGGTCACCGCCTTAATCCTCACTATGGCCCCGTGAGGTGAGTGTGGTGATGGTTTTTACAGATGAGCAGATGGAAGGTCAGAGACAGTCAATAACTCACCCCGAGCCTTGAAGCTGGTGAGTGGAAGGTAAACTTGGAAAGAGCCATGCACACCCTCCCTGGGGAAATCACGTCCAAAGGAAAGAAAACAAAGCCAGTTTCATTGACCCAATCGCCTTGCCTGAGGAGGGGAGCTGGGTAGAGACAAGTAAGGATGTATCCATTTTTCATTCGTGAAGCTTGGTAATCAAGGATGCAAATTTTCTTAGCTTCCATGCATATACTCATTCTTCTGGTCAAGGACTCATTTAGTTATTAATTTGATCAACAGATATTAATTGAGCCTCTACCAGATGCCAGGTGGGGAATGTAATAGTGAGCAAAGCAGGCTGTCCCTGGTGACTTGTCAGGAGGCTGATGCTGGATCATTTCACACACATGTGCACACGTACCCACACGTTAACTACAACTGTGATAACTGCCCTAAAATGCATAAGTTTTTCCAAGAGGTCAGGGAGGAGTTCCCTGGGCAAGGAATATTTACTGAAACCTAGGGAAGAGCAGGAATCAGCCAGGCAAGAAGCAAAAGGCCACATCAGCGGCAGTGGGAGTATACACCATCTCAGAGTCAGAAGAGCAGGGTCTGTTAACTACGTCAGCTGGTAGACCACATCTAGCCTACCACCTGTTTTGTCAATAAAGTTTTATTGGAACTCAACTATGCCCATATGCTTATGTACTGTCTGTGGTTGTTTGTACACTACAACAGAGACCTTGTGGGCCACTGATCCTAAAATATTTACTATCTGGCCCTTTATAGAAAAGGCCTGACAATTCCACCCCTGGAGAAATGGAATAGTGTCTTTGAGGTATGGTGAATGAAGGGCTATTAGCCCAGCAACAGAGGAGGGGTGAGCCAATAGGCCTTACAGGGGTAGGAGGCCACATGCAGGAGTCTGGTCCTTTCCTGAGCACCAAGAGGGAGACATTGAAGGTTTTGCACAGAAAAATATGTGGATGTGTGATTTTAAAAAGATTACACTTTTCACCTAATGGTCCCTAATGCTGAACTTTCAGGCTTCCTTTCCTTGGTTTATAAATAATAAGTGGTCACTTAATAAATATTTGCTAAATATAAGAACAAATCATTGCAAAAGGTTTCAGTGGTAATCCAATTTAATAGGAATACAATAATTTAGTAAGACCTAATTTTATATGTGCACTTCATGCTATTTTTATATATAATTTTAAATGTGCACTTATTTTATGTGTGCACTTCATGCTATTTTTTTGAAAAGGTATATCCTGTAAATAAGTCTTAAGTCTTTTTATTAATGCTGTTCACAATGTTGTTCTTCTTTGTGCAGATTCTATATTTCAATATTTTAGCTCAAAGCAAAGTAAGTCTATGGAGGGAAGAGAGCTGTAATGACAGAGCCCACATTTTTGTTTTCGCTTTCGTGCCAGGTTCCTTTTGACAAGAAGCGTGGTTACCCAGCTGAATTTGGTGTGAGTCCAAAAGGTAGAGTTTTAGCAGGAAGTTTGGTCTAATACATCCACCTGCCTAGTGGGAGTAAGGTAATGTCTATAGGTGTTAAAAGTGTTGGTTACTTTCTTGAACATGATCCTGCTAGATGTTTATGAATATCTCATTCTGACCATCTGGTCAACCTGAAAATTACTCCAGCCAGAGTGAGCCCTGGGGGCCAAGGAGAGGCTCCCTACGTGTACACATTCACACAAACGGACACACATGTGCATGCATGTTCTGACATACTAGATTACTTGAGTTGTATTGGTCAGTGTGATACTTAATTTTATGGGTCAACTTGACTGGGCCACAGGGTGCCCAGACATTTGGTCAAACATTATTCTTGGTGTATCTGTGAGAGTGTTTCTGGATGAGATTAACGTTTGGATAGGAGACTGAGGAAAGCAGATTGCCCTCCATGGTATGGGTGGGCCTCAACCAATCTGCTGGAGACCAGAAGGAAACAAACAGGCTCAGTCGGGATGATCTCCTGTTGCCTGACTACCTTGAAACAAACATCAGTCCCTTCCTGATTTTCAACTCAAAGTGAAAAATCAGCTCTTCTTAGGTCTCGGGCCAGACTGGAACTACCCATCAATGCTCCTGGGTCTTTGGCTTGTCAGCTGAAGATCTTGAGACTTCTCAGCCTCTGTAATCATGTGAGCCAATTCCTTATAATAATCTCTTTATACATATGTCTTTCTGTGTGTATATATGTGCACATATGTAGATATATGTATGTGTGTGTATATGTCTGTGTGTCTGTGTGTATTTGGCTCCATTTCTCTGGAGAATCCTGGCTCATAAGTATTTTCCTCAGTCGCCACCTTCCTCAGCTTACCCTCTGCATTATTATTTTCTTAATGTTTTCCTTTGAATTGACTTACTTACTTTTGTAGTAGGTTATAAAGGGAACTTGGTATCCATGCTTGAAATTGAAAAGCACTAACAACACGAACAGAAGCCAAAGAATGTCGTGCCCTTGGGTTGTCACTGTGACCCATGTAGGCTCAGCCTCTGAGGCCTGCTCTCTTTCTCTGTTAAGTAGGGAGATTAGCACATGTTGGGTGTTAAAGACAGACTATCAACAAAGACAGATGCAACATCAGTGAAGTTCTCACCATGTGATTTATGATTTTATGCCTTATGCTTACCCTGGACAGGCGCAGAGGCTCGTCCCGGCCCCTGTGAGCTGACTTATAGCTTCGGCTTTCCTCAAAGGTGGAGGTCAGCAGAAGGCCAGAAAGTGTTTTTTTTTTTTTTTTTTTTTTAAAGATTTATTTATTTATTTGAGGGAGAGAGAGAGATCGGTGGATGGGCAGAGGCAGAGGGAGAGGGAGAATCTCAAGCAGATTCCACACCAAGTGTGGAGCTTGACACAGGGCTGGATCTCATGACCTGAGCTGGATTCAAGAGCTGGACGCTCAGCAGACTGAGCCACCCAGGAGCCCCCAGGAAGTGGTTCTTAAAACTTTCTTTTAATACAGATCTCCAGAGGAGTTTACTAGAAATGCGGCTCCTGGGCCTCCCATCCCCAGGGCTTCTGATTCAGGGGCAGGTTGGAAGCTGACCCAGTTCCCAGGTGCTGGGGTGTTCTCTCGCCCATAGTGGCAGCTGCTCTGAGAAACAGCTGAGGCCTGATCCATGGAGGGTCTGGGATGAGCACAGTCCCAGATGAAGGGCCTCCAAGCAAACAACCATAAGTTGCTCCCAAACAACCTGAGGGAATGTTCTGGCTTCATTCTTACAGGGATGGTTTGGAAAAGTAATCTGTATGTTACAAACGTGCACATAATTCCACCTCTTTCTAAGAGTGATTTTGGCTTGAAGCACTCTATTGCTGAATTCCTGGAATGGGAAATTGTTAGATCCTTACTTAAAGCAAAGAAAAGTAAAATACAGAGTGCATTAAGAATTACCTGAAGGGAAGAGAGGCATATGCTGTCTGATTTCTGGGTTACTAAATAAACTCAGGCAATGAGAAACCAGCAATTCTCTTCTCCTCCCGGGGTTCATTTTCATTCCCTGTAATGGGCTCCATGGGCCCGAGAGGATATGTCCATATATGTTCAGGATATGTCCTGGAACCTGTGACTATTACCATATATGGCAAAAGATGTGATTAAATCAAGGATCCTGGGAGGAGGAGCTTGTCCTAGACTATCCAGATTGGTCCTTAGTCCCATGCCAAGGTCGTTAGGACAGTGAAGTGGAGGGAGACCACACAGATGGAAGAGAAGGGGGAGGCAGGCACCCACAAGCCAACGGACACCCGGAACTGCCAGAATCCAAAAGGGGCGAGGGAGCATGCTCTCCTGGGCTTCTCAGAGGAAGCATGGCTCCAACAACACCTTGACTTTGGACTTCTGGCTCCCAGAACTGTGAAGGAATAAATTTCTATTATTTAAAGCCACCAAGCTTGTGGTAATTTATTGCAGTAGCCTCAGAAAACTAATACACAACCCAGAGCAAGATCTAGGAATGAGACTCAAGTGGCTGTTGATACGACTCTCAATAAATAAGGCAAAGCTCACGGTTCCCTGGGAGGACAGTCAGACCAAATTACTTTGTTATTCATAGAATACTGACACACACACACACACACACACACACACACACATGACTGTGTTACACAGATGTGGCTTTTCTATGCTCTTACCTGGGAAGGTTTGCCTGAGCTAGCAACCCTGTCTTCTGGCTTTGGCCATGGCCAGTCAGTCACGGACCATTCTTCTCCACCCCACAGGACACACAGACCTGTGAGCACCGTTCTTACCTGACATCACGAGGCATTTGGGATGGAAGATGGGCTCTCAGGAAAGGTCCAGAGCAGCACAGCCCAACAGAAACACAACATGAGCCACATACATAACCTTAAACTTTTTTGGAATCTCTATTCAAAATATTTTTTAGAAGGTGAAATTAATGTTAATAATATAGTTTATGTAACTCAGTATATCTCAAATATTATCATTTCAATGTGTATTCTATAAAAATTACCAGTGAAATATTTTATATTCTTTTTTTTTTTTCTTTCCTGGTGTTACGTCTTTGAATCCAGCATCCATTTCATAGGTGAGTCTCGATTCGCACCTGACAGGACAAGTGCTCGCTAACCCCATGACGAGATGCTTCCATGCTGGATGGTCCAAGGCTAGGGCTCAGGCAGCTATGGAACTGTGGGCCCCAGGGGCTGCTGTGATCCCTCAGCTCTGTTTTTAGATCCACGTGGCCCCTGACGGCGATCCCTTGCAACTCTTTCCAAGGAAGCCAGCCTGTGTGGTTGTGGTTTGGGGCTGGGGCCATGCAAAAGCCCACGAAGGAAGATGTTCCTGAGAGCAAAGCAGACACCAGAGTGACAATGACAGCCATGGTCCATGGATCTGCCAATCTTCCTATCAGTTCTGTATAAATTCCTAGGCCCTGCGGGGATTTCATGCGGTTGAGGTCCTGAAAGTTCTTAGATCGTGAGATCTTCTAGACCAAAATTCCCTCCCGTGGCATCAGTTCGTGAACAGGCTGGCCGTGCCAGACTTGAAGTGTCTTTAGAGAGAGGAGGGGACGAGAAATTGGTTTACCTCACTTTGAATGGAAAGTTAATTGCTTTTTGGAAAGTTGTTTTCAGCCAGATGAGGACCACACAGAGGAAAAAGAAGCATTGCCCTCCGATGGGAGCTGAGCCAAGAAGGACAATAGCCGTCTGCTTTTCTGAGTCTGATGGACATTGAGGGCAACCCAAGGCGGGACCATTGTTCATGCTGACAGCTTAACAGCAGGCTCGAGGAAGAAGAGGCCGTGATGGCAGTGGGGAGCCATAAACACTTAATCCGTCACAGAAACTTCGAGGGAATCAGGCGCCATGGAGGCCAGACCTAGCCCTTAATTGTCGGGTAATTCGCTGTCTGGGGCTGCGTATCTGCACAGTGTTGCTGCCTGCGTGGGAGCGAGGGCGGCACAGGGAGGGCGTGGTGGCGTCCGTGCCCCAGAGCCATGGGCAGGATGATGGATACCCACCTATCCACGGCGCTGGTCTCATTTATTCAAATTAACATGGTGCCCAGAGCTGGAAGAGGAACAGATCTGGACTCAGACGAAGATGAATTGTGGCAGAAATGGAAGCTACAACCCAGAAAACGGACGTCATCCGGCCGCTGGGATTTTATTACCTAATCACAGCCGTGAGCTTGGACTTCTGGAAATGTTTCTGTGATTGACTGGGCCCCTGGTCTCCCCTTGGACTTGTTGGGATACGTGTTTAGCGATGCGTGTGGGAGCAACACAGACTGTAACGGGCATGTCACACCCTTCTCTTTTTCTAGCATGTTCATTCAGTCGCTCTAGTACTGTCAATGTTTCGCTGCTGATGACCAGGCTTCAATCATAATATTAAGCCTAAGTGACAAGCCGTCACCCAAGACCAGGGGCCAGCGTTACTTAAAGCGCTCAGCGATGGCTAAGCATCTCCTACCAGCTACGAGATGCTGGTGCTCTTTAGAGGCCGGCATTGAGTGCCAAGCCTGGGAAAGGAACCAGCACAGTCATGACCCTGGGGTCCTCTGGTGGCCGTCAGCACCTTTGTCTTGTGTATGTTCTCGGGTCCTGGTATTTGCCTTTTTCCCCCTTGGCTACATCTTTAGCACCTTGACTGAGGGCATCCACTACAAACTCTGATCATTTTATTCTCACCACCCCTGCATTCCCAGAAGCAATTCTAGCCCCGCGTCACTGGGCATTGGCCCTGGCTTCCAGGCATGCAGTGTGCAACTCACATCCTTCTGGCTCCCCGTGTGACGTCTGTCTGCAGGTGTCCTTACCTGACGGCTGGCATCCAGCACACAGAGGGTATTTCCTGCCCCACCTGAGGCTTCCCCAGTGGGCAGACTCTGCACGGACCCTATGGGATGGGCTGGTAATATGGAAGTTCGTGCCTCAGACAGTTTCTCAATCAGCAGGGCAAGGAGCCAACCAGTGGCTGAATTCTTTGCCTGAATCCCTGGAGGGATTATTCCTGAGACATTCTCTGCTTTTCTCAGAGGCTCCTACGCAGCATCCCCATGTTCCTTTCAGAATAGACACCTTAGTAACACAGCTCATGTGGCTTCTTATCTTCCGTGGCTTCCCTCCAGCCCTGCCCACTGCACTCACGGTAGTCTTGTTGCTCAGAGCTACATTTCTAGGGTTTCTGATTTTGGGGGGATATGGAGGATGGGGAGAACCCGGAGTCCTGGCTCCCACCGAGGGCCACCCCTCTTAGTGACTGCACATGTCCAGGGTACCGGGCGCCACACGGAGTGCTTTGGAAGGATCACTTGCTGTAATTCCACCATGCTTCCATCGGCAGGAGCTCTTTTGATCCCCATTTTGTAGAGGAGGATGCTGAAACCCAAGGTCAAAGGATGCGCTCAGCCTGATTAGACAGCTCGGTCTGGGATTTTAATCCAAGCGGTCTTGGTCCAGTTTTGCGACACAAAATACTGCCTCCACAATTAATCAATTTTTTAAAAAAAATTTTGCCTTGTGCTCTTTGAGCCCAGGAGTGCACTCTGCTGAAATGCTGTGTGGGTCTCAGACTCTCTGCAATCCAGCTTCTGCTGGAGTCAGTGAGGACAGAAAACAAGGAGACAGTGGTGGATCTAAATTAATATGGAAGGAGGACTGGCCCACTCAGTGCCCTTAGACTGGTCATTTTTTAGGATAATTAAAAATGGATTGAAACCCAGAGATCCCAGGCTTCCTGCAGGACGTGTGTTTCCTCTGAAGGCAGCCTATTAAGGGCCCTCCTGCATTCTTTCTGTGCAATTTGATGGTGCTGATAAAACCATTTATCATCATGCGAGCTGCTCTATCTTATTTGAGAATATGACTGGAGGCCCCGAATTTAGCAGATCCTGACACGCCTTCATTAGGGCATCCCAAATCTGGGCCCCAGCTTCTGCTGCAAGGTGGGGTGGGACTCCAGGAGTGCCTGCCTACAACCTCTCAGTGGTCCCCCAGATACAGCAACAGAGCAGGACAGAAAAAGGAGAAATCCTGTGTCTTCCCTGGAAAACAGAAAGGCTGCCATCAGCAGGCTGGAAGGAGGAGGAATCTATGCAGGCTGGAAGCACCGAGATGTGTACAACCCAAAGAAGCAGAATTCCTACTAGACATCCCCTGAGCCCTGGAACCACTGCCTTTACTTTCCTCTGCATATACAGGACAGCCCAGGAAAAGTGGGTGCATAGATTTTCTTAGCCCACAGTGATGGATATGGTGAAGGATCACAGCTGCTGGAGGCCCAGGGCTGAGCATTTTGAGCTTCTCTGCTCCCCTTCCCCCAGCAGGTGGGGTGCTGTGGTGACTTACAACATTGCTGGGCTTCCCCTTGTGAGCTCATGTCCCCCCTAGTACTTCAGGTCCCAGGAATCAGCAGGGCCCACGTAGCCGGGACGCACCATGGTTGGTGCTTACTGCTGGCAGGTTGCACGTGCTGGATCGGCGTCTGTGTCCGGTGCTACTCAGCTATGGAGCAGAGCTTGTACAAATATTCCCAGGAAGTAAAGTTTTCATTAATATGGCCTTGGTTATTGGCATTAATAAACAAAACTTTGTGCGTTTCCCAAAGGAACTGTGCATTTTACCAGGCCCTCTTGTGACCCAGTTCCCAATGGACCTTAACGTTTGAGCTTAAAGTAGGAGGCGAATGTCTTACTTGATATAAAAGGGTCCTGTCAGCAGGTCAGGGGCAGGTCAGAGTCAAGGCCATCAGGGCCCCATTTACAACCCCCAAGGTAAAGGGTGTGGGCAGGAGAAGGAGGAACCAGGGGCCAGGAAGTTGCAGGGCACTATGCACTGGGGGAGGAGTCCACCCGCTGCTCAGACCCCAGTGGGACGCTTTCTCCCCCACCCACCCTCAAAGAGCTCTAATGTGCTGTGGCCTCCCCTGAGGCGCAGAGAGGAGGTTCAACTCCTAGGGAGGACACAACAATCCCCCCAGGCCTCTGTCACTGCAGTTCCAGGATCAGTCTCATTTTGGTAATTAAAAGATCCCAAGTGGTGTCCCAGCAAAACTCCCTTGATGAGCCTGCCCGCTTGGGTGAATGGCCTCCTTGTGCACTGCAGCGCTGACACTATTGTGACTGCTGCCTCTCCCACACAGAGCCGTAGCAGATTTGCAGCCCCTGCCAGCCACCTGATACTAACAGGTGATAACGCCTGATACTAACAGATACTAACCTGATACTAACACCCCAAAGAGTTGTGGGGCGAAGAAAGGGCTGAGACTCAGGGTTCCGCAGCCCTGAGCAGCCCATACCAGGCAGACTAGCAGGTGGTCGGCCCTGCCTGTCTGTGGGCCCCTGTCTGGGCCGTTCTACCCACAGTAGTTTGCCGACAGGGCTGGTGACTCATAGATTTGTCTTCTCAAAAGTCAGTGAGCTCTTTGGAAAGGGCTTATGCCCTGTTTGTCTTAATACAGATAACCCTTGGGCTAGTGGCCCGGGATCTCTAATTGTTCACTGAAAGAACGGATGGATATTGGATGCACAGCTGGATGGATGATGGAGGATGAAGACGTGTAAGTAGAAGTCGGATTTGGAAACAGCCAGCCTATTTGTTGATGTTAGAACTCTGCTTTGTGTAGATGTTATGTATTCTTTATTGTTTTTATGTGAGTTTCTTCTGTATTAGCCCTCATTTCAAATATAAAGATGGATAGGATTTTTCTTTTTTTAAATTTTATTTTATTTTTTATTTTATTTTCAGTGTTCCAAAATTCATTGTTTATGTACCACACCCAGTGCTCCATGCAATATGTGCCCTCCATAATACCCACCACCGGGCTCACCCATCCCCCCACACTGCTTCTAAAATCCAAACTGTGGAAAGAGCCAAGATGCCCTTCAACAGATGAATGGATAAAGAAGATGTGGTCCATATATACAATGGAATATTACTGAGCCATCAGAAAGAATGAATACCCAACTTTTGTATCAACATGGACAGGACTGGAAGAGATTAGGCTGAGTGAAATAAGTCGAGCAGAGAGTCAATTATCATATGGTTTCACTTACTTGTGGAGCATAAGGAATAACATGGAGGACATTAGGAGAAGGAAAGGAAAAGTGAATTGGAGGAAATCAGAGGGGGAGATGAACCATGAGAGACTGTGGATTCTGAGGATAGGATTTTTCTTAATCATCCATTCACACCCTCACTCAGCCTTCATTGATTTGTTGAGATACGACATCTAGTGCTTCTATTATTTAATCGAGGAACCTGAGCACTAACCTTTAAGCACTCATTCCTGATTTAACTTTATGTTAGGCTTTCTTTACAGGATAAAATTCAGGATAAGAGTGACTCATGTTGTCCTCGAGATTTGCAATAAAGCAATGCTTTTTGAAAGAGAGTGACTGTCACCCTAAAAGAATGAGGTAGATAATAGAACACATTTCATTTTTTTTTTACTTCTTAGAAAGCATAATGCACGTGTCTCTTTGTAATTTATTTTTCCAATGTTTATATCTATCTATCTATCTATCCATCCACCCATTCATCTACCCTTCCATCCACCTTCCCATCCATCCATCCATCCATCCTGTTGGTTCTCACATTTATAGACACATATTTCTTACTCTTTCATATGCTGCATAAATATTCAAACACATACATATTTGTTCCCTATATATACAGTAATATTTAAATATATAAAATGTATGTGAAAAGCATACCACATATGTATTTTACATTTTTAAAAAGATTTTTATTTATTTATTTGACAGACAGAGATCACAAGTAGGCAGAAAGGCAGGCAGAGAGAGAGGAGGAAGCAGGCTCCCTGCTGAGCAGAGAGCCCGATGCTGGGCTCCATCCCAGGACCCTGAGATCATGACCTGAGCCAAAGGCAGAGGCTTAACCCGCTGAGCTACCCAGGCACTCCTGTACTTTGCATTTTTAAGAGTGAATACTGAACGTTATTAATGAGCCAGTTCTGGTGACTTTGGATACCAGTCTTCTCTTTGGGTGCTTTTACTCTGAGCTCACTCACATTGAAATTTTCAGATGCATGGGAATGTGCTCTGGGCTCATGTGGAGAGTCATTGGATGCCCCATCAGGCTGGGTCTGGTCCCAGAGCGGCAGAAAGAACCCCAGCCTGGCAGCCCCTCTGCCGTGACTAGCGATGATGTATGGCTGTGCCACAGTCTGTTATATCATGTCTGTTGATAACTCTGTATAATTAATTTGATGCCATCTGATGCAGCAGCAGGTTAGACATTTAAGAAATAAAAAGTTGCCCATGCCCCACAGAGCACATCTGTTTAATGGCATAATTCAAATTAATATCCAACAATTCCGTAAAAGCTCCTGGAGCTGTTCTGTGCTGATGCCTGGCGTCCTCCCAATTGCCATGAACGAGGCTCCTGTCGAGCCCCTCAGCTTGGCAGCCTCCGAGTCTATTCACATGAAGCATGTATTTAAAACCTTTGTTTATTTTTTAAAATTTTAGAATGGAAAAAACATTTAGAATGACACAATGGTAAAAATAGCACACAGAATTCCTGACTGCTCTTCCCCACTTCCGCAATGTTAAGGTCTTACAAAATCATAATGCAGTTACCAAAACCAGGGACTTACGTTTGATGCAATCCTATTAAGTAATATGCAAAGCTTATTCAAATTTTACTAATTGTCCCCTGAGATCCTTTTTCTGGTCCAGGATTTATTGCCATGTTCCTTAGTCATTTCCTGTATGGGAGCTTTGTTTTGGTCTTTCTTTGTCTTTTATGACATTTTTTTTTATGACAATACTATTTCTAATGGCCTATTCGTTTGTTTTTTTGTAGTGTTCCTCAATTTGAGCTTTCTGTTTCCTCATTATAAGATTGAGGTTACACACTTTTGGCAAGAATACCACAAGAATGCTAATGGTTCTTCTCAGTGAATCGTAGTAGGAGTCCACACAGTAGCGATATGTCTCATTACTGGTGTGGTTAATCCGGATCATTTGGCTAAGGTGATGTCTGCCAGGTTTCTCTACTGTCAATTTATTAATTGGTGTGTGTGTATTTAGTAGGTATTTTGTGTGGGATAATTCAAGATGACTCAAAATCCTGTTTCTCATTATCCTTTGGTCCACTAATATTTGTGTCCATCAATGATCTGTGTGTACTGCAACTATTTCTGTTGCAAAATGGCAATTTTCTGTTTCTATCTTATATTCCTCCTGTATTTTTTAATTCAAACTCTAGCTTAAGGAAGAGCTGTTCCTTCTCCCACTTAATTATTTGTGTAATTATTTCTTTAAATCAGTATGAGCTTATTCTGTGGGTTATAAGTCATCAACATCATTATTTATTTTTTGCTCACACTGTTCTGGATCTGGCTTGTCTATTGGAAGTGTCTTCAAGATGGCGGCCCTCTTTTCTCATGTTTCTTTTTTTCAACGAAGCTCTATCATTTTTATTTATTTATTTATTTTTTTAGCACTTGTGTGAACTGTATTTTAAAATTCCAAGATCTGTGACTGGTGCTATCATGGGTTGAAAATAAATTAAGGTGAGAGACAATATGGCATTTTTCTTAGAGTTTAAACTAAGTTAGATAACAGTGTCTCCAAACAGAATGTCATCATACTTTCTTAGGTAATTACTTTTTCATGGCTGAGAGGATTTTCTGTTGTTGCCTCACTTTGAGTGAAATGGATTCTAGGCCAAAGGCTTTTTCCCACATTATCTGTGGAACATCTCACATGTGGTGGGCACTTGATACTGTCCGTGTACTGAGGGAGAAGGAATGACTGAGGGACTTGGGGGTATGGATGAATGTGCGGGAGAGGGAACCCAGTGTGGGGGTGGCTCAGAGGGTGGCTTCTGGAGTCTGACTCTTAGGGCAGCTTCTCCCTCTGCAGTGTGCACCACAGATCACCTGGCATCTTATCAAAAAGCAGATTTCGATTCTTTGGGTCGGGGTGGGGCCCCAAGACTCTGCGTTTTGGACAAACTCCCACCAAACTTGGGTTCTGTTTGTTGAGGACCAGACTTTGAGTGGCAAGTTCTCCAATCTGACCATGTCTACTACTTGCTGTGTAGGCAACCTCATGTGGTTCATTTGACCTCTTTTGACCTTGGTTTCATCATCAAGTGGGAATAACCATGACGGCACCTCTCTCAGAAGACCATGGCTAGAATTAAGAATGATGGTGAATGTGCTGGCATATAGTAAGAGATGATTTATCATCATACATTGATATCTTCTCATGGCAACAATAAATAATAGTTATTCTGGTTATTGCTTATTTCTTTAAACAGCAACTCTCATTAGCTTTTTCCCCTCTCCAGCCTTCAGATTTTCTCATGTCCCTGGAAGAAGCTGGTAGACAGAGAACCAGTTTGAGCACAAAGTTCCTTGGCCCAGCCAGGTGAGCACGCTTGGAGCCATTTATCCATATCAGTGGGCAGAAGTGACAGGCTGCAGAGGCGAGACAGAACCTGGACTCACTGGTGGGACCTGGGGCAGAAATCAGCACAGAAAGCAAACACACTTGTGTTTGCTTCTCTCATTGGTGGCTTAAGGGACAGTCTGGAGATACTTGACTTTGCAAAGCATCTTGATTCTCTCTGCTCCTTTCCTAGGCAGTGGGCTCCTTGGCTGTGTGAGGGGGTAGTTCTCTCTGCTGGGGACTGAGCAGGGAATGGGCAGTCACTTGACTGTCACTCTGCATGGGCATCTGACTCTTTTTTTTTTTCTTCTAACAGAGCTCAAGTTATCTACTCTGAAGAACAGAGAGCAAATGTGGTTGTGTGTGGACCTGCCCATACCTGGCTTTTCCACAGGTTCTTTAAACCTGGGGAGTGAATTAGAGTTGAGTGGGTCTGTTGCGGACACCAGGCCCTGGGGGGCATGATCGTCACTACACATCTCTGAGGGAGGAATTAGATCACCCACTCAGCAGAGGAGCACATTTCCGCTCTCAGAAGGTGAGGAGAGAGTCTGGAGTCACTCGCAAGTGGCAGAGTCAAGATACACCTGGTTTTATCAGGTCCCCAAAGTGTGCTCTTTCTGCCACACCAATGGTCATAGGAAGCAAGTCGGTCACACCTGTACCTGTCCTCTAGGGGCCAGAAGACAGCATGGGGACAGACACGGACCTGGTGTAGTTAGATGTTTCGTCCACAGGACCCACGGAAAAACCCTGTCCTCAGGATGCCCACAGGCCACAGCACTAACCTGAGCTCTGGTGTTTTGGAAACTGGGAATCACCCCACCCAGGCCGCTTGGCACACATCCCCTGCTGCACGCATGTGGGGCTTAATTACAAACACTTGTGTGCTGCTGATGGGGGCTAAGGCACTGCTCTCAGCTAGGAGGAGACACATGTTTGCATGGGAGTGGCCTCTCCCTCCCTCTGACTTAGTCTGACATGACTAGAAGCAGTGTTTCGCTCACATGCTGGCACAGGTGTTCACTGCCAACATTTCACTCCACATGTGCCTGCTTACAAGGGCGAGAAAAATACAGAGTTCCTGCAATGTTGGACCCAGGACCCACACGGAGAGGGAGGCATGGCTTGAATTAGCATTGCCTCAACTCAAGGGGCCCAAAGACCACGGGAGTGGTGTCTATAGAGGTACCCCAAAAGTCTCCCATGTAGAGCTTATGGCGGGGGAGAGACTAGCATGACTCCCATGTGGGTTTCAGAGGTTTAACAGTGAGCAAGACAGATAAGACCCCTGATATCATGGAGTTTACGTTTTTGGATGGGTTGAATGATTACTAAATAGAGAGATAGTTTCGATGAAGAGAATAACCAGGGTGACGTGGTGGAGAAGGCGGGCGCTCAGGACAGTAGCCCTCGGGACATGCCATTTAAATTTGCCAGCATGATGAGAGGCAGCTGGTCATGCAGAGGTGCGGGAGAGGACTTCCCACAGAGACCGAGTTCAAAGGCGGAAGAGCGTGGACCAGTGTGACATGTTTCCCTGGGGTCTGATGTCACAACTGCTGTCCCTCTTATCTCCTAACTGTCTATTATGCAGGGGTGATGTGACACGGTGGAGAGGGTGCTGCTCATGGGTCCCACAGATGGGCTTCACTTACTCTACCACCAGCTTTTTGGATGACTATAGACATGCCACCTTCTTAGGGTCTCAGTGTTCTCATTTTTAAAATGGGAAGAACATCCTCTTTCCTGCAGATTGGGAGGAATGTGAAACACATACATAAAACATGCCAAATACATGAAATTTATACACACAACTGCATGATACCTGTGTATGCTCATTACACATGCATTCTTGGGGAAGAGACAGGCACGTGTGCCTGTTGCCTTCTGCGCGGCTGCGCCCACGCGTCCCTGCAGCTGACTCCCTCTTGAACCACAGATTCAACTAGGATTTATGAAGGAAATAAGGCAAAGGAAACAAACATTCATTAAAATCTGATCATTTCTTGTTTTCTGCTTAATGCTGTTTTCCTGAGCCATCTGGGAACAATTTATCGAAAACCATAATTGTGCATTAAATATTGCGATTTGTTCCAGACTCCGTGTATGGAGTAAACCATGTAGAGATGGATTGTATAGTCAGCACGTCAGGCGGCCCTGGAGCTTTTGTTACTGAGACATGTTTCCTGGTCTCCACGGTCCCCTCCCGTCTTTCAGAATCCCCTCAGAAAAATAAATGCTGGTTTCAATAAACACTGTGCTGAAGAAAAAAAAAAACAGCTCCAGTAAAAGGCATCTCTGTGACATTGAAGGCAGCTTGGGACGAGGTCTGCTGAGAAAGGCATTTTCCCCTGATTCAGGTTGAGGGTCACGGGGATGCCCCCCAAGAACCCTGCAGCTCCTTCTTGGGGAAAGAGAAGCATTGTCTACACGTCACGGACCTTTAGCCCTCAAATTCCCACCTGCTATTAAGATGGGCCCTACCTAGGACGGCCCAGCTTCTGCAGCACCGGTGACCACCCTGCCTGCTCTCTGCAGCCCCCCAGCAGGTGTCTGCGGAGGAGAAGTTGGGATGGAGGCAGGCGGGGCTGTGGGGCTATGGGTTTCTGGCCTGGGTGGAGGGACTGGATCACTGTCAGCCATGTGGCTGGGTGTTCAGCCGAAGAGAACTATTTACCCAGCCTTGAACTATGATTCAAGTATAAACAAAAAGAAATTGCCACTGCTGAAAAGGTGGATAAGAAAGGAGGGGAGTAGCTGAAACTGGGGAGATGCAAACATGTGAAGGAAACTAACAGGAGCTGTGAGTTATACTGTGACTTAATGCAACTTGAGAGAGAGTTTAGGACTCCCGTGTTCCATGCGCGGATGCCAGCATCTTGAGGGTTTAAGGATCTTGCTCTGCTTCCCCACTGGCAAGTCTTGGGGGGGACTCAAACCTGAGTCCCTTGTTCTGCGTTAGAGCGTTTCAGAAACTCTGGGTGCATAGTGGTCTCTGGGCCCCCTGCTCTCCCTGGCACCGTACCTGCCCTTCTGTGCTGCTGTCCCTTGTGTGAGGTGCTCCCGGTGTTGTCATCTGAGGCTTCCTGAGGGCAGCTCAGCCCAGGGCCCTGGTCTGCCCCTGAGTGCAGAGTGGCGGCGACCAGAGAGAAGGGATGGACAAGCCCAGGGCCCATCAGCCTTTCCTGTGTTCTGTCTTGCGTCTCTCGGTTGAGGCTGGCCCGTCCCATGAAGCAGCTTTCTCCCCCCCCAGAACGGCTGAGCATTTCCTTTCTTCTTTGTTTGCTTTCCTCCCCTCTCTCATCCCACCCCCACCTGGTTTGTTGAGGGATCTACTCTTAACTCGTAGTCAGCGAGTGGGACTGCGGGAAGAGGCGGTGCAGAACAGGCGTGGGAATTGGTGCTTCTCCAGGTTCCTGTCCACTGCTTGCCACTATTGTCTGCGTGACCTCTGGCCCACAAGCACCAGGAAGGGACAAAGCAGTATTGCAGTCTGTGACCTTCCTGTATGGAGGTCGTCTGCGAAAGAAGAGGGCAGAGCAGGAGGATGGGAGCATCAGGGGACCGAGTGGGCAGCATGGTCAGCCCTGGCCCAAGCCTGGCCGGCATTGGTTAGGGGAGGCGGGGTGACACCTGCTTCTCATTGTCAAGGTCTGAGAGGACCTCAGCAGTGAAGGAACATAGACCCTGGGGATAGAGGAAGCCGGCCCAGAAAGTCGCGGCCAGCTGTCCAGGTGGGAGTGGGCATCGTGACAAGGAAGCAGGTGTGGTGGCATTTTTCCCGCTGCACGTGCTGGCCCAGAGTGTCGACCATCCGGTGAGGGATCAGAGAGGGATCTGCCATCTGGATAACCGAGGTAGGCCCTGCGAACATGGTCCCTGGAACCCTGCCTGCCCGACATGCCTCGGGGCTCAAGGGATTGCAGACAGACTGGTGGAGGTGGGCAGACGGGTTCCACACCAGATGAATACGGCCCTGCACCTCGACCTGGTCCCGTCTCAGCCTCAAGGAGCTGTGCGTTTGTAGACGTACCTTCGATTGCATTCCAAAAAGTGAGAGTGCGTGTCTCACTTCTGTTTAATACATACAATTACCAAGGATTTACCTATTTATACGGACACACTGCATGCCCAGAAGGTACTCCAGAATGTAATAAAAGTAATAAACCACCAAGTTAAAATTGTATTTGGTGGTAGTTTCTTCCCTTTATGATATAAGCATTTTCTGTAATCATCCGAGGAAGCAAATGCCACCACTAAAACAAACTGTGAGGAATAGGATACCCTATTGAAAAATATTTTAAGTGTGTTTAGACAAATTTTTGAGGGTGTAGTGTGGTGGACCCCTTGAGTTCCAGGCCTGCTCCCGTCCCTTTGCTGACTGTGTCCACCTGCGCATGACCTTTAATTTTCCCATGCCTCCATTTCCCCAACTGGAAAGTGAAAATCATAACAGCATCTCCCTGACAAGGTTGCTGTAGCAGTGAAGAAGTCAGTTTTTACACCGATGAAGTGTACTGTTAATGGTTTCAATTTTTTCACTGGCATATTTATAATTCATTACGTTTTGAACACCACATTTTTCAACCATGTACACAACACATTTAAATAATTAGGCACTAATGGAGAAGAAGGAGAGGTGGTAAGAGGGTTCTTGACACTTCTTTGCTCCCAAGGAGAGCACGGGGTCCAGCTGTGACACAGACAAGAACCTTGAAGTCAGAAGCTGCTGCTGGACTGTGGCCCTGGCCAGGGAACGGACCCTGCCCATCTGGGGAGGGAAGATGGTGGCACAGCAGGCCCGTGGGGGTGCTGGGGTCATTCAAGGCTGTGAGCTTGGCTGGCTGGCCTGGCTCACGTCCCCAGGCTCATGTCCCATGAAGTCACAGGAGCTGGGGGCTGAGCCTTGCCCTCCCATACCGACATTCCTCCCATTTTTAGCCCTGCTAAATCTGTGAGGAGGCTCTGTGGGACAGAGCAAGTCCCAGGGGCCATCAGGAGAAAACTTTTCTGCCACTATGCTCATGCTGACTATAGTTCCTTCCCAAGCCAAAGTTATGGGCACCTAGGGATGATGGATTTAGTAAATAAAAATAGGGGGTGCCCAAATGAAATTGAGTGTCAGGTATGCAACAAATTCTTTCTTAGTCTGAGTATGGCACATGCAATATGTGGGCTGTGTGTCTACCAAGATTGTTGGTTGCTTCTCTGAAATTTAGCTTTAACTGGGTATCCTGTATTTGATCTGACAGCCCTGGCGTACCTTCTGAGATCTATTTAGATAGCACTGCAGGGCATGGTGTTGGAAGGGGAAGGAAAAAATATCCCGTAAAGAGATAATTTAAGGCAAGGGTCAGCAAATTACAGCCTGTGGGCCAAATCCAGCACCTCCCTTGTTTTTATAAATAAAGTTTTATGGGGATGCAGCCACGCCCATTTGTTTATAAGTTGTCTATGGCTGGCTGCTTTCTCACCACAACTACAGTGTTGATTAATTGTTTCAGACCCTGTAGGGTCCAGAAAGCCAAAAATATGGGGTGTCTAGCCTTAACAGAAAATGTGTGCTGACCCCAGATTTAGGGCATCGGAGGGAGGAAGTAAGGACAGCCACCGAGAGCCACGCCTGTTCCAGACACTGTGTCAGGCCTGCAATTACCCACCCACCTCTCAAGCTTATCCTTTCCAAAACAGAAGGACTGAGGCTTGGGTTCGGTGTTCTAGTGCAGGCTCTTGAGGACCCAAGACATGGGGCAATTCTAAGGGCAAAATCTCAGAGACCCAGCTTCTGGATGCATCCAGCTGAGGACATCAGAAGGCCTCCCTCTGCCTCTGGACAGCAGGGCCTCAGGCCTCTGGCCACCACGAGACCAGGCTCTATTCTTGGAAGCTCCTTTCCAGATCACTTGTGACCTCCCATGGCAGCCTCCGCCTGGGAGTAAAGACATTCAAGCCTAGTGTGACATACTTCACCTCACTGTCTGATCTGTGCATTGACCCTAAGAGAGAAGGAGAATCTAAAGTAGAAATCCAGGACTCCCAGGTCAGGGGCCACTGGTAGGACAGCTGATGCTGTCAAGTGGGGTGGGTGCACTGGGCAGGTGGGCTCACTGTCCAAGGCAGTCAGGTGGCCTGTGAATGATGGGGACTGTCTTCACGGCCCAGATCCCAAGCATTTACCTCCTTCCCGAGGTCAGGGCCAATAATGAATGGCCACTGCAGAGAGCATTGTGGGGAAGAAAGCCTAAGTGCAAGACAGGGTCTTGGCAATCTGGCCTCTGAATCCAGCTCTAGGGAAACAGCCGCCAGTCATAGCGGACAGACCATCTCCAAGTGCCCACATCCCGGGAGGCTCCTCAAGGTCGGTGTGTGGGGTCCAGATGACTGAGACAAAGGGTGTCAGGTGCATCGCCTGCCCAGAGCCCTGTGTCCATTTAGGGCACCCCAGCAAGGTCTCATCTGTTTCTCTTTACTCTAAGGGTCATGAATTTTATTGTTCCTCCTTCTCTGACTGAAAGGCAATATAGATATGACCTGGGGGAAGCAAAGTGGACCTGCGCTCACCCCATGTCCCTGGGAGGGCTTCTGTAGTTTATTCTCCCACCAAGGCTCACTGTCCATCAGGTGGAGATGCTCTGGCCTCAAAGGTACGCATGGAGAGAAAGGGGCAGATAGTTTAAAAAAGCAGAAAGAAGAGCAAGCAAATCACAACAAGAAGTAGGGGAGCCCATGAATTTCCCTGCCTTAAATACACCAAAGCCCACTCATGATGCCTTATTTGAGACGGAATGACTAAAAATGGCCGTTCGACTTCCTGTTACCCATCCATCCTTCCTGTATGTCTAGTGTCCTTGCCAGAGGTCACCTGAGGGGATGTGTTAGCTCTGGGCAGCCACAGGTTGGTCCTATGAGCCCAGACGCTCAGCCTCTGCTTCTTCTCTTCAGTTCAATGCTTCCACATCCACCATTTATAACTTGTGGAGGGAGGGATTAATTCACTCACTCTCTCGTTCCTTCATCTCTTTTGATCGTGTATGTAGTTCCCTATGATGTCTGATGTCTCATACTGTTGGATTAGTCCATTTATCTAGGACTAAATGGCTTTTTAAAAACTTTTCATAATCCCAATATGTTGATCAGATAAGAGCTAGGTGATACTATTCAGGCATAGCCAACTTACGATTTATGCATTCATGTATGTATGTCCACCTTTGGGAATCTTTGTAGCTTCCTGAACTCTTGAGGTCTTGGCAATCTGTGAAGGCACGGCTGGAAATCCCCCTACCTCCTGCATCTCTCCCCTGAACCCCCATCTTCACCCCTTCCTAACTGCTCTCTCAGCGTAGGGGGTCGTGTCCTGATTATTTCAGTGGAATGTTTAGCTCCAAGCCTGGGAATAGAGCCCTTAAGGGGCACTTGTTTGGTTTTAACAAAATTCAGTTGAATTTCCCAGCATCCACAGGTATTAAACGTGGACTGTAGGGTTATCAATCCCCACCCTCACCTTCATTTTCATTGATAAAAGGCTCAAATAAATAGGAGACTTTGCTGTCTATATACTGGCTCTTGCTGGACCCTAGGACCATCAGGCTTGCATCCAAGGTAGTTCTCTGGGGGAGAGCCCAGCAGTGTGAGAAACAAGTACCAGGAGCCCCTATGGGCAAAGTTGGTAAACATCCCAGCTCCATTGATGTTTTATTCTTTCCTGAAAACAAGAACGATGACAGGATCCTAGAGATGAAGGTCCTCTTTCACACAAATCTTGTGAGGGCTCACTCACTGTCCCCCTGAAGGATTGCCTATGTCAACATCCCCCAAAGTGGGTTGTATATTGAACCCATACCCACCTTCCTGTTACCACAGAGCCTTAATCTGTAGGTGTAGGAACTTAGCCCAAAGTCTGCCCCACATGTCTTCCCATCGAGTATTTGAAGATGGCTCTCTTGTTCTCCTGAAGTCCTTTCCCCAACCCCCCCCCCTCATTTTCACCTGCTCTTTCAATTGTTTCTCATGAATCATGGATTTGGGGCCTTTCCTGGGGAAGCCTTCTGTATACCCTCCAGCCTGCCAGTATCCTTCTTAACATTTGGTATTCTTAGCTATCCTGGCACTTAGAATTTGTACTTTCTGGGGTAGAACTGAGGTGACCATGCTCTTTGATCTAGATGCCATGCTCATGTCATTCTGGCATTTTTAACCAGTACAACATAAAGCTAACTCAGGAACTTTGAAGTCTACCAAACTCACAGAAAGATCTAAGAATTCTCACATACATGTTTCTTCAAGTCAAATCTTTCTTATTAAATACATGATTAGATGTATTTCTAAACCTGTAATTATTTTTAAATGATCGCTATTAAATTTCTTCCTGTATATGTACTCTCACTGTAGTTAGCATTCATTTCCAGACCTTCTCTAGGCCATTGCAGTGAGTTGAATTATGTGCCCCCAGAACATATCTTCAAGTCCTAACCTTTTGTACTGGTGAATGTGACTTTATTCAGAGATAGAAACTTTGGAGATATAATTAAATTAAAATGAGGTGACACTGGAATATTGTTGGTCTCAATCTAATCACTGCTACTACTCTAAGAAGAGGAAAACTTGACACAGAGACACAGACACAGGGAAATGCTATATATTGATGGAGGCAGAGATTGATGTGATATTAATTCCAAGCCAAGGATAATGACAACCACCAGAAGCTAAACAGAGGCAAGGAAAGATCCTCCTCTCAGTCTTCAGAATGAGTGTGGCCCTGCCAATGCTTGATTTTGGATTTTTGGCCTCTAGAACTGCGAGAGAATACATTTCTGTTTTCACCCCCCCGCAATTCCTAGCACTCTGTTATGGCAGCCCCAGGAGACCCATACAGTCCACGACTGCATCTAACACTCTTCCCAGCTTCGTGCCCTCTACCACTTTCGCAAAATTCCATGTTTCTCCTCATGGACTTCTCTGGGTTGATCAACATGGGAACTCTTCTTGACAGGCTGGAGCCCACTGGAGTTGGTCAGATGTTACCACATTGGCAATTAGCATTTAGAGCCACAGCCCTGTCTTCTGTTCTCCACTAAGAAGAGTGAAGCTTCTCATGTGTGTTGACAGTTACTCATTCATGCCTTTCTGGAAATGACATGTAAAGGCCATGGTGGCCGGGTGATGGGCACATTGAGTTCAATGTCACTTCCCAATGTTCCAGCTCTGTGAGTGGCCCTGTGGAGATCCCAGGGGCGGGAAGGTTACTCTGAAATGCATCGTGGAAAAAAACAAAGCCACGTTTCTTGACACAAGTATTCGAAACACGGCAACAAAAGACAAAACATGGGTACAAATCATGCCATGTGAAGTTTACAAAATCAGTGAAGCAGTACCCTCCAAACCATGGAATCATAGAATGTGTGTTCTGCAATCATATTCTGGAGGCAGAGCGGAGAGGTGGTCTGAGCTACACACACAGGCCGTAACCATCCTCTGTCCT
Organism: Lontra canadensis; assembly: GCF_010015895.1. Classification (NCBI taxonomy): domain Eukaryota; kingdom Metazoa; phylum Chordata; class Mammalia; order Carnivora; family Mustelidae; genus Lontra; species Lontra canadensis. Next base: position 14,941,408 of record NW_022631007.1, read on the forward strand.
CTCACTTGGGAAGCATCATGAACTTGAACTCTATGCGGTTTTTGTCCACCGGTGTATGATATAGAATGAAGGTGTGTTCTGTGGAAACAGTCCCCCTAGATGTGCTTTAAAATGTGGTTTCTGTGAGTTTGGGGAATATCACATATTATATTCTCCTCCTGAAGGGTCATTTTTCAACTGCAGCCACACTGCACTACAAAAATGCTGCAATAAATAAACTTATTTAAACTGTGTTTAATCTGTGATTTATAAGCTTGTTTGCACACAGGCCTCTTTTGTTATTTAATACCTATTACCATCCTATAGAATTACCGATCTACTGGATATTTCTTGGGAAATTTGGTGGCAGAATTTTCTCATGCATTAAGATCGTCTTCTTTGTTTCCAGCTTTCTCACTTTCCGTAGGGTGGCTAAGGTTGCAGGCAGCCTTGGTCACTGTGGGACCACGTATGAGAGCGCCAGCCAACGTTCCTTTGTAACTTTTGTTAGTACAAAGAGATTAATAGAACCAGAGATCAGTTGTAAAACTATCATTAAAAAATTTATCAGCCTTAATGGCTCTTAAAGAAGGAAACATGAGTATGAGTTATATTAAAATCCCAAAATTTTGAATTCCTTTTGCAAAATAATTCATTCAGTAATCTGTGCTAATTTTCTTCACACTGGGCTACAGGGGAGTGAAAAATTCTGAAAATGTCAACCTTGCCCGCCGACCTCTGCCACACACTGACATTGTGGGCAGATGGAGACGCTTACTACACTTATTTGTGGATGCCTGTAGCCTGTACTTCTTGCTCTTCCTGGATCTGCTCAGACCTCACTTTGATCATCACCTGCTCAGAGGGAAACAGGTGCTGATTTTCCAGTATTGCTCATTCTTTCACCACTAGAGGGTGTGTATATGGCAGGGGGGCTGGGGAAGTGTGGGTCTGATGGGGAGACCCACCTTGCTGATTTATCAGGTACAGCTGTGTGTGTCTTTGTCTGTGTCCTCACTGTGTCAATCAGGGGAATGTCAAGGCCGCCCCAGGCTTGCATGCACAAAAAGGGATTTCAAAAGCAGGAAGCCTAGAAATATGAACTGAGGTCCAAGGAAAGAAGAGGAGGAGGGGGTCCAGAAATGGGGGATGGTGAAAGTGAGCAAGGTCTGGCAAGATCTTGAGATGGGGACCAATGCACAGTAGAAATCTGGTGGGCTGTCCCTCTCACACAACTACGCTGGAGACACAAGGAAGGCTGAGGATGGTGGGAATGATACCCACCTTAGAGTCTGAACCCACTACTTTTTATATCCTGTGGGAGTCTCTCAACCTTAGTCATCCCCGGCCTATCACTCAAGACATATTTACGTATCAGACAATAACCAGCATTGGTGAGGATGTGTGGAAACCTCCATATATGGCTGGTGGGAATGTAAAATGGTGCAGCCAGTTTGAAAACAGTCTGGCAGCTCTTCAAATGATTAAACTCAGAGTTATCATACAAACCCAGCAATTCCACTCTTGAGTACTTACCGAAGGGACATGGAAACAAATGTCCATACAGATACTTGTGCATTCGTTCTATACCAAGTGGTCAAGGGGAGGAAAGAGAGAAAAGGCAGAAGGGGTCAAAGGGAGAAAAAAAATCGAATGTCCATTAGGTGATAATGAATGAACAAAATGTGGTCTATCTGTGCAAGGTCATCTTATTCATCCACGAAAAGGAATGAAGAGCGGACACCTGCTGCAGCTCGGATGAGCCCTGAAAACCTGCGAATTAAAAGAAGTCATTGACAAAACCCTACATCTTACATGAGTGCATTTGTATGAAATGTCCAGAATAGGCAAATCTACCGAGGAGGGAAGTAAAATGGTGGTTGTTTAGGGTTGGGGGCATAAGAGGGTAGGGTGTTGGTAGCTGAAGGATACCGATTTCTTTTGGAGGTGAAGGGAATGCTCTAAAATTAACTGTGGTGAAGTTTGCATACTTGTGAACATGCTAAAAATCCCATTGAATTGTACACTTTAAATGGGTGAATCATGTGGTGTGGGAATCTCAGTAAAGCAGCTTTACTAAACGAACAAAAACACACCTGTCTGTAGAATGCCCTCAGAGGGCCAGGATATGCCAGGCACAGAGGCTGCAAGAGGAGGACGTCGAGACACCAGCCCTTAAGGGAATCTGGGTCTGAGCTGCAGGAAAAATATTTTACCACATACTTTAATAGCATTTATTGACTCTGACTTAATACAAAAATGTCTGCATGAAAGTAAGGTGAGGGTGTTATTTTGAACTCTAGTATGTTCTTTTGGCAGGATGTAATGGTCAGTTGGGGAAAGGTTGGAAAACAAGTGAAATCGAATCCTAACAAGTGCACACAAAGCCCCAGGACCCACAGTGGAAATGGACTCTGGCATGAGCACCAGGACCCCTGGTGCAGGCAGCTCCTGGGGCACCCCAAGCCGGGACTCAGCTTCATCAGGTGGGGATGCACTGCTTTCATGCCCATGGCCTTGAGGGTGGCAGTGCTTTTGAGGGGACAGTTCTTCAGGCTGCTGACCCAGCTACTGTAGAAAAGGATGAGGATGGCCATGATGACACCCAGGAAGGGCTTGACCCTCAGGCCCTCAGGGAACCAGGCTTTCCCACTGCTACCCCCCCATTCCTGAAATGTAAACTTCTCCATCTTTGATGTCTGCACCACTCCTTTGCACCCTTCCCCACCATCTTTTCATGCCAAAGACCATGTTTTATCTCCTTCCAAGAAATGTAGGCTCTTCAAGGGTATGGCTTTTACTTTTTTTGGGGTTCCCCAGAGCACACAGTATGGGATAGAGAGAAGAGCATGTGCTTGTAACTATCTATAATAAATATTTGCAGAGGATGCTAATGGTTTTTATTTGCCTTTTCCAACTACATTTTATGTTTTTACTAATCTTTAATTAAAAAGAAATTTAGACATGGAATATATTTGAAGGCATGGCCAGTTCCCAAACTGTCTGTACTTGAAAATGTTACAATTCCTCTCTGCTTCCCCTCCACCAAATGTTAGCTCTTGTGATTCTTGCCTGGTTGGATTTTACATTTGTTTGTTTTTCTTTCCAGTTTTCTGTCATCTTACATTCCACATTATTGGTATAGCTAATGGAGTCGTCGAGTACTGTTCTTTGAGTACAAAGATGTCACCAGTAACTGGCGGCCAGTAGAACATGCACTGTGAGTGGCTTCTCTGACTGGAAGGATTTATTTCACTAAGTCATCACTGAGTAAGTTTCCTCAGGTCAAGAGGTTAGAGAATGAATGGATGGGCAGATGGATGGATGGATATATAAATGAATGGATGAGTGGATGGATGAAGAGATGCATGGACAGGTGGGTGGGTAGATGGAGAGATGAATGGATGGGTATGGGGGTGGATGGATGGGCAGGTAGGTGGGTGGATAAATGGACAGATAGGTAGATGACTTGGTAGGCGGATGGGTGGGTGGGGAGAAAGTCTTATAGCTACAGGGGATATTAGCTCAAATACCTCTTTCCAAGGGAAATCATGTTATCTAGTAACAGTTGTGTGGACGGTGGAGTATAACTGTCTTGGTTTAAACCCCAGCTTTGATGCCGCTTTGCCATAAGTCTTTGATAAAGAATTTACTGTCTTTGAGAATTCATTTATCTTATCTGTAAGTTCCACATAATAGCAGTATTTACCTCTTGTGTTTCCCAAAGGAACCTCAGGAGGTAATCAGCACAGTGTCTGATACATTAGCAAGTGCTCAAACGTGATAAGTGTTACTGTTTTTATAATTGTTAGAGTTGAGTGAGGATTTATCCACGGAAGTTTGAGGGGATTACCTGAGTCTCACACAGTTGGTGAGATCATGAGAAACAGGGTCTCTCTGATTCTGAGGCAGTGCCTTTCCATTCTGAAATGGTGGCTTTCTGGGCAAGAATATTCAATGGCCAAGAATCAAGGAAAACAAACAGAGCTCTAAGTGGCTAGCCTTATCATATAAGGATGCACCCATATATCTAAGGTCTATAATATTGTCTTCATTTGTTTAACAAATATTTCTCAAGTGTTACCATGTTCTAAGCATTGTTCCAGGTGTTAGGAATTCAACAGTGGGAAAAAAATGAAAATAAAGCCAGACAAAATTCCTTTCTTCATGGAGCTTATGTTCCCGTGGGGTTGGGGATATAAAATAAGCAAAATAAGCAATTAAGATATGCAAAGTGTTGGACTGTGCTAAAGGCTAAGGAGCAAAACAGAGGTAACAAGAAAGTGTCTCAGTGTGTATGTGTGTATGTTATTTTAGACATGGTGGCCATGGAAGAGGAAATGATGGAGGAAGCCATGGGAAGATCTATAGGAACAGCATTCCAGGGAGAAGGAAGAGCACATTCAAGTGCCTAGGAAGTGGGGTTGAGAGCAGAAATCAGTGTGGCTGGAGAAAGTGGGAGGAAAGCAGTAGGAAAGTGTGAGGGGCTGACAGAGGAGTTGATAGTTTTTGAAAGAAGTTTGCCTTTTCTCAGAGTAAGGTGGGGAGCCATTGGAGGGCTTTAGGGAGATTTGACCTCTATTATTATCATTATGAATTTAGTCTTTGGTTATGTGTTACCATTGTTTCCTCTTTCCTTTTCTTTCGAAATCACTTTGAGGTAAGGCAGCTATTTGGAAACCAAAGACCATAAAAGGGATTTGAGCCAGGTCACCCTGGCTTGTAGGAAAGATGTCAAATCCATTCAGTTTGATTGTGACTGGAATCCTGGCTCCTGAGCCTCCCCACCCATCCCATCCCACTCCCCCACACACCACCCCACTCCCCTGCACCCCATCCCAGCCTAGCTTGCTAAGCAAAGGGCAGTGTTACCTGAGGCCCTACTTTCCTCCCCATCACTCCTGGGAGCATCCCCTGAGGCTGCTGTTCAGTGATCACCTGGATGGGTGAGTGAGGGGATAGAGGAGTGGACACAGCTAGGAGGACAGTTGGGTCTGGGGGTGACCCTAGGTAGTCTAACTGTTCAGAGCTTTTGCTTTCCTCCTACAGAACTGTAATTCCATTTACAAAGCTGCCTGCCCCTCAGCACAGGACATGTACCCACCTGCATAGCCTCTGACAGGGTACACAGCTTCTGACGGGGTGAAGCCGCTGGAACCTGACCCCTTCGAGGTCCCCGTCAAGCCTCTTGCCACCGAGAGGGGGCTTCACCCTCCACGTGATTTTATAGTGCATTTCTCTTGCCTTGCAGCAGTGAAGACAGAGGATTATGCTCTTCTGCCTCAACTAGTGTTCATACTACTCTGTGCTGTGCCATGAAGCAATGAGGCTGCACGGCAGGTGTCCTTGTCCTGGACCACACACTTCGCCCACATAAAATGGCCAAGCAGTGGCTCCTGTGTGTTGATATTGCCCCTCCATTCCCTCTGCTTAAACGACGGATACATACTTTTGCTTTTCCCCTTTTCTGAGTCATCTTGTTTAATGAGTCTTGGAAGGAGAATTTGGTTGGATTTATTGTACAACCAAAAGTATGTTCCGGGACCTCCTCCTACAGACACACTGGCTCTCTCAGAGGCAAGGAAAGCCTGAGCCGCTGGGTGCCTTTATGATCCTTTGATGCGTTGTTTTGTTTTTCTGCTAATGATATGTTGGCTTTTCTTTCCTGCCCCACCCCTGGACCCTGTCCCGCCTAGAACCTTCAAACCTAGTTTTCTGGAATGTTAGTAGAGCTTGTATGAGAGACTGACTGCATTTGCTTCCTGAATTTTCTTGGAAAGGACTTTGTAATTACACACTTACCTCTGAGACATTCTATAATCTGCTGAGGATGCTATCATGGTGATGCTGTTTGCTAATAGCAATATTTTAAGGGTAAAGCATTTCCGTATCTTACAAAAGAATATCAGTGTGTCTCCACAGCCTGGTCTCCTACTGTGGGCAAGGATAGGTCGTTGTACCCGAGTAAGCAATTTTCCAGGAAGCCCCAACAAAAGCCTGCTCTTCCCTCTGGATGTCTGCACACCCGTGGGAGGCAAGGCACCACCAGCCTGGGGAGATACACAGGAGATGCTGCTGTAGGGAGCAGCCCAGGCCACTGGCTCAGGACATTCTGGAAGCAAACGTGCACTCATGTTCTCCAGCATGAATTTAGCTCAAGGAATAAAAGTGACCTTAGCGGTTCTTTCAGCATCAGTGATGAAGAGGTGGACGGATAGGGCAGGAGGACCTGGGATGGACAGAGTGAGCTCCTCTGGTGGGTAGAGGACAAATGTGCTCCAGGAAGAGTGGGGTTCTTCCACCTCATTTGCCTCTCTCTCCCCACTGGGTGCATGAATCTAAGTTACTGTTAATGACTACTTTTTCTTTCTTTCTTTTTCTCCTTTTTTTTTTTTTAAAGAGAGAAAGTGCATATTCTCTGACTCCCAACGGGAGAGCAAGACCTAGGGTCCATTATCACAGACCACACTCCTGCTAGGGCTTTGACTTCAGAAGTACTAGAGAGGTCTATAAGAGAATACCTTCTCACCTTCAGGACAATACTGTTGTTGCAATAGAATGACAGAAATACGCTGATTTTTGGGTGGGGAGGGACAGACAGAGGGAAAGAATCTGCTTGACTTATTTCTCTCAGCATAATCTCCTCCAGTCCCATCCATGTTGATGCAACAGTTGGATATTCATCCTTTCTGATGGCTGAGTAATATTCCTTGTATATGTAGACCACATCTTTATCCATTCATCTGTTGAAGGGCATCTCGGCTCTTGTTATATGTAAAAAATGAATCTTGGAACACTACATCAAAAACTAATGATGTATTGTATGGTGACTAACACAACACAATAAAAGAAAAAAGAAAGAAAGAAAAAGAAAAAGGAGAGAGAGAAAGAATCTCAAGCAGACTCCCCATTGAACACAAAGCCTAACTTGGGGCTCAATCTCATGACCCTGAGATCATGGCCTGAGCCAAAAACAAGAGTCTGATGCTCAACTGACTGAGCCACCCATGTGCCCCTGTTAATGACTATTTTAAAAAATACAGTATCTAATTTCAAAGCATATGATCTGTGATGGAGGGTCTCTATCCCCCAAATGTTAACAACACAGCAAAATAAATTAGCAAGAAGAAGATGAAAACACATGCAGGAGAATGGGCAATACTTGTGGAATGAGCAATTTGGTTCAGAAAATAGAGGAAAAAATGGGGGAAAATTACATCATGGTCCCCATTATCAGAAGATAGGAAGTATTTCAGTTCTTTGGGATTGACCAAATGCTTTCTGGCAGTTGGTCAAATATGGGAGAATGTTTGTGACATAATGAGAAGAGGCCTAAACCGTGTTTTTACAAGAAACTCCAGGGTTGTTTTTTAATGACTGTTTCTTCTTTTAATTATTATTATTCAGTTTTTAAATGTCTATACTGCCTAGAGCCATTTTAATGCCATTCCGATCAAAATTCCACTGGTATTTTTCAAAGAGCTGGAGCAAATAATCCTAAAATTTGTATGGAATCAGAAGAGACCCTGAATCGCTAAGGAAATGTTGAAAAACAAAAACAAAACTGGGGGCATCACGTTACCTGATTTCAAGCTTTACTGCAAAGCTGTGATCACCAAGACAGCATGGTACTGACATAAAAACAGACACATAGACCAGTGGAACAGAGTAGAGAGCCCAGATATGGACCCTCAACTCTATGGTCAAATAATCTTCGACAAAACAGGAAAAAATATACAGTGGAAAAAAGTCTCTTCAATAAATGGTGCTGGGAAAACTGGACAGCTATAAACTCGACCATTCTCTTACACCGTACACAAAGATAAACTCAAAATGGATAAAAGACCTCAACGTGAGACAGGGATCCAGCAGAATCCTAGAGGAGAACATAGGCAGTAACCTCTTCGATATCAGCCACAGCAACTTCTTTCAAGATATGTCTCCAAAGGCAAAGGAAACAAAAGCAAAAATGAACTTTTGGGACTTCATCAAGATCAAAAGCTTCTACACAGCAAAGGAAACAGTCAACAAAACAAAGAGGCAACCCAGGGAATGGGAGAAGATATTTGCAAATGATAGTACAGACAGAAGGTTGATATCCAGGATCTATAAAGAACTCCTCAAACTCAACACACACAAAACACACAATCATATAAAAAAAAATGGGCAGAAGATATGAACAGACACTTCTCAATGAAGACATACAAATGGCTGTCAGACACATGAAAAAATGTTCATCATCACTAGCCATCAGGGACATTCAAATTAAAACCACATTGAGATACCACCTTAACACCAGTTAGAATGGCCAAAATTAGCAAGACAGGAAACAACGTGTGTTGGAGAGGATGTGGAGAAAGGGGAACACTCTTACACTGTTGGTGGGAATGCAAGTTGGTGCAGCCACTTTGGAGAACAGTGTGGAGATTCCTCAAGAAATTAAAAATAGAGCTTCCCTATGACCCTGCAATTGCACTACTGGGTATTTACCCCAAAGATACAGATGTAGTGAAAAGAAGGGCCATCTGTACCCCAACATTTATAACAGCAATGGCCACGGTCACCAAACTGTGGAAAGAACCAAGATGCCCTTCAATGGACGAATGGATAAGGAAGATGTGGTCCATATACACTATGGAGTATTATGTCTCCATCAGAAAGGATGAATACCCAACTTTTGTAGCAACATGGACGGGACTGGAAGAGATTATGCTGAGTGAAATAAGTCAAGCAGAGAGAGTCAATTATCATATGGTTTCACTTATTTGTGGAGCATAACAAATAACATGGAGGACAAGGGGAGATGGAGAGGAGAAGGGAGTTGAGGGAAATTGGAAGGGGAGGTGAACCATGAGAGACTATGGACTCTGAAAAACAATCTGAGGGTTTTGAAAGGGCGGAGGGTGGGAGGTTGGAAGAACCAGGTGGTGGGTATTAGGGAGGGCACGGATTGCATGGAGCACTGGGTGTGGTGCAAAAACAATGAATACTGTTACGCTGAAAAGAAATAAAAAATTTAAAAAATAAAATAAAATTTTAATTCCAGTATAGTTAACATACAGTGTGGCATTAGTTTCAGGTGTATGATATAGTGATTCAGAACTTCTATACATTACAACAGGTGCCCTTCTCAATCCCTATCACCTGTTTCTCACATCCACCCCCTAACCCCCCTCTGGTAACCATCAGTGTATTCCCTACAGTTAAAAGTCTGTTTCTTGGTTTGCCTCACTTGCTTTCTCTCTCTCTTTCTCTCTTTTTTCCCTTTGCTCATTTATTTTTTTCTTAAATTCCACATATGAGTGAAATCATATGGTATTTGTCTTTCTCTGACTTATTTTGCTTAGCATTGCACTCTCTAGCTCCATCTATGTGGTTGCAAATAGCAAGATTTCATTCTTATTTATGTTTGGATAATATTCCATTTTATGTTATATATTACATATACCATATCTTCTTTATTCATCCATTAATCAATGGACATTTGACTGCTTCCATAACTTGGCTATTATAAATAATGTTGAAATAAATATCAGGGTACATGTATACTTTTAAATTAGTATTTTTGTGTATTTTGGGTAAATACCCAGTAGTGCAGTTACTGGATCTTAGGGTAGTTCTATTTTTAATTTTCTGAGTCCCCTCCATACTGTTTTCCACAGTGGCTGCTCTAGTGTACATTCCCACAAACTGAGAACGAGCGTTCTTTTTCTCCACATCCTTACCAAGATTTGTTGTTTCTTGTGTTAATTGATTTTAGCCATTCTGACAGGTGTGAGGTGGTATCTCATCATAGCTTTGTTTTGATAATGAAGATGTTGAGCATCTTTTCATGTGTCTGCTGACCATCTGGAGGTCTTCTTTGGAGAAATATCTGTTCATGTCTTCTGCCCATTTTTTTAATTGTTTATTTGTTTTGTGGGTTCTTATGACTATTTTTTAAAAAGATTTTTATTTATTTATTTGACAGACAGATCACAAGTAGGCAGAGAGGCAGGCAGAGAGAGAGAGGAGGAAGCAGGCTCCCCACTGAGCAGAGAGCCCGATGCGGGGCTTGATCCCAGGACCCTGGGATCATGATCTGAGCTGAAGGCAGAGGCTTTAGCCCACTGAGCCACCCAGGTGCCCCCTTATGACTATTTCTTACAGTAACCCTTGATGAAAGGACAAGGCATGGCCTTAAGGTGTAACTGAGCAGTGAGGACTCTGGATGAGGTTAAATTTGTCACTCAGGCACATAGCCTGATATTCTAACTCGACACAAAGACTAAATGTAAGAGGAGCAAGAGGAAGGAGGAGGAAGCCTGCATCTAAAATGAGTCCTCAGTTCTCCCAGTGGTGGGGGCTTGTTTGTGCTCCCGAGAAGGGCCTGAGCTCTGTAGTTAATTAATAATTAACTCCATGCAGCTGACTGAGAGCAAGCCCATGCACTTGGGAGTCCAGAGATTAGGGCAGTGCGGCCAATTCTGCCCCTCAATGCGAAGGAGGGGAAGGCTGCTGTCCTCAATGTGGGAAGGCCTTTGCAGAAAAAAATCTTAAGATTTTCCTTAGGAAGTATCTTTGGAACTGGTTTAACTTTAGATCTGGTCTTTAATGAGAGCCCAAGTTTCATGCTCTATAGAGTCTGCCATATAGCTGAGACCTGAAATGTTTTCAGAGAAAATCTCCCACTTGTTGTCCCTGGGGAGGTCCATGAAGACCTTGAAGACCCATCCTTTTATGCGGTTGGAGCAGCTAAGGACCCCAAGGAACTCACCAGTATGGCTGAGCTTTACATGTTGACTTGTCCGTGAACTTACTGAGCAACAACCCATTGAGTTTTGGAGAATGTCTGCTAAGACAATGACTTTAGGTCTGGGGTAATTTGACTTGAGTCATTCTTCCTGGTTGTGGTTAAATCCTCTGAGGTCATTCTTGGTTCATGGCAGTAAAACTGTGTCATCAGCAGAAAGGAGATTTATCTTCCTCCATATTATGCTGGGGACATACATCCAGTTCTTTAGAAGCTATGTTAGACTAATATGACACAAGTTCATGGGTGAGGATAGGAGGAGAAAACCAACCCTTAGCCTGGTCTCACACTGCTTGCAACCCTGACCCTCTCTGTTGGGTCACCATTCCTGCATTTTTCTTATCCATGTCATGGTTTTTAGAAACAGAGCTTGCCAAAGCCCTTAGGGATGATGAATTCTATAATTGTTTTGTTGCACTTGTTAAATGACAGTATTTCAGCTGACTAAACCTAAAGATCAAACCGGCTTTATTTAGTGACTTATGAATCAGGCAGCATCCCATTTTGCGGTAGAATGGAGTCCTGCCAAGCTGTTAGAAAAGAAAGGTTTTTAGAGGTGGAAAGGGGGAGGATAAAAGAAATTATTAGCAAAGAATGCATTGTTTCAGGCAAGGTCACTCCACTGAGGGGAGTGGAAGGGCTTGCAGGGTAAGATTACCTCACTGGTGCTGACCAGGTAATTCCAGGTCTACGGGTTAAAGGTCAGATTCTTGGTAAGGTTGGAACTGCTGTTAGGTTAGTTATTAAGTCTTGGTTGCTGACTTAGCACAGGTGACTCCATTTTGGGCCTATTGTCTCCTTTTTAACAATTACCGTCTTCTGATCAGGCTCTGAGCTTAACTGAGAGATGTGATCAAAATTTAAGGCATTAGCTCCACTCTCAGACATGCCCTGTAGTTCTCACAGCTTCTGTCCATCCTCTGCATGGTAACCATGGGGCCTGACGTGATTTGCTTAATCTTTGTGATCTTCACAGACTTCAGGGTAACCATTTTTGAGTTGATCATTCTCTTTGTTCTTTTTCTGATGTTCCCACCCTCAGGGAGATCATTGCTTAGTGGTGGGTGGTGTGAACACATATTTAAACCTTTTGAGGGAATACAACACATCAAGGAGATGATTATGATTATTGCAAGCAGGATAATTCCCAATGTTTGGGGTATAATTCAGAGCCATGGTTCCCAAGACCCAAACCAATCAAAATCAAATAAGTCAAAGAAAGGCCTTGGTGATGGAGTCACCAAGTTTCTTGGAGCAGCTAAGGTGCTCTTATGTCACTGAGAGTCAACTTTCCCAGAAGTTTTCATCCAGGTGCAGCAGGTGGTACTGGTCACAGACAGTCACATCCTTACTCAGCTAAAAGATAATTGAGGGCTATGCTATAGTCAAGAATAATTTGGGCCAGCGAGTCTAAGGATCTTTGTTGGGCAGCTGTTGTCCTAGCAACAAGTTTTGCAATATTTTCCAGACTTAAGAGACATATTTGATCACATTCTCATTCATATTTAGTCCTGACCAGAGGAGTACAGCCTGCCAAAGGAAGTGAATCTTGAATTATGAAAACCTCCTGGGAATTCCTTTTTAACTCGATGATGTAAATCCAGGGGAATTGACCAGCAAGGTGACTCAGATCTTTTGTGTGAAATTGGGGGCACAGGTAGAAAACCTAAAAGCCAACTATCCAGACATTCATAGGCTCAAGGAGCATGATAACCAGCAAGATAAAGATAAACCCAATCAGAGCATAAGCCATCCCAGCTAAGGTACTGCTGTTAATGACATTAGCAGAAGTCAATGTATTTACTGCTCAAGGAATGCAAAAACCGACATCAGGGTTTGCCAAGGAGCCAGAAAGAACCAAGAAGCTGTCTTGATTTTACCATAACCCTGACTGTCTCCTGAACTGACAACCCTTGGTGCCTATTGTGACTTCTCTGACTCGGGAGCAGATTGTTGACATGTTGCAAAGACAGCAGGATGGCAAAAGTCCAGCGATGAGCAGCCATTTTTGCAGAAGCAGAGTGGAATTCGTCCACTTTTGCCACAGCCTTCACAGAGTCTGTCACTACTGCCTTTGCATGAATGTCAGCTGGGGCATGTCCCTGATACTCAGGTTCCATCTTTTTAGCGTGAGCCTCATTTTATGATGTCAATTTCAGAAAGTAAAAGAATGGCAGTAATAATGGTTCTTTACTTGATATCCATTTTTGACTGGGATCCCAATAGACTGAGGAAATCCCTTTATTTCCATAACATCTCCAAATTATGGATGGCCCCAAAGACATACCAATAGTCAACATAAATACTAACAATTCCTTCTCCTGATTCTCGGCACCCTCCTGGGAGGGTACAGAGCTTTCTTGTCCGGTGGATTCAGCCTGTGCGAGACTTCCTCTCTCAAGCAGCTCATATTGGGTGGTAACAGCTTAACCAACTTGGAAATTCCCTTTCTTATTCTGTACAATAAAACCTGTCAACAAACCAAATTAGACCAGGATTAGTCAAAGGGGTGTCTGGTAAGTCAGGCTGTGGTGTCACGAAACAGGAGGTCATTAGCTTGCAGTCATGGGGCTCGCCTTCATCAGGCAGGGTTAGTAATGGATGGGATTTATAACATTGTACCATATAGGCTGCAGATTAGGTGGTGAGAACAGAATGATTTCCTAGGGAGTTAGCTTCCTGGCAGAGATGCGCTGGGTCAGTTCAGAATTAGGAAGCCTTCGAACTGTGTGAGGACTTTGTGAATAAAGTCATCTCCTGAGGTTAAATCCACTGAGGCATCTACCACCTTTGCAACTGTGACATAGACTTAAGGCAGTTGGGATAGGCATGAGCAACTGAGTCCGGTTGTGTGCTGTAACAGGCAATAGGCTGTTGTTCACTGCCACATTCTTGTGTGGAATCCTCAGGACAAGGTTATCTCTTTCAGGCACAAATAAGGTGAAGGGTTTGGAGACGGAAGTAGCCCTAGGGCAGGTTACTCTTATAGCACTTGCTGAGTCTTACCAGGGTCCTGCTCCTGTGTGTCTTCCCATGGAAGGGGTTCTGGGACTGGAATTTCAGGAAGTGCCTAGAGTGAGGAAGCTCATAGAGGAAAATCAGGAGCCCATGGTCTACAATAGCCAGCCATGTCTAGAAATCCATGAAACTGTCACTTAGTCATGGGCCTAGGACATTCTTGGATTAGCTTAATCTTTTCTGCGGACAGCTGGATTCCTTCAGCACTTAGATTATGATGTAGATAATGAGTGATGTCTAGAGATCATTACAATTTCTCTTTAGAGACTTGAGGTCCCTTTTTAGTTGAGTGTTGCAGCAAGTACATGTAATCCTTTGTAGATGTGTCTTTGGGAGCTGAGCACTGCAGGAGTCTGTCCCTGTACTATAGAGGGTTGACTTCCTGGGGAACGGGAAGTGTTTCACGTTTGGTGGGGCACTTAGGAGAAATAAGAAGGGACCTCATGAAGCCCCTGTGGCATGACTCGTCCAGGTACAGTATTGATTGTTCCAAGTCAAGGCAAACAGATATTGGCTCTTAGGGTCCACAAAGAGGCTGACAAAGGCTGGAAAAAGGGCCATTATGGTGAACCATTCTGAGTCTAGTGGAACTGGTGACAGAAGGGTGTCTGGGTTTGGGATAACTGGGAAATGGGGAATAAGTCTCTAGTTAGTGGCTCTCAAGTCCTGGACACATGGCCATGCCACCCATTAGGTTTTCAGACTGGCAAAATCGGTAAGTTGCAGGGGCTGAGACAGGGAGTGGTGAACCCTGGACTTTTGCTGTTCATATGAGTGCTGGTGTGGACTCAGGCTGTAATAAATACTGAGGCAATTTTGCAAGAGGGGTAGTCATATCTACCTAAATCTTTACAGTCTCTGAACTTTGTTATTCTCCCAGTGTCAATATTAGAATCAGCCCATGTAGTTTTGGGCACCTTGATTAAATCAGGGGACTTTTTGTTGGAATCCTTCCCCTTCTATATCACAGACAGATTGTAAAGAACATAAAAAATCAGAGTCAGGTTGGCCGGGAAATTCTAAGGCGAGGTCTCCACTGCAAGCAATGTGTATTAGTTCTTTTAGATTAGAAAGGAAGCCCCTTCCCAATAGAACGAAGGGGGCTGTATCATACAGCAGAAAAGGCTGCTGCTCAGTGCAAGGTCCCAGAATCATTTGTACTGGTTGAGGCTGAAACTCCCTCTAAACTGGACCAGACACCTCCACTATGGAAACATTTTTCTCGCTCCTAGAGATTTGTTTTCCTATGAGAGTGGGGTTTAAGGTAGCTCCAGTATCTAGCAAAATTTGGCAAGTTTGTCCATTAACTTTATTTGTAGTTTCCCCTTTGCTGTGTAAGGGTATTTCTGATAGCAGTTTACCAGAAGGTGCCTCAGAGCTGTATCGGTTTTGGGAGGAGCTGATCTGGGGGCTCTCACTTGGGGACACCAAGGAATTTGTGTAGAAATTTTGAGAACAATCTTTTCCTCAGTGTCCCAGTCGAGTATAAAGAGCCATCAGCCCCTGGGACAGATTTTTGATGATGGGCCCCTAGAAGATGTGATGTGGGAGGTCCAGGTGTTACTTTGATCTCTGGCCCTGAACTGTTGTAGCTGTGTTGCCATTAGTTTGGCAGACCTCTGTTTATAATCTTGGTCCAAAGTCCTTTCAAAGCGTTCAGCTATAGTCATGAGTTCAGTCAGGCCTATGGCCTCCCATCCTCTTTCCTGTCTATTATTAACCTACAGATCTTGGGAGATAATTCATTTACAAAGAGGGCAGCTAGAGCAGGTGGGGTGGCCTCTTTTGTTGTACAGAATCCTGAATTCCCTAGGAAAAGCACTTCCAAAATGGCTTTCCGTGTGCCACGGGTTCATCTTTCTCTGATATGCATGTTGAATAATAAGCCAATCAATATGGGCAGGGAAGGCTCCAAGAATGGCTTAATAAAAAAATATGTTGCTATATTGCTAGCTTTTCTTGGTCCAAAGAGGACATTGTTGGAAAGTGAGGATCTCAACTATCACCCTTGGAGTTATGCCGTTCCGCTTCCAGCATCCGTGTTTGAGCTTCAGCAGGTCTCACTCACGTGCACAGGTGGGTGAAGGTCTGGCACCTCAGGGCCATAATCCCTGATAAGGATTCTAAACTCTTCCAGAAATGGTTGGGGCTTCTCCCTGGGTTTGGGAGATGCTTTAACTAGGGCCTTCAGTTTGGTTGTGACCAAGGAGCGAAAGTGTATGATGAGGATCACCGGCAACTTTGGGCAGTTTTATTTTAGGAGGTAACTTTTTAATCATCTCGTCAGAGTGGAAAGGCAGGTCAGACTGAGAGCCAGCAGACCAGGGGCACTCAGGTAAAGAAGGGCCAGGGGAGCAGCAGGGGTCACATCCGTCCTGTCATCTTTTGTTTTAGGTTCCTCTTCTGTCTTTCATGTTTCATTGGCCTTTTCCAGTGAATTTTTTAATGAGATTATTTTTGAATCTTAAAGACTTTTGGACACTTTTGCATGCCAATTAAAGTAGATATCACATTTTGTTCCTACAATTGGGAAGTCTTACTTTTAAGTGCATTTCTTAAATGACTGATCTTGTCTAATTAGAACGTTCTCCAAAGGGTCATTGTAAGTCTAGGTTGTTTTCAGTAAGATTTTGCCATTTTTGTAGATATTTATAACTTTCAGGACCATAGTTTTTAGGCATAAATTAAGCAGGTATGTCAGAAGGTGGTGCTTTAACTCTTCAGGGTTTAAGGGTTCCATTAGCTAATCTTCTGGGTTTCTCAGAGCCAATCTAATACTCACAAGAGGTGTGCCCTGGGTTGGAGATAGTGTGGTGTTTTATAGTGTGCCTTGCTCCAAGGAAATTTTCTTGTGGTTGTTGGGTGACCTAGTGTCCATATATGCAGTTCTGTGACCAATTTATCCCATCTCAGGAGGCTCCTTGAGATGGAGAGTACTCTATCAGGTTGTAACTGCTCAACTTGTGCCCACAAATTTTTGCAGCTTTCTGGCTTTTGAGATCCCCTTTATCTACACAAAATAAGAAAAACAAATATGTGCACCTTAACATACTAGCAGTAACCAAGGGATGTTACTGAGGACTGGCTGAGAGAAGCCCATGCACCCCGCAAGTAATTCCCAGTGTGGATCAAACCAGCAGACTCCAGCATGCAGACTGCAGACAAACTGGGGAAGCGGTTCCAAATGACTAAACCAAGTGCTAGGCATGCAGGTTCCAGATGGAACATAAGGCCAGCTCAAGCTGACCTTCTAAGCTCTGGACTGGAAAGTGATTAGATTACAAGATCAATGTAGAGAGATTATAACTCAACAGAGAGTAAATTACCCACAGTCCAGGAAAGTGGGCAGAAGGACAGTGAACTCAAAAAGGAGTTTTCCTGTGTTTCCTGTTGTCCTTGAATGCCAACAGAATTTCACTTCCGATCCTGCCTTTGCCACCAAATCTGTCAGACAACAGAAGTTCAACTGAGTATATTTAAGAATCAAATTGTCTTTAGTCAACGATTTATGAATCAGGCAACATCCCATGTAGCCAAGCTGTAGGAAAGGAAAGGTCCTCCAAGGTGGAAAGGGGCCAGAAAAAGGAAACTATTAGCAAGGAATGCATTGTTTCAGGCAAGGTCACCCTCCTAAAGGGAGTGGAAGGTCCTGTGGGGTGGATTACCTCACTGGCGTTAACCAGGTAATTCCAGGTTAATGGGTTAAAGGCTAAATTCCTGGAGAGACCAAAACTGCAATTAGATTCGGTATTAAGTCTTGGTTTGCCCCTGTGGGGCCTAGCACTAGTGACTCCTTTTCGAGCCTTTTGTCTCCTTTTTAGCACACTCTACAGCTTTGGTTTTTAATTAGCTTTTGATTAATAAATTACAACTTCTTGACTTACTCAGCTCTATGAAAGAATATCGTGCTACCAAATTCATTCCCTGGGCCGTCCCGAAGAATACCCAAGGAAAATAACTGGAATGCGTTTCACAAATGCAAACATGCTTCAGAAAAATCACCAATACGTCCCATTCACAAATGCTTCCGTGTGCCAGCTGCCCTTCATTAGCTGTAGATATTTCTTAGGCACTTCATTTTGACCACAAGTATGAGGTTGCTGACCATCGACCGTTCTCTCAGAGAGAACTGCTAGGCACAGATGCTGGAGTCAGCACATAGGCCCTCAGAACAGACCCCTTGGCTGGGAGACAAAAGAGAGCAGCCACATGCATTTATCAAGGCTTTAATGAGGGCTGCAGATCCCTATTTCTGTGCCCAAAATACTAGAACAAAACACAACATGGTCAAAGATGCAAAAGTGGGGGAAATCCCTTCGTTCAGAAAAAAATTAAAGTGTGATCGTTGAAAGAGGTACAGAGAGATGCAGTTTGCTGAGTTTTTCTGAGGTTATTTGCTTTAAATATATTCCTCTGGTGTTTGCCCCAGATTCCTACTTGTCACTGAACTTTGGCTGATTGCCTTGAAGAATAAGAATGAATGGAGCATTCACAGAGGCTGGGGCCTGGGACAGCCCCTCAGCGCCATTGCCAAGGGTCCTTGTGTGCACAAGACGTCTCCCCGCCCCACCCTCAGGTACCCACACTTCTCAAGGAGGATGTTCCTTAGTCAGTGCCGAGCTTCTGGAATGGAATTTAGCCTCCGAACCACAATTGTTATTTTTCCTCCAGCTAAAACCTAGTATTCATCAAGCTGGGTGGTCTGTTACAATGTAATAGCTATAAGAATGTGAGTGATTTACAGAATTCATAGACCTTATCACCAAAGGGACAAACCAACATGTGCTTCGATTCAGGGCATAGATGTTTGTTGTTAAAAGATTATCCTTAAGTACTATTCTTAGGTGGCCAGATAACATTTTCAGAAGTTGTAGATAATTTTAAGGAAATATACTAAAGCAGATTTCTGTTTCTATCAGCAGCTTCTGACTTTCCCTCTTCTTGTCCCTAGGACAGCTTTATCAAACTTCCTGAGTCGTCCTCCTAAGAAGGAACTCTGGGTAATAGATCCACATGCCTATGTCGATGTACCATCTACCATCGTAGTCATTGATCGGAGGGTCTAATCCAGTGATTGCTGGCCATTGGGTATTGCCTAGATTAACACTGGTAGATTTTTGGAGAGGCATATCTCTTTTTCTTGAATGACAATGCGACTTAAAAAGACAAGTAAAGGGTTAGAATTTCTTGACATTTGGTGGGTGTCTAAGGTATCCTCGTGAGGTTACCTAACAAGGAAGTGCCAAGTGCCGACTAACAAGAAAGGCTACTTGCTGGGAAAGTGATGTCAAAGAGACCTTGCAAAGGACAAAAGTCCCTGAGGCTGTGCGATGGCATTCCTGTACGGGATGAAGTGTTCCTGGAATGCTCAACTGTTGGAAGCCAACTGTTGGAAAGATGGAATCCAAGGTTACTTTATTTTACATCTAAAAATTAAGGGTAAAGTTCACAAAATTTATATCAATTTATGTGTTTGTGCCTTCTAATTTAATTATTTTGGGTAACTCCTCCAAACCGAAACCTGCTGGAAAGGATAGTGCATAGTGGGTGGCATCTCTGTGTATCTTAAGACAAGGGTATGTAAGTCCATAACCCCCTGCCCGCAAGCTCTCAATGGAAACGCTGGAAGATTTGTTTTTCTAACTGTGTTCTGCATTGCTCCCTCGGTTTGCACCAGTACATATCTGTCTGATGAGTGAGCTGCACACAATTTCAGGTAAGGAGGGCTGGGGCATGGTTCACAGCACACGAGGGGCCTGACACACACAGAGCCCTGAAACCCAGGCATGTCCTGGCTCGCAGGGGCTCTGCCTCATACTTGATGAGAGTTCTTACCATGAAGATTGAGCCCTGCGTGCTGGATCCTGCCAGCTCCTCAGGCCTGTGTGAGGGGTGGCTGTGCTTGGAGGATCTCTGGACCAGCATGTCTGCTCCTTTGCTGGAGATGACTGATGTTTGGCATTTGTTTGGAATATTGTTTCCATGATTCCTTTATTAAAATCAGCTGTGTGGGACTCCCCACAAGTATTCTTCATTCGACAAACTGAGAAATGTCAAATAGTGAAAGTGTCATTTGAGTTACAAAATGGACAGGCAGGTCCCCACATCATTTCTCGTGAAGACATACTGATGGGACCTGTCTCTCTAAAGATATAATGGAAAAAGAAACCTGGGTTAGAAAACAGAGGAAGAGCAGTCCAGGAGGTGGGACGCCCTGGGAGAGCGGGTCAGCATTCATCTGAGGAGGAGTCAGAAGGAGGTCCTTGGTTTTCTAAATGAAGAAGAGTGAAGCGAAGGGATGGGGCCAGCTTCCCCTAGGGACAGAGCTGATTCTAGAATCCTTAGCTCTGGATCTTAGTCTATAGATTCTTGTACTGAAACTTGGGGTTTCCCAGTGAAGTAAAAATTGAGCTGAAAGAGGGAAGACCCAACTGTCTACACACATCTCCCCTATGCTGAGACACACACTCTCTCCATGGGCTTCAACTGTCATGGCGGTAGATGACACCTCTGTCTGCTGAAAGCCCGAAGCAGCTGCTTCTTTCTGGGGGGGGAATGGTTGTCACTACAAATCCAGCTTGACTGTCGCGTGTCTTCGTCGTTGGTGCTCTTATTTTATCCGATATAGGATGTGCTGGTGTGTGACCAGCTAAAATGTGGCACGCTAACTGTGTCACATGGGGCCTCGGTGCCTCCAGACCTTGGATGGAATGTGCTGGATGCAACATCAGAAGTCCTAAATAACTGGCAAAGAGTCCATAATTGGGTTCAGATGCTTCTTGCTTGGAGTCCTCTAACCTTATTATTTCCATGGAATTCACAAAAGCAATTGGTGTCCCAAGGGAAACTCCAGTTTGCTGTTGATCCCTCAGGCTTTTGCATTCACCTTGAATTTGGGATCTCCTTACCTGCAGAAGCCCTTTCCCCCCACTGGTGATGCGCCAACCCCAGGCTCTCCGTGAACTCACCAGCCCCTCAGTACTGGCCTGTCCGGACCTGGGTTGTGCTTTCCTTGCTGCTGTTTTACTGTTGTGGGTTTGTTTTTGTTTCTGTTTTTTCCTACTCAGGCTCATCTTTTCTTTGGGTGTCAACATTATTACAGCCTAATGTTAAAACTCCCTTTTAGTTTCCTCAAATCACACCCCCCCCAAATCAGTTAGTTTACTTAAAAAAAAACTATGTGTTACAAAAACGAAAAATCACAGATTGTTTCTCTCTTCCTGGTTTGCTCTCCTGAACTCAAGTCCGCTGACAATTTTCTAAGATCAAACCACGGAGCACCACTACACCGGGAGGTGAGGGTGTTAGTTCCTCTCTATTTCTTTCTGTGCATGGGATGCGTGCTTTCATATCATCTCATCTTGCCTGACTGGGGCGGGGGTGGAGGGAGCTCTGTGCTTTTCACAGTTACCGCCAGTGTCCTGGATCTCACTGGTTCTTCAGAGCACCTGGGTATGAGGCAGGCCTGACTTCATCACTCTCCTAGAGGGAGGTGACATGGCAATGTAGCACCATTGGATACCAGGGAAACAGGACATTAGGGCACCTTGTACTTCCCATAACTTAGAGCACCCTGGGATCTGTGTGGGGGTGACTGTCACGAGGAAGGAGGGAATGCTGGTGAATCACCTGGTGAATCATGCAGTCCTCCTGACAGGACCTCCAGGGAGTGTCCACCCGCTGGGTGGTGGGGCTGAATGGGGGTTGGGACATGGGCGGAGCTGCTAAAAGCCATTTCCTGGATTCTCAGGCCATTCTACCCCACATTTAACCATTTCTCTGAAATCCAGAATCTAACTCGTTTATGTGGAATTGTTTCCTTGTTTTTCCTATTTTAAAAAATATTTGCCAAATTAATTAATGGTCAGCATGAACCAGTCAAACGGCAGCATGGTCTGGCAGGAAGTACTAGGAGGATGGGGTCTGTTTTTATTCTTCTAGCACATTTCTACATTGACCCTGAGTGGGGTTTACTTTGTCTAAAATTGCTATCTTTCTCTCTCTAAAAAGAAGAGGTAGGTTTGAATGATTTTAAGAGTCATTTTCTAATTACCTAACCAGTAAGCTGACATATAATTAAGTGTGGGGTGAAGTTGTGTGTGTCCAGGAGCGAAGGAAATTATGGGGAGGGCAGTTGGGGACAGGTGTCCCGGGGGCAGCTGTGATTGGCCCCTCAAAGGGTCAGACATGGGAGTGTGTGGACAAGTGAGGACTATCCTGAGTACTCGGAGCGGGAGGTGACAGAGACAGAAGGAGTCTGAGAAGGAGGGAATCTGGAAGGAATTTTTTACCCCACAACATGTAAATAAAAATGTGGCTTTCCACACCCATGGGCTGTAATGACAAAGGCAAAAGATGGGACTTTCCTGTTTTTAAAAGAACATTCCTCTCAGACCTTTTGATGTTATCCCCAAATACTCTTTCATCTCTTTAGTTATGCCCCCAAGTGACCCTAAGTCCCCTTTGGCAAACAGAGCCACCAAGAAGTGGAGTTTGGGTCAAATTCCCCTGATGAGAGGGGAGGACTCTGGACTGGAAGGACTGGTGCTTGCTTGCCCGGGTCCTGGGCCCTGTGGTCTCTGCATGGAGGGACCCCTCCCTCTGAAGCTCATCAGGGCTGATGGCCCTCCTGCTGGCTGTCCCCAGGGATTGGCTGGTACGTCAATAGTCAATCCCCAACCTCTGGACTGACTGTCTAGGGCAGGGCCGGAGGGTCCCCTGTGCTGTGGTCTGGGTCTGGTGCCCTTACCCATAGCCTAGGGTCTCATCCCCACTCCCAGCACTGTAGCTGTGATAGAAGTGTGGGTCATCAGGCTGGGGACAGACCTTCTCTCTCCTGTCGTTGCTACAGCAGCCTGTGCTGATGGAGTTCAGGCAGGAGTGTCCCCCTTCCACTGAGCAGACCGGGTCATTAGCATCCAGGGATGTCAGGGGAAAGGCCTTAGATTCCCTCACTTCTTGGTTCCATCGTTCGGGCCACCAGCAAGGGCTGCCTGGCTGGGATTGGAGGAGTCATCCCTGTACTGAGGGGCTAGTCTCTGACACCTGAGATTTGCTTCTGGATGCCTGTTCCACCCGCACCCCACCCCTAACCCTGCCCCACTGTTCAGCTTTACACATGGAGCTTGGTGGGGTCAGGCCCCAGAAGGGCTGTCCCAAGAGCCAGCAGACCCTGCCACCAACTCTGCCCCACTGTTTTCCTTTTTTAATTCAGAATGATGCAATGGGTTTAGCCCAGGGGGCCGTTGAAAGAAGCAAACCATCATGATTAGGAAATGCTGGCATTAAATAATTTCCCTGGGCTTCATTTCCTCTCAGAATGGAATCTCAGCAGGGGCTTGCAGGCCCCCAAGCCTTTCCCTTACTCAGCTGTTTCAGATCCAGTTCTAGAACCTTCCTTGATCCTGGTGGTGAGCATCCCCGCCCCCAAGCCCTCCTTGGAGTCCTGGCCATTGAGGTGAGATGTTTTAAACTCACAGAAGCTTAAGGCTAGAAAGCATTTTGACAGGTACCCCCGGCCAAAGTTAAATGCCTTTTCTTCTGTTTTGCCGAGTGGTTCCCCTCCAGCACTCTGACTCCCAACGCAGCCCTCACTGGGCAGACCCTTCACAAGCAGACCTTGTGGGGCTCCGTCCTGCAACTGCTCACCTGAAGCTAGCCAGCCACTGGGTCCTCGGGTCATCGGGTCGTCAGGTCGTTGGGGGACCTCTGGGAAGGTAAATAGGCCCAAGCTTCTGGAAATATCAGTGGAAATAGAGCGGCGCCTTGCGTTAAACAAGAGATGAATGGCATCATACCTCTGAAAGGTAGAGCGTGTTCCAGCCTACCTGTATTTCAAACAGCGTCTACCAAAGCATTTACTAGAATATTCTAGCTCTGACCTGGCTGGGGCCGTGTGATGTGTCAAGCCTGGATGTGGCATTTCTTACACTGACTAGGTCAAGAGCTGACTTTTTAGGCTGGGGTCCATAGAAGTCACTGATACTTTTCTGCAAAACACTCCTTTATTCGATATTTGCATTGATTATTTTAATTGGTGGATATTTTTTATGGGTAGCAAGGGTTGGTTTAGTGGGGAACAGGCCAACGTGCTCTGTGCTCATATGGATTTCAGTCCCCCAGGGAGGTGAATGGTCCCAACCACACAGGTTGGTGTTTGGGTACAATTGTGGGAAGTGGCTTGAGGGAAGGAAGGCAAGCTTGGAAAGTCACAATGGGGCAGGAAGGGATTTCCGAGGAAGGGATGTTCACATGGAGCCCTATGGGGTTACTGCTGTCAGCCAGGAAGGAAGAGGGGTCCCAGGAGAGAAGAAAGCTGTGGAAGAGCCTGGTCCATAAGAAGAGCATGGAGGAGATGTGTTCCACCGGCAAGAGGGAGCTGCTATACACAGGGGCTGGGAGCAGGTGTGTTGTGGCCCTGCAGCCGTGGGAACTCTGTCCAGGCTTTGAGCCCAGGCACACTCTATATCAGAGGGGCCTTTCTCAAGGGTCACTTGGGATGCCATGTGCAGACTAGAGTGGCCCTGACTGGAAGGGGAGAGCCCAGAGGAGGTTGAAACCCTCATCCGGGTGAGTGAAGATGAGGTTTTATTTTTTTATTAATTAATTTATGTATTTATTTGACAGACAGAAATCACAAGTAGGCAGAGAGGCAGAGAGAGGGGAGGGGAAGCAGGCTCCCTACTGAGCAGAGAGCCGGATGCGGGCCTCTCAGGACCCTGAGATCATGACCTGAGCTGAAGGCAGAGGCTTTAACCCACTGAGCCACCAGGTGCCCGCGAAGATGAGGTTTTAGTGGGAGACTTCTGTGCTCATGAGAGATGTCCAGGTCGGAGACACCATGGGATAGTTGTCAGTCTGCAGATGTGGCCTTGAGTGAGTAAGTTTTGGCCAAGATCTAGAGGAAAGCTCACAAAGGGAGCAGAGAGAGGCCAGCCCAATCTCTAAGTGGGGGCTCCAAGTCGGATATTCATGGGCTTCATGGGTAAGGATGCCAGGTCCCCACTCCCTGTATGTTCCTGTGCCTGGCCCTGCTTTCGATGATTCATGGGCCACCTCTCAGCCATATGAAGTAGCCTCCACTCCCAATATACATATAGAGAAACTGAGGCACAGGGGCATGAGGCCACCCAGCTCCGGCAGTCTGAGCTCTTCACCCTCCCTCTCCCCCATTTGGGCAAGCTCTCTTAGAGAGGTCTGTGGCCACTACTCCGTTCAGCTGGTTGTTGGCATGGGATGGATTTGGGTCAACAAGACCTTCCAAGTTTTTGAGATCTGGATTTTTATGTAGTCTCCTCTTTTTCAATAGCACCAATCCCTTCACAGTTTTCCAAAGCACTGTTGGAGTCAAAATCAGGGGAGGGTACTTCAGTTTTAAGTCTTTAAGTCAAAGGTCAGAAGAGGAGGAAGGGCTGTCACAGGTTGTGGAAAACCAGGGGTGGCCAGAGGGCAAGGGTGTCCTGGGCCACGTGGGCTGAAAGCAAGTGACAAGGCACCATGCAATGTGTGGTTGGTTTCTCTCCTTGCATGACTCTCCCCTCATCCTAGGAGCACATTGTCCTGTTTGTGGACAGTTTTCTGAATGTCCTTTCCCTTGGTGAGGTCCTTCATTCCTTCTGCATTTCCAGGCACGAGGCACCGGGGCCTTCAGTGATCTGGGTCTGGGATCGACCCCCTGTGGCCAGCAAGCCAAGGCTGAGTGAAGTAGGAAACGGGTCCCAGGAGGATCAGGTGACCCGAGGACCCACCCAGCAGGGGGTGAAGACCCACCACTCACAGGCACTCATAGGCACAACCGGGCTCACGGAGAGTTTAGTTGGGTCCACCCAGGTGGAAGGAGTTTTCAGTGTTTAACACTCATTGGATTTCACGTGCAAATTTGAATTTGGGGTCTTTCTTGACAGGTGATGGTGGGGACCGTGGAGATCTTCCCCAAGGGCCATGGTGAGTTACAGTTAGATAGCAGCTGGCCCTTTAGGGGGACTCTCTCTCCAGTTAATCACAGACCCCCACCGCAGCCCCACGGTCTTCCACTTGACTTGCTTTACCAATTTCCCTACCTGCCTATACTCTCTGGGCAGATGAGTTTGAGATGCTCCTGGAAAACTCAGCAAGTCAGTCACAGAGCTCAGGGCCCGAGGTACTGGTGGAAGGAACAAATGGATGAATGGATTAATGAATGACCAAGCACATCCCCCTATAACAGCCTGACCTGCCCCATCTCATAGCCTTAGGGCATGACCTCTGTATAGGGGCAGAGTTGGGATGTGATTTCCGGCTCCTTACCCCGCACTGGGACCCCCACACTGATTCCTGGGTCTTTGTCAAGTACCACCCACACAAACTTGGGGAGGAGAAATACCTGGCAAAAATTGGTCATCCAAAAAGCAGCAGGTATGCCTCCCTCACTTTCCCCCAAGCCCCTAATTCTGCACCTATTGCATAATAAGAGTAGTAAGCACACTGGAGGCTCTCTGCTTCTGGGGTCTCCCCCACTCCCCACCCTGTTTGATTCCCATTCAGTCATTTCCCTTCAGACCCAGGCTTGGGGTCGGGCTTGAGCTCCACCCCACAGCAGTATCTGTGCCCAGACGTAATGGGGTCCCCAGGGAACAACATCCCTGAGCCAGCCCTCATCCGGGCCAATTTTCTCTCTCCGTGCTCACCGCTTATGACTTCCTTTAGCTGCCTCTTGCAGGCCCAGAGGGACAGAAGGGTCCTGGTCCCTGGCATCTGCATCCTACTTTCCACTGAGGATCCCCCAGCTGAGACTGGGCCACCGATCAGACTTCAGAAACATCTATGCCAGCCCCTCCATGCCACCTCCATGCTGTGGGGCGGAGGCCTGTTTATTTTGGGTTTGATGAGTAAATCATGTGGAACAGATCAAAAGCTCTGCTGAAGTCAACACAGATGACATCTGTCACTTCCCCTAATCCCTCAGGCAGGGGGAGAGGGGCTTGGATTAATTAGGCTCTTTAAAACATTTGCCAGCAAATGACTCAATGCCCTCTTCTTTTAGTGCACGAGCGAGTGAAAATAACACTTTTCACCCTTGTTTTCACATTTGAAGGGTCAGGTTTTGAGGTCAAGTGTCCACTGTAATCCTTTTCTCTTTGAAAATGCACAGGTAGCATAACCACTAATATTTGAGCATGCCCATCGTTAAAAACAAGTGTTCATGTTTCTTATGAAACATATCGGCTGTCATAAATCAAGGAGGCCACAGACATCCAGTAAGTGGCATTGTCTGGACTGAGTTTCCCCGGACTGACAAGGGAGGCATGCATTTGGGGTGAGAATCTCTGGGAGGCAGGGATGAATCCCGTGTAATTAAATGGTACACTGCTCTCTGTTTATCCACGTAAACACGGCTGTGCCTTGGAGGACACGCCACACACTCTTGTCTTCAGAGGCATGTGTGAGACTCTTATTCTTCCACAGTCTTGACTTTGGGAGAGACACGGCACAGGGCAGACCCCACACCTGCAAACCCTAGACTCCTTGCTTGTCCCATCTGGGCCCCGTCCCCCAACACAGCCTTTTTTCATTATCTCTTTGCTGTCCCTATAAAACAGTGTTCCCTGCTATCCATTTGACCTGGGGGCCTTGGGTCTTCATCCTATTTTGTTTTCCTGGAACTGGCTTATCCTCATTCAGTCTTCTCAACTGACTCTATGTAAAGCCAACCTTCTGTATATTTCTGCCTTGATGCCTCACTAGGGGGAAACTGAGGCAGGACAGAAAGAGACTTGGGCTTTCAGCCAAGAGACCCAGACTTGAGAACCAGTTCTCCAAGCACTACCTGTATGATGTGAGAGTCATTTGAGGCTCCGAGCTTCTGTTTGCTCCTATTTAGAATGAGCATAGCAATATCTTTCTTACAGAGTTGTTGTCAGGATTAAATTAATACAGAAAAAATGTGTGCAGCTCAATCCCTGCACATGGTGGTGCTTAACAAATGTTAGGCAAAAATCTGTGTCCTGAAAGTTGTACAATTAAGCCATGGAGGGAAACATAAGGGCTTCCCTTCTGCAATAATAAGAAATTACTGCATAAACCAAAACACTGTCATGGACTTGTAGAGGGTATCAAGCTATGTGACGTAAGTCAGACTGAGAAAGACAAGTACCACTTATGATTTCACTAATGTGTGGAATCTAAAAAACAAAACAAAGGCACAAACAAAACCAGAAACCAACTCATAAATACATGGAACACAGTGGTGGTTGTTGGGGGCGGGGTGTGAAACAAGTGAAGGGAACAAAGAGGTACAAACTTCCAGTTATAAAATAAACAGGTCCGGGGTATGGAAAGCACAGCATAAGGAATCCAGCCCATATTGTCATCGTCATGATGTATGGGGACAGTTGGGGACCATGCTTATTCTGGGAGCACTGAGCAATGTGCAGACTTGTCCAAGCACTATGTTTTACACCTGAAACTAGCCTAACCCTGAAAGCCAACTATTCTTCAATAATGACAGTAAAAAAAAAAAAAAAAATTCTGGAAAGGCTAAGTCCCTGAAGGACTGTCCTTTTCTAGGTGATCAAAGGCCAGTTGCTAAGATCAGGGGTGGGCAAGCAGAAGAGTGATCCTGCTCAAGAAGGACAATCTTTCTCTGGTGAAGAGGAAGTGGGAAAATTGCATCAGTCCAGTGGACTCGTGAGTCTGTAGGAAGTCTGACGTAAAGAAAACTCTCTCTGCAAGCCATCTTCCACGTGGGAGTGACACCAAAGGACCCAGTGGTAACCCGGGGCTGAGGCTGTTGACCGATATGATGGGCTGTTCCCCCAGCTTCTCAGCCTTGAGATGTCCCAGCCTGAGCTCTTACTGTGGTGAGGTCACGCAGTCCCCAGGTTTTTAAGTCTGGGGTCTCTCCAGTGGGAGAGGTCTCAACTCTCACTCAAACCTTTTGAAGGTAGAGGTGAACTAACTAAACTGCAACCAAATTTCCTCCCAATTCAACTTCTGAATCTCTCTGATTTCTTCTTTTGCTGTCAGGCAGAGAAAGGACTCATGCAATTCAATTTAGGCTCTCCTGGATAATTCAGGATAATCTCCCTGTTTTAAGGTCTGCTGATTAGTAACCTTAACGACATCTGCAAAGTCTTTTTTTGCCATGTCATTTGACGTATTTGTGGAGTAGCACCAGGGAGCAAAGGTCATGGGGCCCAAATTCTGTCTAGTATACTTCCTGTTCTGAACCAGTAATTAACAGACAAAATAAAATCCTCTTAAAATTACATACATCCTTCCAGTCTTAACTAGTCAAGTGAGGAGGATAAATAGACACAATTTTCTTGATCCCTGTTCTTGTGGTACTTCCTTTCCCTACTGTTCACATTCTAGCAAGGTGGGAGAGGCCCTGAAGGACAAGGTCCTGGCTTGCATAGCCCACTCAGCAAAGTAGGAGGCCAACAGCTATCTGACCCTTATTTTTCTAGCTCTCCCTGATGCCAACAACTACCAGCATTTATCACGTTTACTCTGTGCCAGGCATTGTGCGAAGTACTGTATGCACATCATTCCTTATTTCATCTTCAAACAACCCCATGAGAGTGGTGTTACTAGAAGGTGGTTTAAAAGTTACCTGCTATTCCTGGGCCAGGTCTCTGCTGCGCATGGGCCCTCATCCCAAGTGGTATATTAAGGTCACTTCCTTCCACATGTGGCTGATCTCAGAGACAAGGGCAGCAAAGGATTCACCCTCTCCCTATACCTTAGAGAGGCTTTGGCCCCTGGTGCCATCTGCTGTCTGCCCAGCTGACCCATTGCTACACTCACCTGTGAGTCGGCACCCTCTTCTTACTGACCACACAGGGCCAAGGGACCAGTCCACACTCCTGGTTGGAGGTTTCCAAACCATTTTATGTATGGACAGGTTTAGAAACATTTCCAACCAAGACCCAGAAGGTTTGGTTGGGAGTAGGGGGAGGGTATGAGGGAGAAGCCGATCCCCACCTAACCCCCCACCTCTTGCAGGAGCTCAGAGGGAACCCTTGGCGTGAAAGTCGGTGCCCGAATAGAATAAAGAGATAACCCTAAGGGGCTGCTCTTCCCCTTATATCTTTCCCAAGGGCCCCTGGACCTGCTACAGGAAGGTCTAATTCTTCTTATTGATTGGTAATTTGTAACACTAGAGATTTTTCTTGAAAAATGATATGAGGCAACTTACAATAATACATGTGAACTATGAAAAGATAGAGGATAAATAGAGAAGTGGACGTGAGTGGGAAGTAAGGTGAGCATTCAATGTTCTGGGCACTTTCAGAGATGGGCCCAGGCTGGCCTCAGAAGTTCTGAAAACAGAGGGGTTGTAGGGTCAAATATGTTTGGGAAACTGCTGACTTTGTCTGAGCTTTGGGGACTTAACACACACTTCAGAACCTTAAGGGATCTGGGTTTCCTTATGGTAAAGAATCCAATTGACTTGTTTTCCATCTCTCTCTCTCTCTCACACACACACACACACACATATACACATACACAACTTGTTTTTCTGCTATTGCAATTATGGGATGAACCAAATATACTGTTTCAAACGTACTCTCTCAGTTTTGTAGCATAAACATTTTTCTGAGTCACTAAATAATTTTTCTCAAACACATTCCTTAGTAGTTGCATTAGTAATCTGTATCATGACTATACAATAATTTATGTCCCCAAATCCTGTTATAATATGTTTAGGTTGGGTCTTATTATTATTATTATTTTTAGCTTATAAATAGCCCTGGATATATAGCTTTAATGCTAAATCTTTGTACAGATTTGTGATTATATCCTCAGGATCTATTCTTTCTTTTGGCATTTCTGGGTCAAAAGGCATATGGATTTTAAGATTCTTGATACGCACTGCTGTTATTGAAACTTTACAACAATTTAATCTTATCCTTTAATTAATTTTGAAATAATTCTATTTGTTTTTTATTTTATTTTATTTTTCCAGTGTTCCAAGATTCATTGTTTATGCACCACATCCAGTGATCCATGCAATACACGCCCTCCTTAATACCCACCACCAGGCTCACCCAACACCCACTCTCCTCCCCTCCAAAACCCTCGTTTGTTTCTCAGAGTCCACAGTCTCTCTTGGTTCATCTCCCCCTCTGATTTCCCCCAATTCACTTTTCCTTTCCTTCTAATGTCTTCCATGTTATTCCTTATGCTCCACAAGTAAGTGAAACCATGTGATAATTGACTTTCTCTGCTTGACTTATTTCACTCAGCATAATCTCCTCCAGTCCCGTCTGTGTTGATACAAAAGTTGGGTATTCATTCTTGCTGAAGGAGGCATAATATTCCGTTGTATATATGGACCACATCTTCTTTATCCATTCGTCTATTGAAGGGCATCTTGGCTCTTTCCACAGTTTGGCGACTGTGACCATTGCTGCTATGAGCATTGAGGTACAGATGGCCCTTCTTTTCACTATATCTGAAATAATTTTAAAGAAACAAACAAAAAAAAAACTTGCAAGAAGAGCACAAAGAACTTTTCCTCTGAATCATCTGAGAGACTGTCACAGCCATGTGCCCCATCGCGTACAATGCTTTACTGTGTGTTTTGTGCAAACAAGGTGAATCTCTCACCTGACCACAGCACAGCCACTGAAGTAAGGAAATTAAAGTTCCTGTAGTATTGCTCTCTGATTCCCAGACTCCTTTCACCGGTTGTTCTAATAATGTCCTTTGGAGCCAAACGACTCAACGCACATCATGTGGTGCCTTTAGTTATCCTGATGCTTTCAATACTCTTCATTCTGGAACAATTTATTAATCTTTCCTTGACTTTTATGATCTTAATGCTTTTGAAGATTACAAGCTCATTAGCACAGGACACCCTTCAGTTTGGGTTTATTTGATGCTTCTTCACAGTTATATTCAGATCAAATATTCATATTTGTCAGGAAAATCACAGACACAATGTTGTGCTCTTCTCATCGCATCCCGTCAGGTGGCAAATGATTCTTCTTTATCCTGTGAGTGGTGACATTGACATTGATCATTGGTTGAGGTGGTATTTCTACTGTAGAGTTCTCTACTGTGAGGTTTCTTTCTTCGTCTTTGTAGTGAATAAATATTTTAGGAGGAGATATGTGAATTTCCTATTTCTTTTCACACTTTCACCTACTCATTTTAGTAACCACTGATTTTTTTGGAAGAACTATTACTATAGTACTTGCCAAAAATTGTGATTTCCTAATTCCACTGTATCTTCGGTATTTAGTAGTTGGCTTTCAACTCTGATACTGAGCTTTCTCTTTTCCCTATTTATTTGTGGGGTTCTGTTTCATTCCATGGGTTATAGTATATTGGCATCATTCCTTATTTCCTTGGCATCATTCCTTATTTCGATGCTCAGAATGTGCCATCTTTAGCCAGCGGGAACCCCCTCTCCCTGGCATCTGTGTCTTTTTGTTCTTCAATATAGGTCTGACACCTCTCACCTTCTGTTACAGTGAGGTGTTTCTAACCTTCCTGCCTTGAAATCAGCCATTTTTCCATGTGGTTTTAGTTCCTTTCAGTGGAGAATGGCAATTAGACACCAACATCTGAGTATGAGGTATGCTCATTGGTACTGTGGTATTGCTGCTTTGTGTCTTCTCCGAGGAAAGAGCTGGAATTATACATACACAACTTCACAAGGATACTTTAATTCCAATGCTACACTGTTGGAACCATCTTAACTTTGTTCCTATATTTGTTTCTATATTTTATTATGCCTTATCACCAGTATATTTGCTTAGTTTATTCCTCATATATAACCAATCTTTGACCCTATGCTCAGCTGCACCCATATTCTACATGGACTATCTCCTCACCTGGCTCTACCTGTGACTCCAGGATGAAGATGCTACCACCAGGTTGGCTGCTTCCTCTTATACTTTTAGGCTTTCTCACCCTGCTGGGACAGCTATCAGGAGCTTCTACTTGACCACGCCCCACCTAATGGCTATTATATGAATTATTCAGTGAGCAAAGAAGGAAAGAAGAGTGGGTTATGATTATTCTTACTGAGGGTAATCATGTCAATAAGGAAAGGGGGAAATGATTTTAATTGTTTTTGTATTGGTATTTAATTTTTTTTCTTAACAGAATATGCACTAATTATGAAATAGGAAAAACTAACAATTTTGAAATAAGATGAAGACACAAGTTAAAAGATGAAACTGTATGTGGAAGGCTGGGCACAGTAGGACTAAAAGTTTGGTTCTGATAACCTCTCCTGAGAAAGGAACCAAAAAAAACCTTCTGACATCTTGTTTATGAAAGGACTGGAAAACAGTAAATAAAGTGTCAGAAAATCAATACAGAAAGCTCAACAATAAAAAGGAACAAAATATAATACGTTTTAGTTATAGTACATTAAAAATTGTGGTCTTACCCTGAGAAAATACAGATGATTCAACATCAAACAATCTATTCCTATCATTTGTCAAGTTTAGAGACTAAAGAGAAAAGCCATGTGATGACCCTAGCTAATGGTAAAAAAGCTTTTGGTAAAGTAAAAAACAGAACCTTTTCTGAACTGTATAGTAAATTGTGAATAGTAATAATTAATATCTATCCAAATAATATCTATCCTTAAGTAATAATTAATATCTATTCAAAAACCATAGCCAGCACTAATGAGGATGTATGTGGTATTCTGTCTCTAAAATCAGGAACGCACCCACATTTCAGGTATTAGAGAGGCTGCCCAGTTTTGTCTTGGAAAGTTGAGAAACTTTGCTAGAAAGTGTGAAATAAATGAGATAAATGTGGAAAGCAGGGGAACAGTTTATCTGTATGTCATAGCATCTAGTAGTGGTGCATTAATTCAATATGGTGACCACATACACAGAATTATCTATAAAATTTAAACTCTCTACTCTACTTATAAGACATAAGAAAGAACTCTATAACAACAAACCGCTATGATAACTTGGAAATCAGTTTCCAAACAACATTGGCATGCTATAGGAAAACTAGAAAATTAGCTCCAATGAGAATGATTATCATGGATAAAAAGAAACAAGTGGTTTCATCATCATCATCAATGTCCTTTAAAAATTTTCAGTCTAAATTTTTGGAGCTATAGTTCTTTTTGAACATTAATCTTTTACTTGCTCAATGCTCATGTATTTACATGTTAGAGAATAATCTTCATTATATTTTAAAATAAGGTTTGTTGTAGGGGTGTCTGAGTGGTTCAGTAGGTTAAGTGACTGCCTTTGGCTCAAGACATGATCCTGGAGTCCCCAGATGGAGTCCCACATCAGGTTTTCTGCTCAACAGGGAATCTGCTTCTCCCTCTGACCCTCACCTTCTCATGCTCTCTCACTCTCATTCTCTCTCTCAAATAAATAAAATCTTAAAAAAATAAAATCAAAGTGGCTGCAGTGTAGAGATTCCTCAAAAAATTAAAAATAGGGCTACCCTATGATCTAGCAATTACACTACTTGGTATTTATGCCAAAGATACAGATGCAGTGAAAAGAAGGTCCATATGTACCCTAATGTTCATAGCAGCAATGTCCATAATAGCCAATCTATGAAAGGAGCAAAGATTCCCTTCAACAGATGAATGGATAAAGAAGATGTGGTCCAAACATACAATGGAATATTACTCGGCCATCAGAAAGGTTGAATACCCAACTTTTGCATCAACATGGATAGGACCAGAGGAGATTATGCTGAGTGAAATAAGTCAAGCAGAGAAAATCAATTATCATATGGCTTCACTTACTTGTGGAGCATAAAGAATAACATGGAGGACATTAGGAGAAGGAAAGCAAAAATGAAAGGGGGGCTGGAAATCAGAGGGGGAGATGATCCACAAGAGACTGTGAACTCTGAGAAACAAACTGAGTGGTTTAGAGGGAAGGGTGGGTAGGGGGATGGTTGAGGCTGGTGATGAGTATTAAGGAGGGCACGCTTTGCATGGAGCACTGGGTGTTATATGTAAACAATGAATCTTGGAACACTGCATCAAAAACTAATGATGTATTGTATGGTGACTAACATAACACAATAAAAAAATCAGGTTTGTTGTAGAATAATCTTGAAGTCATAAAATTTACCTGTAGCCATGTAATTGCCACCACAACCAACATGGAGAATATGAGCATCCACGCTAAAAACCTCCCCTGTGTTCCTTGGCAGCCAACCCTCCTCCCTATTCCCAACCCCTGGCAACCACTGATTTGATTTGATTTCTGTCCCCACAGGGTTGCCTGTTCCAGAACATCATGTGCATCAAATCATACGGTTCATAACCTTTTCAGTTTGCTGCTCTTACTCAGCATCATGCATTTGAGATTCACCCATGTTTTGTATGTATCAGCAGGTCATTCCTTTTTACTGCTGAGTAGCAGTCCATTATGTGGATGTAACCACAGTTTACCTGTTCCTCGGCTCGGGGACATTTGGGTTCTTTCCAGGTTTTGACAACCCTGTAAAGCTGTTACAACATTTGTGTAGGTTTTTATGGGAACATGTGTTTTCATTTCTCCTGGGTAACTATTGAGCAGTGGGATTGCTTGGTTATATGATACATCTGTGTTCAGATTTATTAAAAATAGCATTTGTTTTCTTATTTTTGGCTCATGTTATCTTCCTTACCTTGATTGACTCTTCATGGTGATTTCATTTACCCATGTTGTCCCTTCACATGGGCCTCCTGACATTGAATAAAACCATCTCTCTCCATAGTTTTCAACTCTGATTACTCATCAGAATCATGTCTACAATGTAAAAAACTATATTATGGATGCCGGGGACATTTATTTGGCCTGAGGAGGAAAGAATCTTTCATCTGTATTTGAAAACGCTTCATGTGTCATTCAGATTTTATCAGTCAAGGTTGAGAACTCCTGTCTGAAGTATATCATTTAAAATAATGAATGAAAAGAGAAATACTAAAGATGGTAGAACAAAAGAAAATGTAGGAAGGACAGACAGATGATGTGCACCGGTGACATCCCTTCACCTTTTACAATAGAGAATGAGTACGTGCCGCATGTGGAAGCAGGCTTGGAGACAGACTTCTAAGTACGTTGTTTAATGTTGTAATGGTGGCTGTGGGAATAACCCAAACCAGAAGCTCTTATAGAGGTTGTCTACAAAATGTGGGGTGAGGAGGAGGGGGATATAGGAAGAGATTTTTACTTGTCATTTAACATCTTTCTGTATTGTGTGAAGTATTTTCTACTAGGTTGATGTGTTATTTTTATAATAATAATTTAATATTTGATTTTAAGTAAAGGATCAATTGCTGTTATGAAGTGGGTGTTGGAAGGCATATTGGCAGTATGTGGGGGGTGATATTTGTAGGAATAGGTTCCTACCAGAAGTGCCAGGCAGGGAGAGAATCCAGAATCCACAGAAGCCAACTTTACTGGGGTGGGAAGTCTCCACTGAGGAGGGAGGGAGTGTGTGTGTGTGTGTGTGTGTGTGTGTGTGTGTGTGTGTGTAGCGGGAAGGGCTGTGCTTTGTGTGGAAGGATGGGGTAAAGGTTCTAGGTACTCTGTGGGGTGTGGTCCTCTCAGCTCTTTTCATTCACTGATGGGGGATTGATGATTTATGGAGAAGAGGCTGGTTGCAGGTTGGAGGGGGCAGCAAATGTCACAGAGTCAGTGAGAGATGAGCAACAATCCTGGGTCATAGGAATAAAGTTGACCAGACAGCTGAATTTTGGGATGTCTGGGTCCTTCAGAGGCTGATACTGAAAACAGTGAGACATTGGAACATGAGTCTTAAAGACCACCAGTCTTAAAGACTACACCCTCCCATCACTGTGTGAACCCTACTGAAGTCCCTTGGAGCCCCAGAGACCTGTGGGAAAAGCAGTTGTGATTGTCTTAAAATAAGGGTGCAGGTGTAGGATTGTGGGGGGGGGGTAAGTCCTATTTGTCCTGTAAAGATCTCCCTTACCTTTTGGTTCTCAAATTATAAGGTGCCATCAACGGGGTGTTGCCAAATATCCCCAGCATCCTGGCATCGTACCTCTGCTGTACGTTCATGTTGACCTCATGTCCCTGGTCCCTTACCTTGCAAGAACTCAGGAGTGATGCCTTCTTCACTAGTGCTCCTGAGTGCTTCATTCACTGCACCCACACCCTGGCCTTGGAAACAGGAGGCACTAAGGAAATCGCTAGTCACTTTCTTCTCGAGCTTGTAAACAAAACTCTATTTTCAGTTCAGGAATGAGGGAATAGTCTTCTTCAACATGGGGAGATTTTCTTTTTTCACCTCCAGAGTACTTTTTTTTTTCTGGTTTTCCCTATATTTTTGATAGTCTGCAGTAAGTAGAATACTTGAAAACATTGAGAAAAATAATGAAAATAGTATAACTATCTGGGTGTTTTTTTTTTTTAAGATTTTATTTATTTATTTGGCAGACAGAGATCACAAGTAGGCAGAGAGGCAGGCAGAGAGTGAGGAGGAAGCAGGCTCCCCGCTGAGCGGAGAGCCCGATGCGGGGCTCGATCCCAGGACCCCGGGATCATGACCTGAGCCGAAGGCAGAGGCTTTAACCCACCAAGCCACCCAGGTGCCCCTATCTGGGTGTTTTTAAAGAAAATCCAGCAGAGGAGTTTGTCCCTTCTGGAGGCCATCATGGGTGCACACAGTGGGACAGAAAGGATCTTCCCAAGGTCTTGGACACATTTTTATGATGAAAGCCTTACTTTCATGAGGAGTAAATGATATAAAATTACCATGTGTCTACTGTGGAGTAAGAGAAAGGAGAAGCAGCACGTAAATGAATCCCGTTTGCTGGATATATTATGGTAGTTGATCTTCTGTGCACCCCAAAAATCTAAAACCCCATCAATTTTTCTAAATTTTCTTTGGCAAATCAGTGAAGTTTAAGAGTAAGGTGTTCACTTACATACAAATTACATATGTATAATTTCAAGAATGTCTGAGTTCTAATGATTTTACCAAGAGGTTGTTCTGTCTTACTCTGCCTATCAGTCCTGTTGGGAAAATGAAGATCTCATCAGCTACTGGGTGAGAGGACAGTGCAGGCTGTCTTCACAAATTACTAAGCTAATGGCAGCCCCAGAGCTTCTCATGTTGCTGGAAAACACGTGTGCACGCTGCACCCCTCTTTAGGAAATACGTACTTAGCTACGTGACCATCGGTGTCTCTCCATCAGTTCCAGATGTGGGCTCATATCATCCGGGCTGTTGTGTCCTGTGAATAACATGGGTGGACTCCGTACAGGCCATGCATATGGTTGCCACGTGTAGCGTTCACCGTCTCAGGGGCATGATGAGAGCAGACCTCACTTTGATACGGTTGAGGGCAAGTTTTTTCCTTAACCATATAAGCGTCTCATTTGCCTTCTCCAACCTGAAGCAGCAGATTTAGGGCCCAATAAGCAGTTACCTGGACCTGCCTTTCCCAGTGGCATTTCTTTTCTTTCCTTTTTTCAAATTTATTTATTTACTTTTTAGAGAGAGAGAGAGAGAGAGAGAACAGGCACACACAAACCAATGAGTGGGTGTAGGGGCAGAGGGAGAGAGGAAATCTCATGCGGACCCCCCGCTGAGTGCAGAGTCCGACATGGGCTCAATCCCAGGACCCTGAGATCATGATCTGAGCTGAAATGGAGTCAGATGCTTAATGAGCTGAGACACCCAGGAGCCCCTCCCAGTAGTTGCCAAGGAACCAAGGGATGGCGGTGGTGGCTAGTGTGGGAGGTGGTTGGCATAGGTCAGATCAGTCCCCCTTTCCCACACAACCTCCAAAACCATTCCAGACCTTGGGAGGCATACCCCCAGGTGCTCCCCACAGGTGCATTCCCAGCCAGCCTTTCTGCCTCTGCTTTCCTTCTCTGCTTCTCCTGTTCCCTACACAATGAGGCTTCAAAAGGCACAAGAATATGCCTATTCCCACTGCCTAGGTGGGGTTGCTGAGTGTCTCTGGTCCCAGAGTCACCTTGAGCAAACTTACCCCTTCCCACCCCGCCCACCACCCCTCTGCGCCACCCCTGCCACAGAAGCTTCCAAGGCATGGAGGCTGGATGCATCCTCTGGCCTTTAAATCCTCACAGAGGTCAGCTGCAACAAGCAAGTTCATGCACCGAGATGCTGGTGGGGTGCTGTCAGGCTGATGGGTTATGCTTGCTTCTTATTCTCTCCTGTGCACTCTCTCAAACCATTCACATATTCCTAAACTTGTCAGTCCTTGCTTTTTGTTTGCTGTCACTTTAAAAAAAAAGAGATGAGAACTCGGGCTTCCTAGCAGGCTTGGCCTGGGATGAGCTCCTTGCACTGGGCCGTATGGTCTAGATACCAGACCCTATGGAGGGTTAGCCAAGGGCCGACCCCATGTGTGGACCCTCTATCTGCAGCCTCCCAAAGGCATCCTGAAAAAGCATCCTGCCGGACAAGTATGCTTCTAGGAACCTCACCTGTTCCCGCCCATGTGTGGTCGAAGCTGCAAGCTGGAAAACCAGGTGAGAGAGACCCTCTCCCTACAGTTGTCTCCCTGGGAAAACACCATCCGGTGCTGGGGAGCCAGCTGCAGGAAGAGTGGCAAAGCTGCAGACGTCCCCTCCTGGGCTTTGTCGTGAAGTGACAGGTGGTTAGTTTGCGTGTCCGGCTGAAAGCACCGAGAGGCCAAGGGCATGGCCCGGTGGGCGTTCAATGTTTGCTCTTCCCGGTTTGGGAGGTGAAGACGTGGATGCCCAAGCCCTCTGCCCCTGCGTTATCGTGCCAGGAAGTGCACAGTTGCCGATTTTGTGAGTGTGATGGCAGATACCAGCACTAGTCTCTGCTAAACCACTTCTTAAACTTTTGGAGGAGCCTTACTTCTCCCAGGACTGGTGTCATTGGATCCTGCCAGGCCCTGCCTTGCACTCCTAATCCCTCTTGTTTACAGTGAGTTTAATCTCCGTCGTACTTAGCGTTTGGCTG
Organism: Lontra canadensis; assembly: GCF_010015895.1. NCBI lineage: Eukaryota > Metazoa > Chordata > Mammalia > Carnivora > Mustelidae > Lontra > Lontra canadensis. The sequence goes on from NW_022631007.1 coordinate 14,981,108, forward strand.
GACAGAGCCCCCCTCTCTGGATCCAACCGTGTGTCCACATCAGTTAGGTCCATGACAAGGGTTTTAAAGGTGTCTGTCTCTTGAAAGAACGGACCATTTTCAAAGCTTTAAACCTTTCCCCATAAACAATCCAGAAAGGGCGCCAGAGGCTGGAGAGATAGGGGAACACCCAGATACAAGATTAACCACGTTTTCAAATGGAAAGTGAGTCAGTTTCTCTATGCCGTGCACACCTATGAATGGACCCAGATGAGTTTTATGAGTTTTGTACTTAAAAAAGCACGAGAAATTTGATCCATACAGTTCCCAGATTAATATTTCAACTCCCCGCTCTTGAGCACTCTGTCCCGGCTTGGGGACCCCCAGGTCTGTGTGTGTCTGAGGCCGCCTCGAGGGGCCAGGGTGCCCAAAGCGGGTGGTCCGCCAATGCCGTCAAGAAGCCTGGGGTGATTCCTGACAGAAGACGAGGAACTCCTTGTTTATTTTTATGTGTGTTGGTCCAAATGCAAAGCTGTTTTCATATGGGTGACTTGAGTTGAACTCAACCCATCAAGGCTTTTTAAAACTGTGGTAAAATAGACGTGACAATTCATCATTGTCACCAGTTTCATGGTACACTTCAGTGGTGTGAAGCGCACTCCAGTGTCTCCAGGACACTTTCCTTGTTCCCAGATGAAACTCTGCACCCATTCAACACTACCTACACCCCCCGCAAACCCCCGCCCTGGCGCCCACCGTTCTTCTCTCCGTCCCACGAACCTGACCGCTCCAGGGACCTCCTATAACTGCAGTGACACAGTATGGGTCCTTTGCGACCAGCTTGTTCCACCCAACACATTGTGTTCATGGTTCACCCGTACCACGACAGTGATCAGAGTTTCCTGTCTTTTTAAAGGCTGGATAATATTCCACTGTATGCGGACACCATGTTTCCTGTAACCATTCGTCTCCTGATGGACGTCTGGATCGTTTCCACCTTTGGCTGCTGTGAACAATGCTGCTGTGAACACGGGTGTGCAGACGTCCATGTGAGTTCTTGCTTGATTGCTGTGCAGGATGTACCCAGAAGCAGAATGGCTGGATCGTATGGTAATTCTGTGCTAAAATGTTGGAGGGACTGCCGTGCTGGCGGCATCATTTACATTCCTACCAACAGTACGTAAGTGTTCCAGGTCCTGCACAGCCGTGCCTACGCTTGCTAGTTCTCTGTGTGTGTGTGTGTGTGCGCGCGCGCTTTTTAAAAATAACAGCTATCCTAATGGGTGTGAAGTGGTAGCTCACTGTGGTTTTGATGTCTCTTTCCCTAATTAGTGATTCTGAGCATCTTTTTACATGTTTGTCGGCCTTTGTGTTTTGTGCATACGTGCATGTGAGTCCTCTGCCCGTTTCTGAACTGGGGTGTTGTCTGCAGATGCTCGATGACTGTGGGAGGTCTTTGTCTGCTCGGGTTGTCCATCCCTTATCAGATAGGTGATTTGCAAATATTTCCTCCCGTTCTGCGGGTTGCTTTCCGCTCTGTTCCCAGTGCCTTTCCAGGATGACTCCCCAAGTGATCGTTGGCATATTCAGCTCCTCCCCACTGCCTCCCCCCACCACCGCCGGTCTCTGTGTGGAACCCAGGAAAGTTATGGGACAGGATGTAACCCATCAGTGACCTTGCTCCCTGGCCACAGTGGGGTGGGAGGAAGACAGATTTCAGGATAAGATGCCAGGCCTCTCAGGACATAAAGGGAAGCTGGTAGACAAATCCTGACATTATTTTTAATCATCGTGTGTTTGTGGGATGCCAGCCCTCACCAGGCCAGGAGGCAGGATCCACCCTTGGCATCTTGGAAACCCAGTGCCTGCCACTGGGTCCCTCTCCTGGCTCTGTCCAGGGAATGAGCCCATGCAGCTCAGGGTCCCATGGCCGCATGACTGTGGCACAGGGGTCTGTGGGTCTGTTGATTTGCGACCCCGAATCTGTGCCTGAGCTAGCCATCAGTCCCACGTCCCGGCTGCAGCCGGCCCTCTGAGGCTAGTTGATACTCACACGGAAATTAGAAACCATGAAGGTCACAGGTTACACATGAAAGAATCCCTATCTGCGGGGAAACCTGAATCCTTTCATTAAGTAATGCCTTCCAGACATCTCCTGCCCTCTGTGCCTCCCTGCATTTTAGACCCCAAAGCTTGAGGTTAACCTACCGGCCCGCCCCATCCCAGCCTCTGAGCTCTGGAGTCAAATCTGCTGTCCCAGCAGGCACTGACCCATCTGCTCTGCAGTCCAGCTCTGAGATTCGGGTCACCCTCTCTCCTTGTTGGTTGGCTGCTGTTCCCTGGACTGGCTCCAGGCTCTGAGACGAGCGCCTGGAACCCAGAACGCCCCACTCCTTCTTGGCCTCCTCCGGGGCTGGAGTCTTCTGACAGTACAGAAATGCTAAGAGCCCACACTTGTGTCTTAACATGGAAGCCTTTCCCTCCGTGCTGCACCATGTTAGGGAAGAGCTGGGCTTGTTCCCATATCTTTCTGGCTTATGTAGTTTTCCTGCAAGTGGTGGCAGGAACATAGCACATGATCCCAAATAGGCAGTGGTCACATATGGGGTGTGATTGTCACCCCATTCCCCAGAGGGCTCTAGGCTTTGGAGATGACTTGTGTCTGCCTTTAGAGCCAAATGACCAGGGTTAGGCCACCAACCCCCAGGAAGGGAGGAACCCAGACTGCTGCCAGAGTGTGACTTCCCCGGGGAAGCTGAAGTCCCAGCTCTGCACCCAGGCTGTGCAGGCTGCCCCCCACGATCGTGTCCACCCTCCCATCTGGATGGGGCCTTGGGCCTTCTCCCTGCACCACCCAAGGACTTTCTCTGCGGAACACCGGCCCCCCTCAGAGTATCCTCCCACCACTCTGTAGCATGAGAAGGGACTGTGGTTTTTATAGTCGTGTTTCATCCCGGATGAGCAGATGCTGGCTGTGGTGTAAAGGGAAGAGGCAGAGGAATAGTTTCCTGGGGAGGAAGGGCTTTGGCCTGGGCTCAGAGGACCAGGCAGGGCCTCAAGGAATGGGGAGGGGCTCCTGAGGGCGTGGTCTGCAAACGTTATGTTCAGGGGGCAGGTGGGGTGGGGGGTAGGAAGGGGCTGCATTGGGCCATCAGGAGAGTTGAGGTTGGGGGAGAACAAAATGCGGATATTAGGGTGGAGTCTGAAATCTGGATTTTGTCCTGTGGGTAAAGGAAAATTCCTGCAGGGACTTGAGGGTGGGTGCTTGAATCATGAACTGCTTAGGGCCAGGAAATCGGAAAGAAGTGGCAGCTGGGAACCCAGAAATCCAACCCCAGGCCTTAGATGGCCAGTTAAGTGTTTGCTTCTGTGTGACTTAATGGTGTCCTTTGCCACGAGGGCAGGGGTCCTACTCATCATTGTGGTTCTCATACCCATGATAAGGGCCTAGACCCAGACTGGGGAGGGATGACAGGGCAGGGTGGTGGGAGTGGTGGGGACGAATCTTTGGGCGGCAGGGGAGCAGAAATGCTGGGAGGTGAGCCCAGGTAGATGGGCTCTGACACCCCTGGTGCTCACTCCTGGGAGAACTGAAAGCAGACATAGAGCTACCAGGAGTTTTAGGATGGAGATTCCCTCAGAGGACATCCAGGGGTCAGCCCCATCTAAAGTGAATGAATGGCTATCATCAGGGGTTAGCTCTGAGCTAACTGGAGAGTTCTCACGGGGCGTAAAACACCTTCCCTTTGGGCAGTTTCCGCCCTTAAGTAGGGATGAGGAGAAGTGGTCCTCCCCTTACTGGCCTGTGCTCTGGATCCTGGACAAATAGGAGCCGAAAAGGCCAGGCAAGAGAGACGCCCCCTGGTTGGAGGATACGCAACCTGTGCTCCTGGGCATTTGACCCTAAGATATGGCCCAGACATGCTGAGCTGGCTTGGGTGTGACGGGGTGAGTCTGCACTGGGGCAGGTCTGTGCAGAGAGGAAGAATGCAGAAAATGCTTGCGGCACCTGGTTTGGAAAGAATTCCTGTCCTTGTCCGTAAGTGCCCTGCCTGGGTTGGGGGCTGCTGGCAGGCCCAGGAGCGGGGGAAGCTGGTGCTCTCTGCTCCCTGTGGCGGGTTAGCCCCCTGCTTCCCAGGTCAACCCTAACATGAGTGCTTCTGAGAACAAGGTGAACGGGGCCTATAAACATCATGCACATGGACTTCTAGAGAAACAAGGAGGTGGACCTTCTGTTGAGTTTCCTCCGCAGCAGCTAGGGTGCCCGACAAATTCAGGGGAGAATCTTTTTCTGCTTTATGTCGGAAGCTGTATGTGTCTCTCCACCAGCATCCATATGTTCTTGGGCTTTGCTCTGGGGGGAACCAAACCTCTTCCTGAAGAAGGGTGGGGAGACCCTGACCCTCTGGACCTTGTTGCATCAAAGGGGATTCACCCCTAATTCATGTGTCGGGCTGCTCAGACATCATTCCAGTCCCCTTCCTGTGCATTGTTCCTGAGCTGTTACCATCACTGTGACTTCCTGGAAGTCTGACATGCGTATTTATTTCCCAGATTGGAGGTTCTGCAAGCACCCTGCCGAGACACAGAGGCTGATGTGGCCACAAGTCTACTTATTTATCGTCTGTCTTTTCCCCAGCGAAACCCCAGGTGTGGGTGCACACGTCCAGCTCTGTTTGGTAGGTTCGTGCCCCAGAGCTGCCCCCACACAGGGCTCTTGCAAGGGCAGCTTGCTCGGGGTGGCGTTTCTGTTCAGATTTTGCCAGAATGACCACCTCCCATGCATCTTTAAGACTTCTTTCTGGTGGCTATTCCTTCTGCTGCTGACATGGTCAGGCCTGTATGTCCAGCACTGCCTCGCACCTGGTGACAATTTCTGCCCAGCACCATCTCCCAGGATCACTGTGACCAAGCATTATGAAATGTCACAGACTAGTCTTTATAGCTTTGCAGGCAGCAAGTCCAAAATCAAGGCCACAGCAGGGCTGAGCTCCCTCTTAGGGCCCTAGGGAAGGGGCCTCCCTGCCTCTTCCGTGCCCTGGTGCCTCCTGGCATCTGCGGGGTTGTGGCTGTGTCCCTCCAACCTCTGTGTCATCTTCACTTAGGGTCTGCCCTAGTCTAGGATGACTTCAGGTAATGAAGGTAACTTAATTACATCAGCAAAGATCCTTATTCCAAACAAGGCCATGTTCTGAGGCTCGTGGCGGTCATATCTTTAGTTGGCACCACTCAGTCCACTGCAGGTCCTCTGTGGGGGCCTGGGGGTTTGAATACCTCTGAATGTTCTGCAGAAGGGAAACAAGGCTACGGGCAGCTCATGTATTTTTATCAAACACGCTTTCCCCATGGAAGAGGCACAGGATCCCTTGGAGAAGTCCTCAGGCTGAGCTTAGGTCAAGTGCTTCACAATCATGGATCAGCTGTGGCCAGGAGAGTGAGGGTGGAGGCCAGTGCCCCTCCCTTGGTACCCAGGCGGACAAGAGGGGAGAGGGGCCAGGATGTCACTGGTTGGGGAGATGTTTGGGGGTCCCTGGAGGTGGCCGGTGTGGTGAGGGGTTGGCCAGAGTCCCTCTTTTGAGCGCACAGAAGCCTTGCTGGCTGTCCAAGGCCAGGTTTGACAGGGGTCAGAAGGGACCAGCTGCGCCCAGAGGAGAAAGTTAGAGGTAGGTCGGCCACCCTGGCACAGCCTTTTAGAAGGCACTTAAGAGATCATGGTGCTTTCTGGAGCAGCTTTGATGATTTGGGGGTGGATGCAGAGAAGAAACAGGGTCAGAGCTGCTTGTGATTGGCCCCTTGAGTTGGCTCAGTCTGGTCAGTATGGTGTGATGGCAGCATATTTCCACTGAGGATGTGGGAGACAGCAGATGGGCACTGGGTCCCAGCTGGGGACAAATGGCCATGACTTTGCTTTTACCTCCAAATAATGCCATCACCTGTCCTCTCCACTCACTAGCTTGCCCCAGAAAAGACTTCTCCTTGTCACCCCCAGCCTGTGGCCCCAGCACTCTGCAAGCACCCAGGAAGGACCAGCCTAGCCTATTCTTTTCTCATCTGGCTCCACGCGGCTTCTGTGGACCGCCAGGCTGCCCTGGCAGAGCTACGATCATCCTTCTCGAGACAGCTGCAGCTGATGACATCCTGCTGGATGGCATGGTCCCCAGACTTAGATGTTCCCTTTCCTGTTTACATCAAAATCCATGGCCGCACTCTGTAAATCTGGAGTTTGGTGGTGATGGAGCTGGAAGAGTTGTTCTAATTTATGTTTTTGCAACTTAGGATGTGATAGATCTATGTTCTGTTGTATCAACAAGTGAAAATGGAGGACTCCAATATTTTTCTTATTAAAGATGAGATCTGTGCTCATTGAAGCTATTTGGAAATTACACACAAGTGTAAATAAGCAAATTAAAATCAGTTGTGGAATCCCCATTGCTGTTGACATTTTGATGCATTTTCTGTATGTTTTTACGCTTCCTGTGACAATCACCATGGAATGTGCATAGAAATATCCAGGAGGTCTTGTGAGAATTCAGATTCTGATCCAGAAGGTGCAGGGGGAGTCCAGGATCCCACCTGTCTGAGTTCCAGGCCATGCCAATGCTGCTGGTCTGGGACCCACACCCCCGTGGACTGGGGGTCAGAGCTCAGGCGGCCATCCACATGCTGCCTTCCCCCTACGGCAGCACTGGGGAGCAGATCCACTGACCTCTCTACGTCTCCGTGTCCTTACCTGTAAGGGGGGGATCGCACCCACTGCAGAGAGATTATGTAAAGAATAAGTGAGATGGAGTATGCCAGCTTTCAGCTGTTGTTTGGCACAGAGAAAGTGCTCAACACATTGTAACTGAACTAAAAATAAATGCATTATCTCTTAGAACTCTGTAGCTTGTCCATACGGCTAAATATTCTGCTTGCTTTCACTCGACATCATATGGTGAACATTGTTCCAATATTAAAAATTCTCTGAAAACATCATTTTTAATAGCTGTGTTTTAATGGCTCCCACTGTGTTGATGGACCATAATTTATTTGAACATTTAAGATGTGGAAATAATTGTTTACTTGTGTATATCTTATAATCCAATGAAATCCTGTTAACATTGTAGCCATTTTATAGGAGAGGAGAGTTCTGGATCTTTTTTTTTAATAAAAAAAATGTGCGTTTTGCTTTGCTCCCCTGGAAAAAAAGGGTCACAAGGCATTTTGAGACAATAGTGGTAACAATTTATAGACCTCGAGTAAGGGTGTTTTTGTTTTTTTGTTTTTACATTCTGAGGATTCTTTGCACCTATAGGCTCTTGACAATGATAGGAAAACAGTGATATTACTAGAAAAATCCCCATAAACCAAAAACCAAACTTTACAGACCAAGCTACGCTAAGTAAAATCAGGGATTTTCAGACAAAAAGGATATTTCATGTCTTTGCTTCTAGTGATGGAGAAAATAACTATTAAGAAGCAAGTGAGTGAACCATGAGAGACTGTGGACTCTGAGGAACTAACTGAGGGTTTTGGAGGGGTGGGAGTTGGGAGGTTGGGTGAGGCTGGCGGTGGGTATTATGGAGGGCACATATTGCATGGAGCACTGGGTGTGGTGTATAAAAAATGAATTCTGGAACACTGAAAAGAAATTAAAAAATAAATAAAAAATTTAAAAAAAGAAGCAAGTGAGTGAGCTTGGGAAAAATCTTGGGAAAAATTTGGGGAAAGATTTTCAGGAAGAATTTTAGACATTTTAGGCTCCTTTTGCACTTGGAAAGGTTTTTGTTGTTGTTGATGGTGGTGGTGAGTTTTTTGTCACTTTCATAGACAATTATCTATTCACAAAGACATTTCATGGGATACTTCATCAACCCTGGAGAACAACGTCTACTTGGAATCCATCTCAGGCATTTTATGGGGTGCCCCCCTCTTTTTTTTTTTAAAGATTACTAATTTATTTATGAGAGAGAGCATGAGCAGGAGGCAGGAACAGAGAGATATGGAGAAACAGACTCCCTACTGAGTAAGGAGCCTGATGTGGGGCTTGATCCCAGGACGCCAAGATCATGACTGGAGCTGAAGGCAGGTGCTTAACCTACTGAGCCACCCAAGTGCTCCCCAGGGCTCCCTTCTTCATGGGCTCATGGAGTCTGGCTTTGAATGTGCATGCAGTATCTCTTCAAAGGGACACCATCCGGCGGACGTCCCGCAGGCCCAGCTATAAGAGAGAGTGGCTGCCAGGGAGAGCAGTATGGACCCTCAACTATGGTAGAATAGTTTTTGCAGGACTCAGGAAGCTTCCACTGATGGCAGCTTTTGCTTGTTTGTAGCTGAGGATAAACATTGATTTTCTTAGAATCTTTAACGAGGACTATGAAACCTTGTCACATTTGCGGACTATGAGCCAGGGAGTGGGAAGGTGGCTTGTGGCCTCCATTCATTTCCCCTCCAGACAGCGAGGGACCCTTGACAACCATCTTTCTGCTGAGACTCATGCCTGGCAGATGTGAATTATTCCAGAAAAACCCTGTAGGGAGGAGCTTCATCCCACCAAATTCCATTATTCTCTGGCTGCTAGTGCTCTCCACACACAGGGGCACAAACTACACTTAAGCACAAACATCCATTTTTTGCTGTCTATTCCATCATCCAACATTCACAGGAGTTTGGCAAGTGCTCTGAATCCCAGACCTGCCTGTTTAACCCTAAATCTGCCTGGGTAGGATGGCTGTGCTGGGTTGTCTTCCAGGGCAATTTGTCAAGGTCTGAGCCTTGCTGCTGGTTTCCAACACACTTGGGGTCTAAGCCCACCAGCGCACATGTCCATTCAGATTCTGCAAGACATGTTTGACTCTTTCTCCTCTCTTACGGGCATTCAGGAGAAGTTTGGGTTTCCTACTCAGATGTTCCTAGGAATAAGTTGTTTCTCAGCTCAACTCCAAAAGACCCCGAGACATCTTCATCTACCTGTTGCTATTTATTTTTTATCCGTGATCATGTTTAGCCTGGGCAGCATTGCCAGGAAAAATATAATCTCATTGATTTTAACATCTGTTCACATGAAATCTGATCTTCGAATTCACCGGGTCCTGTTCTCTGACAGCAATATGTGCCACGTGCCCCCGGGACAGTCACACCCATGTCTACAACCAGCAGAAGTTGTTTGGAACCTTCGTGGTACGTGTGCTTTGCTTTGCTGTTTTCCAAAGCGATGCACGCTGGCCTTAACACATTTGTGTGATGCTGAAATATAGGCATGAAGGAAAGTTTCTCTGCTCTTCCTCTCTGCACCTTTGCTCTGCAGGACCCACTAGAGGGAGGTACTCTGGAAGGATTTCTGCTCTTCCCAGCTTGCCAGGTCGTGGAAACCCGACATCCCTATTCTCTTGAGGTGGAACGTGTTTCTTTGGTGGACATGATAACCAGCAAACCACAGCTGTGATTTTCTGCTTAGGAGGGGTGACTAGGCCGAGCCAGGGAGGTTGGCTCAGGCACATGTCTGCCCTGCTGCTCGGTGTCAGACACGAGGGTCCCTCTGAGGGGCACCATGGGCAGGTCCCTCTGCATGCCTGAGAGCAGCCCCCCCAACACAAAACAAAGGGGCCGTTGGAGGGTGGGGTGAGTGGCAGTGTCATGTCACACAGGCCACCATGTGTCCTGGGCAAGAAGAGTGATATATAGGTTTCATGACCTGGTGCTGTGACCTGGACAAGAATGGACCCTTGTTCTATTTCATTACTACTCAAAGTCATGTGACTGTCCTCAAATCCCGGCTCCATGAGAAGGGACAGCGCTTGTCCCTGTGGTGGGCCCTGAGACATCCATGGACCAAGTCCCAGGTAGGAAGGAGCCAGGTCACAAGCACGTCACAAAGACACAGGGGCGTTTTGCTCTGGGGCTGCTGGCTATTCCTGCGGTGAGGGGAAGACCTGTGCCTCCCTCAGCCTGACTCTGGAAACATGAGTTTTTCCATGGAGTGGGAACCCACTTGACCTGCTGAAGGTTGTTTTAGAAGACACTTGGAACAAGAACATCTTTAAAAACTACCGATGTGAACCATGACCCACCCAAAGAAAATATTGATCTTTGCCTCCCTTCATGGAAGACGTTGGTCTGTGGCCTTATATACCATCTTCCTTCTTAGAAACTGCTCTGTCATACAAATGAACCCCAAAGTTGTTGTCCCCTCAAAACACCTTTCCAAATTTGTGCAGAGGTCTACGTGTGGAAAAGACACTAAAAGGCAAAGGGAAGAGCTGAAACCTTACCAGACATTTGAAAATATATTTAAAATTTTTAGTTGTGGTAAAATACATATAACAAAATTTACCATATTAACCATTTTTAAATGTACATTTCAGTAGTGTTAAAGACATTCACATGGCTGTCCAGTCAACCCCACTCCTTCTCCAGAACTTTCTCATCTTCCTAAACTGAGACTCTGGACCCACTTAGCAACTCCCCATGTCCTATCCCCCCAGCCCTGGTGACACCATTCTCCTTTTCGTCTCTGTGAATGTGACCCCCTACATACTTCATGTCCGTGGAATCATGAGCCGTTAGTCATTCTGTGGCTGGCTTATTTCACTTAGCCTAATGACTTCAGGATTCATCCCTGTTGAGGTATATGTCAGAATTTCTTTCTTTTTAAAGACTGAATCATATTTCATTGAATGGATGAATCACATTTTGCTCATCTGTTCCTGTCAGTGGACGCTCAGGCTGCTTCCATTCTTTGGCTATTGTGAATAATGCTGTTATGAACATGTGTGTGCAAAGACCTCTCAGAGACCCTGCTTTTAATTCTTTGGGCTACACACCCAGAAGCAGAATTGTTTGGATCATATGATATTTCCATTTCTAATTTTTTTAAAGGAAGCCCCATATAGTTCTCCAGAGTGGCTACACCATTTTCTGCTCCCACAAACAATGCACAAGGTTTCCAATTTCTCCATGTCCTTAGCAATACTTGCTTTCTATTTTCTGATACTAATCATCCAAATGCGTGTAAGGTGTTATCTCTCTTTGGTCTTGACTTGCATTTCCCTAATGATTAGTGATATTCAGCATCTTTTCATGTGCTTATTGGTCACTTATGTATCTCTTTGGAGAAATGTCTACTCAAGTCCTTTGTCCATTTTTAATTAGGTTGCTTGTTTTCGTTGTTGTTGTTGTCGATGATGAGCTGTAGGAATTCTTTATATATTCTGTATACGCACCCTATCAGATATACAATTTGCAAATATCATCTCCCATTCTATTTGTTGCCTTTTCATTGTGTTGATGGTATCCTTCACTGCACAGAAGTTTTTAAAATTTTGATATACTCCAACTTATCTGTTTTTTCTTGGGTTGCCTATAATACAATTTTAAGGATTAAAAACTTCTTTTGGTCAAAACATCGAAGGGCCGGACAGAAATGAGAAAGCACCTCGTGACAACAGATTTCCTGTGACTTCTGGGGCTTGCCAAGGTAACTGAGAAATTGCTGTGTGGTGTATGAGGGGAAGCCTGTGTCTGTCTGACTCTCCAAGGGATGAGCAGCCTTCAGCTAACATTCCCTTCGTACCACAAAATCCACAGGGCTCAGCAACTGTAACAGCCCTGAGCTTAGCTGTGGAGGCTTACAGGAGGAAATGCTCTCTCATTTCAGAAGCACGGACTCCTGGCCCACCAGAGAACACAACCCTGCTTGTATGTGTCATTTCCATACATCTGTGCACATGCAAACCACACCCACATATACATACACACCACAAACCACACATATACTATACGTACACCACACACGCATCATATACGTACACACTCCACACACACCCTGCAAACACCACAAATAACATACCTAACACACACACACACATTCAGGTATAGATTATCTCCTAATTTTTTATTCTTCTGATGTAAACATGACCAGATATCCCTGGCTTTAATTATCATTTGAAAGTTATATGCCGTACATGTTACATATTGTGTTTTCTGTCAAAACAGAAATTCTATCCAAGACTGGGGCTCTAATTCCCGAATGCACTTTGGTAAGCATTCTGAGACCTCACTATTTTTCTGTTCACACTGTAGGGAAAGAATCCTCCTGAATCCCTGGAAGCGTTGCTTCTGTCTGGGGCCCCTCTTGCTCTTTCTCCAGGTACTGCCTCAACCGCCTGTCGCTGCTCAGACTGGAAGCTCCATCTCGGACACTTCCGGGACTACATCCTGAATTTGAGGCCGAGAATGTGGCCAGTCCACAGACCCCTCAGCTCAGCACATCAGAATAAGAGTAGTATCCCTGCTCATCCTGGGCACTCTCCTGCAGTCATGTTTCTGTGGGTGGCAGAGTCACTTCTCAGGGCCTTAATGTTTTCCACTGTGCCCCGGCCACCATCCTAGAAGCTGTCACTTCTTGAAAGTCAGTGCCTTTCTAGAAAGATCCCAGCCTCTCAACCCCTTTCATCAGCATTTACACTGCCTTTCATCCAGGTCTCATCCCTAGCAGATGGCCTGCTTGCTTCCCGTCTTTTCTGCCTCTTCTCTTCAGTGGTTACCACTGGCCATCCCTTCCCAAGAAAGACAAAACCCCCTCAGCCTGCAGTCCCCAGGATAAAAGGACAGGATAAACCCTCTTGTCCCCTTGCAGGCTGGAGCAAGAACTACCAGGATCCAGCTCGAAGGTGTCAAGTCTGAATGAGAATGTGAATCCCCCCAACCCCCCAGGGGCCAGGGCAGCACCCCCGCCTACCGCTCCAATGGCTTCCCTTTGCACCACACCAAACACTCAGCCAGAGTTTCAGCAGATTGAAAAACAAATCTAAGTGCTGTGGGCAGGCAGGGGAGGTGGCCCCGGCTGGTCTCAGTGAGTTCACGGGTAGAGGGTGTGGCAGACGGAAGGGACACAGCAGGGTCCTAAGGTAACCAGCAAGTTCAGCAGCGAGAGCCACACTGGGCAGCAACCTGTTGGCTCAAGGCTCACTCTACCTTTGTCCTTTCAAATAACACTCCCCAAGACAGGGCGCCGAGGAGTGACTCTGTAGAGCAGGGGGACCAGTTTTCTCTATTCAGCAGAACAGGGCAGTAAGTGGAGAGCAGCTGGTCTGCAAGGAGGAGATGGTTGCATGTGTTCACATCCTAGCCCCATTTCTTACATTCGCTCTTTCCATTTGATCGGTTTGCACACGGTTTGCATGTAAAGCCGAGCTATTCTCACGCTCACCAGGGACTATCACCTTTATTAGCTCTTGTAAGAAAACAAACATTAATTGCGCGAGCTGCCGTCGAAATACTGAGTACAAGTAACCGTTTTGGGGGCAAAAACATTTCTCTCACTTCCCATGTCTCTTACATTCCTTATTTCATCATTTTCCAGGAGCTCCAAATAAATCCTTTCCTGGAATCCACAAAGCATTAGGATTCTGGGGACAAATACACTTTATTTGATAAGGAATGAGCTCATGCAGCTCTCCATGGCCATCGGTCAGGAGTTGAAATCACTGCCAGTAAGAACAAATCCCAAAAGAAGCAGAAATACTATGCACATGCCCTTTGTCTCTGATGTAATTGATTTTTAAAGTAATGCAATTAAAAAAATATATCGGTTTTGCAGAGATCCATGCCTTAAGCCATATCATTGATACCTGTGAATATTTGGCCTTAGGTATTGTTGACATATCTCTTGACCCTGTCATTCTGAGACCCACGCCGCCAGGGCCAGAGTTTCCACAGAGAAGTCTGGCCAATGAGACCCAGATCTTCCAGATAATGTCTATTTCATCCATCCATCCATCCACACGTTCACTCAACAAATATATCCTGAGCTCTTATCACAGACAAAGCACCAAAAAAAAAAAAAGTATTTTTTATAGGAACATGTGGTAACTATGTCAAATGTCAAAAGAAAGGCAACTGCTAGGCAAAAATCATTGGCATTCTTGATCTGAAGAAACAGCCCATATGCATGGGAATTGCAGAATACGGGGGGGTGACCATCGCTGTGCACGCTCTGTTGAGAATGGCAGAGACTAGCTCTCACTCGTGGACATTAACAGTCCAACTCTCAACCTGGGGATTGTAGAATCTGGTTCTTTATGACATGGAGTCAAAGGGGTCTGTGTCCCATTTGGAGTTATCAGCTGCTTGTCCATCATCAGCGCTGAAGGTTTCCGGAAGGAGAACAGATGAAAAATGGACATGGCAGCTAACATTTTAATTCAGACCACGTTTGTTGGTTGAGTTTGATAAACTCGAGCCAGGATCCCTGCTCTGAAGGCATGCAGAGTCCAGGGTGGATGAACAGTAACCCTGGGTGACCCATCACCTGTAGAGCTAATGCCAAGGTACCCTCAAGCAATTTGGAAACCAACTTAAGCTGGGTGCATCCGATCTCCCAGGTGAGAGCCTTCCATGTGGACTCATTCCATGGAGCTGCCTGGATCATTTTGTGACTTTTGTGGATAAGGAGGCCCTCCAATATTAGCAGGTTGGGATGCTGGCTGCTCCCTGCTTTCTCTGTGGACAGCCACACGCAGTCAGTACCCCAGGTCAGGGAGCTGTCTAGTTAAAAGCCACCAAAAACCCAAAGAATCTTCACACTGGAAAGGGCTCTAGGGATTGTCTAGTCCCTTACTTGAGGTCATACAGGCAATAACGGGGGCAACAAAACTTTGGCCCTGTGTTGCAGAGGTCAAGAGAGGAGCATGGGCACCATAGCACTGACCACTTCTCCAGGGAAGCAAAAAATTACCGAAACCCCTTCTCAGGTGCTCAGAATATTCCCGTGGTTTTTCTCTTTGGCTCCACTTCTCACTCCCTGGCCAATGGAGCTGTTCTGTTATCCCCATGAATAAAGCACACTCTGATCCAGCCACCTCTTCCCTAGTCCACCCATCCCATCTCTGTCTGTGCTATTACAGCAGCTTCCTAATCTCTCTCCCAGGGGCCATTCTGTCTCCTTCCAGTCATTATCCAACAGTAGCCTGGCCATCAGTGGGGATTGGGGAGCAGATGTCCCCTGTAAAACAGCACTTTCCCAAGCAGAACATGGCTCAGATGCACATTTCATTCAGCCCTACATGATCTGGACTTGCCCGTTTTTCCCCCTTGCTCAGTCTGCTTTCTCTTCTTGGAGGACGCCAAGATTATTCGTCCCTCTGTAATTTTGTGCTTGCTGTTTCCTCTTTCTGGATGTTTTTCTGCTCCTCTCCCAGATACATACAAGGCTGACCACTGCTTCTCATGAGTCTTCCTCCAAGTGGCCTTTCCTGACCATCTAGCCTCAAATATCCCCCTCCCGCAGCCCCATGGTGGCTGAATTCTATCACCTGGTGTTATTGCCTTTGCAGCAATGATCACTGATCGATTTATTTTGTTCAGGTATTTGTTTGTTTCCCGCCCCTTGTTTTTCCTGTGTACTTCCATATCCCTTATGGCTCTGTTTTCCCAACACATGTGTGTGTTCAACCAATACTTGCAAAATGTATTAGCTAACTATTGCTGCTGTAACAAATTACCACAAACTTAGTGGCTCACAGTAATGCAAATTTATTCTCTTACAGTTCTGGAAGTCAGGGGTCTTAATGTCAAGGGTCAGCAAGTGTCCTTTTTTTTTTTTTTCCCCTCCTTGGGGACTATTATTCCTTGCTTTTTGCCTACATTCCATGGCCTGTGACCTCCTCCTCACATCACTTCTACCTCTGCTTCTATCCAGCCATCTCTGACCCTCACACTCTTGCCTCCTCCTGATAAGAACCGTGGTGGCTATAACAAACCCATCTAAATAATCTCTATCTCAAGTCCTTCACTTAATCACATCTGCAAATCTCTTTTCCCAAGTGAGGTCACACATCTGTAGGTTTCAGGAAGTAAGAGGTGACATCTTTGGGAGTCCATTATTCTGTCTACCACACGAAGAAGAGAACACAATGCATGCATGTGCTGGTTTTAAAATTTGTCCACAAACTGGTACTCCTCCCTACAAGAGATGGAGCTTATTTCCTTTCTCTTTGATTGTAGGCTAGACTTAGCTGCTTACTTCTAACAAATAGGATGTGGTGGAAGTGGGTTTGTAAGTTCTTGTAGCTTAGGTCTAAACTGTGAGTTTCAGTCATACAAAGTGTTATGGCCTCTCCCTGGTTCACTCTCTCAGATCAACAGCTCTGGGGGAGACCAGTTGCCATGTTGTAAGGATTTTCAAATGGCTCTGTAGAGAGGCCCATGCAGTAAGGAGCTGAGGCCTCCTGCCAACAGCCATGTGACGTGGCCATCTTGGAAGTGGATGCTGAACCCCCGTTGAGCCCTTAGGTGACTATAGCCCCAGATAACACCTTGACTATAAGCTCATGAGGACCCTAAGCCAAAAGCACCCAACTGATCCACTTCCAAATTCCGGACCCAAAGAAACTGTAACATAATACATATCTTTATTGTTTTAAGCCATAAAGTTTGGGGCAATTTACTGTACAGCAAGATAACTAAAACAATAAGCTATGTCAGAATCCCTCCCCCTGCCCCCAATAAAAGAAGTACATTATTTTGTGCTTCAGTAGTCTTTGGAACTCTCTTATCTAGTCAGGACCCCATACCACCCCGAGGGACAAGATGACTAGAGTCTGGTTCTATGACCACACTCTTGATATGATGGTCTCCTCAGAGTCATCTTCAGAGTCTGCCTGGAGCTTCAGTACAGCACACATAAGTCAGCTGAGACTCTGAGTCAGAACAATCCAGGAGGAATCACTTTCAGTGTAGTTCCACTTTTCAATTCAGTTCTTTCTTCTTGGTGTGATCACTGTCATACCTTCTTCTAGATTGCTTTTCTCCTGTCTTCTTTGGTTGCTGTTATTCACAAGTATTATCTGATGTATCCTGGCTACCGACCAACCTGTCTTCCTTCCTACTGTTTCCTTTACCTCCTTGTATTAACAATATCCACATGCCTTATCTAATGGCCCTTTGGATCCCCCCAATCTTCAGGATCCTCCTAGATGGCATGACTGACCACCCAAGAAGGCACCTTGTCTGATTCCTGCCTGGACTCTCTCTGCTGTTTGCTAGATGTTTGCATCAGTCAGGATCAGATAAACTATGCTGGCAGTGCAAAGAAGCCCCAAATATCAGTGGATTAAAGAGCTATTTCTGTTTGTTTTGTCTCCCTGTTCTCATTTCTGCTACATGTTCATCACTGTTTGGCTAGGCAAACAGGCTTATCTAGATTTCATGGATTCAGGTTGAGGGAGCTGCTGTCTCTATGTTCCCATGATTAGTAAGGCAAGAAAAAGGGGATGTGTTGAAATAACACATTTGCTCTTAAATCTTCTCTTTGGATGTGATATGTGCCCCTCTGATCACATTTTATTTGCCAGAATAAGTCACACAGCCACAGCCAACTTCAGAAAGGGTGAAGTGCAATCCTAATATGAGCCTGGAAAATCAATAACTGGCGATTTTTGGTGAGTATCAGGGATGTCTTCCTGGTCCTTGGCCTGTCTGACCTGTTTCTAAGCTCTCTAGTTCTGCAGACAATCAGATACGATTCTTTTACTTGCAACAGACAGAACTCTAACTCAAGTTGACCTAAGAAGAAATGAGTTTAATGCCTTCTATGGCTGGAAGTCCCAGTGGTTGCTAAATCAACCTTTAGGGGAAACCAGTTTCAGATACTCAGATAACATTGACAGAAATTGGTCTCTATCCCTTGGTTCTGTTTTCATCTGAGCTGGTTTTATTCTCAGACAGAGTCTCCCAAAGGTTGAAGTTCCAGGCTTGTTGAAGGCAGAGACACTCTCAGGAATCCTAGTGAAGTTCCAGGCCTGGGCTAAAGTTGGTTGGCTGGTTTGAATCATGTGATGCACATCTCAAATTAATTAATTGGCTGAGCATGTGTGACATCTCATTGGTCAGGCCTCTTTTATGACCTTTGTCCATGTGCCAAGGGTGGGTTAGCCTTTCATGAGCTACCTGGTCAAAGAGTAGGGTAGGGTGGTTCCAGAAAATAAGTCAATGCCTTACAACCTAAAGAGGGGCAAAAGGGTATGGGACAGACAAAAATATCAGACGTCCTCCACAGATATTGCTCATGCATTTATTTTATTTCTCGGGCCACAAAGAACTCACATAGCCCTAACCTCTCCCACCAGCCCTTATTGCTGTGGCCTCCCTTCTACCAGGAGTGAGCTCTGATTTGCTCTGGGTTGCCCTTGGTGGCAGTCACAGAAGTAAAGTAGCCCCAACTCATCGTGTCCTGGACAGCATGGGGAAGCCAAGAACCTGATGGTGGTCTCTCCCGATTTAGGTTCAGACATTGCACCTTCTCAGGTCATCAGCAACCAGATTCAAATATAAACCCTGAGTTTTCTAGAAAGCCAAGTTCAAGAAGATATTTTAGAAGTCACTATTGTGAAAAACTCGTGTCCCCTCTCTTCTAGCATTGTAGATGGAGACAAGATTCTACTTTGAGCCAAAGGTGCCCAGATAACCAGGATGGAGAGGTAATGCTGGTCCCGTTTTAGCCAGCTACACCTATGTGGTGGTTACTTCTGGAATGCTTGTGGGCCATGTGAAAAGTCTGACAGAACACTTTCCATAAAAAGAGGAGGATGAAGTATCTCCACCAACCACAGACCTAGGAGCTGCATCCATGGCAAGAATTTAGAAATGACTTTCAAGTACATGGTTTATAAGCCTCTGGAGAGGGAAGGTGATCATTTGAAGTCAGTGGGAGTTCAGTGAGGGCCAATCATGCAAGATTAGTTTCATTTCCTTGTTTTGACAAGGAAATTGGACTCACAGAGCTGAGGCCTTCTGTAGACATAATATATCTGGATTGAAAACAGCATTTTTGGAAGTTTCTCATGACATCTTTTGGATGTATAAGCTGGGGGATCATGCTGGATTGGTAAGGGATTAGTGGGGCTCCAATTAGTGGGCAGCCTTCAGCTTTCCACAGGGCTTTGTTATTTATCCTCTATTGTGAAATACCTCTGTCTATAATTTAGATGACTTTGATGGCACGTTGGGTGTTATTATTAATAATATTAATATTTCTTATTAATGAAAACAGTGACCGTGGTGACAGAACTTCCACCGAGTGCTCATTGTGAACAGGCACAGTGCCCAAGGCATCACAAGGTTTCTATTATTAATGCTGCATAATCCGTTGAGGTAACAACTATGACTTTCCCATTTTACCAAAGAAGCAAAGGCCGGCTCTGGGAGGGAAATAACTTGGGAAAAGACAATTTAGCCTGTCTGACCCCAAGCAGTTTACAGCCCAGTGCCCAAGACAGGAGAGCGTGGGGGTGAGGGTGGAGAGGGTAGTTGACTTTGTTTCATTTCCACGGGGGTCCCCTGCAAGCGAGGGGCCTCAGAGGCTGGAGTTTCACTGCAGAAGCCCTGCTCACAGCAACCTTCCCTTGGGAGCCATCATCTTGATCCTGGGGAAAACCTACCCAATTTGAGGAAGACCTCCAACCGCTGGCTAAAGGGGAAGTGGCAATCCAGGACTGGGAAGAGGGGATGGGCAAGTGATGAGCGGGTATCAGGGCCTCTTACAAAGGGGGAGCCTCAGGGCAGCAAGGGTGTCAGTGCAGGCTGAGTATTCATTGTGGCAATAAGAGAGAACCCCAGATGGAGAGTGGGCACCTAGGACCCCTATCACTGGAGGATACTGGAGGATGCTGGATTTGGGCAAAGCAGGTCCTGACTCCACGGCCTGATGGCAGCGGACGGTGCCATTTTTGTGCTTCAGTGTTCGAGGCACAGGGTTCTCTTTAAGAAACAGGGAATAGTGGTGCCTGGGTAGCTCAGTGGGTTAAGCCTCTGCCTTTGGCTCAGGTCATGATCTCAGCGTCCTGAGATCAAGCCCCGCAGCAGGCTCTTTGCTCAGTGGGGAGCCTGCTTCCTCCTCTCTCTCTGCCTGCCTCTCTTCTTACTTGTGATCTCTCTCTCTCTTCAAATAAGTAAATAAAATCTTAAAAAAAAAGAAAGAAGAAACAATTACACGTACTAAATCAGGTAAATGAGTATTCATTTGTACTTGAAATCACAACAAATCACACACCTTGAAAAGCAGACACGTAACATGTAAGTTACAAAATCAGAAAAATGACCCTGTTTTATGTCATTTGGAATTATAGTGAATATTCATACCAACCACCCAACCACTGTCTATAGCACATTGCCCTTCCCTTTGGCTGCATTTCCTTTGATTGGGCCTGCATTTGACAATAGTTTTGGATTATTACTTTCTTTAGGGAGACAAAACAATCAGCTTAGACCTTCCCTTGGCAGGGTCAGTCAAAATAGTTTTGTGTTCTCGATGGTCCAGAAATGTTTCCTTTGGTTTCACGCACCGTCATCGGTCACAGGTAACATCGGGGGACAAATACTGAAGATTCAGGTGAACATTTACGATTGTTGTCAGATTTGGAAAAGTGGCTGTCACAATTCTTTCCTGTATGATTTCAGGGGGTTTCTATGTCTGCAGTCCCAGAAGTCACTCCTCCACCCGGATGGGGAGCAATAATGTAACTGTCCACAGAAATGGACACAAACCACAGAAAGATAGCCCGTGAACACAAATCATTTTTCCAATTCAACATCCCCCTAAATGGGTCCTCCAGATGCCCTTGGCCTCCCCGACACCAGCAGCAATCCAGTGGAGAGGAAAGAGTGGGAAGAATGGTGGTTTTCACCAGTGGCGCAAACACATTACTCGGCAAATTGTACAGAACAAATGCCCATGGGAACACATTGCTAGGCCCCCAGGACCCTGAAATGGATGTTGCGTCTTCATCACACCCATCCATCTTGCTGATGAGCCGGGGGAGCTGGTTGGCACAGCGCCCAGGCAGGGCGCGCGTCCAAGTGGCTGCACAGGGCTAGCAGAAGCTGGGGGGAGTGGGTTGCAGGCAGGCATGTGGCGGACAGGACCCTGAGTGGGCCGGGCGGGCTTAGCTCCCAGCTAGGTTCTCTGCCACCACCTAACGTGTAAGATGTGATGCGAAACCTGTTTGCTTGCCTTTACGCGTCACACAGTATAAACAGAATCCCGTCCTCGACGGGCTAAGCTTTTTGGGTCTTTGAAACCATCACTCATAGTATAATGATCTGCACACCAGCCAGGAAAGGATCCATATGAGATCTGGACACAGGTTTAGATACTGTTTGTTCCCATAGACCCAGGAGTGCTCCGTCCAGCTCTGGGTGATCAGGAAAGCCTTCGATTCCCATTCATGGGATAGTGACAACTCTTCAAGAAGGCTCAATCTGGGGGAGCCAGAGAGGAGCAAAGGGTGGAGGGGCATTGCTTCTTTTTATTTTCTTGCTCTGCTGCAGGGGGGAGCATGTTTGCCTGCTGTGAGTGAGGAGCAGAGGCAGGAGTGCCTGGAGTATGGGAGGGAGCAGAGCCCCAGGCACAAGCCTTCTTGTCCAGAGGCTGTCAGGCTTCCTTGTTTTGTTCTAATGCTGACGTTCAGAAGAACAAGACCTGCTGTCAGAACAAGGCCTCGTTTCTCAGGTTCACGCACAGGAATGTATGTGTCACGGCAGAGCTGCAACCCCGATGAAAGATATTTTAGTTCTGAGCCCGTTATTCATTAGTTTGATTGATTGATTGATGGATGGATATACCTAACTCTTGCTGCAAATGACTTGAGGCATTTTTCACAACATGGATTGTGAACCAGGAAAAATAATAACATGTGAGGACCGGGGGCACCACGCTTGGGAGAGGAGCTCAAGATGGCAGAAGTGTGGGGGTTGAGGAGGCAGAGGGTAGGAAGGCAGACAACAGACATGGGGCCACCCGTGGTATTCCCCACAAAAAGCTGAGACCAAAGCTGTGGATTCGGCTTTCACGGTCCTGATGGTCAGAGTAAAAACAGAAACATGAATCTATTACCAGATTCGGGAGTCCCTCCCTCAGGCAAGCAAATATTTCCGTGTGTGTGTGTGTGTGTGTGTGTGTGTGTGTACGTGCACGCATGTGTGTGTGACACCATCTTTTACATGGACTTTGTAGGTGATGTGACTCACAACGTCCTCAGTCACTAAGGCTCTTTCTTGGGTCATCGCTATAGGCCTGTGCAGAGCTTAACAGCAAAGTGCCACTCTGACAGAGGAGGAGGCCAGGTAACATAGACTGTGCTTCCTGTGGAAAATTCTAGAACCTGTGGAGGACTGCCTGGACTCCGTGTCTCTCAAACATTTCTCAGTGGAAGCTTGGATAAGAGTTGCTCTAGGGACAGATGGTTGCTTTTGAAAAGTGCACCAAACCCTTCTTGTTATTGGCTGAGGTCAGACCCAATTACCTCAGAGAGCCTATTAGATGGTCACATTGAGCATATGTTTTTGGAACTGAGGACCCAAACTTAAATTCTCCCTTATAAGTAAGCAGAGGGGGATTAAGAACACATTAGAAACCAGTGGGTTTCCCAAAGTTTATCTGAGACAGAAAAATGGAAAAATTACGTTAGATGGAAGTTTCTTGAGATTGACTCTTCATTATGACCCAGGGAAAAAAATCTCAGTAACATTCCCATAGGACATCAGTGTTGATTCCATATGATTTCTCAATGAAGCAGCAAGAAGAAATTCTTGCCAGTTGTGCCCTTAAAGAGGTGCATGAGATGACATTTTTTACAGAACCTCCGCTGGAATGAGGATTTTAGTTTGAGACGAGTTGCCATCTCGCTCTAATCTCTGGCAATAACTAACTAGCGGGTCTGTAGAGATTCCTCCTGGCTCTTGCCCTGAGCTTCCTGGGCAGAGGGGTGGGCAACAGAAGTGCTGCTGAAAGCCATTCCAATGATAAAGGAGGGGGGGACACAACAGTCTTGTTTGATGCCACTGGAATTACAGTCTGATTTGCCAAGAGACTTGATGGAAGCAGTGGTGTCTAGATGGAGTTCCCATGCAGTGCTTATCCTTCAGCCCGGCTGGGTCCTCAGTCAGAGGCCAGGGAAGATTCATGGGAGTGATAAGCATTGTTTTGTTGATTCAGGTTTCTTCATGGGCACCTGGATGGCTTAGTCGGTTAAGCATCTGCCTTTGGTTCCGATCACGATCTCAGGGTCCTAGGATCAAACCCCGTATTGGGCTCCCTGCTCAGCAGGGAGTCTGCTTCTCCCTCTCCTACTGCTCCTCCCCCTGCTCATTCTCTCCTTGTCTCTCAAATAAATAAACAAAATCTTAAAAGAAAAGAAAAGAAGAGAAAATAAAAGAAAAAAGAAAAGAAAAGAATTCTTCAAAAAGGGTTAAGGAGTATAGCCTGGCTTAGAACTGCGGGAACCTTTCTGAAAATCGTGCCATCTCGACCATCCGTCTTGACGTGAACTTTGTCCTGGTGTCATTAAGCTGAACGAGCTTGTAGCTGATCTGTGTTCAAAGAGCTCACCACCTTATGTAGCATTCAACCCAGAGCAATTTTTAGCAGTTATGCCTCATTCCTTCTTCTTCTCCCTTTCATAGTGCCTTGAAAAACAATGAACAATCTTGTTCTTTTCAGAGAGGATAATTGCCCATGATTGTGGAAGAAAGCAGGTTTTGTGCCAAATTTAGAAGCTCATGTGACTGCCTTGTGTAGGGCAGCTGCGTATGCTAGCAGGATTATCCGGAAGCTGGATTTGCATATCTAGCTGAGGGGGGCCACTGGGATGGTGCTGCTCACTTTGAATAGTGCTCTTACCTGCTAAGGAGTTTGAGGCCTATCCAATCTGCCTCAACTACTGTAGGTTGGATGTTGGCAAAGAAGTCACGGTGTACCACACCCCACATGCCTGTCCTTGGGGCCTGAGGTGAGGTCATTAACGTGGGGAGCACAGAGCTCATTCTGCCTGCATGAACCCCTCCCTTGTGCTTGCCATGATCCTCGTGCTAGGTCACAAGGCAAACAGTGACCCCTTGAGAGGATACATCTTAACCCCAGGACCTTAGGGCATGACCTTATACGGAAATTGGGTCTTTACAGAGGCAATTGACTTTAAAAGAGGTCATTAGGCTGGGCTCCAATCCAGCATGGCTGGTGTCCTCATAAGAAGGGGACATTTGGACACAAGGCAGGACTGTGTGAAGAGCCACAGGGAGAAGGCCATGTGGAGACTGAGGTGAGCAGTCTGGGAACATCTGGGGCCAGAAGAAGCAGGAGGGATCTTTCCCCTCCAGATTTCACAGGCTGCAAAGCCCTGCCGAGTCCTGAATTTTGGACCCCCACCCCGTCCCCTGAACCGTGCGCTGATAAAGTTCTGTCATTCTGAGTCACAGGATTTGTGTATTTTGTTTTGGCAGCCATAGGACAGATACACTAATCAATAATATTATTTTCATTTTGTGGAGGAGGAAACAGAGTGTAAGGACTTTCTCCAAGCTCATGTAGCCGGTGTTATGGAACGGCCCCAAGGATGATGTCATTGTTAGAGTTTCTTGGTGCCTCCCATGCCCTGGGTGGGGAGGTTGCCTACTGATGACAGCCACTAAGGGTACCAGCAGCCTTCCTTTGGGAGGGCGGAGGTGTAAACATCACAGTCCATATATCTTGCATTGCTGCACAAAATCTCCTTCCTTCGTGTGTCACCATCTATTCTGTGCACAGACTCGGACACTGAATGAGCAGAATGGGCATGACTATAAACAATGAAAGCCCTTCCTGGAGACTTCGGCCCCTGATTTCAGCCAATATATAAAAAAAAAAAAAGATGCACTGAATATCCCCCTTTGGATGATGTCGCAGAAGTCAGAAGGCATGTCACTTAGAGATGAGAGGTAGAGCCCCCTTGCAGAGCCAAGGGGAGCACTCAGCCCCATGGGCTCAGGAATCAGAAGATGGTGTCTTGACAATCAGCGCGAGTGAAAGGTTGCAAGATGCAAGATTGTAGGGGTGATCAGCATCTTTCCTGATTACAGACCAGAGAAGCCTGAGGGAAACAGATTCTAGGCTGTGGGCAGGAGTCCTCGGAGGGGGTCAGCATTGTATGAAACAAGACGAGCCTGCTCCTGCACCACTGTATTTCCGGCAGCTTCTCGATCACAGCAACCATCTGCATAATGCAGGCCCTCTTAATCCATATTTCAGTAATTGTAACCATAGATCACAGAAATTCATTCGCATGGCACACGAGATAAGAGATGAAGAAACTGCTTTATGCATGCAAATCAAACCCGCTTGTATTCCTGAACATAATGATGAAAAAGAAAAAAAAAAAGTGAGCTTCCAGATGTGCCAGAGAGAGATTTTTAAGACGTACAGTCACCCCGTAACACATTCTGATGAATTTTTCAGAGATGAAATATGCCTTTGATTAAGGAAGGTTTTTTTCCCTTTTTGATAAGTCCTGTGTGCATTGGGGTACTCATTTAGTCGTGATGTCCTATGCAAAGTGCAAGGATAAAACCTTCACTTTGATTTATGATGATGGTTATTAATTTCTGATGCAGCTTTTTGGTTTGGATTATTTGGGGGTGGAGGGATTTGGCAACCTATGTGAGAAGCCAGGGAGATTTACTGGCATAAACATCACAGCAGAGGTCTAGCCGTAAATAACAGAACTTCTAAAAAAAGTATTAAATCCCACATTATTAGTAGGTACAGGAAGAAACTTTAAAATGTGAAAAATCAGTTGATACAGACTAGGTTTTCCGCACAGGTTACTTCCGAAGGGAACCTATGTGCGGGGACTAGACATATTTGTTTGTTTGTTTGTTTCTCGTGAGAACTCTGATTCCAAACCCTTCAGTAGAGTGGTGTGTCTCGTGGATTCTGGTGCAATCAGCAACTGAGACCATACCTGTGGCTCCTTTTGCTAATGGCCAAAGGTCACAGAATCTGACTTTGAGAGCTTATGTTCCATTTCCTCATGCAAAAACACACAGTAATACAGCTATACCCAAATCCCAGCTTTGGGGATACATGCCGAATTCGTATAACTTTGAGTCGGGATAGCTCAGGGGATGTCTTGTTCTTGGCTTGGGCAAACAGCTTGGGGGATAGGGGTGAGGATGTCATGCTGGCCCGTCAGAGCTGGAACATGGGGAATGAAGGGAGCTGGGAACCTGGTGTAGCACCGGGGAGGGCCAGCCTCCCCTCACCAGGCCTGCTCTTCTCAGGGTGGTCTGGCTGCTGTCTGTGACCATGGGATGTGCTGGCCTGGGGTCTCAGGGCAGAGCCATGATTCCAAGGAAGTTCTGTGATTGCTCGGAGAGCAGGTCTGGTCTTCAGGGGTGGGTTTGGCTGGATATACCTGGGGATCCAGACAGGATCCAAAAGCTTGAGTGAGGCCCGGGTGGACTTCAAGAAGCAAGACGTCAAGCAGGGGGCAGGAAGCCTATCGAGGCAGGTGGTGGCACCATGGGTGGGGCGGGGAGGTGAGGGAAGAAGTCCTCTTCCTGTCTCAGGATTTGAGACTTTCCTCCAAACACCAAGAGTTGAAGGAAAGTGAGAGTGTACAGAAGCTAGCATCTACTCTCCCTTGGGCATTTCTGGAAAAGCAGTAACACTTTCAGAGAAATGGCCCGCATGGCGGTGGAGTTGTGCTGGTTCCCAGGACCCTCTTGGCCAGCCTCTGCTTGGCCTCCTGAGAGTACCATGGTCTCCCCTGCCTTGCTCTTGGGCACTGACAGGCTGCAAGCTTTTGACCCCCTCTGCTCAGCCAGGCGGAAAAACATGCCTGTTTGGGATCACTTATCGGATAGTTTCCAGAAAACCAGCACGTGGGATTGTCTTTTATCAGCTATGAACCAGAATGGGGCCAAGGGTGGGTGGGGTGGCGGGGGGAGAGGGAGAAGCCGGAGGAGCTCCTGAAAACCCACCCAGGGTGCATCTCAGGAGGGAGGTCTGAGAACACACAGCTGCTTTGAATAGCTGAGAAAATGTGCAGAAGGACCTCTAGCAGAAAGCCAAACTGGGAGGACGCCCCGTCTTACTGTTCTTCTAAGGTTGTGGCAGGGAGGGAGGGCCCCTCATCTGCCAGTTTCTGTTGGCCTGATTTTAAATTGCCACCCCGAGACTGTGGCCACCCAGACCTTTGGCGGGTCACCTGAGCCGGAAAGCTCGGGGCTGCCCCTCTCCCTGCAAAGCCAGCCAGCTTAGGCCTCTACAAGTGTTTCTGTCAAGCAGAGGAACAGACAGACCTATTTCCTCTGAAACACTGGTTAGGATTCGATCTTCAAGTGGGAGAGAAAAGCTCGATTGCGGGGAAATGCACTTTTTATTTTTTTATCTTTTCGGTGTTCCAAGACTCATTGGACCACACCAGTGCTCCATGCAATATGTGCCCTCCTTAATACCCACCACCAAGCTTGCCCAACCCCCATCCCCCTCCTGTCCAAAACCATCTCAAGTGATGAATCATAAAATTACCCTTTATTCCCTCCCAAGTCCCACCTGAGTCAATTAAGTTTAATGAAACAACTGGTTCACGTTACAACTAAAATTCAGGCAAACCAGATTTTTTTTTTCAAAGTTGGAGAAGAGTCAGAGCGGTCATCATTCAGTCCGCATCGTTAGGCTGGGGCCCAACTGCTCACCCCCGAGGCTGGTGCGTTTGAGTGGTCCCACACTGATGCAGGGGATATGATGTGAATTTGGAGGATTCTTCTGGGAGTGTGTTGTTTTTTGTTGTTGTTGTTGTTTTGTTTTGTTTGTTTTTGTTTTTGTTTTTCTTTTTAAGTGTGAGGCTTATTTGGAATTTGGAATTCTTTGTCGTAGTTAAGATCTGGGGAAGGGTGAATTTTAGAAGTAGAAGCCAATGCAAATGTTTCATTGGAAATACGGGGAAACGGCTTGAGGAAAAGTCTGTCATGAAACAGAATTACAAGCTCCTTGAGAAGAAGCCACTCCTTTGAAAGCTGTCTAATGCCTCGTCGTAAAGCCTTGGAGAGAATCTTCTGGATTGCTCCTTAACCACAAGCACAGGCAAGCTGGACAAGCCGTGTGTGCAGGAAGATCAGGGGAAGTCATTGTATTTTCTGGCCCAGCTCTGGCCTCAGGTCCTCCTGGGCATGATGCCACCTTCCCAGCCACCTGCCAGTGGGCTGATGCCAGACTCTAGGGAGATTTCCATTTTCTTTTCCAGCACCTGGGCTTTTCGTCTCCATGTTCACAGGTAACGAAGGCACAAAAAGCAGCTTTCAGGTTCTCTGCCTTTTCCCTTTTCCTTGGATTCTAATCCTTGGATTCTATCCTGCCAGGATCTTGAGGTGCTGACAGCATCTTTCTGACAGAGCCATCCATCCCATCTGTACTTGGATGGACTTCCCTCATCTCTCTGGAGCCTGGGGATGCTTTACTGTTCACCTGTTTTGTCTCTATGAGTGAAGAGCCCTCCTGGTCCTCACTGTGGAATTGTCTCCCCAAAGGCTAGGGTCCCCAGGAAGTGTGCTTTAACAGGGAGGGTGATTGCCATCCCAGAACGCACCCCCGCCCCCAACTCCAGGACTTGAGGCTCCATTGCAAACAAAAAGTGGCCTTGTTAGCACTTGTCAGAGGCACGTGCAAGGGGCATCCAAGGCAGACTCAAATTGGCACCCAGGTGGTTTTTTTCCTAAGGAGAGTTTGAATACACGGAGTCTGGGAAATTGTGCCAAAACCACAAAATGAATCAGCTCTCTCTGATGAAATCATCTGATTTTTCTTTCTCAGGCGCATGCCAGGAGGTGAGGGAAACATGTAATGAAATCGGTGGCTTTGGAGACATCTGATTGGACGATGGCGCGGCATCAAACGTGTCAAGGGCATTTGGTGATGCCCTCCCCAAGAACAACTAGCTGGCTCTTTCCTTTTTCTATGGTATGAACACGACCTTCAAGTTATGACAGATCCTGTTGCATGTCTGGAATGTAAGGGAGTATAATTAGAATGAGCTGTCCATGCAGAGACGCATGGAGAGGAGGTAGAGCCAGAAATGAGTCAGAGGGGTGGGGAAGTAGGTGTGGCACGTGTGGGGCTTGAGGACGGAGGGGCATGGGGCCTGCGGAGCGCTGTGGCAAAGGCCTGTCCTTTGGGTCTCGTGAGTGTCAAGGTGTGTGGACAAATCCCGGGATGGAGCCCTGTGGAAGCGCCGTTATTCACAATGGCTCACATCTGTCATCTGGGCTGGGGCAGGTCCTGGGCCAGAGGTGGTCACAGTTCAGGGACCAGCACAGCAAGAAGCAGGGTCCAGCATCTACCCCCTGGAAGCCATGACGCATCTCTGCATCTGAGCCTGAGTGCTTGGTCAGGTCACAGGGCAGGAGGCCAGGAGCAGGGGCTATGAAACCAGTTCGGAGAGATATGGGCAAAGAAAGCAGCAGCCATGGCCTCGAGGAGTGGAGACTTCCTTCCAGTGAGAGCATTTACTCTACTTTGCTTTTGTATTTCCTACTCCCCTGTTCTGTATTTTTTAGAAAAGGACACACCGAGAGATAGCCAAGTGCTTTGATACAAAAACATAACTCGGTCCCATTCCTCCTTTCTAGTCTCCTGATTCTCTTCCTTTATTACTATTTTTTTAAGATTTTATTTATTTATTTGACAGACAGAGATCACAAGTAGGCAGAGAGGCAGGCAGAGAGAGAGAGAGGAGAACGCAGGCCCCCTGCAGAGCAGAGAGCCCGATGCGGGACTCGATCCCAAGACCCTGGGATCATGACCTGAGCCGAAGGCAGAGGCTTTAACCCACTAGCCCCCCAGGTGCCCCTTATTACTAATTTTTAAAGTTCTTACAGTAAGACATCTTCTTTGTGGGCTGATGGCGGTGCTGAGCAACCCTCAGATACTGTCCGTGTGCACAGACATCTGCCCCATCGTCTGCTCTAAATGCTCCAGTTCCCACGGGATAGGACAAAACAGAGATGTGGACTCCTATGTACAGAGAGATTGCGACTGCAAAAATTACATGCCTAACACAAGCTGGTGGGAACTGTAGAAGAATGCCAACAGTTAGCTTTGGGTGCCAGACCTTTTAGGTGATTTCCTTTCCTTTTTTTAACTTTTTGTTTGTTTATTGAAAATTTCCACAAATGCCTTTGCTCTGCTTTTATAATGAAAAGCCAATCAAAATTAAAACCAAGGCAAACCAAGCCAGCGATCACAAGCAGCGTGAGGAGGTCAGGCCGTGGCCCTCCCTGGGCAGGTGGGTAACGTCGAAAGGAATTCTGGTCACGGGATGCTGGCGAGCACTGTGTTGTCAGTGTTCAGTCTCCTTAGAAGAACAGGGATGCGGGCCCAATGAGGGCGTGTGCTTGCTTGAAAAGTCTCCACCTTTGGGTCTTGCCTCTGACCACTTCCCTCTCACACAGAGGCCAGCAAGAAGTGGTCAGACCAAAAGGACCTTCCTTCTGTGCACAGCTGTTTTGTCCCATTCTCGCCTTATGAAATCGTAGAAACTCATGAAGTCACGGAGTATGAGAGCATCCATTTCAACCACTTCGTGTTACAAATGAGGCTGCACAGGGATATTAAGCAGCGTCCTTCAGATTACAAGAGGGTTTGGACTGGGAAAATGCATTTACTTGTGTTTACAGTTGGCTTCTCCACATCCATCACTTCTGTGCTCATTCATTTTGCCATTTTTGTGGGAGAGACGGTGGAATATTTCATCAGAAAATAGGACGTAGCCACTCATGTACAGTCATTAGGATTAAACCGCAAATGCCATTCCTCAAATTAATTTGGTTTAGACCTCAATAGGGAAAGTGCCTTCCTGGGCTTCATTTTTCACTGCAGAAGAGATCTCACTCATTCCCTCTGCAGCCTGGGTGGCCTGGAGAGGGGACCTGGGGGTCAGGGAGAGGCTGCTGCAAGGCACCAGGGTCCGGGGTGCCCCAGTGCGGGCCTGGGAATCCATGAGGACCCCTTATTAGGATCTGGGACAATGGAGCTGAGTATGAAGAGGAAGAGAGGGAGAGGGGCTCTGGCAGGGGTGCATGGGGTGAAGGGGAAGGGTCAGGAGAGTGCGGGGTGTAGGAACCAGCATTGGGGAAGCACTTGCAGGGATCCCCAGGCTTCAGCTGTGCCCAGGATTGTGTGATGTCTTCATGGTGTGCTCACAGTGGGGGTTCATCAGCTCATCTAAGTGAAGTTTGAACAAATGTTAATATTTTTCTCCATTTGCCTCCATAACCCTGCATCTTTGTCTCTTCTCCCCTCTAGTCTCATCCCTCACCTGCTCTCCAGCTTTTCCCTTTCTCTCATTTCTTGGGCTCTCCAGGGACTCTGTCTTCCACCAGGTCAAGCCCAACCCCTGGGATGCCCCTGGGAGGCCTCTTCTCTATCTAGCCTCTGATCCAACCCTGGCATGTCACCTCCAAGGCAGTGTGTCCCAAACCTGCTGATGATGTGAGCAACAGTGCATGTACCATTGTCCGAGCTGGGTCGCTGGAATGGGGTGGAGGCCAAGGAGGACTGGAGGAGGAGAGCAGGTCAGAGTCCCACCGTAAACAGAGGCACTCTCGCCGTAAGGTAAGTACCAGTGGGAGTTGTTTGCAAGAAGGAGCCCAGAGTAACCAGAGCTAGAAGCTGCTGACTTGGTCCCTTCACTGGCCTGAGGGGAGGAGAGACAGAGAGTAACCAGGGACTGGAGGGAGTGCAGGTGTGGAGCCTGTGAAAGGGGCCCCTCGGAGCTGGTTAGATGCCCACTCCAAGTGAGTGGAAGGGTGAGCACCACAGTCCATACATCTCGTCTGGACTTCTCAGAGTGGAAGGTGCTTTGAGCAGTCAGGGTGAAGACTCAGCTGTCTGGAGAGGGACAGGGTCCCTCAGTTGAGGGACAGGGATAGTTTGTGGGTGGCAACCTCACTGTGGAGAAGGAGGGAGCCACGGGGATGATGCCTGATCCCTCCCTGTCTCCTTTCTCTGTCCGATCTCCAGCTGCTTCTCATTGGCCAAACCCAACCAGAGCTCATGTGTGGGAGTCCAGCAGGTACACATCCTGGGGCCCAGAGCAGGTGACAAAGCATGGAGGCAGGACCTGCAAGGGAAGAGAACACCTCAGACCCAGTCACAAAGCTCCAGATGGTCGCCTCAGAGCAGTGGGTGTTCTCTTCTGTGAAAACCAGAGCTCTGCCCTGGCCAGCCCCAGCTCCGCTCCTGCTCCAGGGGCCAGCCTGTTTGTGCCACCCTCATGTTCTTGGCGCCATCCCTGGGCAGCTTGGGTTCAAGTTTGCCAGTGCAAAGCACTCCTAGACACCCTGCCCTGATGCATGCCCAGATCTGGGGGCTGAAGCATCCGATTTGGAAGTTGAAGGGTTTCTGCCTGCTACAGGATGCTCCTAGAGCTCTTTCTCCAAGGGCGTTGTGCTCACAGGAGAGAGTGTGCTCCCACAGGCTTGCTGTGGCCTTGCTGTGCGTGGGCGGCCTCTGCATTCACTGGTAGCAATGCTGACCTTGAGAATAGGCCAGAGAATTTCCTGACAGACACCTAGAGGTTGTCCCAGACCAGGGCTCCTTACTGGTCATTCACTGTGCACAAAGCACCAAGGGCCTGAGGGATGCCTGGGTAGATCTTTGGGTTCCGCGTCTGCCTTTGGCTCCGGTCATGACCTCAGGGTCCTGGAATTAAGCCCCGTGTTAGGCTTCCTGCTCAGTGGGGAGTCTGCTTCTCCCTCTGCCCCTCACCCCACTGGTACGTGCGCGCTCTCTCTCTCTCTCTCACTCTCATGCTCTCTGTTTCAAATAAATAAATAAAATCTTAAAAAAAAAAAAAAGTACCAAGGGCCCATGACTTTCTAAGCAGTCCTCCACACCTCCTTTCATCAAAACATTATGGTAATTTGGATAAAAGATATGTGGACACTGAGACATGAAAGGAAAATTGAAAAATCAAGATTAATAAATTAATAATTAAATAAACTAATAAAATTTGTACCCTTTCAATCTTATACAATCTGATTTTCTGTCCTCTAAATATATGCCTTTTGGTGGTCTCAAGTCCCATTTCCCCTCCTGAAATTGCCTTTCTTATAGGTTCAGCCAAATTTGACTCCCTTTGTTTTCTTTAGATTCCTTTGGATTCAGTAAGGCTGCGTCTAAGGGCTTGACAACAAGTCCTAAGCTGGCCAGTTGTCTGCAAGGTTGTGTTGGAGATGGAATTTGGGATGAAGAGTTTGTTGGGGGTAATGGCTGTGACAGCTAAGGGGAGAGTGTAGGATTGATCAGGCAGGGGTTGGGGGGTTATCAGGCTGTGGTGCAGACCCAACTGTCTCTGCTCCCCACTGAGGAGGGAGTGCTGGAGCAAACCTGCCCAAGAGAGGAGCCTTGCGTTGGGTGGGAAAACCAAGCCCTTGCATGGCCTTGCTGGGTCATTGGCTGTGGGTCACCTGAGAGGACCATGATCTTGCCTTAAGCCAGAGGTGGGCCTGAAGGAGCCCACAGCTGGAGGTGTCAGACCAACATGCCTTCCCACCCCCAACCCCAGATGGCAGAGAGTGCCTTCCCGAAGTTTCATCCTAGTGGCACATCTCCACGTCAACAAGCCCTTCCTCTCAATCTTGATAAAATCCTGCTTTGTTGGCCACCATATTCGTTGATGAAAAGCAGATATTCACAAATGGAGGAATCACATTCAGGAGGTTAAGACGCCCACATCTGGATCCAAACTCTGGCCAGGGGATTTCCTGACCCTACTTACCACTTTTATTCTTGCTGGAGCTTCCTTGTGAGGAACTCTTCCATGCTGACCTTTGTGGAAAGCTGTAGATCTCTTTCTACTGGACACCTGAAAAACCCCAGGGGTTCTTCAAGACAGGGTCTCATTTCCAGAAAACAGTGGCCTCTGCAGGTAGGAGACGGTAGTGCACCCCTGGGGAGGGGTGTGGCGTGGGGGTTGGAGCTATTCCTCCAAGAGGCTGATATCAAGAAACCAGGTCTGCCTGGTGCACATATGTAGTTTAGATGGGCCCAGGCCCAGGCCCGGGAGATGATAACAGAATGATTAGTATCCAGAACTATGCTCCCTGGGATTGGTGTTTGTTCCATAATTTTTAACTCAGTGGATGGTCTTTAGTTCCCACAGTTGTGGAGAACTTTTCTGATTATGAATTATTATGAAGTGGTATTTTCAAAACTGCACTCTAAAAATAATGGATTTGGAATGGTTCAGAGCAAGCTTCTAAATATTTCAACACTGCCTTGCATCTTTGTTTCAACTTTTGCCTACTCAGGCTGAAATTGCTTAAGATTTATGAATCTGGTAAAAGAATGCGCTGGTGTTAAAGTCTCTACAGGAAAAAAAAAAACTAAAAATAGCATTAATTTGCACAATTCGGTAATTACACCATGAAGCATTGCGGAAGATTACAATGATCTCATCAAGGCAATCAAAGGATTTCATGACTGGAAGGGCATCGATTTTCCACAGTGATTTCAGAAACACATGTCCTGACACGTCAAATCCCCTCTCTTTCCAGAATGGTCTCAACTGTTTGGGCTGGTGACCCACGGCCCATTGTGAAACTTACAACTTATGAGAAACTTAAAGCCTGTGAATCAGGAAGGAAAACACAAGGTCTGCTTTCCATGGTTTCTTAGCCACCACATGTGAGTTGTGAAGTTAAGAAAAAAAACTTTGTTTTCCTTTCTGACAAATGACCCCATTTTATCACATTTTATCTCCTTTTAGTGCAGGGATCCTATGACTTGACCCTCCCAGTTTTGTCTTTGAATCTCAATGCCCCTCAGAGAGTGAGAGGCTAAACACAAGGAGACAGCTCATCACCTCAACTTGTGTTGTTGTTCGAACAGGCAAGGTGGGCGTCAGGAGGGCAAACACAGTGCTCATCCCCAGAAAGTCCCCTGAGGTGTCACTGCAGGTCTTCAGGGGCTCAGACAGGGAAGCTGGAGTTAAGAGGAACTTTTTCAGAGCTGGTGTTGGCCAAGGGCAAACAAACATATTTCTCTTTCCAACATAGAAGGCAGTATATAAAATGAAAGTTATTTGTGTCAGAATCGCTTCACTGAAGATTAACTGTGCAGTACTATGCTCCTTTAGTCAGTAAAAAAGTGAGTATTTATAGTGTGTTGTATGACACAACCCCGGGCTTACTTTCTTCATTTATTATCGAGTGTGTATGAGTGTGTGAGTGTATGTGCATGATGTATGTGGGGGTGAGCGTGAAAGCAAGTGTGTATGAGTGAGTGTGAGAGTGTGAGTGAGTGTGAGTGTGTGAGAGATTGTGAGTGTGTGTGTGTCTTTTTTACCTCCGCCCATCACCATCACTGACTCTAAATTTTTCCACACTATAAGAAGGAATTGGCAGGAACTGAAGTGTCTAGTTTCCTGTGGTTGCGGTAACAAATGACCACAAACAGGTCACAAAGAGGGTGATAGAAAACAAAATAAATTTATTATCCTCCAGTTCTGGAAGCTGGAAGTCAGAAATCAAGGTGTTGAAAAGCCGTGTCCCTTCTGAAGGCTCAGGGAAGACTCCCTTGCTGTCTCTCCCGGCTTTGGGCCGTTCCTGGCCATCCCTGGTGATCCCTGGTGATCCCTGGTGATCGCTGGTGATCCTCAGCCCACAGATGGGTCACCACTGCCATGCCTGCCTCCATCGTCCCTTGGCCACCTTCTCTGTGAGCATGGCTCCTCTGTGGCTCTGTCCCAAATTTTCTCTTCTTATCAAGACACCAGTCACTAGGGCCCATCCCGATCCAAGATAACTTTATCTTTCTTTTTTTTTTTTAGATTTTTTATTTTTTTGACAGAGATAGTGAGAGAGAGAGAACAAGAGAGAGCACAAGCAGGAGGAGCAGCAGACAGAGAGAGAAGAAGAAGAAGGCTCCTCGCTGAGCAGGGAGACCAATGTGGGGCTCGATCTCAGGACCCTGGGATCATGACCTGAGCTGATGGCAGACTGCTTAACCCACTGAGCCACCCAGGAGCCCCTAAGATAACTTCACCTCAACTTGATTGTATCTGCAGAGACTCTGTTTTCAAATAAGATCACATTCACAGGTACCTGGGGGTTAGGACCAGAACAGAAGTTTTTGGGGGATCCAGTTCAACCCGCAGGAAAAAGACAAGCATACAATTAAAAGGTGGGCAGTTTGAGAGCCCCTGTAACAGATTTGGTTTCGGCTTATGGCCCTCTCTCATTCACTGATGGGGCTTCTTGGCTCTCCCGTGGGGTCATGAGCCATGCCCAGACTTGGTGGGGGACAGGCATCCTGACCAACCAGCAAGGTATCCTGATGTGCTGTGGACATGGAAGGGGGCACCGCAGCGTGTACCCAGCTGACCCGCTAACCTCATGCATTGTTTCTTGGCTGAAATATTTGCTCCTGAATGTTATACACCTGTATTCTTTAAGTGAACCAATACCTCAATCCCCATATTCAAAATCAAGCTCTTCACTTAAATCTGATTTCACCTCAGCTCCCAACAAAGATCTGTGATGCAAATGAGAACACTCACTTAGCCAGTGTCCCTGGGATGTGCAGGCCGCATTCTGGTCACCCCCATGCAGATACAGGCACGGAAAGTACATTTTCAAAACAAGATGTGGGCTTCCTGAAATTACATCATAAATCTGTGACTGGGATGCTAAGAAATTTGAAATTTCCCTGGAAGGGAGAACAGAGTTGTGTTTCTTTTACTTTTATATTATTACTTTATGTTCCATGATTATTGAGAAACCTTAACAGAGGAGAACATATTATGTCATTTATCCCCGAATTTTGATTTCACCTCCTATCATGCAAATGGAAGATGAACGTATACAGCATCAAGGTCACTGTATTTGTCTGCTCAGCCTCTTGTCACAAAGTGCCACTGACTCGAGGGGTAACACAATGGAATTGTGTTTGTGGCACTTCTGGGGGCTGGAAGGGGCAAAGTCAAGCTGGCAGGATGGATTGCTTCCATGCCCTCTCCCATTGGCTGTCGTCTTGGTGCATGCTCACGGGCCCTGTGCTCTATGTGTGTGTGTCTCCCCAGTGTCTCCTTCTCCTCAGAAAGGACACCAGTCCCCTGGCATCAGGGCCCCAGACTTCTGTCTTCATTTAACCTCAATTATCACTTTGAAGACCCTGTGTCCAAACAGCGGCACACTCTGAGGTAGCGAGTGCTACGGCTTCAACATGGGGATTTGAGGGGGACACAATTCAGCCCATAACACTTTCAAAGGAGCTTACAGACGTTCTTTTCTAGAAGAACATGCATTCTATGATTAGTCGAGCTAAGCAAGTCTGTGGTAGCAGATTAAGATTTTCTGTCTCAGGGGCTTAAAATAGCGAGGTTTCTTGCTTATGGTGTCACTGGGTAAGGGAGGGTCTGACGGGGTCTGTGACTTCTGGAATGTGAGTCCGTGTGTGGCCATGGCAAGGATAGCTTATAGACAAGTCACTCTCCCATGACCCTGGCAGTGATGCATGGACCTTCTGGCCACCTGGTCCCAGGGGCTGGGCAATGTGGGGAGATACCATCACTAAGCACAGACCCCTGAGCTACTGCTTGACAGAACAGGCGAGTCGAAACCGTTGCTCTAGGTCATGACAAACCCATGTCATATTTTGCTCTCTATATTCTGCCTGTGGTGGGAGGGATCAAAAATGAATGGAACATAAAAAAAAATATTTTTGTGTTAAAAACTCACAAAGTGTTGTCCTAGTGTGTTTTGTTCTGTAATGCGTTTTCCCAACAACATTGGATGAAAGGCTCCCTTGTGAGGCCCCCAGGATATAATGACAAGACACAATTCCAGACTTCAAGGAACTTTCAGCCTAGAGTTGAAAAAGCTAATAGTGTGAGAAGAACTATTGAGATGAACGTAGAAGCTATGCTAAGTAGAGGGAATCTGCTGAGGGCTTTCTGGGAAGACATCTGGACAGGTGTCGAACACTTGTGAACAGACAAGGGAGTGTGCTCTCAGCAGAGACAACAGGTGTGTGTGTGAGAGGTGTATGTGGGTCTACTGACCTGTCACCTGATTCCAATGGGGGATGGGGGCGTCCCACGCCTCCAAGAAGTTCTCTGACACCAGCTGGGCATCTTATAATTCAACTCAATCTGACACTGTCTACTCAGAGACGGCATCAGATCCCAGAGCACAGGGCTCAGTCCCACAGACTGCCATCTGTGCCAGGTACCAATTTCAAGTCCTGGTCACCTGGACTGTCACTGGTCATCTGTGCTGCTGACCTACCAGCTCTAGATCATCAGTTCCTACAACCCTTTTCTTGGGTTCGGTGAATTTGCTAAAGCAGCTCACAGGCGTCAAGAAGCCCATTTATTCACTAGATTGTCAGTTTATTATAAAGAATATTAAAGGATACAGATCAACAGCCAGATGGAGAGATACACAAGACGAGGTACTGAACAGGCAGCTTATGTCCCCCTGGATTTGGGGGCCCAGCTCCTGGTCTGTGGCACCATACTGGTTCACCAACTTGGAAACTCTCCCCATCTTGACCTGCTGGGATTTCATGAAAGCCTTATCACACAGGCCTTACTGAGTAAACCATTGGCCATTGGTCATTAATTGAACCTCCAGGCCCTCACCCCTCCTGGGAAATCAGGGGGTGGGACAGAAAGTTCCAGCTCTCTATCGCTGGTTAGTTCCCTTGACAACCATTCTCCACCATAGTCAGGGGATTTCCAAAAGTCACTTCATTAAAATAAATTCATTCCTTGTGGAAAGGGGCTTGTTATGAATAATGAGACACCCATTCACCTTAGAGCTCTGAATGGACTTCAGGAACTGGGGACATGAGACCAAATGTTATAACAAAATATGTTCCCATTGCACTCACTGCTCAGGAAATTCCAAGGGTTTGGGGAGCTGTGAACCAGGAACCTGCAGGAAGACCAAGATATGTATTTATTATAAATCACAAGGCAGTGAGTGTGGGAGAGAGGGTGAGTGTGTCTGTGGGTACTGGTGCGGGCTCCCCTGTGTGGAGCCCCAAGGAGCTGGACCCCTCCCTCTGTCCCTGCACGTCCATCACACCTGCATGGCCATCCTGGGCTCCTGGGCCATCTACAAAGGTTCAGGTGAGGTAGGCAGAAACCAGAGGGTGGGGACAGGGGGATCCGGATTCCAGCGTGACTTCCTTAGAATTCTGATTGTTTGATTAGTCCGCCTCTGTCTCTACCCTCCAGCTCCCTCTCTCTTCCTCTGACTGGCTTGAAAACACTGTACTGAGGTTAATTGAAACAGAATTGTGGAATTGTTTTTTGGGTCCCTTCCGGAGTTGAGCCAGATGGAGTAGTTGTTTGGACTCATCTTCCTAAATTAGAAAAGCATCGCGGAAAATAGAATCGTTATATGACTCTGTCCTACCTTTTAACAGCTACACAGAGAATAAACCCACTCTTGTTCATTTGTTCCTTCTAGCTCTAAACACTGAATTCCAGGTTTCAGAATAGCTAATGTAATCATTTAAGTAATGAGGTAAAAACATGTAAACACATAAAACCCCTCCTGGCCCCAGAATTCTTCTTAAGGAACTGCTTTCCTTGAAGAGTTATATGAGGATTAAATCAATAGAGAATGTGGAACAATGCCTGTATGGTCAGTCTGTATTCAGGGCGGGCTGTTATTTGGGAAGGTTGCCCCACGTGGCCAGAAGAGGAGTGTGGGGGCTCGCTTCGGCAGCACATATACTAAAATTGGAACAATACAGAGAAGATTAGCATGGCCCCTGCATAAAGATGACACACAAATTTGTGAAGCGCTCCTTATTTTTTTGTCATGATATATTCAGAGCCCTAAATGAGAAAAACATGCAGCCAAGAATACAATATCCAGGTATGCTGTCGCTGAAAATAGAAAGAGAGATAAAAAGCTTCTAGGAAAAACAAAAATTAAAAGAATTTGCAAACACCAAACCAGCTCTATAGGAAATATTGAAAGGGGTCCTTGAAGCAAAGACATAGGGGTCTTTTGCTTAAAGGGGTCCTTTAAGCAAAAACATAGATCAGAAAGTAACAGAGACAATATACAGTAACAGTCACCTTACAGGCAATACAATGACACTAAATTCATATCTTTCAATAGTTACCCTGAATATAAATGGGCTAAAT
This sequence comes from Lontra canadensis, assembly GCF_010015895.1. Lineage (NCBI taxonomy): Eukaryota > Metazoa > Chordata > Mammalia > Carnivora > Mustelidae > Lontra > Lontra canadensis. Next base: position 15,021,046 of record NW_022631007.1, read on the forward strand.
GCCCCAATCAAAAGACACAGGTTATCAGAATGGATAAAAAACTAAGACCCATCAACATGCTATCAGCAAGAAACTCATTTTAGACCCAAAGACACCTCCAGATTTAAAGTGAGGGGGTGAAAAACAATTTACCATGCTAATGGACATAAAAAGAAAGCTGGGGTGGCAATCCTTACATAAGATAAATTAGATTTTAAGCCAAAGACGATAGTAAGAGATGAGGAAGGACACTATATCATACTGAAAGGGTTTGTCCAACAAGAAGATCTAATAATTTTAAATATCTATGCCTCTAACATGGGAGCAGCCAACTATATAAACCAATTAATAACAAAATCAAGGAAACACATTGACAATAATGCAATAATAGTACAGGACTTTAATGCCCCCCTCACTGAAATGGACAGATCATCCAAGCAAAAGATCAACAAGGAAATAAAGGCCTTAAATGACACACTGGACCAGAAGGACATCACAGATATATTCAGAACAATCCATCCCAAAGCAACAGAATACACATTCTTCTCTAGTGCACATGGAACATTCTCCAGAATAGATCACATCCTGGGTCATAAATCAGTTCTCAACCAGTACCAAAAGACTGAGATCGTTCCCTGCATATTGTCAGACCACACTGCTCTGAAGCTAGAACTCAGTCACAGAGGAAAGTTGGAAAGAACTCAAATACATGGAGGCTAAAGAGCATCCTACTAAAGAATGAATGGGTCAACCAGGAAATTAAAGAAGAATTGAAAAAATTCATGGAAACAAATGAAAATGAAAACACAACTGTTCAAAATCTTTGGGACACAGCAAAGGCGGCCCTGAGAGGAAAGTATATAGTGATACAAGCCTTTCTCAAGAAACAAGAAAGGTCTCAAGTACACAACCTAACCCCACACCTAAAGGAGCTGGAGACAGAAGAGGAGGGCGGATGTGAGCAAGAGGGAGGAAACGAGTGAGCAGGGAAAGGCATGCCTGGAGGGGAGGCCATCATGGGCTTGGGGTCAACATTCTAGAAAAGCAGTGTAAGTGGTTCATCTGGACTTTGGTGTGTTGAAGTCATTAAATTCTGTCCTCATTTTTTTTCATTTTCTACCCAACAGATGTGACCATCTATGCCTCCAGATGCTTTCGGTGAACAGTTTTCTTGGTTTGTGTCACCTAGTCATTGAGGTAGGAATGGGTGTCTGTTTTTTATAAAGGAAGAGCTGATTTCAGCTGTATGGTTTTGAGGAGGACTTTATTTTTGTCCATTATTTCTGGATCCCAAGGCATCACGTTTTGGTTACATTTGTATCCCCATGTGAGTATGTTGTTGACTTGGTAAGTTTTCAAAATAGAGACAATGCACAATGTATCTGAGACTTCCCCAGAATCTCAGGCTATGGGGACAGCTCTCAGGAACAAGCAGGAGAAGGGAACTGGGATTGTATGCTGCTGTCAGGTGGGGCCCCCCAGGCTCTGATATCCCCGGTTTTACTTCCCCCATCAAAGGCTGGTGCTTCATGTTAAGGTAAAACCCAGAAGAAAATAATAACTTTGAAATTAACCCAAGACTCCCTAGTCCATCGCAGACTATTGGGACATTTCTTATCAACCATATACAAATTATGTGTTATATTTTAAATATATGCTGATGGAAGAACAAAGGGAAAAGTGGTTTTATTATGATCGATTATTTTACATACGATCAGGTTGCACTCATTCTCTCTCTTTTTATTTTTGAAAACAATTCAACTTACTATAAAAATAATGTAAGTTCATTGCAAGGGGGAGAAGATCAGAACATGGAGGTAAGTGAAGAGAAGAGGGTAAAAATGTCTCTTTAAAGACCTGTCCCTCATGGTATCGATTGCTTTCATGTTTGCAAAGGCACTTCCAGATAACTTCTAGTCTTGCTTGTATTTCTTTATGATGGTTAGGTTTCAATAAACAGTCTCTTTGGTAATGGGCTGTATTCACTGGGCAGTAACAGCTGGCAGAAGATCATCCGTGGTGGTTCCAGAAGATTCCGTCATGAGGACGGGCCACGATCAGCCAGTGAGTGCAGAGCTGCTGACGTTCGGTTGTGGCTACAGTTGTTCCGTGTTATCGCCATCCTGATTTAAATGACCTTGACAAGCAATAAATTGATCTTGATAACTAATAACCAACAAACACCATCCTTAATCATGTTCTTTAACAAGGAATGCCAAGGAACGAAAGTCTAGGGCAAAAGACCTGCACATTTTAAATCTCTGGGTATTTACTGATAAATCCTCTGCCCTAAAATATTTTTGTATTGGAGTATGGAAGGGGCGGGGAACCTTTCCATGGGTAAATTCACACAGTTCCTTGCTTCCTGGGAAGTTCACATTTTTTTCATGTCTTCATTATCCTTTTGTGTTTATTTCATAAGAACTTCCTCCTCAAAAGATAAACAGCTTTTCAATTAGTGTGTTCTTATTTTTAACTTTTTAAAAATTCTGCATTTATTGTTCATACTCTATCTTAAAAGAGGTTTTGACGTGGCTTTTTTTTTTTAAGACTGAAAAAATAAAAATAAATTTAAAAAATAAAAATAAAACCTGGGTGCTTGGATGGCTCAGTCAGTTAAGCTTCTGACTCTTGGTTTCAGCTCAAGTCATATCTCAGGGTTGTGAAATCAGCCCCGTGTCGGGCTCCATGCTCAGCAATGAGTCTGCTTGAGACTCTCTCTTTCTTCCTCTACCCCTCTCCCACTTGTGCACACACACACACTCTCTCTCTCTCAAATAAATAAATATATAAAAAACTTCAGAAAAAAATAAAAATAAGACCAAACATAACACAAAGGGAGAGAAAAACAAAAAAGCAAACATACATAGTATACCCAGTATATTAACTAAAATGGAATGTTTAAACCTGACCTTCCTGAGGGACAAAGCAGATAGGGACAAGCAACATTTTACCTGGAAAAGAGAACATTTTCTTCAAAATAGACCAAATGAATTATCCTATTAAAATTTAAAGGGATTTACCACAAGAACGTATTTAAGAGATTCTGAAGATCATTACGGAAAATGTCTTCAGACAAGGGTATTAGAACCCCCGTAGTTGTAGTCAAGTAATTCCATAGTTGTACATGTGAAAAGAGTTACAAAAAGCATTGAGCTCATTGCTTCCTGGAATTTGGGCTCTGGAGACCTTTTAAATACAACAAACAAAATAAAGGGCATTGGCCCCAATAAAATCCCCAACTTCTAATCTTCTCATGTAAAGATGGTCAATAAGATAAAAAATTAAGTAGTTACCACTTACCATAATAATAATTTCAATCCTGAAAACATTTGATCACTCCTTCTCCATAAATTCTACTGGGAAGCTGATATTATCGTAATGGAGAGACAGTTCCCAAACAGCACATTACAGACACTGTCGTCCCCAGTGTCTTCATTCAGCCATACACTCCCAGCACGCTTTCTGTGGACTGATACCAACCCACGCGCTGGTGTCTGGGACACACTCTGACTCAGAAAGCCGAGGCGAAGAAAACACAAATGCATTCCCCGAGATTACCCCGCTAAGGAAGAGCAAAGCAGGGGTGAAAGTTCCAGACCCCTAACTTCGAGGGCCCCAAAGCAGGAACCTCCAGAGTGCAAGGGGAGAGGCAAAGGATCAAAAGTATGAACTTTGGTGCATAATCGCTGAAGAGGTGTGGAGGTCGGGTTCTGTAGTCTGGGGTGAGGACTGGGGAACGGCACCCAGGACGTGGGGGAGCCTTGCAGGTGTGGGATGCAGTCCCAGGCATCAGTAACTGATGGGTCGGGTCTCCGGAGGTGCCAGGAGCCCGTGTAGAAACTGGAGTTCGAGGGAACAGCCAAGGAGCAGGACCGCACAAGCCCAGGGAAGCTCTGAGGGTCCTCTCTGTTCTTCTCTGCTGTGAGCCCTGAGCCCTGGGGCTCCCTGATGCCAAGGAGATGGGAGTGTGGTCCTCAACTGTGTGTGGGCTCCTCCAGGAGCCCTGAGAGAGATGACCCTGGGGTGTCCCCACTCCACATTGCTTCGGCATGAGGCAATGGCACTCAGCCCCCCAGTGGTTATGCTCCCCACCCCCAGGAAGGGACTGCCTACCTTGGGCCAGTGCCTGCCCACAGGGCTGGGATCCTCCTCCCTTCTGCTCCCAGGTGGGGGGCAGCTCTCTGGGGATGGCTCTTCCCTCTCCCCTGAAGCCTTGTCCCTTCTCTTTGTTTTGAAAATCCATCCCACACCTGCAGCACCAGGAATACCCATCCTACCCCCTTCACCTGGAGATCTGGGGACTGGAGTTCACTGCAGAGGATCAGGGGAGACCCGAGCCCTGGGTTGGGAGGCATAGCAGCGGTCAACCTCTTGGAGAAAGGGGAAATGCCCCTCATGCTTTTGCCGTGAACTTGAGGTCCTGAAGTTAACTGCTTAGTGGGCCATTCTACCCTTTGTAACACTTTCCCTAGAAAGACTGTGTCCTCTTAGATATTCACTCAGGGTTTCAGGGAGGAGAAGAGAGTTAACCCCTGGGTGGAAGCATTTCTGGTGGAGGTCACACTTAGGAGCTGGCTGCAGGTGGACAGGCCAGGCTGGGGATCGGCGCAGGCTCTGTGCGTGCCAGGCTGGGGAATGTAGGGGAGGGTACTGGGATGATGACGCTAGTACCCCACAAAGCTGCTGCCTGGAAGGAGAAACAGGGAAAATACACTTCAGCCATTTAGAAAGAAAGTGTTTTTAAAAAACAAAATAATGCACTTTTAGAATTCTCCCATCTGTTTGGTTTATTTGTTTGAAATGGCTGCAGCTCATTCTTCAGAGGGGAAGCAGATGAAGAGCAGGGCAATGTAGACCTCGGGCTGGGGTCTCCCCGGTCCTGTGCAAGCCGGGCTCAGCAGATAAAACTCCAGTAGGAACAGCTCGTGGGGGCGACTGAGGCAGAGAGCCTGGGGCCTGGGAAAGACCCATTATAGCATCTTAATACAGGAATGTTCTGATTCAAGTGCTGACACTAAATATAGCTCCAAATAAAAGTCCATGTCTAGCAACACACAATGTAAGGATGATTTTTTTTCAAGCAGAAAAGGACCTTGGAGGGTGGTCACTTTCCTCATCTAATTTTTCTTTTACTTTTTTTTTTTTAAGATTTTATTTATTTATTTATTTGACAGACAGGGATCACAAGTAGGCAGAGAGGCAGGCAGAGAGAGAGAGAGGAAGGGAAGCAAGCTCCCTGCTGAGCAGAGAGCCTGATGTGGGGCTCGATCCCAGGACCCTGGGATCATGACCTGAGCCGAAGGCAGAGGCTTTAACCCACTGAGCCACCCAGGCGCCCCCTCATCTAATTTTTCAGAAGACACAGCTGGGCAGGGGAATTCCTGAGAGAATGAGAGTAATAGGCAGAATTTCTGGCATGGAAAGGGCTTTACATGAGTGCCAGCCCCTGTTGCCCTATTTCAAATCCTCTTCCAGGTCAAGGTTGAGCCAGGGAAACCTGGCTACTTGTAAGCCTTCAGGAAGAGGTGAGAATGATCTGCACAGAGCTTATGTGTGTGTAAGTGCTGCTTTCTTCACCAGAAAGCTGGATTCACTCTCCTGGAGCCTCTGCCAGCATCAGCATCCAGTCGATGTGCTCCATGAGAGCTTTTCCTAAAAGTAGTATTAGCCTACGCTCATCTGAATTCTCTCTTTCCCGAAATGGTTATCACTAAAGTAATAAAGATTTCGTTTAACCTACTTACCCCACTTCTCGGAGTTGATCACTAATCAGCAGTCAGTGATTTGCGTTGGGAGGTGTAGTGAGTGAAGTGGTTCACAGCCTCACTGTCTCTATGAGTCCAAGCTGGGACTCCCCTGGCTTTCTTCCCCAGGAAGAAATGGGGAAAAAAGTGTGTCTGCTGGGCAGCCAGCACCCAGTCTCATGGTCTTATGGTCTCAGGGCCTGACAAGCACCCCTTCCACCAAGAAGGCACAGCCCCAACCAGGACACCTGGTTTGGCAAGTTCCATGTAAGCTGAATTCCTCTTTCATTAGCCCCTCTACTGGGGCTCTTGTGCCGTGAACAACCCATACAGCCACACCTGGAAATGCTGTTGAGCCACAGAGACACAAGTATCAGGGTAAATTCACGGGGTGGAATATTACACAGCTATGAAGAATCAGGTTGTAGGCAGATGTTTATTGAGAAAAGCAAGACTGTTAAGGTAATGCTGCAAAATAAAGCAGCAGACCACAGTGTAAAATGTAATTACAGACACTGACACATTGAAGAAAGACAGAAAAGGCATAAACCAAAATTTTAACCATCCTTATCCTTAGGAGACAAATTTTTCCTTAGCAATCTCATATTTTAAAGTTTCTATGTGTATAACTTTTGTAATTAAAACAAACTCAAGCCCGTTCTCATTGTTCATGGTAGCTATGTTCGACAGAGGGCCACAGACAATGTTTGGTGGATACGAGCCAACTCCCAGGGGAGACACAGGGCTGGGCTCCCTATAGCCTCCATCACACCCCTGGTAACAACTTGTCCATATGTAACCTTGTTTTACGTGCGTTTCTGGATAAAGACACTTTAATTTATATTTCTTATCCATAATTGATTACATGGAGTGTTTCTTTATAATAAAACACCAGCCAAGAGGGTTTACTATCTTCAGGACCATGGGTAATGCGACCATACATTTCTCCAGCTTTCCACCTCACACAATGCTCCGGCTACTACATTCTCTCAACTCAGTGTGTGTCGCACGGATCTGCAAGTCTAGATTTCTATATCTTCCTCAGGCCCTGGCTGTGGATGTGACCTCAGCACTTTTGGGGGGCAGCCTCAGTGGCCTGCACACCTTCTCCATGCACTGGGCTGTTTACTCTGAGCCCTGGACTCATGGCCACCAGCTCCATGACACACGCCGCTCACCGAATACATGCATTTTGTCCTGAGCACATCCCAGCTTCCTGGCTCTTAGGAACATGGAGAGAACTTCAGGGCTATACTTGGGGGCCATTTTCAACAGTGAAATCGCCAACGAGAGCATGAAAAAGCAAAAGACATGACACTAAATAGACCACAAGAAGGATACATACCCACAGCACCGAGAGCTGGGTCCTGGGGGGTGGAGGACCCCTGTTCCTCCTCAGCTGGGGACAAGGCTCTATGTGGTTCTAAGTTGTTGCTGCTCTGGGCATGTCCAGAAATACCTCAAAACACCACGAGTATTTGATTTTGGAGTTACAGAGAAATTTTAGCAAGAAAGTGAACTTGCAAAGATAAAAAATTAAATAAATTTTTTTAAAAAGAAAGTGAATTTGCAAAGATGAAATCAGCAAATAAAGAGGTTCAGCAGTAATTAAAAACTAACAGCTCGGGTTTTCAGTGCATCAGTATCAAGTGAAGTCATTTCGATGACATTTTGGGTCTTCTAGATAAATCACACGGATGCAAATTCACTAAATTACCGCTTTCTGAATGCAGGGCTAGCATGCCATCAACGAGGGAATCATAATCCATAAAATTTAATGACATTTAATATGTTTTATGTTAGAGAGCAGTAATTTCCAATCAAAATCATTTTGTCTAGGTTTTATTTTTCTGCACGGAATTTTATGCATAAAGCAATGAATCGAAGCAAGATGTGCTGAAATCCATGAGCAGCCCTGGTGACAGAGGGGGCCTCTGGCAAGACGGGCAGGGTTGCTGTGGGGAGTTCCACACTTGGGGGGGATCGGATTTCACTTCCCTTGGCTTGAGCCCCACCCAGCACCTGGGAAAATAGACGCCTCCACCCCACCAGGCAGCCCTGCCTGCCAGCACAGCTTCAGAAAGAGATTTAATTTAATTAACAGAAAACAGCATCAATAAACATTAGCTCAGCAAGGCTCTCATGGTGACTCCAAGGCCGCCGGCTCAAACTATTGCAGAACACACCCTCTGTCTTGGCAGAGCTCCCCAACGTGGTGCCTCTCTTGCATGGCCCTCTGGAAGCCTCCACTATCCCTTGAGAGCCAGACACCATGGATTCCTCCAGCCTGCCCTCTGCTCTGTCACATGCTAGAGTCACCACCTCCTTGCAAGGCAGAGAACGACTCCCCGTGGCACTGGGCCCAGGTGCAGGGTAGGGGGACCCATTGGCCAGCACAGCCTTCTCCTCTTCAGGCTTCCTCCCCCCAGGGTGCTTGCACTGTCTGCATTTAGGAGGGGCTGACAAAATGGGGAGTGTTCAGCAATACCCCAAGTATAGAAAGGAAGGTATCAACATTTGTGAGCAGAATGGTTCTTGCAGATCCTGCTGCACTGTAACAAGATTAACGGTCACTGTAGTTGGGGGTTGCTGGAGAAGACAGAAAGGAGAGGTTTCACCAGGTTATCTGCTCCAGTAGGGATAGCAGGGACTCAGCAGGGAGTTTGCCTGGGACCAGCTGAGGGAAGCGTGCAAACACTGTCCTTAAGAAAAGGTCAAGATAGAGACTGGCCTGCCCATGTGACTGAGATGCTGTGCTCAAGCAAGAAAAGGTAAGAAGACGCTCTGAGGACAAAAGGGCATCGTGTTTGTGTGGGGCTTATTGTTGGCCAACAGGATTCCGTGGGGGAAAGCTGGGAGCTAGTCTTCCAGCCTCATTATTGCTTTTTAATAGTAATCACAGGGTTATTCCTTTAACAGTTGACATTGGCACACACGAACGATTGTAATATATAAGAAAAAAAATTATAAGAAAAACTACTAAAGAGATTTAGCACTGCATTTCTGTGCCTATTAAAACAGCCTTAATGTGTTTCAGCTCTTCTAGACACTGGAGTGTTCTGAAGGCAACATTTGGGATTGCCAGTAAGAAAAGGGGTTCCAGGAATGACAAGGCAAATAGAGGTGACACATTGATGCATGTTGGAAATGGAACTTGGCAAGTTCTCATGTGCGAGGAGGTGGGCAGATTAACACCCTTCACTTTCCCTCGGAACCAAGAATGACCAAGTCTTCCTAAGCCACACTAAGGAGTTTGCCCATATGGTGGGACATTGTCAGAAGGACCAGGCACCCCAGAGCCACTACCCAATGCATAATGGCTGAGAGTTGGTTAGTGTAAGGTGGACCCACCTGTCCTAGAAGGAGATTCCATCCAATTTGAGAACAAGGCTCACATCTTTACCCCCATGTCCTTCTCCTTTTCACTCAAAACTTTACGAAGATACCAAAACAATTTCATAGTAACTGACTCCCTAAGAAAGGGACCAAATATATGCACACGTATGTATGTATGTGGTTCTCTAGACTCTATAGACATATGCACGTACGTACACCTACCTCTTGTTCTCTCAGATGAGGCTTTACATGGTGGTTCACTTGTCTGTTGTCTGCCTCCATTTTCAGGATATAACTGCTATTTCTAGAAGAGACCTTGTGTACTGTGTTCACTACTGAAGCTCCAGGGCATATGCTATAAGCTGAATGTTTGTGTCCTTCCAAAATATACTCCTGGAAATCTGATATTTGAAGTGGGACCTTGAGGAGGCGATTCGGTCAGGAGGTCATAGACCTCAACAATGGGACTAGTGCCACTTATAAGAGACCCTGAAGATCTCCCTTGCCTTTCCTGCCATGTGAGGACACAGGGAGAAGGTGGCTGTCTGTGAGCCAGGTGATAATACGTCACCAGACACCCGAGCACCTGGTGCCTTGGTCTGGGACTTCCAGCCTTCAGAATGGTAAGAAATAAATTTCTATTGTTACAAGTCACTGGCTGATCTTACTTTTGTCCCAGAAACCTGAACAGACTAAGACAATATAGAACAATGCTTGGCACACAACAGGTAATCAATAGATATTTGTTGAATAAATGAATGGACACCGGAATAACAGTTCTGGAGTTGACTTGTGTCCCATCAGGACTGTGGTTACAAATGGGGGCACTTCATGGAATATATTCTTTGTCTTCCCTGATCCTTGGACCCCTGCCACTGCAGGGAGAGTCCCCTGTCTCTGTAATGATTGGGGACCTTCTCAGGATAGCTCACAGACCCCCCCCCCCAGGTCTGGCCGGCTACCTGACATGAACCTTCTCTAGGTCATTCTGCTGTCCCTTGGGGTATGCCTGAGCCCACTGGATCTCGCTGGTTTTTCCTGGTGGCTACAGTGCCCAGTAGGGCTATTCTTCCCAGTCAAGCACTGCAAGGTCCCCTGGGTCTGGGACTCTGGGCTCTAGAGTATCATGTGGACACTGCTGCTGTTCCCACCCTCTCTTCCTGGAGCAGCCCACCTCTCCCAAGGCACGGGGCAGTGGCATTTTCAACAAAATGGAGGAGACGCCCCCCGCCCCCATTCCCGTGTGTTGTGTGAAGCAGGGAAAGTGCTGGGTGGCCCTTTCAGGTTTTGTCCCTGTCCTTACCTTTCTATGGGTCTCTAACATGAGTCCCTGGGGCTCAGGCCATAGGCTGCAATGACATTGTAGTGGTGTGCTCAGGCCATATGTAAAAACATTGTAAATGTGTGTGGGGGGGGGAGAGTGGGGGTGTTTAAAAAACAGGCTTCTATTTCTCATAGTCCTGGAAGCTGGCAGTCTGAGATCAAGATGCCACCCATTCTGTTCCTGGGGTGAGATCCCGTTCCTGGATTACAGATAGATCTCTGCCTCCTCCTTGAGTTCTTGAATGGAGGAGAGAGTGCTCTGTTGTCTCTTCCTCTTCTTAGGGCCCTGACCCTTGTGAATTAGGGCCCCACCCTCATTGTTTTCATTTTTCATCTGCCGTGTCTGACAAAGCCTAATCAATAATGGCCTCTGCTACCTTCGGGAGTCCCCCATGAGTGACTTCCCAGCATTTTCCACTGTGGAAACAACCAAGTAGCCTCTTCAGTACAGCTTCCCCAGCTTCACTTCCTCAATGGGCAGAGAGGCCTCCCAGGTCCCTGAAGGCCCCTGTTGTCTTGACTAAGCTGCCAGGGATGACATGTGAGTAGGGACTTCATCACATGAAGGGTTGAAGACTGGTGGGGCCACAGCCACTCCTGCCTGTTCATTCTGTGATCACAAAGCTTGATAATGGGAACTCTTGAGGATCCCTGAACAAGACCCAAACATTTTGTCCAGGGCATGAACCAAGTGTGGCAGGTCAGGTGCTAGTAGATGGGACAGGAAAGTGCCCTGAACAGCTGACCTCATCTCCTGATGGCATCCTCCAGGTCATGCCTGGAAGGTGCTAGCAGGACAGAGAAGTTTTCTTCCCAGATGCCCCTGAAAGGCCAACCGTGCATCTTGAGAGGTTCCAGGCAGGACTCTCAGCTTTTAGTGGCCACCTGTGTCACAGGAGATGTGTTAAGCAGGGCAACAACTCTAAGCCAGGAGAGCCACTGGTCCCAAGGTGGCCCTGACTTGGGAAGGGGTATAGAGTTGATAGATGGTGTCTCAGTGCCTCCCCCGGAGTGTGCACACATGGGTGCAGTATTTAGTGACATTGCTTTGACTGTGGGTGGAAAGCAGCTCTGGTGGCATCTGTAAGTGATGGCTGGGTCTTCTGGTACCAGCTCCTCCTCCAACACATCTCTCTCCTCCTGGATCTTTTCATTTGATCAGCTGATAAGAGAGTGATCAGAACATTTACAAGGAGGAAGTGGCAGTGGGAGGAAGAGGGACACCACAGGTCAAATAAGTTGACATCCTTGACATCAATAGGGCAAGAAATGACTTTCAGTGAAAGTTGGCTTCCCCGAGAATGCCAGATTCCAGAAGTAAGCTGAGGCAGAACCCAAACCAAGTGCATCCGTCAGCCTAGAGCCTAAGCCCTTCCTGCCCTTTCCACTCTGGAGGGCAGCGTCCACTCACTCTGAGAGGATGAAGGCTTGGGCAGCAGCAACCAAGACTCATGCACGGTGGGCATCTGAACATCTGAACCATGTCCCAGCACCCGCCGCTGCTCAGGTGACATCATGCTTCTCCTGGGCCCTGCAATGTGCAGAATCTATCAGGGAGGTCAATGCCCAGAAGAAGACTTTTGGGAAAGGCGTGACCCAATTTAAATAACATTAAGCTTAAAAATCATTGCCAGTAGATAATGAGAGAGAAACTGAAGAATCTTAGGTCTAGGAAATAATGCCATCTTGGAAAAAATCTTTTTAAAATAATGAAACAGCTGCTTCTGGACCAGAATCTAGTCTTTTCTCATTCAAACAACTCTATCTACCCTACAGGGCCAGGACGTTTAGGTGCCGAGGGAGCGGGGACTTGGAGCCCTGCCCTAGCTCTCTGTAGGAAGATGTCTGTGGTTTAGGGCAGGAAGTTGTGGTGTCAGAATTGGCTGAACAGTGAGAATGAAGCAGAGACAGAGTAACGAGCAAACGTGAGCCTTCAGTGTAGTGACCTCACGGGGCTGTCCAGGCAGCCATGGGCAGGGAAGGAGTTTACGAGTTACCAGTCCATACATGCATGGTGGGATGGCATGCAATTATTAACCTGGGTTTGTCACACACATAACTTAGGCCTGGGATTTCCCCCTATTCAGGCTGGAAGCCTTCATCTGGTATTGCCCCAAGGAGGAAAAGGATTATGAACAGAGAATCCAGAGGATTAATTGATGAACTTTTTTACCTCAAGTTAGAAAAATAGAGGGAACAGACTGGCTGGGAGGCCCAATTATTTGTCAATAATTGCAGTTGCATTTTTCCCTCCTCTTGGAATCCTGGTAACAGCCCCTAATGGTGATGTGGAAATGAGGAGAAGCAAGAGAGTCATGACTCATTTTAGGAGTCCTGGTTCCACCAGACCTCTTCTAACTAAATTCCTCTAGGAATGATCTAGTTTCAGTCACATCAGGTCCTGGACTGGAAGAATCCTGTGCCTCCCTTCCTGAAGATGCAAGGTGGACACCAAGCCTTGGAGAGGAGTCAGGTGTGCAACATGGCCCCAGAAAGACCGCTGAGCTTGTGGGATCTCCCAGAAGCCCATAGACACCATCTCCATGGAGATGTGGAGGGTCCTCCTGTGGTCTGAAAGGGCATGGAAACTACCTGAGAAAGATCCAGCTGGTAAGCCTTGTTGTCTGGGATGAAGGATGAGGACATCTACCTAAGAGCTGGATTGGCACATGGTTGCAAGTTACGCTGTAGGTGACGCCAATTCTGAAGGACAGTGATTGCCCAAAGTGAGCTGGAAGGCTATATTTCAATGGATGATAGCAGGTGATGCCTGATGAGCTGAAGGAGAAGGTACTTTGGGAAGAAGGGAGGGTCCCTATGCCTGTGTTTCTGGAGATGTCACCTGAGTCATAGAGCTCACTGGGTGTGATGACTAAGACTTCTCTGGTGACCATAGCAGTGGTTTGGAGGAATAACAGGGACCAGAACATTTTTTTCAATTACAAGATATTTGGATGCACTTGTTTAGGCAAATAATCAGTAGACAGGGAGAGACTAGAGATAAAATTGAAAAGTGGATCACTGACAAAGCCAGGAGAAGAAAGGCCCATGTGATAGCCAGGCTTCAAGATGGTCCCAGGGAGCCTTGCCTCCTGCTGTTCACACCCTGGTGTGGGTCTCTCCAACACTGACCTGTGTAACCCAGAGGACATTAGGAAACTGATGGAGTGTTACAATTGAGGCTAAATTGTACAAGTCCTTGTGGCTTTGACCTCACACTCTTTTGGATAACACTCTGGGCGGAGCCAGCTGCCATGACGGAAGGACCAACGGAAAGGTCCATGTGGTGAGGAACTCAGACTCTTGCCAAAAGGCAGTGAGAAACTAAGATTTTATAGTAGTAGGCCTGGGAGTAAGACATCTTGGAAGTAGATCCAGCTGCTCCTGTTAAGCCTTGAGAAGACTTCAACCCCTGACTCATAAGAGACCCTGTTCTAGAACCCCTAACAGCTAAGCACCTCCTGAATTCCTCAGGTATGTGAGATAATACACATTCATTACAGTCTTATGCCACTAGGTTTCAGCACAGTTTGTTCTTCAGTAACAGACCCCCATGCAAAGAAGGTCAAGGTAGGTATAATTCTAGCAGTGGAGATGCCAGGAAAACCAAGCCTCCTTCTGCTCCATGATCTCCACTACTTCTGTGAAGGAGAAGGCAAGCCCGTGTGCTGGATTTTGGATGATGGAGGTGGGGTGGGTGTAGGGGCTTGCAGGTGATGGAAGAGTCAACACAACTTTAGGAAGAAGGAAGAAGGAATCTGGAAGGTCAGACCTTCTCTCTGCCCGACCACACTAAACTGGTATGGGTACTGGTATTACTGGTTTACTGGTAGTAAACTGGGCTGGTGTTGATGAAGAGGATAATGACCTTTGGGGAGCAGACTCCTGGTTCCTGAGGGTAGACCCCTATTACCTGATTAGTTCTGGGTGCAGGAGGCAAGCTGTCAGAATGGAAGATGTGGGGAAAGTGAGCAGCTGAGGCCAAAGGATAAGGAAGTGAGGTCAAGTTGAAAGGACAACTACATCATTGTTCAAGAGGTCTGATGATGGCATAGCCAGATGGAGAGACAGAATTGGCAAAGTCTCTGTTCTGTTCTTTCTTTCTTTGCGTCATCTCTCTTTTAAAAAGATCTATTTATTTATTTATTTGAGAGAGAGAGAGAGAATGAGTGAGGGGAGAGGCAGAGGGAGAGAGAATCCCAGATTTACCACTAAGTGCAGAGCCCGATGTGGGGCTCCATCTCACGCCTCTGAGATCATGGCCTGAGCAAAAGCTAAGAGTTGGACACTCAACTGACTGGGCCACCCAGGTGTCCCATGTGTCCTCTCTTCTTCTTGTTTCTGTGTCTTGTGTCTGCCTGCCTTCTTTCTCTTAAATATAAGAGATGTTTAAATGTATTTATTAGTGTAAGGAGAGAAGCCAGCATACAGGAAAAAACTTACATAAAACAAACAAACAAAAAATTGTGTATCCTTCTGAACAAAGGGCAGATGTCATTAAAGCCTCTTTGTCTTCAAGAAGGGGTCATTGAGTAATGGCTGAGTGTCTCCTGGGGCCCCTCCCCTTCCCGTGCAAGAGCCTGGGTTGCCAAAGTGAATACACATAGTTTCTCAGCCCTAATCCTGGGTCTAGTGGGGCAATGGCCAAAGGTCTGTACAAACAGGTCCTTGCAATCTGTGAGGAAAGCCACCGAGATGAGCTGGGTACAGAGGCAAGATCAGCACAGGGATGGGACTGTAGGGCAGGCCCCGAGACCCCCAAGACTCAGATTTTCACTGTCAATAACCACAGGCTCCAGCTACTTCCTGGATGTCATGAAAGGAGACTTGTGTTTCTCCATTTTCTCCTCCCAAAGTGTACAGAAAATACCTTTTATTTAACTTCCATAGGACAAAAGCATCAAACACAATCTGTGTGTGCTAGGAGCACTCATCGGCTTCTTTCAAAATCTGGCGAGCTCTCAGATTTTTCACAAGGGGTCTGTATCCATCTGTTTTCTTAGATAGAGCAAAATCTTCCTCTTCCTAAAGAAGGCCCTTCTCACCAAACACTCCCTTCCAATGGTATTTGCCCTCAGCCAACAACAGATCAGGTTGGCAAGGAACACCTTCCATCAGCTCTGCAAACAAAAACTGTCCTGATTTAAAAGGAAGAGAACCACCTTATTAAAGGTGAGACCCTGTTACTAAAGTCTGTAAATGAGATCAAGTTCAGGCCTGGGATCTTTCAAATCAGGGCTCTAGGAAATGGAGATCGTGCAGGGATCCCGCTGCCTGCTGGGAGAGTGCAAGAAGGCCTCAGAAAATCCTGGGGGATATTGTGTGCACCCCAGGAGTACAGCACATGCATCCTAAATGTGGTCTTGAATTTCACAATTGGTGAACATTAATGGCGTCATTTTGAATCCAGGATTTGTCCCTGAGAAAAACCGCTTCTGCTCTTTTTTGTTGTTATTGTTGTTGTTGTTGTTGTTGTGAGGGTGCTGAGCATGTCTACACTCACCCTCCCCAACCTTCCCCTAGCCAAGAGGACTCAAGAAAAAAAGCCAGGTTGTAATTATAAAAGGATATATTTTTTCATCCCTTTGTGTAAGCGTCTCGGTCCTTTCTTGCAAATCAGGAGAGCAATGCTTTTAAAAATGTGGACCTCTCACGGGCTCTGTAAATTATACCTTCTGTTCTGGATGCTGGAGATTTTGGACGTGTTCGTTTCCCGTGAAAGTCGATAAAGTTGAAACATACCAGTTTGCATTTAATGATAAATCTAATCATTTCTTTGAAATACCATCCCGGGAAGGTGACAGCGAGTCTGGTGTGAATATGCTGCCTCTGTTGGTATTATTCGTAAGGTTTTTTGGTTTTTTTTTGTTTTGTTTTGTTTTGTTTTGTTTTTTCCTTCCCCTGATGGGAGGGATCTATTTTTGAAGATCTCTTGCCTCTCCTGGTTACAATATGCAAAAAGCTGCTCTTTCAATGTGCTTGATGAAAGAGAAAATAACTAGAAAACCAACTCTGCCTGTAGGCACGTAAGAAATATCTGGGCTCATTGTCCCCAAGGTGGGGTGGCCATTCTCCCCAGCAAAGTCAATATCCTGGATCAGGTGTTCGGATTAGACCCACTTGCCTGCAGAGAGGCTATCATTTGCTGGAGTAATTAAGTGTGTTTTCAAAGAGTCTGCAAATGTCAATGTTGACAGTCATGAGGAAATGAAGTGAGGCAGGTGGTGTCACTTGCCAGGTGGTCTTTGTTTATGCAGGACTTTTGTAACCTGATAACTGAGCCAGGCCACCCCAAGGCTCGGCTGTCCCCTGGCCCCGCCGCAGGCTGTCCTGGGCCACCTGGACCTTTCTCCCCAGTCCGCACCTGTCTAAATCTCAAGTGGTCTTCAAGACCCGGTTCCGATTTAACCTCGACAATCAAATGTGGTTTACACAGTGGCTGACACTATGGGCCACTCCTTTCTGAAACGCCCCCATTAATTCTCTGCAGTGCATTCTTTTGCTTTTGTTCCTGCCTTTGTTGACCTTTAAAATACTTTATGTGAGTGACTCTTGCTTAGAGGCCCTTCTTTAGGCAAGATGCATGGATATTCATATATTTTGTTTTGTTTATTCCCTCTTTGAGAGGCTTAACATTTATTTGGGTGGAGTTTAAGGGGAAGAGCAACACACACACATATATATATATATATAAATATAAATATATTTATTTATTTATTTTATCCACAAGCCAGCTTTCCTGCTACTTTTTGGTGAAGGATATGTTTTGCAACTCTTCTGTGCCACTGTGAGCTCCATCTATTTATATCAGGCCCATAGGATTTTAATCACTTTGGCTCCAGCAGGCTCGATCCAGGTAGGTTTGGGGGGACATTTTCCAGAGCCTAGAAAACTCCTAAATTCCAGTTCCCAAGCTTATTTAAATTTGCAGCTTTGTGAGTGAGATTCTGTGTGCATTCCAAAGGGAATGCCTTAGCTATGGGCCATTGTGATATAATAAAGATTACATCTGGTCTTTGTCCCCATCGCTGGCACAAGAGATCCAAAGCCCCTGGAATTTCATAACTGAAGTGTCTATTTATAAAGAACACTTTTGTCCACACCCACATTTATGCTAATGAGGTGGAACCTTAGGTAGAGGGGCCCCAGGGGTGAGCTGACCACTCTGGAAAGACCAAGTATGGAATTGAGGGTTGGTTGGAACTTTTGTGCCCCACACCCAGACCTTGGGGGAGGGGAGGGGAGGGGTAGGCTGGAGATTAAGTTCAATCATATGGCCAATGGTTTAATCAATAGTGCCTAGATAATAAAACAGCAGATAAAAATTAAGAACACTGAGGTGTGAGGGAGTTTCCTGGTTGGTTCTGGGAGTGTGGTGTGCCTGGATTCCAGGAAAGGATGTGGCACCTCCATCCTGGCCTCCCCAAGACTTTGCCCTGGGCATCTCTTCATCGTGGTATTCATCTGTATCCATTTATTTTTTTTTATTTTATTTTTTTTTATTTTATTTTATTTATTTTATTTATTTAGTCTGTATCCTTTAAAATAAAATTGTCATTGCAGGTTTAGCACTTTCATGAGTTTTGCATGTCCTAGCAGATCAGCAATTGTGAGGTGGTAGGTGGTGGGAATCCCCAAATTTGTAACTGTGTTGGACAGAGTTCCAGGGAGCTTTGGGATCCCATCCGCAGCTGGCATCTGAAGAAAGGCAGTCTCGTGGGGAACTTGCCCTTGACTTGCGAGGTCTGATGCTAACTCTGGACAGTGAGTATCAGAATTGAATGGAATTGTAGGACACCCAGCTGGTGTCAGAGGCTGGTTTTCAGAACTGCAGATTGTATACTCTTCTGGAAGGCTAATAAAAATATAGATTCCAGATCCTATAGATCAGGTCATCTGGGCCAGGGAGTCCCCATTTTTAAAGAGTATGTTAGTGATCCTTAATGTGTGTTAAAATTTGAGAGCCACTCACGTATGCATTAAAGCACATTTGTAGAATGTAACAAGCAGAACGAGATGGAAACACAAATCATGTCTAACCCCAGCCTGAAAACATCGTGGCATATCTCTTCTGACTTTCCATGTAAATCCTTTTTATTATGGTTTGATCACGCAGTAGATTCAAGTTTATGTTCTGCTTTTTCCACTTAACATTCAACCAGACATATTTCTCTTGTTATGACGGACTCTTTTAAAATAGAAGTGCAGTAATCACTTTTGCCAAAGAGTGTTCCCTTAACCATTGTATCTCCTTGGGGGACATTGATGATATTATCAGTTTGTCATTATTATGAATGATGTTGTGATGAGATTTTTTTCTTTCCGAAACTTTTACAGGACTTGTTTGCATTACCTCAGGATTCCCAGAAGTTAGATTATTTGGACTTTGGAGGGCTGGATAAGTATTGTCCATTGGCAGGCAAAGGGACTGTGTCTCCGTACGTTCTCTGGCAGTGATGTGTATTTATATAAGCTTGGTTAACCTGATAGGTCAAACGGTATGTAATTATTTTAATTATATTTATTCCACACTTAATACTGCCAGAAATTTTCCCAAGTGTTTGTTTACTAATCGTATTTCCTTTGGTGAATCTTGGTTCATGACCCCAACCCTATTCTTCCAGTTTCTTTGCTGTGAAATTAACCCTCTGCCTTCATATTTGCTACAAGTATGTGTTCTTTATCCTTTCTTTATCCCTTCACTCTGAAATCTTGGTTATATCTTTACAATATCGGCATTTAAATTTTTTCTGTAGTAATGTGACATCTTTTCTTGGTAATTTCTTCTGTTGCTTTAAAAAGCTCAACCTTCTCCCAAGATATGATGATTGATGGTTGTTGTCTTGTAGTTTTGCTACTTTGAACAAAATAAGTGACTAAATATGTCCTTCTAGAATCTCTCTAGGATGTATTTTGGTTACCCTCTGAAATAATCTCAATAAATTATTTTTCTTTTTTAAAATATGTATTTATTTGAGAGAGAGAGAGTGAGCAAGAGTGTGTGGAGGGGATGCAGAGGGAGAAGAAAAGAATGTCCAGCAGACTCCCCACTAAGCACAGAGCCCAGTGACCCTGAGATCATGACCTGAGCCAAAGTCAAGAGTCAGGTGTTCAACTGACTGAGCCACCCTGGTGCCCCTAAACTGTGTAAATGTTATTATTCTAAAATCATGTACTGAAGGATCTTTCCCTTCTTCTCTGATGTTCTGGGAGAGTTGCTATAATGGTCCTGGTCACTTTGCAGGACAACTGTTTACATCATAACCCCAGGATAGGACTTGGTCATATTCAGCTTTGCAACCCCAGAACCGCCCCTCCCCCCAGGCTCTTCAGGAAGGTTTTTGAGTGAACCTTAGAATATGTATAAATGTAGAAGGGAGGCCGGGCTGTGAGGGAACTATCCCAAATGGCAGAGCTTCCTGGATCTTAAAGAGCCATCCTGATCTTTGGACTTCATGCCTTCATATAATTAATCATATTTATTCATTTATTTATGTTTTGGCACAGCAGACCTTTTTCCCAGGAACCTCTCAGTACATTGGCATGACTTGTTTTTAAGCTGTTATTTTTATATTGCTTATGTAAAGGGGTAAATATTTTTAGTTCTCTATTGCCACAAATGGAAGAAAATGGTGAGGTCCTGGAGAATTCTTATGATTTCATCGCACTATATAGTATGTCAGTGAGAAAAACACACTTGCAAAAGCACTGAGGCCCCACACTGGGCTTACGGACGGGTCTCTAGAACTCAGGGAACACAGCGCTTCTTTTCAATGTCTCACACTCTCTCCATCCTGCCCCCCAGCCCTGCCCAGGTCTCTTTCACCAACTCCCATTTTCCCTCTGATTCTGAGATTCCCAAGGTTTCCAAGACAGGTGACAGGTGCAGGTCTCTCATTGTCCATCTCCTCTAAGACTAGAACTTCAATGAGATACCCATAGCTGTCCCAAGTTTGGCCAGCTGTTTCATGGATGCTCTAGGGTTGGTGTCCCCAGTGGACTGCAGGATTCAGGCCTGTTCTCCACCCACTGCAGGAGCTGTTGCCCTGCGCGGTCTCCCCCGCTCTGCTCTGCTCCGTCGTCACTGACGGCTGACAACCCAGCCATCCACCAGGACATGGCCTCTACCCCGCTCTCAGGGTCTTCCAGAAGTACCCCGCCCCAGAGAAACCTGTCAGGCTGTGCTGGTTCTTTCTCTGATGTGCTCATAAAATCTGCTTCCTCATCTTGAGTTAGACCTCCTGTGACTGTAGCCAAATCATGGCTTCCTGTCGGCTTACCTTGACTCCATCACCCAGTGAGTTTTCAAAGGCTGGATAGTAAGGAGTCCTCCCCTCTCCTCACCCCTAGGCACAGAATCAGACTTTGGAAGGTGTGAAGCAAGTATTCATGTTGGAAAAACGTGTTCTGTGCTGAATGTTTGGATGATGAAATAAATTGTCAATCATTTGGGTAACACAGACCATAGGAGCCAAGCCGGGGACAGCTCCCTGGCAGATGGAGAGCCATGGTGACCTGAACAGGCCTGGGCAGGAGAGCTGATGGGTGTCCCAGGGGGTTTTGAGCCTTGCTGGGGAGGCGGCACGTGATGTTTACACTTATTGGCAGAACATGGATTATGAAAGGCTGAGAAGAATCACCCAAGCCAGTCTCCTGTCTTCACGCATCTGTTCCTGTATTCATCAGTGCCTCTGTTACTCCAGACACTGCTAGGGCTGGGAACATGGAGGTAAGTCATGCAGACATCACTGGGCTGGATAGGCTGTGGTCTGCTGCAGATACAGACGAGGGCATGCATGTTGGATCTAGAGATGCTGGTTGGGTGACTAGCCCAGGCAGGCAAGTCCAGAACCTTCCTGGTGAAGGACCACCCACGCCAACCCTGCTGATGGAGGTGTCAGCAGGTTAAAGGGCAAGTAGCATATCTCACAGCATCCTGGAGACTCTTCAGTGAGGGAGAGAAAGGGCAGCAGCAGGAGAGGAAGAGCAGGTATTCAAGGAGAGGGTGGCGGCTTTGGAGAGACCACCTCCCACCAGATCTGCCAAAGGGTCTCGGGTCCTGAACTCTCTAGTTGTGCTCTGGCCTGATGCGCCATGTGCAAGCACTCAAGGGAATGCCCTTCCCCTTCAGTCTCATGTGACCTGGAATCTCTTCGATCACAGCAGCGCAACTGAGGGATGCCTACCCTTTGCTCTCAGCATCAGTGTCTGCATTTGTAAAAAGAGGGAAAAAATCACCAGTGTCGGAGTGGGGTCCCTGTCCCGGCTTGTCGAAGGCACTGAAGAAGTGAGGGTTCCTAGTGCCATTATTATTACGAACTCTTGTTTCTATTGTTTCATTGTCGTTATTATGATTAATGGCTGTGGCTGTTACTGGTATTGTTTCTACTTTTGTTTTTGACATATCTGCCACTAAACAGGCTCCTGAGATACGGAGGAGAGCTGGACCCCGGGGCCAAAGTCTCGGAAAGAAACGTCTAGTCTTCTGATTATAGTCTTGAACTTTATCTCTTCTGTTGGAAACCTGAGATGAAGTCAGAAGTCATATTCTCTGCAAAAGGTCCAGGAATTTCAGAGCTGAAGGTAGCCATCCAAGCATGCACATTCTGAGGCTATTGGAGAACACATGCCAGGACCCCTTACCCTGTGCGTGTGGGGTCTGCAATTGCACTGAGACTTTCATTCATAATTTTATTGCCATGAATGGGCTGTGCATCAGCGGGCAGTAGGCTCCCGGCTCTGGGCCAGATGATCAACATGAACCCTGCCAAACCCCAGCTGTTG
This sequence comes from Lontra canadensis, assembly GCF_010015895.1. Lineage (NCBI taxonomy): Eukaryota > Metazoa > Chordata > Mammalia > Carnivora > Mustelidae > Lontra > Lontra canadensis. Next base: position 15,043,215 of record NW_022631007.1, read on the forward strand.
CCATATAGACAGCAGGAACCTCTGGGAGGAAAAAGCCTTCCCATCACTCTCTCCATTGGCCAGGGTAGTGGGTCCACAAGCCAGGGGCTTGGCACCTGTCCCCTCCTGCCCAGCATTTCCTGTGCATCCCTCCAGACACGGAACCCCAGACCCCAGGGCCCTGTGCTTCTAGAGTGAGGCCCTGCAGCTTCTCCAGGCCCAGCACACCAAAAGGCACAGGGCTTTCCCCACCGACATCAAGCTCATGGTCAGAACCAAGCTTGATGCCCCATTCTCATCTAAAAGGAATTTGGCCAAGGACAGAGTGGTGTGAATTAAGCTTCCCATAGAGGTCCACGAGGTAAAAAGTTCAGAAATTCAGCTGCAACGTACATCCTGTTCAGCACTGTGGGGAATCGCTGTGCTTTGGAATGAGTTTCTAGCCCAGAATCTCTTTCAGGAAATTATGTCGCCCTTTCTGATCCTCTGGCTGTGAAGTGCTATGGGGATTCCATTGCACAGAAATCCCATCGCCTTCTCAGAGCCGTACCTAAAGGGGAGAACACCAGCCCCGTCTAACTCAGAAGAACACATCTCTCCATAGAAAGGCCCTGGAAACAATTAAGAGATTTCAGAACTCAGTAGAATTCAAGCATTAGGAGATGCCAGGATCTGGAGCTCACTCTATGCCACCAGATTTCCTTTGGGGAGAAAGAAAGCTTGGCCCAAAGCAGGAGCTCCAAAGTGCCATGATGATTATTTTAAAAGTTAAGGCAGGCCAGATGCTTCTTTTTATTTTATTTTATTTTATTTTATTTTATTTTATTTTATTTTTGTTGTGATTGCAGAGCAACTTTTCCTCTTAGGGCCAGCAGACCAGCAATTCTGGCCAAACATGAAATCTCTGACTTTCACTGTGTGTGTAGGGAGCAACTATATAACTGGTTTGAGTGTGGTACACAGTTAATTTTAATAAAAATTTATTGGGCATTTTTTGAGAACTGTTCCTCCTTCCTTTTGAATCTAAGAGGGATGGGAGCAGCCTACCCCTTGTCTGACTGGTGATAGGGCTTGGGTGGTCTGGAAAGTAGGTCCCTGGTTCGTTTGCTCCTTCCTTCCTCCCTCCCTTCCCTCCTTTCTTACTTTCTTCCTCCCTTCCTTCCTTCCTTCCCTCCCTCCCTCTTTCATTCCCTCCCTCCCTCCTCCCTTCCCTTCTTCCCTTCCTCCTTCCTTCTTTCCTTCCTTCCTTCCTTCCTTCCTTCCATTGCTCCTTTCTTCCCTCCTCCCTTCCTTCCTTCCTCCCTTCCCTCCTCTCTTTCTTTCTCCCTTCCTTCCATCCTTTCATCCCTCCCTCATTCCCTCCTTCCAGCAGCATGCATTTACAGGGTAGCTGCCATGTGCCAGATACTGTATTTGCCATGTCTGTCCCGTCCTCTCACTGTCTCTGGCCAGGATTTGCTCTCTTGTGAGCATCAGAGCCAAGTTCACCTGCATACACTGATGCCGAGCACCGGACCACAGCACCAGGGTGAGCAAATGCTTGTTGAAAGAATGCTCTGTCCTCAAGACACCCACCTGGGGTCCTGCTGCAGCTTCATCACATGTCCCACCCTGAGGCAGGACAACTGGCCAGGACACCTTCTGAAAGCTCGAATTCTGAAACAGGCCCCCTTGCAGTGTGTCCCAAGGAGGATGGGGAGGGGACTTTCGGGTTGGTAGCACCCTCTGAACACCCCAGAAGGCTCAGTCGCAGACTTCTGGCTCTGCCCTAAGCAGCCCATAGTCCTGGGAGACTGAACCCCACTCTTGTTTTGGCCCCGGCCAGAGTTCCCATAAAGATCCCATTTTATAACCCATTCCTTCCTTGCTTGCTATCTGACCTGACCCCTCGGAGCACTAGTCTCTTGTCTCCCGGAGACACTGAAGCTCCCGGCTGTGCTCCAGGGTCTGGACCATTTCCCTGAGTCTCTAGGGCTTTTCTGTTCTGGCTGACCCCCTTCCTGCCCAGGTTCTCGTCTCGTTCTCTGGGCACTCCCAAAGACCCGACTCACAGTTTCTCTAGTGAGGAGCTTGGCTTCACTTTCCCCCACTCTGCATGTCTCTCAACGACTGAGGATGGACTAGGGCCTTTTCCCATCCCTTCTTGCATCAGTAAGTACTCTGTGCATGGGAAGACACAAAACAAGTTTGCTGCCTTGAATTCTCCGTGTGAACTAACTTTCTGCTGTCAATGTGAATTTATTACAAGTTAGAGAGAGGACGTTAGACAATAAGGGTCCTTTTTCATATACTTGTAATTAATTTGGAGATTTTAAATGGCTTTCTTGAAGTATAATTGCCAGGGAGCAACTGCACCAGTTGGACATGTACAATGTGATCCACGCTGACATTTTTACAATGCAACCATCACCACAATCCACGTGGAGAACATGCCCATCACCACCAAGTCTTCTTCCCAGTCCCTAGTCCTCCCTCCCTTGCACTTGTGCCTGCCCCACTCCTGGCTGCAGGCAGCCATGAATCCCGTTTCTGTCAGGAGGATGACTTTGCAGTTTCTAAAGCTGTAGGTCAATGCAACCCAGAGCATGCACTCATGTTTATCCTGCCTCCTTTGCTGCACCTCGTTATTTTTGGACTTGTCTATGTTATCGTGTGGATCCATGGCTGTTTCCCCTGTGTCCCGTTGCCCAGGCTCATCCCTATTGTTTTGCGTCCATTCACCTGTTGATGAACGCTGGATTGTTTCCCCCTTTTGGCAGCGCAAATAACCCACTGTGGGCATTTGTGTCCACGTCTTTGCGTGGATATTGCTTTTTCTCTTTCTTTTCTCTTTTCTCATTCTAGGAGTAGAATGGCTGAGGCATATGACAGACATGTGTTTAACTTTTAAAGAAACTCTCAAACTGAGACAGGGACCATGGGAACAAGCCCAGGGGGAAAGCACTGTATGCCTGGGATGCTTTCTGTTGGTTGTTACGGTCAAACTGCTTCTTTTAAGGAGCAGAGCCAGGATGCGCCCGGGACAGGGTCCCGCATTCTAGTGGGTCTTAAAACAGAGAATCCTGGCTCAGAAAAGCACAGAAGAGGGCCCCCCCCCCCCCCCCCCGAGTAGCCTGCCAATATCGACCAATCAGGACAATCCAATTCTAGTCAATCAGAATAAGGCCCTTCCAGCCAATCAAGACAAGCATTTCACTACCTCTTCCTTCATTTGCATATTGGACCTGAGCTGGAAGTGGAGGGAGGGAACTTCCTGTGCATCAGAAGGGTCTCCCCTCTTTGGGGGAGTCTGTCTCTTTGCTGGAGCTGGAGCACCTGTAAGGCCTTGCCTGTGCCTTTGACTTTTGGGTCCAGCCTTGATTCTGTGGTTGTCGGGCCCAAGAACCGACTCAAGTAACAACAGTGTTTTCCAAGGGGGTTGAGCCTTGTCTGTTCCCACCAGCAGTGTGTTAGAGTTCCAGCCGCTCCCGGTTTGCACATGTTGCTGGCTGAGTGCACGCTAGTGGCATTTCAAAAAGCTGATGCTCAGGAAATTCCAAAGGGATTCAAGATTTCTCCAGGCCCCTGAAATGTCTGGGGCTGGAAGTATGCGTGCCATTCCAGCTCTTCGAGCCAGCTTCACAGACCCCGCCAGGCTCCGGGCTATTGTGGTGGGAGGTCCCTTCTGCAGCCCAGCGCTCTCCACGGGGACTCTCTGCCCACCTCTTGTGCCAAATGCAGCATGTAGAGTGGGCCAGGGGATTGGAGGGTGTGAGAGGCACTGGGCAGGGGGCATGGTCTCTTTCAATCATGTTGCGCTGATCTCTCCAACTTGCCCAAGCTGCCCTATCCAAAGCTGAGACCGGCATGTGCCAGCCGGTAATCCAAGCTGGGTGAGCGGATGGGCAGCTGTCTCTTGGACCAGGAAGAAACAATGTTTGGATTTTCACGATGTTTTCTAACGTTTACAATCTTACCTTCTTAGGATATCCTAATTTCAAAAGACCCAAGACAATTGGATCATGAGAGAAATCAGGAATTGAGAGGGAGAGCACAGGGGCTTCACCCTAGGAACATTACTGACCAATGGCATGCCGTTCCTCAGACCTTTCCTGAGAACCTGTGTGGTGTGCATGTTCTACACTTAATGCTGGGTTCGAGGAAGCAAAGCTACATGGACCACAGACAGACAGAAAAGGCACACTTGAGGACCCTGGGCACACTGGTAAAATGGATTCTGGTGTTGAGGGTTTCAAAATAATGAAAGGCTTGTCAGATTCCCAGATTTGGGGAGATGTTAGAGAGCTTTTGGGGGTTGTAGGATTGTCATGCTGAAGAATTATAGGATCTGTAAGGTTTCGCTCTGGGAGGAGTAGGAATGCTTGAGTTAGGGCAGAGTGGACAGAATTATAAGTTGAGGAAAAAGCATGAGCAATTTCCTGGAGGTGGGGATGTGAGCAGCCACCTAATTTGCTGGAAGTAAGTTCCAGAAGGGCCATAACAGACATAAGGTTAGAAGGGTATCGGGCATGTTGCCAAGGTTCTGTAATATCCAGAAGAGAGATCTGTGCCTCTGAAGGCAGTAAGCAGTACGAGTAATCGATGAGGAGGGACTGCTTGGGCAGAACTACACTTGAGCCCTGTCAGCCTGCAGGGAGGGCTGGAGTGGGGAGAGGAGAGAAGGGATGCTCTTTGGAGGTTCCGGGTCAAGATAGGTTGAGATGCTGAGAGTCTGCAGCAGGGGTCCCTTGTGGTGGGGACATGGGAAGAGCGCACTGAGAGGAAAAAAACTGGAGGCCTTGGGAGGAGATTGCATTTAGGGACAGAGAGCAAGGGGACCTGAGATTATGAACAGGGTGACCATGGGGCTGGCAGAGTGTTCTCTATAATGGGCAAATCTCATATGTTTTGACTCAGAGAATGGGAAGATGAGTAGTACCAGGTAGTAAAGCAACGACTGGAATGGCCAGCATGCTAGCTGCCATGACACCAGCTGCCTAAGGGACCTCAAACTTAACACAGTGTGTGAGCCCTAACGTAAGTAGCAGTGGGGTTCAGTGTCTCTGCTTGGCAGCTGACCCTGCTCCGTGGGTGAGGTCTAACCACTCAGGGACCCAGGCCAACTCCTGCTCTGCCATCTTCTACCTGTTTCCACAAAGAGCAAGTCCTAAGAGCTTCAGTGTGTCCCCTCTGTTGTCCTTTTACCGAAGCCATAGGAAATTTCTTAGATGGGTACTGGACACCCAAAATCCTCATCTACAGCTCCTCACCCATCCAATAAAATTGCTCTCATTTTTCTAAGTTTGGGGTCCCTTCTTTTCCTTTATTGCATGCATACCAACACACAGTCCTGAAATAATGTGTTTTTTTCTTGTGATTTGACAATAATTTTTCAAAACAAATACAAAACTGTGTTATTAAATTAAAAATATCTGATAAAAATATCAAATATAAAAATATCTTTAGCATCAATAATGCTAATGATGGCAGGATAGTGTTCTTTGGTTTTATATCATTTACAGAGTTCCTTATTATAAGAGGACTCATTTTCTACATGAATGTATTGAGCTGTAGTGATTATGTACCTACAGCAGTTTTGTTCTTTTTTTTTAAGATTTTATTTATTTATTTGAGAGAGAGAGAGAGAGAGAGAGAGAGCACACAGGTCAGGGGGGCAGAGGAAGAAGCAGACTCCCCACTAAGCGGAGAGACCAACATGGGGTTGATCCCAGGACTTTGAGATCATGACCTTAGCTGAAACTAAGAGTCAGATGCTTAACCAACTGAGCCACCTACGTGTCCCTAAAGCAGTTTTTCTCGTTATAATTTCCTCTAGTGGGACGTTACTCAGCTGAAAGAAATGAACCATTGTGTGGCTCTCAGTCACTCATGCCACGTTGACTTCCCCAAATACTCCCAGCACTTTTTACATTTTCACAAACAATGTAGGAGTGTGCCCATTTCTGTACAGCCCTGCCAGCAGTGCATGTGTGGGTTTTTAATTATTTTATCGATAAAACATATCTTAAGTGCTACTTCATTTTTTTTTTTGAGCCTATTGAACACAACCTTATTTTGGAATAATTGTAAAGTACAGATATGCAAGGAGAACAAAGTGAAAGCTACCTGTAGTTTTATCTTCTAGAGATAGCCCATGATACGGTCTTTCAAGAATTACTGCTGAGCACCTATGTGAGGCCATAACAGATCACACTTGTCTCAGTGACTATGTGAGGTTTTTCTGTGGATACCAGACCTTCCCTTAATAAATAAGCATTTGTTCCTAAGCTATCAGAAAGTTTATTTCTTTTAATTCCATGTTTAAGACATTCAACTTAAGAGTCTCAGCTCTTGATTTGAAACTATTTATTCAGCTTCATGCCCAAACCTTTTTGCCAACTCTCTTCCCACTTCCCCATATGTAAGCTGCTGCCTCCAGGTGCTCGTGTGAATGTACTTTAGGTGCACATGGACACGGTTCGCTGCAGAACCATCACGCCATTTCCCTGACTCCCATCACCGAGATCTGCATCAAGACAAGGCATTCTATGTGTCTTTAACCTTTTCTAATCTAACAGGTAGAACACATCAGTATTTAAGTTTGAATTTCTCTGTTTATTGGCAAAATTAAATATTTTCAATATTTTCATGCAAATCATGACATATTTAATTAATATTAAATATTTTCATTAAATATTTTAATGTAAATCTATCATTTTATGAATACATTATGCCCTTTTTAAAGCTATTTTTTACTAACATAATAAAAAATAATAATAAAAAAGCTCCTTTGAGAAAATTCCTATTGTATTAAGGATTCCAATGACTTGTCCTATGTGCTGCAGATATTCCCAATATGTTGGTTTACTTTTTTTTTTAATTTTTTTAATTTATTTTCAGCATAACAGTATTCATTGTTTTTGCACCACACCCAGTGCTCCATGCAATCCGTGCCCTCTCTAATACCCACCACCTAGTTCCCCCAACCTCCCACCCCCCACCCCTTCAAACCCCTCGGATTGTTTTTCAGAGTCCGTAGTCTGTTGGTTTAATTTAATACTTTATGGGCTCTTTTAATACATGAATAGTTGTAATTTTAGGTCTCAGAAGAATCAGTAAACACCTTCTTTGTGTATTCTGATTTTGGAATTATGCTTAGAAAAGCTAAACCAACCACAGGGTTTTGTTTGTTTGTTTGTTCTGCTAACATTTTCTTCTAGCTGTTTGAAATTTTTTTCATTATTTTATAGTTTCATTGAAAGAGAGGCTTTCTCTCTCTAGTCCGGCTGAAATGTATTTGTCTCATCAGTGGAGATAAGGATCTAAATAGTTAGCCAGTGACCTTTTTTTTCCTATTTATTTATTTTTTAACATCTTAATTTAATTTTTTTTCAGTGTTTCAAGATTCATTGTTTATGCACCACACCCAGTGGTCCATGCAATACATGCCTTCCATAATACCCACCACCAGGCTCACCAATCCTCTCACCCCCTCCCTTCCAAAACCCTCAGTTTGTTACCCAGAATCCAGTCTCTCATCTTTTGTCTCCCCCTTTGATTACACCAATTCACTTTTCCTTTCCCTCTAATTTCCTCCATGTTATTCCTTATGTTCCACAAGTAAGTGAAAGCATATGATAATTGACTCTGCTTGACTTATTTCACTCAGCATAATCTCCTCCAGTCCCATCCATGTTGATGCAAAAGTTGGGTATTCATCCTTTCTGATGGCTGAGTAATATTCCATTGTATATATGGACCACATCTTCTTTATCCATTCCGTTGGAGGGCATCTCGGCTCTTTCCGTAGTGACCTTAACACTGTGTTGAATAATCCATGCTTTCAACAATCCTTTGAAACACCATCCAGATAAGAAGAGAAATTAACACTCTTTTATGTGGGTGACATGACACCTGTCTTCAGATATTGTGCTGTGTGTCACATGGGGGGAGGGCTAGCCATTCCGTGTGGCCTAGAGAGCAGATGCGAGAGTGATGGATGGAAGAAGCAAACTTGCCAGAATGCAGCAAGGAATTGCTTGGACTTGAAGGGGTTGCCTTGGCAAGAGTCACTGCCACTCCAGAACTGACCTAGGGGAATCCCCTGGTCATGTAGGGGGAATGGCGGTATCAAGAGGCTCCAATTTCCTTCTAGTCCCGAGACCCCTGATTCTATGGATTGGAGGCAAACTGGGACTTAGAACATCCTCTTTCCATAACCTGGCACTGGCTACAGAGAAGGGCAGGGCTGACTGTGGTATCTGGGAAACTATTTGCTCTGTTTATTTTGGGCTAGAAACAGTGCATCTTATTTGTGTGTAGTTGTTTAGCTACAGGGAAAGATTAGAAAGTCTAAATTTAAAAAACGCTAAATATATCATTGTTCCAGTGAAAACTATGACTGTTATTTTCCCACCTGGAAGAGAGTATAGGAAGTCATGCCCCCAGGATCCCACAGGCAAGAGAATGGCACATCATTTCCTCTTTGGGATTATTTCTGGAACAGACCCTGGAATTTGCTACATTCATCCAATCTGGTCAAATTATCCCATCTATTTAAAGGGCATGACACTTGATCCCAAAAGTTCAAAAGAGGAGGCAGAAGGCCCTTAGTTGGTGTTCTCAGCAAAAACTAAGAGGGTCTAGCCAATATTTCTCTGAGAAAGGAAAGCAGCCCCAGCCCAGGGCCATCCTCTTGACCCTTGCAAGAGGATGGCTCTTGGGCCTCTGCCCAGGGAGTGAGATCATGGGGAGCTCCAAGCTTTCCACGTGGCCTATGTGCCCATTGAGCCATCTGTCTGTGTCCTAGGAGAGAAAACCAGAGAACGAGAGGCTGGGACACCTTAGTGAGCTGCACTACCCAGCACAGCTTAATTCCTGCAGTTTACATGGACTGGGGGGTCTGTGGTAATGTGTAGGGGCAGGAAGGAGGTGCAAGAGACAGGGATTAGGACAGATCCTAATGTTGTGTTGTTTGTTGTATTGTCATCCATCAGGATAAGTGTTCCCCATGACCAGCTCCTGGGGGTAGCTCAAGAATGTGGTGGTTAAGAACAGGGCCTGGGAAGGGTGAGTCTGATTCTGGCTCCAGTGCCCAGCTGTGTGACTTTGGTAGGCAGAGTAACCTCTCTGGGCCTCCACCTCCAATTCCCTCTGTGAAATGGGATACGAGCAAGGGTGTCAGGGCTTAAGGGGAGTAAGTGACTCATTTCTCTCTCAGACACATTCCCGTGCATGGGTGTGTGTGTGTGTGTGTGTGTGTGTGAGTGCCTCTGTTAGTGTTTGTTCCCAGTTATGTACCAGGTGCTAGACAAATGAAGAAGGCCATGGTCCTGCTCTCGGGGACCAGGTGTGTGTTTAGTCCTTAACCAGAACACTACCATCTAGAAGGGCTAAGAAATGTTATCTGCCTAGCGTAGGAAAGCAGACTAGCCTTTATTTATCCCCTTCCAGACTTTCTGAGACAGAGTCCCAGTGACTCCAGAAATCAGGTTTCAATTTGTTTTGTGGCCAGAAAGAAAAAGAGGAGGAAGGAAGGAAGGGATGGAGGAAGGCAAGAAAGAAGGAAGAAAAGAAGGAAGGGAGGGAGAGAGGAAAGAAGAGAGAAGGGGAGGGAGAGGAGGGAAGGGAGAAAGAGAGAGAGCAAGGTCCATGTCAAACACACAAGAGCCTGCCTCAGGGGCCTGTAGCTGGGTGGCCTGCCAGACTGTCATTCCAGACAGTCTGTCCTGGCCTCAGCTCTGCTGCTGCAGACATGTTCCCACTTGGATCCAATTCCCATTCCATTTCTGCCTCCTTACCGCATTTGGCTGCCTCTGAACTTGGGCATTTGGGTCAGGTCCTTGCCCCCTCATGACCACATAAACCCAGTAAAATGTGAATTTCAGACCCTTGGGACATACTTACACTACAAAACTACTGTGTTTATCCAAAATTCCATTTTAACGGGCATCCTATATTTTTATTTGCTGAATTCGGTAGCTTCTTTCTCATGCTGGGTTAATTTGGATAATATATTAGCCCTTGCCAAGCTCCAAAGCTTACACAGCCCCTAGCGACTGAGATCCAAGGGGTGGGGCTCACCCCACCACAGCCCCAGAGCCCCCTTGTTCCATCCCTGTCTCTTGCACCTCTTGTCCAGAGAAAGGCCTGGCCCTGTGTAGGTCAGCCTCTCTTCTACCAAGGTGGAAGGGAGAACAGCTTCGTTTCTAGTAAACGCTGGCTCTGTTCCTCGGGGTGCTCAATTCCAGCTCAGCATAAAATCAGCCGTGGCTCTCGTCCAGGTAACTGACACATTTTCTTATTATGAATGTGTGAGGTTTCAGGCCAACAGACTGGTCTGAGGTGTCTGCAAGGCCCACAATTCCCAGTGTCCTCTTTCAGTGCTGAGGCTTTCAGGATTTTTCTTTTTCAACTATTAGGCCAGGTTTTCATCCCACAGACAGGCATTCTCCACAAGATGTAGGATATGCCTGCAGAGCTGTGCGAAGTGGGCACCAGGCCCACAGAAGAGGAAAACCAGCCTGGGGAGCCGCTTGACCCTTGGAGTCTGTGAGGTCCCACAGAAGTCGAGAGATGAGATGAGAAAAAACACTGGCTCTGAGGCCTTCTCTTCTGGACCATGGATTAGTTATAGAGCAATCAAGGCACTGAGAGCTGAGCAGGGGCCATGGTCAGCTATTTACCCCTGGGGCCACGATGAGGGCAGTGAGAGGGAGCTGAGCAGATGTTGTGATTAACATGCATCAGCCCAGCAACACCTGTTAGGACAGGCTCAGAGATCAGCCCAGCCAGAGGCCTTTATGTACGCACGTTCCGCCAGCATAATTTATGCTTGCACTGGTGAATGAAATGCTGATCTGAGACCAGACACAGGGAAACAGGCAAGATGGGGGGGATTGGGTATATTAGAGTCACATCAATTTTCTTGATACCCACGGAGGATGTGCTCACACACCCCACTGCTGTGGGACTCATAACAAGTGGATTTATTCCTGCTGGAGACAAGAAAAGTGGATCTGGGGAGGCTTGTGTTCATTCAGACGTGATAGATTCAGAATGATCCTGTCTTAGTGCCATGGTCCCCAAATATCGTTAAAACATGGAGGAAAGGAGAAGGCAAGGTCCTACCGATTGAGATAAATGGGGTCTTCATCCAGCAGGTGAGTATCCCCGTTTTTGTAGGAAACACCAAAGGTAGAAAGCTCTTTCGTGCTTTGAGGTAGACCTGCCTGTTTATGCAAGGGTGGTGGACCCAGAACATCAGGGCACATTGTGCTGCATTCACATGGAAGTGATTGTCCTACAGAACGTCGCAGGGAAAATCCCAGCCTGCGGAGTTGGGACACCCTGCAGTATGACACCTGGGACATTTGAGAGTTCTAAGGCATGTGTAAGTGTGTCCAGAGCCCATCAAAATGCCAAGGCACCTTGTGATCTATCACAGAAACCAAGGAGGCAGGTGTCCAAGAGACATCCCCTCTACCCCACCCAGCTCTGTGACCTGGGTAGGTCAAGGGGGAATCCCATGGGGAGCTGAGGTGGTCGCTGTCTGGAGAGCATTTGCTCTTTAATCGAGAACCAGGAACAGTCCTTCCCTGTGTTCAGAAACTGGATTCAGATTCAATTCTCAGTCTACGACAGCCATACAGTTTTTGTTTCACACATTCAGAGGTCCATAGCCCTGGAGCCATTGGTGAGACAACGCAGGCCCGTGGGTAAGGATCCAGCATTGTGTTCAGAGGGTTCCCCATCTCTACCATCTAAAAATGGAGATATAATGTCTTCCTCTTGGGTTTGCTTCAGGCTTGAACAAGATAATCTACATCAAATGCCCAGCCCTGGGTGCATTCAGCAAATATGCAACAGAACCCAAAGAGACCAAGTTCACTCCCCATAGATGGTTGAGGTGGGCAGAAAGCCTAGGGATTCAGTAGGCCTCATGCCTGCTAGACTGGATGATTGTAGTTGTGAAAGAAAGAGAGGGCAGGTGAGGGAGAAGCAGCCTCAGGATGTGGGAACGCCATCTTGGTAGCTACAGCATCCCCTGAGGGCTGGTCTCCTTCCAAATCCTGTGCCTTTGCAATGGCTGTTCCCCACACCTGGAATGCTCTTGACTCAGATCGCTGAAAGGTTGGCAACCTCTGTTTTTCAGAGAACAACTCAAAGTCACCTGTGCTGGGATTCCCATGGGTACCTTCAGTCAACTCTCTACTGTGCCCCCTGTTCCCTGTCCCTGCATGGCTGTGTCTAAAACTATATCCAGGATTTAACTGATCAGGTCTGGGAAAATGACAGACATGGAGACCACTGCCATGAGAGAGGGGTATGTTACTCACAGTTCCTTAGACAAGGTGGACAATAGTGACGCAGGGCCACAGGGGAAGTGTTGGAGTCATTCAGGAGGTCCGGGGAGTGGGTGGCAAGCAGGGGACAGAACTTGGATGTGGTTTTGTGAGAAAGAATGGGTGAGGGATGGCAGACCAGCTTAGTGGTTTAGGATAGGATCGTTTGAATAATTTTGGCAGGCTCTGGGCTATAGGATTGATTTAGGGCAGCAGAGAGGCTGGCTTGTTGTGACAGTTGGACAAAGGAGGTGACTGTGGGTCTGGACTAAGGATTGGTTGACTTGTGTAGGAAAGGTGTGCTCCCAGGTGAGTCCTGCACTGCCTCTAGGAATTTGCTAACCCTGAGAGAGGTAGTCAGCTCCTGGGTGGGTCTGCAAAGCCTCAAGATGTAAAAACCCCATAAAATATAGAAGAGAAAAAGTGTGATTAATATGGTATGCAAACTTGGACTGCTGCGTTCTCTGGCTTTTGCTGAGGAGCGTGGGTAGGAGAAGCACTGCAGGAGGCAGAGGGAGGAGCACAATCAGGGTACTCACACACCTGTCCCCTCCCCGGCAGGCCGTCCTTTGACTGAAGTCACAAGGCTTCATACAGGGAAGCCTCCCCTGCAGGACTTCCCCCTCATGTTCTGTTCACCACCCCACCTTCCTTTCCCCTGGGCTACCGCACCATTCTTTGGGGACCTCAAAAACCCTTCCCAAACTTGGGGGGTGGATATTTTTAAAACCTTCTTTGAGTTCTTCTAATTTGAGTGTGCCTTCTGTTTCCTGGTGGGATGCTTACTAATACCAGAACTGCACCCAGAAGCAACCCTCTGACCCTCATTATAGATTCCAGGATTGGGTTGCTTATCTACTTAGTGACCTCAGGAGTAACCTCCCTGCTGGCAACATGATTAATGCATGGCACGTGGAGGCCTCATGATGATCATATTATCATCATATTATCATCAGTGGTAGCATGGGATGGAGTGCAGGTGGAAGGCAAGCACTAGGAGATCAAGTGGCTATGGCACTTAGTCACTATGGCAACAAAAATGATTATAAAGATTATGGAGTAATCTGGCTTCTTCTTACCACCCAGGGAGCATGCAGAGAGAAAAAGAAATTAGCGCCATGAATATGCAATTAAGAACATGAGTGCAGAGCCAGCTTTCCAGAATCCTCTTCGGTGGTGTCCAGGCAGACTGGGGGGAGGTCCTGGTCTAGGCTCTGGTTATATGGATGGGGTGCAAGGTGGAGTACAAATTAGAAGCTCAATCAACCAGGTAGAGCTAAAGAAGGGACGATGGGAAGGGAGTCATGGGTACGAGACATGGACATTTAGGCAGATCTGGAATGAAGCTCCATATTTTCCCTGAACACCCCTTGTCAACATGAATAGTACCTTCTTTAAAAAAAAAAATACAACCAAACAAACAAACAAAAAACCCATAGCCACCCAATTATCTTAATTGGGGTGTACCATCTGTTTCCTGTTTTCTCGTGGGATTCTGCCTGCCACACATCCCTGGGAGTGCCCTCCTCCCCACCTGGCTGAAACCAAGTCCTCTCCTCTCCCAGATCTTCTCCAGGACCTCACTCTGGTGTTTGATTAGTTCGTGTGCTCAGGCTGCCATGGCAGGACGCCGAGGGCAGGGCAGCTTGAACAACAGAGGTTAATGTTCTCCCAGTTCTGGAGGCTGGAAGTCCGGGGTCACAGTGCTGACAGGTTGGTTTCTGGTGAGACCTCCTTTGGGTTTGCAGAAACTCCAATCCCTTCCAAAGGCACTTGACATATTGTTCCAAGTTTTTGGATGGAGGCAGCCATGGCTTTGATCATGGAGTGATAGGGTGACAGTAACTTGGGGCACCAGTATGGCAGCAACGTGAGGATGGATGGGAAGGGGAATAAATGAAGTAATCAAGTCCCTTGGGAGGTGGCTAAGCTAATCCAAATGGGAAGAGTTGAATATCTAGACTTACAGTTACTACAAGGAAGGTGAGAAAGGGGAGATGCCCACCTCCAAGGGAAGAATTGAGAGAAGGAAACTTCACTGGGAGGCGGGTAGCAATGAAGAGAGCTACAGACGTCTCAGTGAATGAACCTGGCTGCCTAAAAAGACAATAGGATTGCGGGTGGACACGGGTCTGCATTAGACACCATCTGTGCCCTGCTCTGCAGTCCTGGTGGCCCCACCTCTGATCCCAGCCTTGGCTCTGGTGAAGAGCTGCATGCAGACTTTGGTCAGCATCTTGCTACCAGCAGGTCATCTTGAGAGCCACCCTCTCGTCTCCTACTCCTTGGGGGATGCCTGTGGGAACCTGGCCGGCATTCCTGCATGAGAACCACTGACATTTAGGAGGGCTGACATCTCATGGACCAACTCTCGAACACAGGGAGATGGGCCCTGGTGGTGATGCTTCTCCATTTCATCCTGTGGGTGGACAGTTCTGAGACACTCTACTCTCCACACCATGTCTCATTGGGGCAGACCAGCTTGATATCACGGGGCAGAATATATCGTGTGTTGGCCTTTCCTCTTTCCCTATCTACCCTTCCCAGAGCCACAACCCCCCTACCTAGTTGACTTCCCAACAAAAACTACTTGCACACAACCCTCTTCGAAGGCTGCATTTTTGGCAGATGAAGGGATAACACCAAGATAGGTCCCTATGGGTGAAAGATCATGCAGCTTGCATGAGACATGGGTGCCAGTGCATATGCTGGGCAGGCTGTGATGTGCAATGAGGAAGGTGGGCTAAACCTCGCACACCCAGAACCAAGAGCTGTTGCCAGCAGCAGGTGCATTTCCTAACAGAGAGTGTAAGGGAGGAAAGAACAAAAGGCTAGACACTAAGTCATGGGGCAGAGACTACTGAGAATAGCTCACCTGCACCTGCATTTACTGTTTATCCATGAGGTGCTTAGCTGTGCCAGGAAGCAGGTGACAGCAGTGAGCAGAATGTGGTTTCCGACCTCTTAGTACTTACGGCCTAGGGGCGCAGGCAGACACAAACAGGGCAGCCCCCAGTGACAAGTGTAATAATAGGGAGACATAAAGGACACAAGGGACATAAAGGAAGTGTGATGCCTACCAACCCCAGAAGATGAAAGTCTTCTCCTGAAAGAAGTCTTTCTGACCGCTCGCTACCAGAAATGGCCTCTTCCTGCTCTGAAAGCCACTCAGACTCAACGTGTGACCTTCTTTTTTCACGTTTTCCACATTACTTTCGGTTCCTTGTTTCCTTTTCACTCATGCTCCTCACCTGGCCAATACGTGTCAATCTCCTTAGTTCCTGGCCAGGGCTTAGCTGTGTTTTCACTTCTCTGATTCTCCCCATCACCTGGACATTTGTCCCTCTCCTGCCTGAGTCTCTCACATGTGAAAGCTTAATGGACTTTTGTCTATTTTACTAATAAATGGACCAGACAAAGGGAAGGGGATGGAGGAAGGGTAGTGCAGAGATGAGGTGGTTGGAGACAGAAGAGGGGAACCACCAGGAAGGCTCTACTAGAGCCCCTGACCAGGGAGGGGCTCAGGACAGAGGGGCCAGGCAGGGGAAATGTCAGAAGCTTCAGATGGCCAAGGGGACATTTACAGAGAAAGGCCACGAGATTCAAGAGAGAGGAGATAACACACAACCATGGAGAAGGGCATGGCAACATAGTGAGAGCTCCCTCTGCGGATTTCAGGGGGTTGACAACAGGCCAGGGTAGTGCTCCATTCAGACCCTGTTCTTGAACTTCCAGATACACAGACCTGCCTCTTGGACGTCTCCACCTGGGCATTTCACGGGAGCTTCCGAGTCCACATGGTCAAGATGAAATGACTATCACCTCCTCTGGGAAGCCTTCCATGATGCCTCTTGCCCCATAGGGCTATGGGTTCTTTGTCTTTGTGTGGCACCTACCACGGTAGCTTCTCACCTGCTTATCAGAGGCCTGTCTCCCCTACCTGGCCGTGAGGATCCCCAGGGCCACAGCTTTGCTTTCAACACCATGTGCTCCCACATCTAGCACTCGGCCTGGTTCACAGTCCAGACTCTCTAAAAGAATGATGGTCATATGAAAATAAGAACATGAAGCTTTGCAGTGAGTGGGGAAAGAGAAACAGGATGTCCATTAGAGAGCTAGACCAGCCGTGGGTTTTAGTAAGCGTAAACCTGCACAGAGGCAAGTGGAAAGTGAAAACAGTCTGCAGAGAGGGAGTGGCAATGGGGATGGAGGCAGTTCCAGAAGGCAGTTCCAGAAGATGGAGGCAGTTCCGGGCCTGCTGTTCCTCTGCTTCCAGTAATTTGCAGGTGGGCTCCATGACCTTCAACTCTAACTGGAAGTCGGATGCAGCAGATGCTAAGTAACTGGTTTGAGTTGTTTTTAACCCTTCCAGCATCATGGATCCAGCTCTGCTCAAAAATGCTCAGCTGTGAATTAAAATAGATCTGCTAAACATATTCTAAAGGAGCCTAAAGGCGGGGAGCTCTTGTGAATGTGTGTGTGTGTCTGGGTGGATGCTAATGGCCTGGAAATGAGAACAGAAAAGGTCAGCTCTGGGGAGGTCTGGCAATCTCCACGGTGACATCACAAACGACCTTGGCGTCAGGGAAGATCACACTTAAGCCCCGCAGAGCAGGCCTGCCAAGGACGCTGGGAGAGGGTCAAAAAGAGCCAAGAGCACAGGAAAACCAACCGGGCACAGCCCAGGGTCGGAGCAGCAGCTAAAGAAGCCCAAACCCCTTGACCTTTTTCCTTTCTTTTCCATGGGAATCTGGGTTTGTTTGGGAATTTGCTTCCTCCTCATGTCTTAGCTCAGGCTTGCCTGAGATGCATACTATTCTCTGTTTGGAAGGATCTGGGCTGTTCCAGCTGGTGGTGATCCTGGGATCTCGTGGCATCTGCTCCTGCCAAGCCCATGGCTGAGTTTGTAATTCATGATGCCTTTCCCGTCACCCACACCTTGAGTAGCAGAGCACAGAGTGTTCAGGCTATGGGGGACGCTCTTTAATTACCTTTGTTATTTTATTTAACATTCAGAGTGCAATGACCTTGGTGTTATCAACCCGACATATTAGATGGGGAAACTGAGGTCGGACGGTAAGTGACTTGCCCAAAGCCCCTTGGCCCCCCACTAGGCAGTACATGGCAGAGGTGGTGTCAAGACAGAGCCTTTGCTGTATCCAAGACATGTATTACTGCTCTGCGTTTTATAAGAATAATCCTATTCTTACAAAATTAACAGGCGGCTCCTCGAATGGGTAGGGGGCTCTTATCCAGGCTTTTCAAGGACTTCAGGTACTTCTTTTCTTTCTTTCTTTCTTTTTTTTTTATTGTGTTATGTTAGTCACCATACAGTACATGTTAGTCACCATACAGTACATCATTCCAAAACCCTCAGTTTGTTTCTCAGAGTCCACGGTCTCTCATAGTTCATCTGCTCCTCTGATTTCCCTCAATTCACTTTTCTTTCCCTTCTCCTAATGTCCTCCATGTTATTCCTTATGCTCCACAAGTAAGTGAAACCATATGATAATTGACTCTCTTCTTAACTTTTTTACCCAACATAATCTCCTCCAGTCCCGTCCATGTTGATACAAAAGTTGGGTATTCATCCTTTCTGAAGGAGGCATAATATTCCATTGTATATATGGACCATATCTTCTTTATCCGTTCGTCTGTTGAAGGGCATCTTTGTTCTTTCCACAGTTTGGTGATTGTGGCCCTTGCTGCTATGACCATTAGTGTACATAGGGTCCTTCTTTTCACTACATTGTATCTTCAGGGTCAATATCCAGTAGTGCTTCTGATATGGTCAGAAAATTGGGGCAACCATGCTTACAAGATAACACGACGGCTTGATCCTATCCATTTCACTATCAAATGTATTTTAAAATGTCAGAATGATAATTTGATAGATATAGTTCATGGGTTGACTGAACAGCCAGTAGATTTTTTTAAATTTTAATGAAGTGATGAGTTTAATAACTAGTTAATAGCCAGCAATGATAGTTAAGTCAGTTGTTGACCAATACAATTAAGGCATTTATTTCTTTAAAGTGTGCCATTGAGAGGAAAACATAATCTATGTTAATGTGACCAACTGCCTCACGGTGTTTCCTAAAAGGCCTGTGTGGACAGGCTCCTCACACACTTCCTCATCCTTTCTCCGTCCTTCACCCTGTATTTTGTTGGCAAGGAATTTGGGGAGTGGGTCCCATCATGTCATGTCCTGCTATGTCATGGCGTCCATTGGACACCACTGTCCTTCTATTCCTTTCCTCTGCTTGGACTGGCCTCCTCTGGGCTTCTCCAACTCCTATTCACCCTTCAAAACTCAATGTGGGCATCTTTTCCAGGAATATTCCCTGAAACCTGAGCTGACGTTGCCCTCCTCCATGCTCCTACAGCCCCCAAGCATACTGCTGTGGCCACCTGTGACATCCGTTTTCATGTCCGATGGCTGCTATAACAAATTACTATATTTTATTTCTTTCTTATTTTGCAATTTTTGAAGCCAGAAGTCCACATGGGTCTCCAGGGGGTAAAACCAAGGTATCCACAGGACCGCCTTCCTTCCTGGAGGTCCTAGGGGAGAATACACACTCCTGTTTTTCTAGCTTTTACAAGCGGCCTGGGTCCCTTG
The DNA here is from genome assembly GCF_010015895.1 of Lontra canadensis. Lineage (NCBI taxonomy): Eukaryota > Metazoa > Chordata > Mammalia > Carnivora > Mustelidae > Lontra > Lontra canadensis. The sequence continues at coordinate 15,062,139 of NW_022631007.1, forward strand.
ACTCATGTGCCCCTTCTCCACCCGCAAAGCCAGCATGGCAGACTGAGTCCTTCTCAGATCCAGTCACTAGGACCTCTGCTTTCTCAGACTCCGACCTTCCTGCCTCTCTCTCGGTAGGACTCCTGGGGGCACACTGGCTTCAGCTGCACCATCAGGGTAACCTCCTCAACTGGAGGTCTTTAACTTTTCTTCCTCCATGTGAGGTGACACTGCCACAGGTGGGGGGATTAAGACATGGACATCTTTGGGAGGAGGCATTATTCTATCATATATGGGTCTGGATCTCCCTGTCCTATGTGTAGCTCTTACTAGAATGTAAGCTGGTTGGGGCAGAGTCCATGTCATCTTGCATTTCTGTCCCCTACCACTAGATTGGGCACAGCGTGGGAGCTTCCTAAGTGTTTGATGAACTGAGTTCCCACGCCCCTGAATCACATCCTGCCATGGCCACTGAAGTGCTAACTTTTGCCTGAATTATTAGAGGACCAGCTCTCCTGCCTCAGAATGATGTACTCTTGAACCGGGAGCTCCTGGAGACCCAGCGCTTTCATATCAGGGGAAGAAGAATCTAAAGGCAGGAGGGGAGGCTGTGAGACTGACATTCTCAGGCACACAGTGGCCACCTCCTGCTCTGCTCCGCGGGGCAGGGGCCAAGAAAGCCCCCTTGCCGGAGCAGACCAAGACCAATGATGCTATTTTCCAGCATCTATGAGAGCACCCCATTGCCTGGTGGTCTGTGCAATTGACAGACCAAGCTGTTTGAGGATAGAGTAGTGCATGGGGCTCAGAGGGCAGATCCAGGGTTATCCAGACAAAGCTGCTCTCGCTGGCAGTCCCCTCCCCAAACTGGCATCTGCTGCTGGATCCTTCATGGCTCTGGTCTCTTGGTACATTTCCAGCATGTGCCTGTCTCCCACCTGCCTCACTCTCCTGCTCCAGTATTATGTGCAGGGAGAGTGAGTCCTCTCCTTGCACTCTGTTCCTCTCTGCTGTGCTCCCTTATGTCTGTCTCTGGGCTAGGGCTAGGGCCAGCCAGCCTGAACCCCAGCAAAGGCAGGTTTAAAAAAAAAAAACAACAAAAAACCCATGTTCCAAGAGAGTGAGAGTTTAGATGTAGCAACGGAACCTGACTAAGGAAAGAGAGTGTGAATGGGAGCACCGAAAAGACAGGAGACTGGGCTAGTGTCTGGGCAGCCAGTTCTGTTGGGAATGAGGACGGCTTCCCCAAGGCACAGCCAGCAGCTCAGATGCCTTCCCTCTCTAGGGGGTCCGCTCTGGTGATGTCCCCCAGCTGGAGATGCAGAGCTGCCCTCTCTGACATAGGCAGGTATGCAGAGCACAAGCACACGGACTCTCCCAAGGTCCTCCTGCCAGGCTGCCAGGAGCTGTAGGTGAGTGCCCATCCCCAAACCTCCAATCTCCCACCCCCCAGCCTTTTTCAGACACTCTGAACACCTCTGCAAACCTCAAATTGCAGCTTCTCTGAGCTGTTCTGTGTGACTCAGAGACTTGGACCAGGAGGTCACCCTGACTGAGCCCGTTCAGCTGCACTGGAGTAAGACTCTAAAGGGCTCTAAGTTCAGACCCAATCCCAGTGACCATGGGCTGCACCACTCTGTTCACTGGCTCTGAGCATGTGCTGCTCTGCCCCCCAACATGGGGTCCGCATCAACAGTCAACACACTTTTCTTGTTAGGGATGGGAGAGCGAAGGTTTTTGGCCACTGGGTCTTGATAGCAACAACTCCACTTGGTCATTCTACTGGGAAAGCAGCCATAGACAATATACTAAACAGTGGGCGTGGCTGTGTTCCCAAAAAGAACCTGGCAGATACTGGGTGCTGATGAACATCCATCCTTAGCTCTGTGCCTGTAGCACAGTGGTGTGGGCTTCAGGGCTGACGTCTGGGTGATTCTTCTATAGACCTTGGGACTCTCCTCCAACTTCTCTGGGCTGCAACTCTCTAACATTCAGTGGTTGCATGGAGTAGTGTTGATCTTCACTGAAGTCAGACTCATTCAAACGAGGAAATGTCTTCTGAACACTCCCTATGCATGACCCTGATGTGTGAAAAGGTTGGAGGAAGGGGGTAGGTCCTGCGAGTTTTACCTCTGAGCATTTCTTGACTGCCTTTGTGGTGCACCTCTTCATCCTTCCCCCACCTCTCATTCTCCTTCTCTGCCACTGAGGCTGCCTCGCATCTTACCCACGTTACTCTCTGCTTCTGCAAACACCGAATGGTCTTTCTACAAGGCAAGCCTGATCATGATCTCTCCTCTCTCTCAGGTACTCAGTGGCTTCTGCAAACTTGCACAGCCTTATTTAGCTCATAAGCCCTGTACTGGAGGCAAAGTGCCCTGGAAGGGCATATACCAGGCCACTAGCTGGCTGGCTTTGTGGAGGAAGCGGGTGAAGACAAAGGAGGGGGGTTATAGGTTATATCTCTTACTTCCTATGCATCTGTATTTTCTGAGTCTGTAAATCATGCTGCATTACTTTTCTATTGCTCTGTAACAATTACCCCCAAACTGAATTGCTTAACACATGTATTATCTCACAGTTTCTATGCATCAGGAATCTCAGAGAGACTGAACAGGGATGTTGTGGCTTGAGCTTGCCTTCAGGATATTTGCTGGGGACACAGTCATATGAAGGCTCAACCAGGGCTAGATGACCCACTTCCAAGCTTACTCACATGGCTGGTGCTTCAGGTCCTCTGCGTGTGGGTCTTTCCACAGGTTGCTGACATATCTTCATAATGTGGCAGCTGGCTTCCCCCAGAGTGGGTTATCTGAGAAAGCTGCAATGTGTTTTAGGACCAAGACTTGGAGGTCAGATATTGTCACCTCTGCCATATTCTATTCCATAGAAGAACGTCACGCAGCCCTGCCCATGTTCAAGGCCAGAGAGGTTTTAAGTATTACCTCTTAAAGGAAAGAGTGTCAGAAGTCATGGATATACTTTTAAAATCACCACATGATTAATTTTTCAACACGCATATCTCTATAGGAAAGTTCGTGGACTGAGAAGCCAGACAGACAGATCTGCTTTAGATCCCAAGATTCCCCCTTGTGCTCATTATAGGATCTTAAATAAGACTATCATCTTCCTGAGCCTCACTTCTTATCTTCCAAAAGAGAATGAGGATACCTAATTTCTAGCAACATTAGAGGGATTAAATGAAATGACATGTGGGCTAGATTCTTCCTCAAATGCACCTCAGTGTTACCATGTAGGGCACACGGGTACCCTGCTGGCCTCACCTCCCTCCCGCTTCCTGGGCACCTTGGATTCCAGCCTCACTGAATGTCTCATTGTCTGGCTGCCCTATGGGTTCTTGGACCAGGGTTCTTCACACACAGTGCTTCTTCTTCCTGCAGGCCCTGATGCTTGTATAATTATCTTTACTGTTATTACTCAAAATCACTATTCTGTGTACTCCTGCAAAAGGCTTTAAACACCAAAAGAGCTTATGTTTTCAATAGTGTGAGCACAGAAAACCAAAACAAATGAAAGGAAACTTCCTGTTGCCAGTGCCCTACAGAGAAGGCTTTCAATGGAGAGATGTTGGCACCAGGTCCATGTGTCCCCTCGGGAAGAGGGGCTTCTCAGCTCTGAGATGCTAAGTCACCGCGGACACTCTCTTAGGTCCTCATCTGGAAGGGTACTGTTTTGAAGATCAGATCTATGAACTTGTGGCAAATGTGCAAACGAAACTGTGTCCTGTTCTCTGTCTCTAAGGCCAACCAAGTACAAAGGTGTGTAGGAAATCCTCCAGGTAACACCTGTTGGCTCCTGAGCCACAAGGGAAAGGAAGAGAGAAGGGTACTGATTCTTATGAATGCAAGTGTACTGAATTCCTTTTGTTATCTGCTGGATAGATATCCGCAAAGAACAGAGGGGCTGGGAAGCAGGGATTCTGACACCTGCTCTGGTGTGGGGTTTTCCAATGCCACCAAGCAGTTCTGGGACACCAGCTGGGTGTCCTGCATTTAACTCAGCTCTGATGCTGTCTACCTGGAGACAGCCCTTACTCAGGTAAGTGCTCAGTCCCACCATACTGACCCTTTTATGTCACTTCAGAACTCAGTACCTGAGACCCTGTGCTTCAGACCAACCAGCTATAGATCAGAGGTTCCCAAGACCCCGCCTCAGGTTCAATGAATTAGCTGGAGTGGCTCACAGAACTCAGAGAAAATTTTACTTAGTGGCCCACTGGTTTATTAGAGCAGGATCTAAGTCTGGAATAGGTAGATGGGGAAGAGGCATAGAAGAAAGCATGGGGAAGGGATCTGAAAGGTCCATGCTCTCCAAATCCACACCTTGCTCCACGTTTTCATGTGTTCACCAACCTAGAAGCTCTGTGAACCCTTCAGGTTTTGAGGACGTTTCATTACATAAGCATGACTGATTCAATAATTGGTCCTTGGCTATTGAACTCAATCCCAAACCCTCTCCCCTCCTGTCCTGAAGAGATCTAGGTGCTTTCCAAAAGTCACCCCATTAACATGACAAAAGACACCTCCATCACCCCCTTCACTTGGGTAATTCCAAGGATTTTAGGAGCTCTTTGCCCAGATTCAAGATGAAGACCAAATAGATATTTCTTACCATGAATCACAGTAGCACTGAGATGTATTTTATGGTGTCCGACAGAGAAATAAATATGAGAACCCCCACTTGGAACTCATCCTGTTTTACAACCTTATAATTTCAATATGACTTAAACATTCCAATTAAGCCTTTCTCATCCAGACTAACATTATAGGGTCGGGTATTAGGGACTTTTCTATTTAGATAGTTTTTTTTTTTTTAAACTTGGTTATAACACAGGATTTCTATTATAGTTTCATATCATGTTTGGATCATTGTAAGGAACACATATTTTTGCCTAGAGACTCATGCGTGAACATATTTGTATGTATACACCTATCTGGTAATTTTCTTACTTATTCCCCTTTCTCATGGTTTCTAGTGGTAACAGTCTACCAGCACTTGTATCACAAAAAAACATTCCTCCCAGAAATTTTCCTCTAGGTCCCTCAATTCCAGCAGAGTGCTCCACTATTTATATAGACAAGCAGGAGCTCCACATCGGCACAGGGCCTGCGGATAAGCACAGAGGACAGCAGGCTTCTGTCTCTGGAGGTTGCTTCTTTCCCCATGGGGAGGATGATGAAGGTCATCTGAGCACCAGCGACACCCTTATTGCAGTGTGTGGTAAGCCCTTGACTGTGAACAATATGAACGTGGGACCTATCAACCAAGGGATTTATGTGGCTCTGTGGATCATATGATCCCAGCCGTGTGTCTTATCCAATTTACTCTCATTTCTCTAGGGACTGGACAGAGCCAAGGGAAGTCCAATATCCACATCATTACACACCTGCCATTACAGCCAAAGTCCTGCATGATGAACAGTCTTCATACTGAGGCCCATCATAAGGGCAGAGCCTGAGAGCCATTTGGAGCCCATGTGTGGAGGCCCTTTGAGGGTGTATGGAGACGTGGAGGCTGCTTTGGGGAGACTGGAAGGCTGGTGTTTTCCTGGCTGCCAGAATATTAGAACAATTTCCCCTTTTCATTAAAGCACTGACCCTCAAGAGCCAGTACTCCTTCCTAGGGCACCACCCTCCCAGCCAGGACCTTAATCAGCAGCACAGATCCCTTTGGGGACCTGAGTTAGAGGCAAAGACTCAAGTATATGCAGTCCCGAGAAGTAGAAGTGTGACCAGATGATTAGTCCATCTCTATTCCTTGATGGAGCCAGGCAGACTGGCAGCAACCTTCTGAAAACCTGACAAAGGGTGAAAAAGAGGGGTAAAGCCCCTTTCACACCCAGGTAATCTTCAAGGCAAGGCAGGAGTGGGGCAATCCCCATGCGCTAGATATTCTCAGTCCCTGCTGGGTGTTGTTGCAAGTCCCACAATGCCTCATTGCCCCTTACTCTGCATTGTTGAAAATGTGTATCATCAACTAGAAGGACAAAGCCAGGATAGCAAAAAAGTCACTCGATTGTCAGCTCCAATCTAATGGTGATGTGAGACCGCATTTATACTCAGCAAGAAAGAGTTCTGGGATCAACTGGAAATGTCTTCTATGAGCAAAGGAGGAGGTGGTGGTGACCAGCTTGCTCTGTTTCCCTACTCTGGTTTGAATTCTGGAGGCCAATGTATATCCTACAGTTAGGAGCTACAGTATCTCTCCCCTGACCACCAGAAAGTAAAAATAGAGGCCACACATTCTCTTAAAGTGTTCAGAATGTACTTGATGTTCTGTACAGTGGCTCTGGAGAAACCTTCCATCTGTGGGCATCTGGTCATACCATGTTTTTGACTTCAAGAAAGTATGTCAGCATGGTATGCATAGGGGCACGGATGATAAATGGTACTCAGATAGATATTAAAACTGAGAGCCAAGCCCCTACAAAACAGGGGAATAGCTCTTTCTAGGACTCTTAACATAAGCGAAATTTCAGACCACACAGTAAGCAGAACTGAAGCCAGAATGTGGGTCCCAATGTAGGACACAGACAGGGAGCACAGCAGGGACATGGCAGGAGTATCAGTCCAAGGGTCTGCAAAAGAACAGAGTGGCTAAGCTCAGTAGCTAAGCCCAGGGGCTAAGCTCAGAGAAAGGTCAATGTGAGTGGGCCAGATGACCCTCTTCAACTGTCATGTTATAGATTCTCAGGGTTTGAAAGAACCTCTCAGGTGACTGGACTCCCTCACTGTCCAGCACATCCTTCCTCACCTCCTGTCTCAGGAGCTAGGACAGACTGATAGCCAATGCCCAGCAGCGGCAATGGCCTTGCAGGGGAGGGATGTTCTACCTTCTCCTCTGGTTTAAATCGTGCTTTCAGGCACAGCCAGGTATTTTCCTTCCTCCATCCCCACTATTCTTCACTCAGCCTTCAGTCAGTCAGTCAGTCAGTCATTCCAATATCTGCAGGACGTTTTAGAGGATGATGCCCTTGGTGGTCCAGGGGCCCTTTCTGGGAGAGCTCCCAGGTCTGGCACTCCATCCATCCTCACCTTGGATTCACTCAAGCATTGGTTCACCAAAAATTGTCCTAGGGGCATTGTGGGTTGGCAAGTATGGTGCCCAAATATTCAGAACCCCAAATTTCAAACCCACAAAGAACTTCCTGTAGTCACGCATTCTTTGGAACATTACTAAAGCCAGCAAACTGTTCCTGCACTTAGCAGGAATCTGCCTGCATTTGAGAAGCTCCTTGAGGAATTGGTGGGATTATCTCACCTTGAAAAATGGTAAAACAAAAACAAAACAAAACAAAACAAAAACATCAATAAAAGAAAGTAACTGTGGACCAGTAAGTGTTTGGAGAGGGCTCATCGTTGAAAAGCTGAGGAAGTTTGTGATGCCCTTTTCAGTCCAACAGAACTGTCTCACTCTTTTGTAGTGTGGTCATTGCACTTTAGCCATTAAAAAAAAATCTATTTTAAAAAGATTTTAACCTTTTTTTATTTTCTTATTTTTTTAAAGATTTTATTTATTTATTTGACAGACAGAGATCACAAGTAGGCAGAGAGAGAGAAGGGGGAAGTAGGCTCCCTGCTGAGCAGAGAGCCCAATGTGGGGCTCAATCCCAGGACCCTGAGATCATGACCCAAGCCGAAGGCAGAGGCTTTATCCCACTGAGCCACCCAGGCACCCACTTTTTTTTAAGTAAAAGGATGAACTAGCTTATTGTTCTGGAAATTATTAAATCTTAGTTTATGCTTAATACACACATATATATAGGTAACATATATATTTACATAAACGCCCTATTTGTTGGCTTAATTGCCTTATTGTAAGGGCACAAATACATTTCCCCACATTTCTTTAGCCTTATTTGAACAGTTGTGAAATTATTTTGTCCTTTAGTAACTTTAGTACTTACTAAGAAAATAGACTCTTGGATACCAGAAATTCAGATTCCTTTCTTTTCTAAGATCCCCTTCATGCAGAGCAATTTATTAAAGTCAAGAGTTCTTAGGGGGGAAATAAAAAGAAAAAAGGTAAAATGAGGGTCATGCTAAATATGTTCAAAATTAGAGGTTGAGCTGCTTTGTTTCCAAATAGGCTGTTAGCAATAACTTGCTACTGGCCAAGAAGACCCAGCCCCAACACAAAGCTTAAGTTCCAACACGAATCAGCCGCTGTTCCTTAGCAAATAAAGCAATGATGTCCCTTGAAGGTGGGTCCCATTTCCCCAGCCAAGCCTGAGGAGAGCTCTGCTGTCATAGTGGAGGAGAAGGACTGTAGATCTGGCTCTACCATCATGTACAGAAATGGACCCAGAGGGGTTCCAGAAAAAGACAAGGTCCCAGTCATAGGAAGAGTGGCACACGGGACACTCTATGCCCATGCCTTTCCTATGAGCCCTGAGGCCCAGCTGAGCTCCTCTCTGCACTCTCCTTGGACTAGAACTTGGCAGAGGCCTGGGGCTGTGATTAAACCATGGTTGAGATGCACCCTGGGCCCTGCATCTGGGCCAGTCACATTTGTGGTAGAAGATGGCAGATGGGCAGTTGGTCCTACTTTCTTCAACTACCACCATTCTCAATCAGACTCTGACCTCTTCTAAGTATCTCCCACTGCTTGCTCAATCTGACCAGACTCTGACAGAATGTTAGGGAACATTAAAGGTGGTATCTTATTTCACTAACTAGAAAGAGGATACTTGCAACAACCTGGGGTAATTGGACGTGTGTCTTTGACTTCTCTTGGCCCATCAGCAGTTTCCATGACAAGGCTGGCCCTGTGCACAGCACCTGTTCTGTGGGCCTAGACTGACATCTCACCTGAGGCTCTGTGCACATCAGAAGGCTGGGACAGCTCCTGTCCATCTCCTGAGGATCCAAAGCCTCCATGGGATCATGCCTGGATCTTCCCATGAGACGAGCTACCTGGCCAGCTAGGACCCCCAGGCCACCGTATCTGTCCTGCAGATACCAATACTGTAAGAACTACCATCGTTAACATTCACTGTACGCTTTCAGCATCACAAGATGCTCCACGACTTTACACCCATCAAATCCTTTAACCTCACAAATGCCTTTGAGGTAAATATTAAGTTTGTTTGCATTTGACAAGCAAGGGATGGTAAGAGTTCATATCTATGACTCACCTCCTCCATGCCAATTACTTTGCCTAGGGCATTACATATTCTAGCTCACTGGACCCCCATGTCAGCTTGGTGAGATAGGCGCTTGATTCATAATGGGAACACCGAGAGCTTGGAAGGCGATAAATAACTTCCTAGAGGCCACAAGATTGTATCAGAATTAGAGGCAGAGGAATCAACTCCAGGCAGCCTTGCTCAAACCTCCACCAGAGGCACCCCAATGCCCAGGTGGGCTTCTCTCTGCTAAGGTACCCCAGGTCCCTGGGCCCACCTTATGGTTCTGCTCTACTGCACTCTCTGAAATGACCCTGGTCTCCTCTTTCAGGGAGAAGGAGATCAATGTCCAGGACTGTTAAGACACCTGGTGGCGGTGCAGTGACCCCTTCTGAGCCCCCTCACATGGTGGAAAGCTGTGTGAGGCCTGGGATGTGAAACTCCAGAGAAGATAAGCTCCCCAAGTTTTGGGGGGTGCTGAGCTGATGTTTGTTCCAGAAAGCCTTGGAAAATGAGTGCATTTGAAACATAGTGGTTAAGGCCAATCCATGGAGGCAGTGATGCTGGGGTGGCGGGGCCTGTGCCAGAATGGCACAAGAGAATTTTACATAATAACAACCACATGTCTTAGAAGAATAGGAACGGTTTTCACTTTTTGCACAAGGACCCTGGAAATTGCTTCAGGAAATCAGCTTCAACCCCCTGATGAAGTTAAACTAACGTGTCAGAAAGGCAGATGAAGTGAAAATGTGCCTTCAAGCATCTTGTGGCTTCTGACATTCCCTGACCACTACCCATAATACATTGACAGAGATATTGCCTGGAGACAAAGAAAACATCAGAGTATCTTGGGTGAAACTAAATCCTTCAAAGATCATGTTGTTCGTTTTTCATCTAGCTCTCTAGGTAGACTTGAAATTCAACCTCGCACTGACTGAATTATTAGAAAGTTTGCATAGAGAAGAATGTGCATTGTTTGTTGGCATTTGGTCTTAATTTTCAGTACTGTGGTAAATAGTATTAAAACACTGATCCAGGCACCTTATGGAAGCACCATACCCAGACTTGATAGCCAACCTCATTTCAACACTTGCTAATAGGAACAGTAATTTGTGTCCTTCAAAATCCCCCTACCCATGAAACATTGACCCTGAAATGCTTAACAATGGCCATATTGACTCCAGTCCCCCAGTAGTCATGTGACTGCTGCACATACTTCCAGTTTCCTCAGCATTTTTTTGTGAGTTGCATGAGCTCTTGAAGGAAAACACTTCCTTTTTGTTTTTTTACCTCATTATTCTGATGGGTATGGAATGACACTACTCTTAAACTTTATTCTATCATCAGAGTCAAGGGAAAACTGGCCAGTTGTTGTGCCTTCTCTTTCCTTCCAAACTGTAGACTCAGTGTTGACCAATTCCCAGGAATCTCGATCAGAAGACAGGAAAAGGCTTTGTGATGGAGGAGGGCAAAAGCAGTTCTGCAGAGTGTGAACTGTAGCTTGAAGCCCGCTGTTGAATGTCAACGTCAGAACCCAAGGGCACTGGGCACCTGGTAATGAAAAGTCAGAACCTATAGTCGTGAGCTAAAGCTTGACAACTTTTATTCTCAGAGGCTCCAAGAATATCTGTGTTCTCTTCTGTGGGCAACCTGTGTATCATGGACCTTCACTGTGGTCTCAACAGGCATTTTTTTTTTAAGATTTTATGTATGTATTTGAGAGAGGGAGCATAAACAGGGGTAGAAGGAGAAGGAGAAGCAGACTCCTCACTGAGCAGGGAGCCCAATATGGGGCTTGATATTGGGACCCCAAGACCATGACCTGAGCTAAAGTCAAACACATAAACAACTGAGCCACACAGTTGTTCCCATTAAGCTTTGGAGAGAGCCCTCCTTTAGAATGGGTCAGGAGTGTTTCCACTCTGGGAGCTGCCTTCTTTTTTTTTTTTTTTTTCTTTTTGTCTTCGAGATGTGAGATGTTGTCAGAAATGCTGCCATTCTTCCTCAGTAAATAGCCATTGGAGGTGTGCTCCCCGTGAAGTGAGGGTGCCTGCATTTCCACTCATGTTGACTTTCTCTTGGGTGCCACTCTCTGTTCTCTGCTCCCAGCTCCACCAGAGGGGACCCTCCCTCTTGTACAGAAACAGCCATTCTGAAATCGAGGGACATCCATTCCCTGTCATTTTTAATCGTCTCTGCCTCTGAGTTGTTATGAGACATGTACCCTCTTTTTTGATGTTTAACTTTATGCTGCCTGTTCAACTTCTCTGCCACCTCCTTGGAATAAAGAGTGAATTCTTACATATGAGCCCTGGCATGGATTGATGCACGAGAGCCAAGTTATCAAAACAGCTGCAGCAAAAGAAAACAAGCTTTATGTTTTCTCCAGGAGAAATGATGGAAAAAGGCTCACTGGCAAATCAGAACGTACCGCTTTCCAACTCACTCCGTTTCCACGGAATGATGATTTTATTTGTGAAAGTAATGTAGACAGTTAGATGTTTTCCTTCTAGAAATGACTTCAAATTGGAAGATAGGTGATATGATCTGTTTTTGTAACAGTCAGGGTTTTGACTGATAGTTTAAGCATGAACATCACATTTCTTAACACTCCCGCCCACAACAATCCAAGTAACTTCTCATTACAGCATTCATGGTAACACAGATTTTCCCTCCTTCCACTCCCTTGGTAATCTTCTATGTTGTGTTTCAGACTTAAATAGTTGTATCTAAAATGGCATGAATTCTAAGGAGTCTGGACAGTCTTTGGGTTGAGCAGTGATTTTTTGATTAGAGTGCCATCATACCTTTGAAGCCCTCCCAGAGCCTGGCTGTGCACTGAAGATGATTAGTTGAGTGTCATTAGGGATTGTGAAGAAGTGTGAGAAGACAATGATTCTCTATATACAAAAACCGGGGTCTTCTGAAGTAAGACAAGCTCCAAAGACTCCCGGTATTAGAGAAATCAACAGAGAGAACACTGAGCCTCCAAAATGTCCCATTTTTCCCATGACAAGAGATTGTCAGACAGATGTCCATGGATCCTGAGACCTACCTTGGGTGAATATGCAAGAACCCCAAAGCCTACCTATTACAATTAATGACCACAGCACAGAGGTACTAGACATCTAAGAACATTGTTTTATTATTATTTTTAAATTAAATTTAAAACTTTCAGTGTTCCAAGATTCATTATTTATGCACCACACCCAGTGCTCCAAGCAATATGTACCCTACTTAATACCTACCACCAGGCTCACCCAACCTCCCGCCCTTCTCCCCTCCAAAACTCTCAGTTTGTTTCTCAGAGTCCACAGTCTCTCATGACTCATCTCCCCCTCCGATTTCCCCCAACTCACTTCTCTCCTTCTTATATTCTCTTATTATATTATGCTATATTATATTATTCTTCTCTTCTTATATTACGCTACTTATATTATTCCTTATGCTCCACAAGTAAGTGAAACCATATGATAATCGACTCTTTCTGCTTGATATATTTCACTCAGCATAATCTCCTCCAGTCCTATCCATGTTGATACAAAAGTTGGATATTTATCTTTTCTGATGGAGGCATGATACTCCATTGTATATATGGACCATATCTTCTTTATCCATTCATCTGTTGAAGGGCTTGGCTCTTTGGCTCTTTCCACAGTTTGGTAACTGTGACCATTGCTGCTATGAACATTAGGGTACAGATGGCCCCATCTATTGGGGCCCCCAATCTATAGATGGCCCCATCTTTTCACTGTATCTTTGGGGTAAATACCCAGTAGTGCAATTGCAGGGTCATAGGGTAGCTCTATTTTTAATTTCTTAAGGAATCTCCACATGGTTTTCCAAAGTGGCTGCACCAACTTGCATTCTTGCCAACAGTGTAAGAGGGTTCCCCTTTCTCTGAATTCTCTCCAACACTTGTTGTTTACTGTATTGTTAATTTTGGCCATTCTGACTGGTGTAATGTGGTATCTCAATGTGGTTTTGATTTGGATCGCCCTGATGGCTAATGATGATGAACATTTTTTCATGTGTCTGTTAGCCATTTGTATGTCTTCTTTGGAGAAGTGTCTGTTCATGTCTTCTGCCCATTTTTTTGACATGATTATCTGTTTCTTAAAACAAAGAGGCAACCCACTGAATGGGAAAAGATATTCACAAATGATATTACAGACAAAGGACTGATATCCAAGATCTATAAAGAACTCCTAAAACTCAACACTCAAAGAACATTGTTTTAAATTTTTGCTCCCTAAAGGATGAGGAAACACAGATTAATTATAGTCAAACTGCATTCTTTTTTCTAATCCTAAAAGCTCTAAGTCTTGAACGCTTTCAATTAGGACAAATGCAATTCTTCCATTTTTTTAGTTTTCCAAACATTTGACCATTTTGTGAGCTCCTCCTTGATTTATTTTTGTAATAGTGGGCTTTAATTTTAAAGACTAGAACTGGGCAGTTTTTTCGTGGTGGTCCAGTATATACCACATATCATTTCCTTGCTTCCTTCTTTCCTTCCTTCCTTCCTTCCTTCCTTCTTTTAAGTTTAGACACCTATCATTTTAAATTGTCTTCATGTTAATACCTACGGATGCTTTACTACCTCTTTCCATAACTTTATTTCATTATTGGCTTCCTCTTCATGACTGCCCAGCAACTAACTTTAAAACCTTTTAGGGATTATGGACATTGGATGTATTCACCCTCTTGATCCTTAATTATTGCTTAGTGATTCACACTATGTCTATAACCCCACTGCATTGCTTCCTGTTTCTGTAGAAGAACTACAGAATGGCCAGGACAAAACCATTTCCCTTTTCTCTTGGTATTTATTTACATGCTGCTCCAGGTATTATGTGTAATGAGTTATTGTGGTCAGTATGGTGAGCCTGGTGTTTCAGAGAAACTGAGAGCAGTTGTCAGGAGAGCTTAGGGAAATACCTGGTGCTGGCCTCAGTGGCAGAGGAGGTGAAGGGGAGAGGAGCAGGGCTGACCATGTCCCTTACTCATAGTGTCTCCCATTTGTCTTCTTTCCCAGGTTACTTCCTCTTCCAAGCAGTTCTGCATAAATAGAGCTCTCCTAGACATGTACATGGTGATGTCAGCAAACATTTCTTCCCTCTCATTGCTTTCAATTTACTGTAATGGTGAGCTGGCAAATTGAGTGTCCTGTATCTTGGATGGTGGGAATGAATAAACCTCTCTGTCCAGAATAGAACCCACACTCATCTTTGTTGTGCTTTCCTATATTTGTTCCTTCATGCACATGTACATGCATGCATGCACTCCTCCAACACGTTTTTGGAACTCCTACTATGCATCAAGAACTATGCTAGGCTCTAGGAATGCAAATAGTCCCACCTCAAGGAGTTCATGGTCAGCAGGTTCCCCAGAAAACTCTTTGTCAGGGCCTTCCACTTAGAGGAAGAAAATGCACCTTGAACAGATTGTCGCTTGGAATCCAATATTGGGTGCCATGCTGCCTAGAGAGGAATTTAGGTTACTTCTAAGAAGGCAGCAAGTTATAGCAGAATCATGCATGAACATAGGAGCCATCAGGTGCCTACTATGTTACTTATTGTCTAGGTAAATTTGGGCAACTTTCTTAATCTTCTAATCTCTAAAACAGAGCTAGAGAGAACCCCCTCCCATAGGGTTGTTAGAAAACATCACTCTTCTATATGAAATGCTTAGCACACTCACATGCAGGGAGAATTTTTTGAGGTTTTATAACCCTTCCTCTTTACCTTACATCACTTACCTCAATCCCTTATTATTGAACACCAAACCAAACAAAATAAATCTATTTAACCTGGATTCAACATTCAATGTGACACTTTGCAATTCATTGCTGTGATTGTTGGATGAAACTCAGAATAAGAACTGGATAGCTAGGAAGCTAGGACGCAGGTTACATGTTCAGGTGGACTAGTGTTAGCCCACTGATTCAGGCTGCTGAGGGATTGCCGGGGCCTCTCAGCAAACACAAGGATTCCAGCATTTTCCGGGGCTTGTTGAATCCAGATTAATCAGGTAGAGGGTTCATGGTCTTGTTGTTGTTGCTGCTGATACTATTTTGGCTTTTAAAAGTAAAAGACCCGGAGTGAATGAGTCGGAGTCATCCAGGATCACCAGAACATAGACAATTTCTTCCTGAATTGGCATTTCCAAGTTAGTAGGCTTTGCTCAATGCTCATGAAGCCATGCCGAAAGCCACACACAGGAAGCAAAATCATGAGAAAGGAGTATGTGGACACAGTTGTGTGTGTGTGTGTGTTTTTTCCAAAATAGAGATCTGGGCACAAAAAAGAAAACATTGGACTAGTCACGCATCCTGAGATTAGTCGAGACATATGGGACCTTTCACCTCCGGCTAATGTTGGGTGGCTGGCCGTGGCCAGAGGTGTCCATGAGCATTTGGCACTTGGCAGCTGTGGTGGACCATGGTGAAATCAGATCCAAGGCCTATGGCAGTTCTAAGGTAAACAGGTGCCCACATCACACATGGAAACTACATTGTGTGAGGGACGAGTAATCCCAGTGACTAGGTGGTCCGAAGGATGGAATTGCTCTGGGCCCCTCGGAAATCAATTCACTAATGCATGTGGTCCCTAATCCTTAAGCACCTACTATACTTGTTGGGATGTGAAAGGGAGTTTTATGTATTCTGTCTGGCTAGAACAGGGGAGAATATTACTGGCTTCTAGAAAAGCTGTATGTGTGCACACACGTGCACACACACACAATGAGCAGGAAATAAGAAATTGCTCAGTTGGAATCAGATATCAGAAAGGAAAAGACATTTTTATTTTGGTTCAGAGCAAGGATAAAAGGTCTCACAGCTTGCGGCAGAAAATGTGATATTAAAATCGACACAAAAAGCAAAACTCTTTAACTACGGGCTGATTTCTGCATTCTTTGTAAAGTGAAATATTATCCTATTTCTCAAGTACGTAGTCAGAGCACTGATTTTTCTTATTGGCTATTTAGTTTTGTGTCATAGGTTTTCCTGTCAAGTAGGGAATTTTTCTGTCTAATATCTGTTCATTGGTAGATGTGTATGTAAAATTTTCAAATAATTTGAGCCCTTCTTTTCCTAAGCACGCCTGCCACTGCGACAGAAGTGTTGATCGCTGACCCGAAGAGTAACTTCATGCACTTCAGTATTTCCTCTGAAACCTCTGGCAAATCTTGACCATGACCATGACCATGAGGCTTTGTTTGCAAATCAAGGGAGTCTAATGCACTGTTCTACATCAAGGACCAATTTGCTACAAAGAAGGAATGTTTGCAGGCATTTTTCCTCCTCTCTCCTAACCTGAGGTCACAGTCCCTCTGTATTTTTCATGACAACTCTACTTGCCTCCAGAATCTGTCAAACAGAGCTGGGACTGGCTTTGTCGCTCCACAGAGCCTCAGCTAAGAGATCTAACCTCTGGTCTGCCACATGTAGTCAATTGGCAATTGAAAGGGCCGGTTACATAAACAAGCTCAGCGCAGAGATTGGTGACTGCCACTGGCAATAGACCCTTTAATTAGTGAAGTTCAATCCCCCTTCCATTTTCTGAGAACTTTCTGGATACCTGGAGGAGTTGCCTCAGGAATGTATTTACAGCTCATAAAAAGTGACCCTTCCTGCAAGTCGCCTGCCTCTTCAAACAAACAAGTCCTCCCCTGTGACCAGCCCTCACCTCCCATTCTGTCCTTTGAACCTGTTACCATGCACTCTTGCCCCTGAGGATGTGGGGCCAGGTTTCAGATTTCCCTGGTATGCAAGGGCTTTTTCTTTTATGATAAAAAATTCAAACATCAGGACTCTTTGCAAAAAAGCAGAAGCAGCATAGAGCTTACAGTCCTTGAGTTGAGGGCGTTCTGCCAGATGGATCCAGAGGCCACATCAATGCCTGCTGGTTTTGGCAGCTGCAGAGGTTGTCGTGGAGTCCATGTGTATGTGCTTTTAAGGGGAGAGACCAGGCAGGATGGCTGACCCCCACCTCTGCTGTTTCTTTTCCACATCATTTGGAAGGAGAGGCTTTTTGGCAATATTGTGTTAACAAGAGACTTCATTAGAATAGTAAGATATTGACTGACTTCAGTAAGCTCTGAAAAAGGTCTAGTAAGGAGAAGAGGTAGTTTGTCTTAGAGTTGCTGCTCCATGAAGAAGCTGGGATTGTTTAAGCTTCAGGGGTCTGCCATTACCCTCTGAGACAGAGTCCGATGGAGAGGGACAAGAAAGATCCTCAGAATCCTGGGGAAGGAGAAGAGGAACAAGGCCAGAGAGAGAGCCCCAGGACTCACTTGGCAGAAGACCCCACAAGAAAACTCAAAAGGTGTTTACGTGATCCATTATGAGTGAGACTTTCCATCCGGTGGTGGAGATTCCCTACATGCCGTCTCCGGCTCCAGGCCCAGCTAAGGGTTACATAAAGCTTCTTCCTACCATTTTATTTTAGGGATTATTTTGAGAAAGGAATATCAGCAGGATCTATAAAAGGCATAACATTCCCATTTGTCCCTGAAATCTCATGGGGTAGAAGGAACATTCTGTGGTTGTTTCAGAGCACAAATCAGGGTTCTCCCTACCCCACTAAAATGCTTCCAGATACAGAACAAGTGAGTAATCGCCTGTCTTGCCCAGGCCCCAAGGGGCCCCGAGGGGCTGCAGGACAGCCTGTGGGGAGCAGGCAGACACCTGGACTCCATCAAGGAGGCCAGGGTTGTCCGAGAGGAAACCAATCCTGCCAACCCTATCTCATCTTGTCTTCCAGTCACCTGGTGGGGAAGATGTCGACAGTGTACAGAGTAATGATGTGTCTTGAGTGGGGACTGGACCTGCTGTCCACAGGTTTGCCATCTCTGCCTGGAAGAAGGCAGCTTCCTGTCTGGCTTCATCGATGTGTCTGTGAGAAGAACTCGTGAGGTCGCTGGGTTGTTGGGGCTGACCCGGGGGGCCTTGGACACAGCCCCTGACTTTCCTTCTCCCACCCAGGAACCTTAAGCCAGTGCAGGGTTGGGCAGCTCTCAGGGCCAGCTGGCTCACTGGGGAACCACACAGACCAGCCTGCACCCCTCTTTTCCGACCTCCAGCCCTGCAGGGTGACGAGTGTGGAAAGGGTTCTCTGTCATTTTCTCAAGACGGCAAAATCAGACGCTCAGTTAATTCAGGTAAGACATCCATCAAATCTGTCATGCTGCTTCTTGCAGAGCCATCACCCTGTTCGCTGATCTATTTCGGTAGAAATTCACACAGCACGGTAATTGAAATACACGTTTTATAGGCATCTGTTCTTCTATTAGGGGCTTTTAACTCCTCAAGGTGACGTTTGCTGAACCTGACAAAGTGATAAATTTTGCTTGTTTTAATCCTTTCCTTTTTTCTACCAGAGGTTAATTGTTTGGTATTCTTTGTTAAACTAACACTTTTGATGGGTTAAGAACCACAAAGGCCACTTAAATAAACAGACCCTTCAGGTAAGAACAGAAAAGCTAGTATAGACACAAGCTATTAACCAGCTGCATTGGGGCTGGAGTGTTAGTTGATTGACACTGAAAATGACATGGCGATTCACGTACAGATTTTTTTAAATACCCATTAACAAGTGTTAACTTTCTTAGGTAGAAGAAATGGGTTCTTTGATATTTAATCTTCCTGAATTATTAAAATAATCTCCCTTAAATAATGTAGTGTCATCCTTCAAATGCACTGCTTATTCTCAGTGATACTATTTTTCATATAATGAAAAATTTTCACCTAAGTGAGATCAGTCTGTGTGTGTACATTGACTATATCCCATTTTTGTGCACAGATTTGGGAATCTAGATTGTATAGTCTTCATAAAATGATTCAGGCAATATTCCATTTATTTCTATGCTCCAGAATAATTGTGAATTTGTTTTGGTGACAACTTTACACTAAGAAACTAAGATAGTCATTTATGTCCAGAGCAGCAGGTGTAGAAACCCTGACTTATCTACCCTTCTTCTAGAACTATTTACATCCTCAAACTTCCTCATTTTCTAAACTTTTTTGCCTATTAGGAGACACTTGAAATTCTTAATAAACTTCAAAATAAGCCACAACTTTGTACAAAACCAAGCCTACTGATAATTTGATTTGAATTGTCTTAAAGCCATAGAGCAGTCCAAGAGAATAGACATCTTTTTTTAAAATTTTTTATTTCTTTTCAGCGTAACAGTATTCATTGTTTTTGCACCACACCCAGTGCTCCATGCAATCCGTGCCCTCTCTAATACCCACCACCTGGTTCCCCCAACCTCCCATCCCCCGCCCCTTCAAAACCCTCAGATTGTTTTTCAGAGTCCATAGTCTCTCATGGTTCACCTCCCCTTCCAATTTCCCTCAACTCCCTTCTCCTCTCCATCTCCCTTTGAGAATAGACATCTTAACCCAAGAGAGTCTTAGGATCCAAAGACACATTACCTTCCCCATTTATGTAAGTCTTCTTTCATTTCTCAATGGTGTTTTGTAATTTTCGCGGTACAACTCCTATGCGCACTTTGTTAATTTTATTTCCACATGTTTGTATTTTTGATGCTATTATAATCATTGATTTTTAAGTTTCCAATTTTTAGTTGTTTGTTGCTAGTATGCAGGAATACAGCTGACTGTTCTGTGGCTGTTCTATCTGGTGGAAGTCATTCCTTGGTTCCATCAGGTTTTGTTTTGTTTTTTTGTTTTGTTTTGTTTTCTGGTAGATCCCTGAGAAGGATTTTCTACACATATTTTTGTCTTCCATTTTCTTCCAAATTCTTTTTTATCTCACTGTACTGCACTGGCTGGGACTTCCAGTACAACGTTCCCTGGAAATGATGAGGGGTTATTTTGCATCATTTCCCCCCTGAGAAAAAAATGTATTCAAATTCACCATTCTATATGAAATGAACTAGAGATTGATTATGGATGCTCTTCATCAAGGTGAGGGCATTTCATTTTATCCCTAGTGTGCTGACAGTTTTAAAAGACAAATGGGGTTTAAGTAATGCCAAATGCTTTTTCTACATTTATGGAGATTATCATGTGGTCCTTCTCTTTTGTTCTGTTACTATAACAAGTATGTTTGATTGATTTTCTTGTATTCCTGTAAAAAAACCCACTTGGAAATGATATTTTTTGTATGTATTGCTGGATATTATTTCCTAATATGCTATGGAGGCATTTGCATATATATTCACAAGGGGTGTGTCTGTAGTTGTCTTTTCTTATAATACTTTTGTTGGGTTTTGGCATAAGGTTGATGCTGGCCTGACAAAATGAGTCTGGAAGTTATCCCTCCCCTCTCTACTCTCTGAAAGAATTTGTGTAGGATCAGTATTATTTCTTCCTTAAATATTTCATAGAATGCTTCAGTGGGATCACAAGGGCCTGGTATTTCCTTTGGGAGAAACTCTGAAGTTATGAATTCAGTTCCTTTATTGGATCTAGGATTACTGAGATTTTTCTGTTTCTTCTTGCATCTCTTTTGTGGATTTCATTAATTTGTAGCTTTCAAATAATTTCTTTTTCATCCAAGTTACTGTCTTTGTTGTCATAAAGTTATCAAAGGGGCACCTGGGTGGTTCAGTGGATTAAGCCTCTGCCTTCGGCTCAGGTCATGATCCTAGGGTCCTGGGATCTCTTCTCAGTGGGGAGCCTGCTTCCTCCTCTCTCTCTCTCTCTCTCTCTCTCTCTCTGCTTGCATCTCCACCTCCTTGTGATCTCTGCCTGTCAAATTTTAAAAAATAAAATAAAAAAATAAAGTTATCAAATATTCTCTTATTGACCTTCTAATATCTGTTGGATCTAAAGTGATATCCCCTCTTTGATTCCTGATATTGAGAATTTATATATTTTTCTTTTTTTTACTTGATCAGTCATACCAGGATTATTGAATCTTTTCAATAAACCAGGTCTTAGTGTTATTAATTTTCCCTGTTGTATGTCTGCTTTCTATTTCGTGGATACCCACTCTTAAGTTTCTTCCCTTCCATTTACTTTAGGTTCAGATTGTTCTTTTTCCAGCTTCTACATTGGAAGATTAGGTCATGGGTTTTAATTCTTTCCATAAGGATTTAAAGGTAAAAAAATTTCCTCTGTAACTACATAACTATATACTAAAAATTTTGCTATGTCTCGTTTTCATTTTAATTTAGTTCGAAATAGAAGTTTCTCTTTAACCTATGTGTTCTTTAGAAGTGTTTTGTTTCATTGTTGATAATCTGGAGATGTTCCACGTACAT
The DNA here is from genome assembly GCF_010015895.1 of Lontra canadensis. Lineage (NCBI taxonomy): Eukaryota > Metazoa > Chordata > Mammalia > Carnivora > Mustelidae > Lontra > Lontra canadensis. The sequence continues at coordinate 15,083,503 of NW_022631007.1, forward strand.
ATCTGTTACTGATTTATCATTTACTTCAATTTTGATTAAAAAAATAAAGCACATAGCAACACTATGAATTCAATCCTTTAAAATTTATTGAGAGTTATTTTATAACAATATTTTGTCTATCTTGGAGAATAATATATGTTTTCTGCAGTTTTGACATGTAGTGTTTCATAAAGGTCATTCAGGTCAACTTGGGTAATAGTGTTCCCCAAGTCTAGGGTATCCCAATTGATTTTCTATTTATGCTATCACTTATTGAGAGAGATGTTTTTTAAATCTCCAAATATAATTATGAGTATGTCCATTTCTCTTCAACTTCTGCTAGTTTTGCCTTATCTATTTTGAAATTCTGTTATTAGGTACACATGTGTTAGTATCACATGTCATCATGATGAAGCAAGTCCTTTATCATATGAAATGATCCCCTCGAGTCCTGGCAGGACACCCTGTGGTCAAGTCTCCATTTCTAGCTGTCTTGTGATTGTGGCCAATGAGTGGCTTTTCTGTTTCCATTCTTTCACTTCAACCTACCTATATCTTTATGTTTATGACTATTGCATTGTGGTCTTGCATTTAAGTTTTTTTGAGACAGCATCCAGGTGGACCTTGTTTTGTCATCCCATCTGAAAAATCTGTGTTTCAGTCCATATGTTTAGATGAGCATTGTTGAACAGAACTGTCAGTTCTGCCTATCTAGACTGCCAAAAATGGCAGCCACTAGCCAGCCACCTGTGGCTACTGAACCCTGGACATGTTTCTAGATTGAATGGGCACTGACATTTTTATTTTATTTTATTATAATTAATTAAATTTAAATTCAAATAACCAATGTGGCTAGTGACTATCATATAAAATAATGCATGTTTAGATAATTTATATTCAATGCACTTATAGCTAAGTGTCCACACAGCTGTCTTCCTGATATCCTTTTCCCACTTTATCTAATAATTTACTTCATCTTTTCCCAACATGAATTCTGCAAAAGAGAAGTCCATTCAGGTGTTCCATGAGGAAAAGACACAGGATTGAGTAAGTTTGGGAAATAGTGGGTGTAATATATTTCGATTTGTTTTCTTTTAATCTGATACATATTTCTTTTTTTCCTCTTCACCTGTCTTTTTAAAAATTAATTTTGTATTTTTTGTGATTCCATTTTATATCTACTATTATTTATTAGCTTTACCACTGTCTGTCTTTCTTTTTGGTGGGGGATGGTGGGTTGCCCTAGGATTTATTTATTTATTTATTAAAGATTTTATTTATTTACTTGAGAGAGAATGAGTGAGAGAGAGCACGAGAGAGGAGAAGGTCAGAGGGAGAAGCAGACTCCCCAAGGAGCTGGGAACCTGATGCGGGACTCGATCCTGGAAGTCCGGGATCATAACCTGAGCCGAAGGCGGTCGCTCAACCAACTGAGCCACCCAAGCGCCCGCCCTAGGATTTAAAACACACATTTTTAACATTTCATACTTTAAATTTGAATAATATATGTTACTGAAATATAATATTTTTGCTATTGTCACACATTTGCTGTCAACATATTTATAAACTATACAAATCAATGTCATTATTTTTTGCTTTAAATGGTCAATTGTTGGTGAAAAGAATTTAAAAATAAAAATAAAGTTTCATTTTTTTGTACATATTTATAATTTCTAGTCCTCTTCATCCCTCCATAGATTCAAGCTTCTATCTGAAATGTTTTTTCTTTTGCCTGACAAATTTCCTTTAACATTTCTTGAAGGAAGTTCTCAAGGCCCCTTTTTTTTTTTTTGATGAAGATCTGCTAATGACAAATTCTCTGTTTCTGTTTATCTGATAAAATTTTAAGATAAAGTCTATAAAATTTTATTTTTTTTTCTCTCAGCCCTTTAACATGTAATCCCATTTTCTTTTGGGTTACAACATTTCTATTTGTTTGTTGGTTTGTTTCTTTTTATTTTTAGTGTTCCAAGATTCATTGTTTATGCACCTCACCCATGCAATAACGTGCCCTCCTTAATACCACCAGGCTCGCCCATCCCCCTATTCCCCTTCCCTTCAAAACCTTCAGGTTATTTCTCATAGTCCTCAGTCTCTCATGGTTCATCTCCCCCACTGATTTATTCCACTTCACTTTTCCTTTCCTTTTCCTAATGTCCTCCATATTATTCCTGATGCTCCACAAGTAAATGAAACCATATGATAATTTACTTTCTCTGCTTGACTTATTTCACTCAGCATAATCTCCTCCAGTCCTGTCCATGTTAATACTAAAATTGGGTATTCATCTTTTCTGATGGCTGCGTAATATTCCATCGTATATATGGACCATATCTTCTTTATCCATTCGTCAGCTGAAGGGCATCTTGGCTCTTTCTACAGTTTAGTGATTGTTTCTGATGAAATGTCTTTGTTCCTTTCTTTGTAATGTTCCTTTTTTCTTTCAGAGACATTTAAGATTTCTATCACTGATTTTCAGCAATTTTACTGTGATGTGTTTGGGCATGGTTTTCTTTGTGTTTGTTGGATGACTTGGATCTGTGAGTTATAGTTTTCATCAAAATTGAAATATTCCCCAGCTATTTTCTCAAGTATTATTTCTGACCCCTCCTCTCTTTTGTTTGTTTGTTTGTTTGTTTGTTTCTTCTGATTGTAATCACACATTTGTTAGGTGACTGGGTATTATTTAAAATGTCACGTATTGCATAGAGCACTGGGTGTGATGCATAAACAATGAATCTTGGAACACTGAAAAAATAAAATAAAATTAAAAAAAATTAAAGGTCTCTCAGAGTCTGTTTTTTTTTTCATTTTTTTCTCTATATGCTTTATTTTTGGATAAATTCTATTGTCATGACTGTATGTGCACTGATCTTTTGCAGGGCTTAATATTCTTTTTCAAAAGATTTGATTTATTTATTTATTTGAAAGAGAGAGCACCATCAAGGGGCCAGGAGGGGCAGAGGGAGAGGGAAAAGCAGACTCCCTGCTGAGCAGAGAGCTCAAAGCGAGGCTCAATCCCAGGACCCTGAGATCATAACCTGAGCCAAAGACAGATGCTTAACAACTGAGCCACCCAGGCACCCCTTAATATTCTCTTAATCCAACTCAGTGATAATCTATATTTTAAAGAGATTCATATTTATTCATGTTTAGTAATTCCACTTTTTTGGTATCTTACCTCATTATATTCATGTTTTCCCTCAGTCCTCGATCAGCTGCTTTGGAGTCCCTTCTTCCTGAGTTTACCATCTTGCTCATATCTGTTTCTGTTTGTACTGACTGAGCTTTCTCCTTGTACATGTTACATCTTCCTGCCTCTTCCAGTATCTAGTAATTTTTCTTAGATATCGGACATTGCCAACGTTTTAAGTGCTAGGTTTTTTTTTTAAGACTATTAGACTTTATTGTGACAAATAATTACTTGTGGATTAATTTGCTATTTTTGAGGTGTATTTGAGGTGCATTTTTAATCTTTTTACTAGCTTTCCTCTTGTGTTAGTTTAGCCCACTACTACAGCATGACCCTTCTGGGGTCTCTATTGAAGACACTGTGCATTCCATGTAGTCTCTCCTTTCTGGATATAGCAAGTCAAAAACTTTCTGGCTCTGTCTAAATAATTCTGGGGATTGTTTGGCCTATAGTTTCCTGGTAACTCTTTTGCCCCGGGAAGCTCTTCTTTATCCAGACTCATAGAGTTTCATTATGCAGGTTAAGAATGGTCCTTATTCATAGACTAAAGGAGACATTTATGAAGATTTATGAAGCTCAGTCTTTTCATAACTTCTTCCCCTCTGTCACTCTGCCATGTAAGGTCCTCAATTTCCCCAAACTTTGATCTCTAGGTCCATTTGACTCAATGATATGGCCTTGCTTTATTTGGGATTCTCCTTTCTGCTCTAAGTTTTGGAATTTGCTTTCTGGAGGTAAGCTGAGGAAATTTTGTTTCCACCTATTTTGTTTCTTTTTTCTCAGGGTCTATTGTCTTACACTTCCTCTTTTCAAGTGTTTTATTTGTTCAAAGGAGGAAATAAGTCTCAATGTTTTACTCCCCCATAGCCAGGAGCCATATTTGATTTTTAATATGTAATTATCATCATTGTTTACATAGTTTTGTGCCTTGTTTTAAAAATTTATCTAGGGGCACCTGGGTGGCTCAGTGGCTTAAAGGCTTTGCCTTTGGCTCATGTCATGATCCCAGGGTCCTGGGATCGAACCCTGCATCGGGGTCTCTGCTCAGCAGGGAGCCTGCTTCCCCTCCTCTCTCTCTGCCTGCCTCTCTGCCTACCTGTGATCTCTGTCTGTCAAATAAATAAATAAAATCTTTAAAAAAATAAAATAAAATAAAAATTTATCTAATTTCTTTATATTGTTTATATGTTATATGGGATACATCACTGCATCTTGAGTGGCAATTTAATATGATCTCATCTATTTGTCCAGAGGACATTAAAACTATTTCTAATTTTTCCAGAATTATGATAACATTTTGGGCTCAGCTGTCTTCCTGATATCCTTTTCCCACTTTATCTAATAATTTACTTCATCTTTTCCCAACATGAATTCTGCAAAAGAGAAGTCCATTCAGGTGTTCCATGAGGAAAAGACACAGGATTGAGTAAGTTTGGGAAATAGTGGGTGTTAGACCTTCTTCTGGGTGAGTCATAATGTACCCTGGCTTATTAGAAGCTTAAGAAATCTTTCACAAAGGAACTGTATTTATCTTTTTTGTTGTTACCTTAATTGTTTGGAAAGTTTTATTGTCATTTTGTTAAACAACACCCAGAACAGGACTAGTTTCTGTTTTAAACAATAAGGCCTGGGGACCCCCAGGGGGTTCAGTCAGTTAAGTGACTCATGATTTCATCTCAGGTCATGATCTTGAGTTTGTAGGATTGAGCTCCATATCCAGCTCTGTGCTTAGTGTGGAGTCTGCTTGAGATTCTCTCTCTCCTTCTCCCTCTGTCCCTTCCCCAGCTCATGTGCTCTAAATACATACATACATACATACATACATACATAAAACAAACAAACAAACAACAGTAGGGCCTTGGAAACACATATCCTGCCAGGCCTCTGGCCAGCTCTTCCACTGAGGCCTAAGCTGGGGATTTGGATTCCAGCAGATGACCCTTGGCAGTTGTTGCTCATTCCTCAAGGACTGCAGCCCTAGGGTCTGGAGGTGATCAGACTCCCACTCCATGGGCAGGAACTCGGACTCCCTGGCATGGACCTGAGGCACAAGAATGGGTAGGCTTCTAAGGAAATGAGACAGAGATGGAGATCAGCAGCAATAATACTCCTTGGAGACTCTAAGGACCCTGAAGAAGTAGGTTTGCTAGAAAACACAATGCTTTGAGGCCCTCAAAATCTTTGCATCCTATAGGCCCTGGGAAGGGTGATGATGGGATCTGGGAATCATGAGGTTTGAGGCCCTGACCCACTAGAATTGTAGAAGACAGGCTTGTGGGCTGCAGACCCTGCCCTTTGGGTCCCCTTTATGGTTTTTCTAGTCCCTAGACACCTCTGTGTCCCCAGTCTAAGGGATAGACCAGCAGTGCAGTGAGGGGAAGGCCCACCCAGTCTTGGCTGCTGGTACAAAGGCAGGGAGCATGTTCCATTATTGGGCAGTTCTGCTACAGGGTGCTCCTAAAGAAGACCACTGTGTCGAGTGGTCTGATGGCTCTGATGGTTCACTGGGGAGACATCTGTCATTCACTACCTTTCTCCATAGTTTCCAGCCCATCATAGGGTTAAGTGGGCAGTACAGAGATTCACTTACCTCAAAGACAGAGTTGCCCCAGAGGATTTCGTATCTGCTTAATGTAACACTGTGGGTCTGGTCAGGAGGAATCACTTCTACCACTGCCAGGGGCAGGAAATGCTTGCCCTTGTATGCTGGGATGGTGCACATCACTGTCCCACCCCATGGTTACCCTCAATGTTAGGACCATGGGGAGCTGTTCCTGTCCTGTATAGAGGACATTTAGAGGACAGAGAGAATAGGGCAGGGATATGAGCTAGGCAGTCACAATCATCCTGAAGAGATTTGGTGAAGACCGGAACTAAGCCAGCACACATGGAAGCAAAGCAAACAATATAAGACTTTTTGATAGAAACTCGGCACCATATGCAGCCCATCTGGTGGTTCTGTTTCCCCAGGCACCCTGTGCTGTGGCCTCTATTCATGGACTAACAAAAACACCATGGCTCTCCTGACTTCTGGCCTTGCCTGATGCCACCCTGCCTGCTGGGAATGCTGTCCGCCTTTGACCGTCTCTTCCACCACCCTGGCTTCTCTGAGGCCAAACCATCCCCTGCTGCTTCCATTTCGTGCCCAATGAATGTTTTCCAAATCCGCGAATAAAACCAAATGAGGAAATGGAATGTACCTGGAAATGAACAACTCTCCTCTTTGCTGTGGTCTGGAGGTGGCCACAGATTCCCATTGATGCTGAGTGACCTCCCTTGCAGGCTACCATTTTTGTCTCTCTACCACCCTCATAAGTTTGTTCTCTCTTACAGCTGCTCGTGTTGATAAGCCTAATGCAGAAGGCACTTAATGAAGCATTTGTTCAATGGATAAAGCAATAAACAAATCAACACCATCAGCAGCTCAGAAATCCATCGATTTCATCTCTTAGTTGGAGATGACCAGCCCATGGAATAGTCTCTCTTCTGTATCAGGTGATGGGGATGTTCTGAGAAGAGGACCACCCCCATCCTCACACACTCTCCCCATGCCCTGGATGGTGGTGGAGCTGAGGAGGAAAGTCTGGTTATTTGGTGAAGAGACACAGCTGGAGAGCCAAGTGGCAGCTGCCCAGGTTGAGCTCTCCTGATGGACACCCTGGACTCAGAGCTGCATTTTAATAATTCTGTACAAAATGTGTAAGACACATGGGTTGTATTTTATGCTGCGAGGCTTAAGCTATTTACCACGCATGTTCATTTTCTTAGCCAATAAACATTGTCAAAACCAATGAGTAAAATGAGATGAGGAAATGGACTCTACCTAACATGATGAACAGCCTCCTGTTTGCAGGGTCTGTGCCTGGAGGTGTCCAGACATTTGGGGAGCAGAGCACTAGCAGTGGAAACATGGTTGCCTGCCTAGCCCCAGCACTGCCTTGGCCTATGTAGTCAGACAGGCATATTTTACTGGCTTTTATTTTCTCCATGGAATTTCTAAGTTGTTTGCTGGAATTGGTTGCATTAATCAAACAGTTGTTTCTCAGAGACATCGTTTATATTTGCTGGAGCCAGAAAGGGATCTGTAGGCATTATTTTTACTTACAGAAAGTAAACTCTGGGCCAGAAAGTGAAATGCCATTATTTTATTTCATCACAAAGCCCCGAGGACACATTCTTGCCCCTTCTGGATTTATAGTTGGTCTTGTGACAGAATAGGAGGAAGGAGACCAGAGGGAATGACAGGACAGGAGGAGGAAGAAGACAAAAGGTTCTGGGTCTCTAAGGTGTAAGGAGGAAACCGCTGATGGCTCAGTCCTATCCAGGCACCAAAGTGCCTCCTTCTCCCAGAAGGGCAGGTTGTCTTCCTGGGCCTCATTGCAACCCTAAAGCTCAAAACACTTTGACTCAGCCAAAGGGCACAGGAACCCTGGGGACAAGTGCCGGGCAATGTCTAACCAGGTACACAGCACACTGGTAGTTACCTGTGGACAGTGCCCCGGTACCAGATTTGACAAAACCGTGAGCATAACCCACTTCAGCTTATTCCTCAAGGCTGTGTTCTACTTTATTTTAAGATGACATTTGTTACTTCTGTAAAGAACAAAAGTAATATATGAATCCCTTTAAAAAGGAGAAATAGATAAAATATAAAAAAAAATGGAAAATTGTCTCTAAACCTACAATTCAGATATCACTTCTGGCCACATTTTCACATTTTTTAAATCCTTTTTTAAACCAAAAAAAAAAAAAAGGCATGACCTTAACTATTCTAGGAGAATATGATTTTTATGGATTTGTAATATTCTGTATTATGGATGTACCATCAATGATTTGTCCATTCTTCTACCATTATTTAAACTGTTCCTATTTTCTTCATGGTTAAAAAGAGGAAGGCATTGAATACTCCTGTATACAGACCTCAGGCCACTTCCTAAAAGTTGTTTTCTCAGGGAACATTTCTATAGGTGAGACTGAGAGGCAAAAAACACTTTCAGGGATCTTGATACATAATGCCACATAGAAGTCCCCACGGCACCCTACCAACATGGTAATTTACCAAGAAAAACAATGAGACTAACTGTGAAGTCCTCCTGATTCCGTCCTTTAATTCATTCTTCTTTGAAACTTTCAAACCAAATGTCTTAGAATGGAATTGAAGTGGGGATTTTGCTTCAGATACAGAAAAGATCTACTGGTTCTTACATTTTCTACCTCACGAAACAACACTTTTCCATTTGCTGCCCTGCCCCGTGCTTTGTCATCCTACATAAAGGGGGGACCGTGGGCGGTCTTTTCCAAGGGTGCAGGCAACACAGCCCTCCAGCAGAACACAACTCCCAGAAACCCTTGCTGGAAAACAACCTGGGCTTGGGTTTGCAGCGTTAGGCACACGAGGGTTAATGCCAGTTGAGGCGGGGGCAACAATCTGGGTGGTTTCTGTCATGTCAGCCTGAGATCATCCCTGACTCGACAGAGCTTTGGTCCAGTCTCCCCGAGAAATCAGGCTGCCGCATCAGCCGTGAACTGGTTAGCTCCTCTGGAATAGGGTTTCCCTTTCAGTCTTTAAATTCCTCAGTCTTTATGTCACTTCCCTGTTAACCAGGACAAAAATAAATAAATGCATTCCCCAAGCGAGTAAAGAAAGACAGACAAGCAGAGAAACTGATGTTCGTGCGCTCCAAGAGGGCTCCTGATTAAGGACCGGGAAGGGAAGAACAACATTGTCCTTGAGACCCAGTGGCATGTGGTTGCCCCCTCTACCCTGTTTCTTTGGAAGAAGGATTTGAATGCAACACTTTACAAATATGTATATGCTGGTAACTGTGTTCGAACGATAGCCATGGTCTTGGCACAACCCGATTTGAGCCAGGAAATTTGGACTTAAAGCAGCAGGAACACTACTCTTGGTTCTCTGGGGTTGGGCTTGGTGCCATGACTCATGAATCATGGCTGCCCACCTACTGTTCGGAGGCCCCTGACAGCACATTCCATGCAGAGACGCCCCGCCTGCCCCTGGAGGAGCACAGGCTCCTTTAGAGAAGGGTCAGTGAAGCCTTCCTTAAAGACAGCTTTCCCCCACACATACCACCTGCCCCATGTTTCTGTCTTGGCGAGGAAGGGGTTGGAGAAACACCATACATTCGTGAGGCCACACTTGATGGGGCGCCACTATGTAAGTCTCACACGACACCTGAAAGTTTGCTTTATTTGCCCATTTGCGATTCTAGGTGCTTGGAACACATACGTGAGGAAACGAAGCAAGCCGGCCTCGTGGTGCTTCCAGTCTACAGAGGAGGAAATATAAACATCTTACAAAACGGACAGAGTATAAGTCAACTCTCATAAGCCACCAGGCTGTGTGTTGTGGAGAAATAGAGCCAAGCGAGGAGAAGGTGCCAACTCACAGCAGCTGGTGGCCCAGTCGACAAGGTCAAGGACAAAGCTTGAAGGAGAGGAGGGAACCCCCTGCAGCTGCCCAGGAGAAGAGGATTTCCCACAGGGGCCCTGACACAGGCCTGCGAGCAGGGAGAGGGTGGGACTGTGGATGGTCGCAGGTGGGGGGTCACAGGGTTGGGTCACGGCATCACCACACGTAAGGACTGGGGATTGGCTCTGGGAGATGGGCAGCCACTGGGATGGAGCTTGCAGACTCAGCAGACCGTTAACAGGGTCACTGCTGCCCCAGCCTCCCTGTGGGCACCTTCACGTCCCAGCCCACCTGCGGCTGGAATTCCTCCCTCTAGAGCCAGTGTCCTTGCACTGGGGCCACATTCTGCCTGTTGGATCAGCAAAGCTGGAACAGCTCAGAGGACCGTTGAATTTAAAGGAATTGCAGCCTCATGAAGTCACTGAGGGACCAGCCGAGGGCTGATCCCCCAGGGCTCGCCTTGCCTCACCCCCACCTGGGATGGCCAAGTGCGGGAGGGTTATGGTGAGGGAGGGGCCACCACCACTTGGCCACTTGTCTAGAGATGCACCATGTGGTCTCAGCCCCCTCTGAGCCTTGGCAACAGGCTGGGGGTGGGGTAGCCAAACGTCGCTAATTTCCAAGCTCAACGTTATATTCCCAAAACATAAATTAATCTTCCCATGAAAGGAGGAAATATGTTTTGCTTCATATTGCTTTATATTAAAAAAAATAATAATCAGGTCTTTTATCTCCAGTATGACTAGGGATGAAATATCACTAGCTTCATATTTCGAGATAATTCCCCTTCCAGCCAATGTTCCCCCAGGAATAAAGATGTGGCCGGCACACACTGTTGTGACTGCATTTTCTTCCTTTGTGGTAAACACGCTCCTCCAGGCTCCCTCTAATTGCTGGGTCCTGGCATGTACTGGTCATTGCTGACCCGAGAGGTCTGGCTTTAACTTCCTAGAATGGCCAGGGAGGTTAACAAGTTAATAAAATCCTATTTATCAGGCTCCTGAGTCCATTTCCTCTTCCCTGTGGCTCATGGTTATGATTATTCTTTATGGACTCTTGGCCTGCCTTTAGATCTGGTTTCCCTGAAACCCTCCTATTTCCTGAGAGTCACGCCACAGAGAGAGAGCTCAGTTCCATGGAAAAATGTCTGTTACTCATTTCCACCTGATGTAGCAAGGGTCAGTCAAAGGTGGAACTTAGATGGTCCACATTTTACCTTGGATGCCACTCCTTCTCCTCTCTGGCCCATGGGTGGAAAGCTGGTGGTCCCAGCTCCAAGCCACATGTAGGAGGCCATGGCCAGCCTCTGACCATGTTGCAGCCCCAGAGTTCTACATGCAAACCATCTGCACATATGAGGAAAAACCACAGTAATGTATGTGAAACAGCTCCAGACGGCTGCAATGGAAGCGTGGGAAACCCAGGTTTCTCTCTGCACTGTGCAGGGAGACAGAGAATTGAAACCACATTGGCCAGACCCTCTCCTATCAGTGAAGATGTGTTTATCGGGGGCCCCGGCGGCCTGGGAGACCCCACCTCTGATGCTGAGACAATTAAGTGCAGGAGGACCCTCTACCTCTGAGCAGGACAGGGGTGAGGTTGTGCGTGCCCTGTGCTAGGGGACATGCCAGGCTCCAAATCTCCTGGGACAGGCTCCAGGGCTATGGGGAATGGCACCCTGACAGCTCCCTGGGGACCAGCCTTGTCCAAAAGGAATGGCTGAACCCAGCTCTCCACTCCAGCAGCTTGCTGGTGCCTCATGGCAATGACTTTGAATGCTTCTAGGTCTCTATGTTAACTGAATTTCAAACATTGGCTGTGGAGGTTTGGCCTATAAAACTACAGTGTGTGTGTGTGTGTGTGTGTGTGTGTGCGCGCGCACGTGGGCGCACGTGCAGGTGTGCACTTTTTACAATGCACAGAGAAGGAACGTGGCAGCACCCAAGGGAACTCCCGATTCCTTGGTTCCACCTCTGCACCTCAGCTCCCCACCTCTTGGCAGAGAAAAGCTGCAAGCAAGTTAAAAATTTCCTCCTTTCTTCTACCTTGAAAGGGCTGGTCTAGGACCTAAACACTCACTTTAGAATCCATCTGCACCCTGATGCTGGGCAGGCATAGACTTCCCTCTGCAAGGAATTAAAAACCAGCATATCAGGCTACCTGGGTGGCTCAGTTGGTTAAGCATCTGCCTTCGGCTCAGGTCAGGTCCTGGGATCGAGTCCCGAACCAAGCTTCCTGCTCAGCGGGGAGTCTGCTTCTGCCTCTCCCTAGGCCCCCTCCCCAGCTTGTGCTCTCTCTGTCTTGATCACTGTCTCTCTCTCTCTCTCAAATAAAGTATTAAAAAAGATAAAACCCAGTGTATCAATCACAACTAACCAGGCATGAGACTCTAGTAATTAATTCCATATTCAGCAGTCAAAAGAAGAAAATAACATGATCAGCCCATTAAATGCCAACGAATGTTTCTGATAAAATCGAATCTATCTTAATGAATTTTACATGCACACATGCTACAACACAGCCCTTACATAGAAGATTACACTGTGGTTCTGGAATAGGGGCTTTAAAATCTCACTACAAAAATCACAGTCATGCCTGATGGTGCCACATAAAATCATTCAGATTAGAGTCAGAGCAATGAAAAGGATGCTCGCGTCCATTATTCATATTCATAATGTTGTTTTGCAAGTATCTACCAATGGAATTAGATAAGGGATCATTCCATGCTAATATAATTGCACATCTGATAATCAACTAAAGAAATTACTAGAATTCACAGCATTTAGGGAGCTGCTTGGTTTTTTAGATTAATGATTTAAAATTATTCACTTCCCCTTACCTGAAAAACAAGCATTTAAAAAATGCAAAGGAAGCACTCCCTTTACAAATGCAGTAACATCTGAATAGTGAGGAAGGAATTTTACAAGGATTTTAGGACCTATGAGGAAAATACGTTCTTCTGCTGGGAGAGAGAGACTCTATTGTGCATAAATGAGATAACAATTTATCTTTGGAACGGGAGACTGGGTGGTGTGAAGAAATGAATCACCCTGAATTAGGCTATGTACTCCATGTGATATTAAGTAAACTGCAAGAGGATACTTTGGAGTTTCACAGCTGAGCACGTGAGAAATCAGACACAGAAAAACAGTTGTGACTCATCCAGGGATTCATGAGGAGGAAAGTGATGAGGGCTCTCTTTCCCAGAATCTATGATGTTGCATTTTTTTCAGAAAAAAAATCGAATGCCTCGCACAGGAACACAGACGGACTAAGTCATGGTGCTGGATGGGTGGGTGGAAACAGGCTGAAAGGCCATGTGCCTGTCTGATATACTGACTCGGGTATTCTTATTTCAGGTAAGCTTTTGAACATCTTTGAGTATTTTGAATATTTTAACATTTGTTCTGCTGTCTTATTCACAATGGTCCCTCTTCTCTTCTATTTTATTATTCTCTTCTATTTTTATTATTACAAATCCTGAAGTCTGTCCCTCATGCCCTTGACAGTATCTTCGGTATTGGTTTTGTATCTCTACTAGTGTGACTTTTCGTTAGCTTTATTTCATTAATTTCAAATGCACGTAATATAACAAACTCAATTAATGCCAAAGTGTATGCAGAAAAACTTGAGTTTCTCTCTTATTGTAATTATCCAGAGCCTCAGTCTGTCATTTCCAAATTTTTGTGTATCTTTCCAGAAATTTCCTTTGCAAATTGCAACATAACCTACAGAAGGAACAGCATAGTATAGCAACTTTTAAAAAAATGATGTCATGTCAGCACACATAAATGTACTTTGTAGCTATCCATGACTGCATAATATTCCTTTTGATACAAATGCCATCCATTATTTCTGAATGTTTAAGTTTTTCTGCTTTTCCACTTTGTATATTTTATTTCAAAAATGCTATGTATTACGACTGTCTTGACACACACATATAAGAATATCTAAGATAAAATTTTGTACGTGGAATTGATATTTAAAGTGCCATCTGCTCTCATGGGGGACAGTTGGCAATGTCTGGAGACTGTTTTGGTTGTCATGACTAGGAGATGGGGTTCTGTTGGCATCTAGTAAGTGGAGGCCAGATGTCATGCTAAACATCCAACAATTCCTGACAAGATCCTTCTCAGCATATAGACGGCACCTATCTCGGCAAGGTTAAACAGCTTGCCCAAGGTCAAAGAGAAAGTAAGAGCCTTGGTTTATTTGCTGCAAAACCCACACTCCACATTTTCACTCTGAAACTGATATCCACATGGAATAAAGACACAAAAAAGAGACATATAAAATTAAAAATCATATCATCAAAGAAAAAGGCAGTGGAGGTCCAACACACCATCAGTGGGTGTCTCTGATGCAGAGCACAACCAAACAAAGCAGGGAGGCATATTCAGAGATGTCATTGAAGGACCATTTCCAGCATGAAGGAGGCACTCAGTCTTCTGCTTGAAAGCCCACATGATATTCCTGGAAAATGTGAATAGAGAAAATTCATTCTGAAATATATCCTGGTAAAATGAGTTAACTGTAAGGATGGGGCAAGTCTACCACAAATGTTCAGACAGAAGAAATACAGATAGCCTTAGACGAAAAGAAAGATATGGCATGTCTGTACCCAGACTCCGCCCGACGTGACTGTCACAGAAGCAGACTCCATGGCATTGAGATGGGAAACCATGAGCCCTCATTATTATACTCGGTGAGGTTGTTCTTCACGTATAAAGTCAACATTATCGAAAAGGTATCCAAATTGGCAATGAAGAAGTCAAACTCTCTCTCTTCACAGATGACATGATTCTTTATATGGAAAACCCAAAAGACTCCACCCCCAAATTACTAGAACTCATACAGCAATTCAGTAACATGGCAGGATACAAAGTCAATGTACAGAAATCAGTGGCTTTCTTCTACACTAACAATGAAAATACAGAAAGGGAAATTAGAGAATTGATTCCATTTACTATAGCACCAAGAACCATAAGATACCTGGGAATAAACCTAACCAAAGAGGTAAAGGATCTGTACTCGAGGAACCACAGAACACTCATGAAAGAAATTGAAGAAGACACAAAAAGATGGAAGACCATTCCATGCTCTTGGATTGGAAGAATAAACATTGTTAAAATGTCTATACTGCCTAGAGCAATCTATACTTTTAATGCCATTCCAATCAAAATTCCACCGGTATTCTTCAAAGAGCTGGAGCAAATAATTCAAAAATTTGTATGGAACCATAAGAGACCCCGAATCACTAAGGAAATGTTGAAAAACAAAAATAAAACTGGGGGCATCACATTACCTGATTTCAAGCTTTACTACAAAGCTGTGATCACCAAGACAGCATGGTACTGGCATAAAAACAGACACATAGACCAGTGGAACAGAGTAGAGAGCCCAGATATGGACCCTCAACTCTATGGTCAGTTAATCTTCGACAAAACAGGAAAAAATATACAGTGGAAAGAAGACAGTCTCTTCAATAAATGGTGCTGGGAAAACTGGGCAGCTATATGTAGAAGAATGAAACTCGACCATTCTCTTACACCGTGCACAAAGATAAACTCAAAATGGATAAAAGACCTCAACGTGAGACAGGAATCCATCAGAATCCTAGAGGAGAACATAGGCAGTAATCTCTTCAATATCAGCCACAGCAACTTCTTTCAAGATATGTCTCCAAAGGCAAAGGAAACAAAAGTGAAAATAAACTTTTGGGACTTCATCAAAATCAAAAGCTTCTGCACAGCAAAGGAAACATTCAAGAAAACAAAGAGGCAACCCACGGAATGGGAGAAGATATTTGCAAATGACAGTACAGACAAAAGATTGATATCCAGGATCTATAAAGAACTCCTCAAACTCAACACACACAAAACAGACAATCATATCAAAAAATGGGCAGAAGATATGAACAGGCACTTCTCCAATGAAGACATACAAATGACTATCAGACACATGAAAAAATGTTCATCATCACTAGCCATCAGGGACATTCAAATTAAAACCACATTGAGATACCACCTTACACCACTTAGAATGGCCAAAATTAGCAAGACAGGAAACAACATGTGTTGGAGGGGATGTGGAGAAAGGGGAACCCTCTTACACTGTTGGTGGGAATGCAAGTTGGTGCAGCCTCTTTGGAGAACAGTGTGGAGATTCCTCAAGAAATTAAAAATAGAACTTCCCTATGACCCTGCCATTGCACTACTGGGTATTTACCCCAAAGATACAGATGTAGTGAAAAGAAGGGCCATCTGTACCCCAATGTTTATAGCAGCAATGGCCATGGTTGCCAAACTGTGGAAAGAACCAAGATGCCCTTCAATGGATGAATGGATAAGGAAGATGTGGTCCATATACACTATGGAGTATTATGTCTCCATCAGAAAGGATGAATACCCAACTTTTGTAGCAACATGAACAGGACTGGAAGAGATTATGCTGAGTGAAATAAGTCAAGCAGAGAGAGTCAATTATCATATGGTTTCACTTATTTGTGGAACATAACAAATAGCATGGAGGACATGGGGAGTTAGGAGAAGGCAGTTGGGGGAAATTGGAAAGGGAGGTGAACAATGAGAGACTATAGACTCTGAAAAACAATATGAAGGGTTTGAAGAGGTAGGGGGGTGGGAGGTTGGGGGAACCAGGTGGTGGGTATTAGAGAGGGCACGGACTGCATGGAGCACTGGGTGTGGTACAAAAACAATGAATACTGTTATGCTGAAAATAAATAAATAAATAAAAAGAAAATGCAATGAACTCTTCCTGGAAAAGGAGCACGCCATACCTGAAATGATTAAAAATAAAGAGCACATGCAAGAAAAAGGTATCATGGAAGGTGTTGAGCATTTAAATATAGGAGCAGCAGTAAACATGTGTAGTGAACTATGTAAAAGTCAACATTTTGAAGGAAGATACTCCAGGATAAAATTTTTAGAATAATCAATGATAAAGGCAGACTAAATTCCCTGTGCTTGTTCATAGAAGGAAGAGGTCAGAGTGAGCTCAACAGGACATGTAACGAGTGGTCATAGGAGAGAGGTGAAAATCATTTCATTTTAAAAATTTCCCTTCTGGGGTTGAGGAACAAATATTTAGTGCTATCTGTCCATATTATTTAAAGCTACAGAGTTAGTCACTGGGAGAACTCAGGGCAAATTATATGGCTCTTAAATTTTCACAAGATGAAAAACATATTGATCATAAAATGAGACATATAAAAGGAATAGAAAGTATTTCATTCTGCCTGAAAAGCGTGGGGAGCATGGAAAACTTAATATGTGAAAACCTATTAGCATAATTCCTTATGTTGCCAGATTTATGGATAAACCATATGGTCATCTCAGTAGATGCAGAGAAAAAAACACTTAATTTAAATTTAACACTTATACATGATCAAATAACAATTCAGCAAACTAATAAAAAAGGGAACATTCTGAATTTAATAAAAGACATAAATGACACAGAAATCCTATTTGGATGGTGAAACACTAGAAACATTTATTTTGAAGTGAAGAGCAAGAGAGTGTTGTCTATGATCATTGTTTTATGATTAATATTGTACTAGAACCCCTGGCAAGTATAGTAAGACAAGGAAAAAAGATTCCCTCACCCCCTCCACACAAGTCCCCAAACTAAGTAAAATATGAAGAGATTGGAAAGGAAAGAAAGAAAGAAAGAAAGAAAGAAAGAAAGAAAGACAGTTATTGTTTCCAGCAAACATGCATTAGAAAATGTAATTATCAACTTTTCTGCCAATAACACAGTAAAACTCAAAGGAATCTGGGAATAAATCTAACAAGAGATGAGAATGACTTCTATTGAGAAAATTATAACATAGTTTATAAATAATTAAATCAGTAGAAATGCATTCTGTGTTCACAAGAGGGATGATAACTTTATGGTGGTGATATCAGTTCTCTCTAAATTAACTTCTGAATTCCATACAGTTTCAGTCAAAATCCCACGGGGTTGTCAATGAAACCTGACATTAGCTTTATAGTAAAATCCAAGTGGGCTAAGAATAGAGAACAATAGAAAAGGCGTTCTGAAGAGGGATGACCACAAGAAGTGGTTACCATAACATTATAGTAATTAGAACAATGTGATGTGCGCACAGGGATGAGCAGATAGACCCAAGAAAACAGAGCAAAGGAATCAGAAGGCGATCCATGTGTATTTGTTCTACCAGATTCTACCAAAGCTCTAGGATAAAACACTGACAGAAAGACCAGCTGGTGAAGTATGTTACTCTTGCAATTACGGACCACATGGGGAAAATAGAGTGAAATGTACACCTGACACAGTAGCCTGTGATGAATTCCAGATAAGCTAAAGAAATAAGTTTGATGAGTAAAAAACAGGACAGTAGCCATTGCTGGTGAAGATGTACAGGTAGAGAAAAGGTGACATTTCTGACCTGTAGTTCTTGGGGGGGTGGGGTAGGAATGTAAGTAGGATGATTTCTCTGGAAGACAGTTGATGATGGGTATGTGCTATATGCTTGCCTTTCCCTCACTCAGAAAGCTTCACATATGAAGATGTTCGTTATAGCACATAGCACTACTGTGTAAAAGGGAAGACTGAAAGACACCTAAATGCCCATATATGGAAAAATGGATGAATTATGCTGTATTCATATGATAGAATCCTAAATAGATCTGAACAGGCCCATATGGAGTAGAACAGGATGAGGACAGAAATGTCAACTGTGTGAATAACATCACATCTTTGAAAAGAAGTAACATATGAAGTGAAAATAGAAAATGCAGTTGAATATATAAATTACTATGTTGACAAATGGCACCAGTGCTCCTCTTGGGGAAAAATGTGTCTGTTCAGGAAAAATGGTCTTAATAAACCACTTTAGGTACAAAAGGGAAAACCCAGACAGTTTCTTTTACAGGAAAAGATGTCTGAAAGAGGATACGCTATGCTATTAAATGATGATGAATTTAGGAGTGTGAGATCTTAGAAAATGTTTACTCAAAAGCTGAATATCATACTCTGCATGTCACTACAATGGAGAATACATGTCACTATGCATTTGTCCAAACTCTTAGAACACCAAGAATGATCCCTAATGTAAATTACGGATCCTGGGTGATAATGATGTGCCCAAGCAGGTTCATTCCTTGTAACAAATGTACCCGCTGGTAGGGTTGTTGATCACGTGGGAGGCTGTGCATGTGTGGGGGCAGGAAGCACATGGGAGGTCTCTGCACCTTCCACTCAATTTTGCTGTGAACTTGAAACTGCTCTAAAACATAAAGTCTATTTAAAAATATCCCCAAACCAAACCTGTGATGTAGTTGAAAAAAGTATTCTAGTTCAAAGATCTTAATGTTTGTACCTTTTACAATATTGCTTATTACCTTTGTATTTGAGAAAAGTAATTAAGCTTCAACTATACTAGGAATTAAAGAAATGCAAATGACAACAAGGAAATACCATTTTTACACAGACCACATTGTCAAAAAATGTAATTAAAGTGACATGACCCCTTATTGGCAAGAGTTCAGGAAACAGACACTCTTCTTTAGTGCTGGTGAAATGTAAATTAATATAGATTATCTGGAGGGCATCTAAACCCTGGAAAACATTCAGACCCTTTAAATTGTAATTCCACTTTAAGTAAACTAACCTTAGCCAGGGTCAGAGATGTGCAAAAATATTTACGTAAAAGGGAGTATGTTGTTTCTTAGGTGATAGAGGTAAAATATAGGAGACCTCTGTATGCCCAACAATAGACAAATTTATTTAAGCAAAATATGCTAAAACTATATCATGGAATGCTACCCAATTATTAAAATAAATTTTCAGAAAATATTCAGTTTTATGGGAAAATGTTTGTGATATATTAGTAAGCTTAAAATGTGAATTTCAAAAACATTATTACAGTTTGACTCCTCTTTTTTATGTGTAGAATAATATATGTATATGTGTGTGTATGTATATATATGTATATATACACATATATATATATATGTATTCGACTACACAAATACATATAGAGAGAAAAAGGAGAGGAGAAAGAGAGAAAGAATATATCAATAGAAAGAAATAGACCAAAATGTTAAATGTTAAGTGGGCTAGTTTCTGGCAGGTTTAAGATAGTTTCTGTATTTGCCCATCTTTGTACAATATATTGCTTTGATAGTAATTTTGAAGTGCTAGAAACCACCCAGGTGGTTCAGTGGGTTGAGCATCGAACTCCTGATTTCAGCTCAGGTCATGATCTCAGGGTTATGAGATCCAGCCCCACATCTGGCTCCATGCTGGGCATGGAATCTACTTGAAATTCTCTGTTCCTCTGGCCCTCCCACCCCCATATCATGCAAGTGCTTCTCTCTGTCTGAAATGAATGAATAAATAAGATGCAGGAGAAAATACTTCTAGCTTGTGGTGCCAGAGCAGCCCAGTGCATTGCTCACATGACCTGTGGCTGGTGGGCTCAGATGCCTTCTAGTCCGGTGGCAAGACTAATTTAGAATTCACTCCTTCTGAATCCAACCTTTGCACTGCAAAGCAATTTAGATATACAGAGGAAAGGGAAATGTTATTGTAGGGTATTTGCAAGCAAATCAAGAAATCAGAAACATTCAAATATTAATGTGAAATTCTTTATCTCCATGAATGCATATGGCACAGATAAACAAGGACAGATGCATCACATGATATTCAAGTTCTAATGGTAAGGAGTAAATTAGAATCCCACCAGGGCTTGAACTGAAAATGAACCACTGGGGAGGAATACCATTTTTGTTGTGAAAATAAAGGTACTAATTTGATAAGAAGATTAAGGGAGTGGATTTCAAGGAAGGGAGGTTTCCTTGTTAAAAATTTACCATTGCTAATGGAATTCATTAATCACTCCCATCTGCTATGTCTGGTTATAAAAATAGCAAACTAAGAAGAAAAATTATGGAGATCTTACACCTCTGGAATGTTCTTGCACTTTTTAGGTAGTTGGACATTTAGCTTTTATATTTGGCAAAGGGTAAGTGTTTATTAAAATATAAAATTCAGTGTTATTTGCATAAATATTTATGCAAGTGTCTATACAAATAACAAAAAGGAGAGCACACACAAAGTGTTTCTGGAAATGAAATGAGCACAGTATAAAGGACATTTACTCCACCACGAGGCAGAAGCGTTCCTGCTCACCTGTTGGGTGTATTCTTACTGTTCTGTAGTTAGGAAACTGACAGCATGTTTGCCAATGCTAATATTTCAGTTCTCCACTTTATTGATCATCTATCCAGTCACATGTGATCCTATCCTTAGCTGTTGTGGGTTCTAGGAATCCTAATGATTCAGAAATGATGCCCATTCCTTTTGGAAATTCAGGAAAAGAAGGACTAATTTATTTGAGGTTATGGTATATATTATAAAAATATCAGATAAGCAAAAATTTTAGTTGTCTAAAAGAAAGTTTATTTTTACAATGCATTGAGCACCTGCTCTGTTCTGACCTGTATTCTGGGATCTGCATTTAGAGACATGGTTAACTCTATCCCAGCCCTCAAGGAGTTCAGTGTTTGGAAGGGACCTCCAAAGGTATAATTCAATACCACAAGTTTGTCGAGAGTGGCTGTCACAAAGTACTCCTGTACCATGTTACTTATGCCCTAAGGTGTTGGGGACATGATAGTCTTCAGTGCTATTTGTGGACATTCTCATTCTCCCAAACACATGGTAGGATAATACTTGTCTACTCTCATTTAGTTTGGTGTGGGCATTTGTGGTTTGCCTTACCTTGATAATCATGGAAGCTAGATTGCTGAGTGGTTAAAATGGCAGTTTCACTATTGGCTACACTGGACACATAATGTGAGTGAAAAACAAGCCTTGCTGTGTTAAGCTCCTGAAATTTGGGAGCTATTTGTTTCTGCAACATAGCTCAGTCCTGCTGACTAATACAAAGATGAAGTGTGGGTTAGGATTTGGAGAGTCTTCCCAAGTACAGAAGAACACAGAAAATGGAAACAGGGAGAGCAAGGCCCACAGACACAAGGCCATTCTCCTTTGTCTTGACTGTTCTCCCTCATGTCCTTATTTGTGAGGTGAATTTTCCCTCATCTCTTTCCAGATGGCTGGTTAAACATGGGATATTGACCAAAATCATCTATCTCCTCCCCTGCCCAAACTACACCAATATATCAGCAAAGGAACAGCTAAGGTGTGACTTTGCCAATAAAAACAGGGGAGGACAGGAAACCTCAGCAGACAACAGATACCAACACAATTTTGGATGATCAGAAGCAGGTGGAGGAGACATCACCTGAAGGAACTTAGAGGGGACAATACTTGGTAGCAACCTGGCTCAGCCCCTGGGAATGGTAAGGTGGAGTTCCAGGACTGACATCAGGGACTGCAAGAAGACCAGGTGAATGGGTGGGCAGATCTCCAAACCCCTTTACCCACTGAGTGCAGACCCATACTTACTTCCTCCAGAGCAAGCTGGAGATTCCTGGTCTTGGGTGCACCAAACACACAGGATATCTTAGGCAAGAACTGGAATTTAAATAAAACTTTTAATTCTTAACACTGAGACCCCCAGTTCTAATCCCCTGTATGGCTTCCAAAATGTTGGCAGCCATGTATATGATCCCCAAATAAAATCTTTAGGTATTGATATTGGGGAATCCTTCAATAAAAACAATCAATTTGCTTCTCTCAGCCCACAGGGAATCCTATCAGTCAGTGAGCTCTACTCACGCACCTAGGACTTTCAATTAGTTTGTCAGTGTGCCACATTAAATATGAATGACAAAAAAAGACCACCAACATTTGAGTGATTCCAAAATGGAAGCATGAAACTCAATCAAACAAAGGCATGGACAGCAAGAGGCTGTAAGAAACAGATGTGGCAGAGACAAGAAGAAAAATTCTGAACAAATTAATGGAAAGTATTTTCGAGAAATAAAGAAAATATTGCACACGTAACACAAGAACTGAGTGTTTTCAAAAGATGAAAAATTGGAGAAATGGAAGAGCACTGGGAAATTAAACACGAGTCAAAATTAAAAACATTAGATGATAGCATTGAGGACTCTCTGATAGAGAGTGAAAAAACAGGAAGGTAAAGAATGTTAGAAAAAAAAAATAAGGCTTGGAGGATTAATTCAGGAATTCCAACAGTTTGCTAATGGGATTTTGAGATGGAACAGATTGGGGAGTGCAATTACAAAAGAAGCTGGATGGCAAAATGGCCCAGTGAGACCCATCTGAGCCAAGTAGGATGAAGGGGGCAGCCTTGCAAAGGGGCAGTCTGGCTGGGAGTGTCAGAGCTCAGATGTGTAAGGAAGGTATCTGTGAGGGGGAGTGCCAAAATGGGAAGTCAGGCCCAAACATGGAAAGGAGGCCATCTATGAGAAGGGGCATGGGGTTCTAGTGGAGCTAGGAGATTGATTACATAAGGAGAGGTCAAGGCTATATATATATATATATATATATATATATATATCTAACAAGGATAATAGAAATCAGGTTCCTCACTGTTAGAGAAATCAGTTATAAAAGAGAAAAAGAAGAAATTACAATCAACTCTGGCTATTGGTTTACAATTGGAGATATTGATATTATTGTGAACTCACAGCCTTCATCATGCAGATCAATAGATGATAGATGATAGAGATAGAGATAGATGGAGAGAGAGAGAGAGAGATGGAGAGAGAAAGAGGGATGGATAGATAGATAAATAGAATGATGGATGGAGAGAGAGATAGATTTCTAACTCTATCTACCAGGAAGTTTTGATCACAATGATGTCTACCACAAGGATATTGGTTTCTAAATACATTTTTCACTAAAGAACCAGGAGAAATGGCTGATTCCAGGGCTGCAGGAGGGAACAGGAAAGATGAGCCTGGAACAACTTAGAACAGAAAGCAAAGAATGTAAAGAACATGTCAAAGCCGGACAGAAACCAGCTTGAATGGTCTCGTACTGGCAAATTTGAGCAATAACATAAACAATGACAGTAATGGATTGTAACTGACTGAATTGAATAAATTAAACAGCAAATCATGAGTCCATACAGGTGTAAATAAAATAATTTAAAAACTGAAGTTTTAATTAGAAAGAGAATGTTTATGTAATTTCAAAGACTTATAGATTCCCTAAGAGAAAGAATGAACGTGGACGAGAGATTAACACCATCTTCAGCAAGGGCTCTTGGTGAACGTCATGAGGAATGGGAGAAACAGAAGCCATACGCCGCCTGATAGGACTCAGCAAGAAGAATGCAGCCTCTTCTCTTGGATATTCCTACCAAAGATGCTGAATCTGAAACATGAGACCAATGCGAAGAGAATGTTGTTCTACAGAATAATAGGTCTGTAATCTTTAAAAACTGGCGGTAAATGTCAGGGAAAGGCCATGGAATGGTTTCAGATCAAGGGGACAAAGGCGGTCTGAGGGGTTGAACCGAGCCCTCTCCCTGGGGAGGACGGGCCACTCCAGAATGCGTGTGAGAATGGGCCTGTGGCACAGTAACAACACTACCTACGCGCTCCTGCTTCTTACGTGCTGCGTGTGGCTTCACAGGCAGTGTCCTCACTTGCAGGACTCACACGCCCGTGAGTTCTAGATGGATGAGGTATCAGTTGAGCAACTTCTCAGCTGGATCAGAAGGGGAAAAAGTTATTTGTACTTTACTACCAACTTTTCCGAAAGTTTGTGCCTGTTGGAAAAAACCTTTTGAAAATGTACCTTCTCTCCTTGGTCAGGCTTTCAAAATGCAACCAATTTTTATTCCTTTGATGATGTCTTCCAGTACTTACCTTCTTCATTCTGAATAGTATGTTTTTGCTTTTATTTGGGGGATGAGTATTTTCATTAACTTAACAGTTTTTCTTCCACCTTATTGTAGATTAGGGAAGATTTGCATGGATGTTGTTCGTCCTTTGTTGTTTACTTTTTACTTGAATATTCCAGAACCACAGAACAACAGGTGTTTCTACTAGGGGTTGTTTCCTTAGATTTTGACTCATTTGCTGCTTTTCTTTCCCTCCACCAGTAAGCTTCTGGGGGATGCTTCTCCCTTGGAGCTTCTCCCCCCTCCCCCAGAAGCAGTACCTGCCTGAGGCTGCCCTGAGCCCCCTCAAGCTGCTTGCTCTAGATTCTCCAGTAGCCCGTGCTCCTACCCATGAGGTCCCAGATCTACCCTCAGAACACCCAACAGGGATAGAAGACTCTTTCTGGGTGATGCCTTCTGCAAGCAGTCATCACCAGGTCCATGACTGCCTGCCCTAGCAGAAATTTCCACAACTGGCCTCGTTCATTAGGAACTATATTTTTCTACTTATTCATAAATTAAAGTCTACAGTATTCTCTGGTCTCCAGGCTACACTGCCGGTGAAGGGTTGTATAGACTCTTGTCTGCTATCGTTTTTGCTCTGTGTGGTTTTAGGAAGGCATGTGGAGAAAAGTTGAATTTGGGTGGTCCCTGCTATCCTAGAGGAACATGGACATCCAGAGACTAACATGGAGCCCCACCTTAATGTTCTTCAGAGGCACCAAGACTTCTTCAGCAGGAGAAGAGCTAAAATGAACAGATGGAAAGAACCAAGTGTTGGCAAGGACATGGAGCTCTAGCACTGCTGCCAGAGGGAGGACAAATTGATACAACCACTTTGGAAAAGAAGCTGAGCATAGACACTCTGCTTGATCCAACATGGATCTTCACTCCTCATTATACACTCAACAAAACATGAACACAAGCACTCAAAGACACCTACAAGTATAATGCCATGGTAGTCAAAGTCTAGAAACACACCATCCACCATCAGCGGCACAGATAAATTTATTTCAATATGCACACACACAATGGAATACTACAGAGCAATGGAAAAATATCATAAATGGTACTCAGTGAAAGATGTCAGACATGAAAAGAATACTGTAGGTTTTGTTTACATAAAGTTTACCAAAGGCAAAACAAAAACAAAAACAAAAACCGGTGGTGTGGGAATCCAGGAGAGTGGCCTCCTCCAGGAAGGAAGGGAGTAGTGAGGGAGAGGGGCATTTGGTTTGGGACCAGGGTTGGGTCTGGGCTAAAGTGTGTGTTCACTTTGCAAAAATTCATCATGGTGTACACTTTCACTTCATTTATTTTTCCTTATAAATATCTATTGCAATTAAGAAGTTTATTGAGAGCGATCTCTTTTTTTCTTTTATTTCTTTTCAGGGTTCCAGAATTCATTGTTTATGCACCAAACCCAGTACTCCATGCCATATGTGCCCTCCATAATATCCACCACCAGGCTCACCCAACCCTCCACCCCTCTCCCCTCCAAAACCCTCAGTTTGTTTCTCAGAGTCCACAGTCTCTCACGGACAGCGATCTTTTAAAACAATGTTCAACTTGAAACAAAAAAATTGTTGTCATTAACCATGATCTAAAACTATTGTTAAGCTTTTCTTTAGCTGTAGACTGTCTTTTGTTTTTCATTAGGTCTATGAATTTGGCCTCCTCAAAGGAGGCGTCCTCATCAGCGATGCGTCTGGACACTGAGGCAGGCTTCTGGAGCTCCTTCACCTAGCGTTTCCTCACAAAGATGGTTCCTCAACCAGGCCTGCAGGAAAGGGCAGCCAGCTGGGACCAAGAAGCCAGGGCTCAAAGCCCCAGCTCCTCCTGTGGTGTTTCTGAACCCCAGTGTCCTCCTCTATGAAAAGGAACCACCAGGCATCACCCTGAATCAGCATGCAGGTTGCTAAAGACACTGACGCCGTCATCTGCACCCAGTGGGGCACGTCCCCAAACAGGTCCACGGACAGGTCTCTCTTGTGATTTCTGCTTCTGCTCCTTCGATGGCATCTGACCTTCTGACAGCTGCCTCTTTTCTTTAACAAGAGTGTTTCCAGACCTGAGCATTGTCCACCTGATGAATCCTGAGCCAGAGCTGGGGAAGGAGGTGGGAGTGGTGTGGGGGGGTGGGCTGTGCTGGTTGCTATGGCGACATTTAAATTTTCCCATCATCTACTTCTGGCCAGTAGTACAACTTCAGGGTCTTTTTTCTATTTCTCCAAATGGAGTAGATAGAATTCTTGGGCTTTTTCAGGTAAAGAGCATGAGGTGAGGGCTTGGTACACGAACTAACAGGTGTATCTGTCAGCCGTTAGACATGGATATTCTCCTTATTTACTTAGACCTTTCCCAAGTTGTATGTATAGCAAAATGTGAGAACAACTTCCTCTGAGATGTGAACCCTGGGTGCCCACAGCCTCACAAACTCCTACGTGTTTCCATGGGTCCTCCAGGCTTTACCTGCCCAGGGGCCAGTTTCACACTAGTCACCATCTGGCACATGGGATTTCCTTGTCTGGCTTTTCATATAAAACCCTAAGTACTATATTATTCCATCATGATCATATAGAGTTCATAATTGTTCTAATTACATTGAGAGGACAGCATCACAAAAATTTTGCAGGAATTTTTTTAAGATCACAAGTCACCCAAAGCCACGTTAGCACTTCTTGCTCCGCTATCTAAAATCTTCCAATGGCTTCGCTTTGCTCTGGAATAAGAGCAGACCTCAAATCCTGGCTGAGTCTCCAGCCACATCCCCACCTGGGGTCCATCCCTCTGCATCACCCGTGTTCCTCTTCTGGCTCACAGAAGGCACACCAGCAAGACCTCAGCTCCACTATCACTGCCTCAAGGGGGCCCTTCTTGACTTCCACCAGGCAGAGTTGGAGACCACCTGTGTCATGGTGGGAGCCTAGGCTTTACATACCACATCAAGTAATTGCATGATTATCCGTGGGGTTATCAGCTCAATACTTTCTCTACTTGTAGGTGGTAAACCACACCACTCAGGTCCCCAGCATCTTGCTTGAATCTGGCAGATGTTCAGGACAAGTTTGCTGAATGGCAGAACCAGCTTGCTGCGCCAACACAAGAATATTGCTGTGTATGGGTTTCCCTCTGATCTTTGTGTATATGCATATATGATTTCTACCAGTCTACCACTAGTATATTCATCATCTCATGTTAAAAGGTCTTTTTAAGTGAAAACACCCATGAATGTATCTAGATTATCATCTGACTTTGCCCCATTGATGGGCAACACGTTTCCTGAGGTACTGCTCTTGCACAATCAGAAGGCGTGATCTGAGCAGGCGGCAGGTGGCCGCAGATGGGAAGTGGGGAGGGTTCCCACATGTGCTCAGAGAAGACCAACTGCACCTGCTCTGCCTGGCAGTGGGGTCCCAGAGGCTGAGCTTCATCCACAAACACTTCTGAGGCGGCTATACAGGGTCTGTGGCTGAACTGCTGTCACTTAACTTCAAGCACACAAAGGAAAAGCCACAGTTCTGTTTTAGTTGGATATGATAACGAAACCTTAGATGGACCTACCCTTCCCACATCAAAACTGGCCATTTCACATCCATTTAGAGAACCTGCATTTCACCACGAGCATCTTCCTAGAGGAGGTGGTGCAGAAAACAAGGCTTATTCAATGTCTCTAGACGTGGAAAATGTGAACTTTCAGATCTTCTGTGTAGAACCTGGGGTTATGATCCTCATTTCATTTTATTTATTTATTTATTTTTCTTGTATGATAGGATTATATTTCTTTTTCTTTTCTTTTTTAAAAAGTATTTTATTTATTTGACAGAAAGAGATCACAAGTAGGCAGAGAGGCAGGCAGAGAGAGAGAGAGGGAAGCAGGCTCCCTGCTGAGCGGAGAGTCCAATGCGGGACTCGATCCCAGGACCCTGAGATCATGACCTGAGCCGAAGGCAGTGGCTTAACCCACTGAGCCACCCAGGCGCCCCCCCCTTTTTTTTCTTTATGACCCCATCACCCTCTCTCTACACCCTTCCCCAAGCAACCCTCACTCAGTTTTGATCCTCATTTTAAAGGTGAGCAGGCTGTATTTTTAAGCCAGCCTTTCTTGGGGCCACTCTGCCTCTCCCAACTCTTCCGACTAGACACAGAGAGATGTTAATGAGAGGTGCAGTGTAGCGTTTATCTGTCATCTGTCATCAGTGACCTTGGACTGACCCGGAAACCCTGGGGAACCACCCTAGGGGCCCTTGTGAAGTGTGTGTGGTCTCCCCAGTAAACTTGGAAACAGAAGAAAAACAAAGCCTTGACATACTTGAGGGGGGCATCTGAAAAGGTAGGGACATTGACGTCAGCACATCTAAAGGGAAATCCGCTTGGCATCTCTCCAGGGGACTTGCCATGAACGAGGACTGTGTGTTTGGAGATCTCAGAACTGCATGCTTTTACCCTCCACATTTTCTCCATATGCTGCGTCATTGTAGCGGGATGATTGTTCCTTGCTTATAAAGTGCACTTGTCTTTATTCCCATAGGAAAGAGCATAATAAACAGAAATCAGGTCCTTTTACTGTGCAGAAGATGGGCCACAATACTAAGTCTGCCCCAGATGTTCTGACTCGAAGCCCCGTGACTCTGAGCATGAAGGGCCTAGATGAAAACGAAAAACAGAAACAATAGTGTGAGCACAGAGCCAGGTTTGAGTGCCTGACACCAGAGAATGGCTTTAATGAATTTTTTCCCAGGACATGGTGGACTGTTGGACTTGGATAAATTGACTGGCAGTGTTGGCATTATACAGATAGCCTTGAATGTCAGATTCAGTTTGTGTAATCAACCAAATGACCATTTCACCTCTCCTTCCCCGTCCACAATGCCCTCCTTCTCCCAATTCTTCACCCCATTCAAAGTGGGAGGAGTGTCACGGCCAGAACACGAGCTTTGCATCAGAAGGCCTTGTGTGATACCAGCTGGGCGATTTACTATGGGTGTGACCCCGGGCAAGCCCTGACCTATCTTTGCGAAGCAGAGACGGTGTCTTCCCTGATGACCGCACAGGGTTGTTGCAAGAATCTTAGTGCATGAGCAAGACAGAGAACCAGAGAAGCCTGAGTCATTATCTGTAGGATATTTAAAAATAATTCTTGAATTTCAATTTCCTTACATGAATTAGAACTCTTAGGTAAAGGGCGGAGTCCCATTCATCTTTTTCCTTGGACTGTAACAGATATCTGTCTACATTTGCTGAAGTCAGCCCTAATCTCTACCAACTCATTGAAAAGAATCATTTGCTTGGCAGGAAACAAGCATCCCCAGGTTCACTTATCCCAGGCCTGTCTCTGTCAGTGTTTCTTCTAGGTTTATGTGTGTTTTTCCACTTTCTCTCCAACTAGAAAAGTGCCAGGAACATGCTAGACATCCAACAAGTACTACTCAATGAATTGTCAAAGTCTTTCGTTTTCAGTCCCTAATTGCAGAAGCAGACGACTGTTCTGTGTAACCAGCTTCCACTGTTGGTCTGTTCACCCAAGCTCATTGCTGGTTTATAAGTTTGGGTAATATAGCCCAGGACCCAAAATGGGTGCTCCTAACTTAATAAAAAAAGAGCTGTCACATTTACTTATGTTGTTAATCACAACCCTTCTTAACCCAGGCTCATCTACAGAAAAATAGTCTCTGACCATAAACTGGCAATTGAAAAAAAAAAAAAAGATATTTAAGGAAATGGAGTGGTGAGATCATCAGTTCTTATATCTGTCTGGTAAAGGTTAGGAAGGAAGATGCTCTGAGTGTTAGCCGACGTAGAAGAACATCAGGACACTCACAGCTGATAGAAGTATTAATAGATGTAAGACTGTAAGGTAATTTGAGAATTTGTGGTAAATTCCACATAAACCCCCGAACTTCTGTTTTTAGGCATTATTCCCAGGTATCAGAAAATACGTGCAGAAATGTTCATGAAGAGAGGATTATGACTTGTGGTCAAATGAGGAATGTATTTACTAAATGTTACATGTGTTTTATTCTTCATAAAAACCAAATTCCAGCCCCACTGACTTCTATTGACTAGCTTTCCAGAGTTCTTGTAACAGTGATTCACTCTAGGCTGGTGGGATCATGGGTAGATAATGTTTTTCTCTGTTTATCTATAGTTCTTGTATTTTCCATAATAAACACTTATGGGCAGCAACAAAAATTAGTGTATAAAAAGAACCAGACCTTCCAAGACTCAAAATTGCCCTTTGCTACAGGACTTATTGACAAATTATGCCTTATCCACAATGCTGTGAGTGGTTGTAGGGTACACAGTGGTAGACACTAACTCAAGAATATTAAATATTTACATGATGCAGAGACCAGTGGGGAAAGCACACACATGAAGAGGCCAGCAGGGGAATGTTATGTTTACACAGAATGCAGTTGAAGGAAATTGGTTAGGACGTCAGGGAGGGAAGAGGAAGAAATACTTGATTGAGAAGGGCGTTGTATTTGAGCATGTGGAATGGAGCCGGTTTACTGTGAGGATGTCCTGAGGCTTACCTGAACCCTACCGTTGCCTTCCTTAGAATGAAGGTGTCCAAGGCCATACCTCCCTGTTGCTTTCTCAGTATCTGCCAAGATCTGAAATGGCAGTCAGGAGGGAGATGCTTTACAGCAAGCTGGCAATTGTGAGGCCCATGGAGTGCACGTTCTATGCCACTGGGTAGACACCATTCATTGGTCACAGCCCTTTGGCCAACCCAGATGAATAGATAGAGGTTACTGAGAAACCAGAAATGGAGAATGGTGGTTGAAAATATCCAACTACTTAAAAAGAAAACAAAACATCAGAACAACTATCTTAGTATTTTGTTCAATTAGAAAGTTCTCTTCTTATCAAAAATATCTTGCATATGGTGCCTGGCACATAATAGACACCCAACAAATATTTGTCAGACAAATAAGTAGATAGGTGTAGGAATGAACACAGAAGGACCCATTGATGTTTTGCATATTATTGTCTTCTATTCATGAAAGTAATATGGCGGGTCATTACACAGCAGCCTCTGGAAATTGGACCCACATTTTTTGAATTTCTACCCTGTCTGAGGCTACTTTCTCAGAGGAAATGAGAACACGTATGCAGGATATCTGGGGATAGAGACAGTGTGTTATAGGATTGATATTAAAATGACATGAACCACAGAGTCAGGCACTAGAAACATCAGTGTGGGCCAGAAGGTGCAGAGATTTTATAAAAGAGGAAGATTTGGGGTGAACCTCTTAAGGATTGACAGGAACTTGGGGAGCCCCAGGGATGAGGGAGAGTGCCCAGGAGATGCCCAGGGGCAGGCTCAGGGAGGCAGAGATGGGGGCAGACTGCTCAAGGAACAGGTAACCACAGACTTTTGTTAAGAGGAGTAGAGCCAAATCAGGATTTGATCCATGCCATGGGAGTGAGCAATGTCACATTTCATTATTTTTATAACTTAGATAAATCTCTCTGAGCCCTGGGTGTAGCAAGAATCTGAAATTTGATCATTTATTTCCATGCTGCTGTCCATCACTAGAGCTGGTTCCCTGTCCATTTTGGCCCTTGTGCCTACATCTGGGTGGCCTGGTAAAGAATGGTGACCACTCTCCTTTCAGGCGCAGCTTCCCCTTAACCACACTCTCTGGCATGACGTGGATTTGTCTGCCTCCATGAGCCTCAGGGTCTTGCTGTCTCCACCCTCCAGACACCCTGGAGCTGCCAAAGAGCCTCTAGGCACAGAGCATTGGGTTGTCCTCTCTGTCCTGATCCTCTTGTTTGCTCAGCTTCCCCGCTCTGTCCTTCTCATAGTCTTTTGAGGGTAGACTCTCTTGAGTGTCTTTCTTCTCCAGGTCCTGTGCTCTTTCTCCAGGAAAGGTCTTGTCTTGACTTGGCCAATGCTTACTCATGCTTTGAGTCTCAGGAGATCACCATCCCCTCAGAAGCCTCGTCTGGACCCACGACCCTGAATTCACGGTGTCTTGGACTTCTCTCTGTCTCCCTCATTAGCGTACATTTGCTTCATCTGTCTCCTTTCCCCAGTGGACCTCCCCCAACCAGAGCTGTTATGATTCAGCACCCCGGCATATTCTGGAACAGCCTTAGAGCTTAGTCTAGCATCAAGCCTAGAGCTGTTACCCAGCACTATTCAGTTAGAGAATCAATGGAACCTCCTCCACAGGGTTATAGAAAACATTACATAAAATACAGTCAGTGCGACTTGGGGGAGCAAGGCCGAACCCAGAAGGCTTGCCGGGAGGACATCGTGCTGGTAGTAGCTCGTGTTGGTCTTGTATGTACGGTAGGCAGGTGTTCTTCCTGATACTTGACATGCTGTGTATCATTCAACAATTTCATCACTCATTCCGTGAGAAGGTTCTACCCTTATCCCCACTATATAGTTAGAAAGTGGGAACAGAGGCTTAGTCATAGTCTCGGAAGTGTTGGACACTCCTCTGGGCCCTGTGACCTCTTGCCTCCCATGTTCTGGCCATTACCCAACAGGGTGAGCAGGGTGGGAGGGTGCGGAGCAGGGAAGAAACTTTGAACCACTCTCACGGGTCCGCAGGGAAGGCAGGTGGGCCCCCACGTAGACAAGGAGAGGGGAGGATGGTTTCTGGTGCATGGCTTCTGCTCTCGCTGTGAATTAGAGCCGACGTTGCTCCGTGTGTGGAGGGATGGAAGTGGCTGGGAGGTTTGAGGAGATGGTGATGAGGAGAAGAATCCCCATGGTGATGATAAAGTTCATGCTTATGTCCAGAATGACGCCGTGCCCCGTTTGCTCAAGACCATCCCATTCATACCTGTCAACTCAGGGTGATTACTGGGAATGTCTCTCTTCCCTTTCACCCCGATCTTGCCCTGTTTTGGGGCATCTGCCACTTGTCATGCCTCACCTTTGGAGCTTCACATTTTTACACCCTCGGCTTCATCTGCGCATCAACCTGTGGGGAGCAAGATGGTCCCTGTGCCGTGATGAGGTCCATCTTGAGGTTGCAGACAGTGACTTGTGGTGGCCCCAAGATGACCGCAGCCCACATCACCCTCGTTCCTATCCCAGTCTATGAGGTGGACTGAGATGAGAGTGAGGGGGCCCTGAAGCAGGCAGCGAGGCCCCAAATGATGAGGACCTGGAAAGCTAAATAAAGGAGACATTTAGGGACATCTCGAGACCTCCCCACCCCCATCTCGGTGGAAGCTGGCCCATCTGTCTGCAAATAGATCAGCAAACAGAACCACCACTGGCAGCCCCTTTCCTGTGTCTCTCTCATCAGCCGCCCCCCTAAAGTGAACAAGGCATGAGAGTATTTGCAGGTTTTCCTTCCTATCTCCCGTAAGCGTTGGCGAAGGCCCATCATTTCATGTATTACAAATAGTTTTGTCGAATCTACAGTAGAGGCGGTTTATAATTTTTCCTAAAGACCAAGGGCTCTGACAGAGATGAGGTTGAATAAACATTTATTTATCTCCTGTTTTCCTAGGACAGATGGAGAAGTAGTTTCATGCTCGGGGAAAAGAAATGATTTGAAAAGCCCAGCTCAGGGGATATTGTTACGAGTTCCTGCTCAGTGCTGTGTTATTAAACAGATGGTAAATGTCTTGTTTAAATTCCCTCTATGGGACATCTAGGAGACAGCTTATGAGCCAGGTTTGGAGGACCGCCCCAGGGTGATTCTGTTGGGGTGGGAGTTGAGCCTTGTCCCCAACAAGTGTCCCCTCGTTCAACTGTCTCTGCACACACCGGGGGACGAGCTAGGTCTGCGTCTGTACAATGAAAGGGAAAGGCAGGTTATGATGAATCTGATTGTGGACCCCGCAGTTCAGTTAGAACAGAAGAAAACGTGTTGTGTAAGTAGCACTTTTTCACATTGCACAAAGAAAGTGAATTGCAGATGCGTCCCCCTGTCAGAGGGCGTGGGACAATTCCTCACTGTCACCTTTGAAAGTGGATTGTCTGATACGTGCGGTGGCGAAGGTCCTGCAAACTGGGACAGGGGTGTGGTTCTACCCTACGCTTTGAACTTCCCCATGTGATTTGCAGGAAGACATAGAAAGCTGACTATGAAAGTGAAAACCTGGAAGAGACACAGTATGGAGATGGAATCCCGGTTCGTCTTGGAAATGAGAATGTTCCCCTTTCCTCCGCTGTCCCGTTTGGGGGAGTCTAAGCATTTGTGCAGCACCTTCATTCTGGATGCTGGGGCCTGAGCTCCCGGACTCCCACCTGTCTGTTTCGGAACGGGCACGTGTGCTTTGTACTCACGGTTTTTATTTTCAACAGCCCTCCAGAGGCAAATGTGTCTCATGACAGCCAGAGAGCTGCAGAAACAACACAGACAGCTCTGAGGACCCCACAGACAGAACCTCAGCCCAATGAACGCCCCTGCGGGGGAGGACATCCACGTGAAAGTTTCCTGCGAGGGGAAACACTCCTTCCCACTGTCTTCCATGGGCCACGACCTTTGTGCATAGGAGAAGCTACAGGAGGAGTTGGACTTGATTCTTCTTTAGGGTCTGACATGAACCATTCGATCTCTCCCTTCCCAGGGTCGGTTCTCACCGCGGGTCCCGATGAGGATTTTTATTTTATTTTCTTTCACCGTGGCGAGAACACTTAACACGAGATCTACTCTCTGAATAGACATTTCATGGTGAATACGATGCTGTTCTCCACACGCTCCACGCTGCACACCAAATCTCGGGAACTCCCTCACTTCGCATAACTGAGATTTTATTCCCAACGTTCCGAAATCCCTCTCTCCCGTCCCCCCAGCCCCCGGCAACCACCGTTCTGTTCTTTTCTTCTCCGAGCCTGACTATTTTCAATTCCTCACCTAAGTGGAAATCAGGCAGTATTTGTCCTTCTGTGACTGGCTTCTTTCACTTTGCACAAGGTCCTCAAGGGCCATCCGTGTTGCTGCGCATTACACGATTTCCTTCTTTTTAAAAGCTGAATAATAGTCCATTGTGTATATATAACACATTTTTTTAAATCCATTCATTCATCAATGAATGGCGAAGAGGTATATGAACAGATGCATGGTGTCACTGGTCATCGGGGAACTGCAGACCCAAAGCTCAGAGCCACACTCCCTCCCTGCTGTAGGGCGGGCCACTGTCAGCACCCAGACATGGGCTGGCATAAATGCGCAGAGCAGAAGTACTGTCCGTGCTGGTGTAGACTGGTGTGTCTTGGTGGAAAAGAACACAGAGGCTCCTGGAATGTTAAAACACACCCGCCACGTGATCCGGGAATCCTACCTCCGGAGATTTATCCAAAGGGACTGGAGTCAAGATCTCAAAGTGATGTTACTACTGCTGTGATTTGTGGAGAACTATTCACAGTAGCCCAGGCCAGAAGCGTCCTGCTGAGATGTTAAGCCCAGAGCACTGCTCCTCATCCTCCTCTTCCTCCTCCTCTTACTCCTTCTCCTTTTTCTCCTCCTCATCGCCCTTCTCCTCATCCTCCCCCACACTCCCTTACCCACCTGACCCCTTCCCTTGCCCACACCAGGATGGGGCACCCGCCTCCCCCTGGCCTCTCCTCCTTGGCTGGACCTCAGCCTCAACACAGCCTTTGCATTGCTGCCAAACACGATTCTGTAAGGACTGCTCTATCCTGCAAAGCTGAGGCTTAATGATGCAGAACTCCCCACTTCCTACCCTTGATTTGATTTGTCATCCTGCTCCTTAATAGCCCCCCTCCCCACTGACACTGAACTGAGGTCCACCCCAGAGACTCTAAGCCCATCCCTGCCATCACACTTCCTCTCCTCCATCCCCTGAGGCCCTGCCTGTGCTTGTCTTGTGCTCTGGATGGCCCTGTCGGAAACCCCACTCGTCCATCCCTCCTCCATCCCTTCTCTCCTCACACCCTGCCCTTCCTCCGTCCCACAACCCGCGGGCTTTGAACTATTACAGAATTTGGATCTGTAACCAATTCCTTGCTATTTAGTTCTGTTCTGTCCTGTCACTCCTGTTGATCTTGGCTGTGACCTGCTCACTTCTCGAAGGTGGAAACTTGTCCTTGTTTTTCTGCAATGTAGACCCAGAGGACAGATTCCCCAGAAAGGGCCTTCCAAACTGAGGTTGTCTGAGCCCCATCACACACTTCCACTTCTGTGTTTTTTCAAACCAGTCATTTCTTTAAACTGAGGTGATTTCCTTATTAAAGGGAACTTTTAATCACCTCTAGAAATGGAAAACTGGTTTCAGCATCAGCAGAAGTTGGTTATCAAACAGATTCCCTGTATGCAGAGCAATGCCTTCAGTGTCCAACTCCCCACGTCTGAGACCTGTGCTCTCAAGGGTTAGGGCTGTCAGTAAGGCGGACTGGGACTTGTATCACAGCTGCTGAATCCAACGCGTGCAGTCACCTCTGGAAACGGCCATTCAGACCACTCTCGGGTTCTAGTAACTATCCCTGGTTGTGTGATTTCCAAGTAACAGTTCCTAGGAATAATCGCACCCACGGTACCCAAATTCTCTCCAAACATGGTGCCACTATCACCCATTTCACAGATGAGAAAACTGAGGCACAGCAGGATACACCAGCTTGCCCGAGACCATGTGGTGGCAAGTCGCTGAGTCCGGATGCCAGCAGCAGGACAGCAGGCACTCTAAACCAGAACAGGGAGTTTGCAGGATGGAAGTTGGAATCACAGGGGTCTAGGGCACAGGAGCCTGTACACAGGAGATGGGCCACACGTGAGCCTAGGAATATGGTCGGGGGAGAAGCAATAGTAACAAGAGACTCCTTTCTTTCCAGGCTGGTATGCCGAATGCATGGAGTCAGATGCAGATTAATTTGAAGAAAAGAAGACAAGCCATTCCTTGCATGCCTGAGCGTGTGGACGGACACTCTCAGCTGCGATGTGATGTAACAAACAAGGGGATGACCTAAGGTCAGCCCCCCAAGTCTCTGCCAGTCTAGGGGGCTGGTTTGAGTCCCTGTGGGCAGGAGTTGATGGGTAGGTATTAACAGAGCATGCACTGGGACCCTGGGTAACAAGCACACCACTTCCTAAGCCAGGTACGGGGGTCACAGAACCGGAAGGGAGGCCGTCTTTCCTGACTCCTCTTACCCAAGGGAGGAATATAGTGTTGGGAAAAGTGGGTTTCCCCTGGGACACAGCAGCAGAGGCCATGGCGAGGGACTCATCTCTGGTCCCATGACCGCTGCCCCTCACAGGTTCTGGGTGAGCAGAGCACAGAGAATGCTGAGATTTCTGGTCCACTTCCCCCATCCCATGGGAAGGGCCAGGACATCTGGGGTCTCTTGGATCATTAAAAGTTAAAAAAAAAAGCATTTTCTTTCCAATCATTTCTTTTCATGACTACCTGAAGGCCATAGGCAGTTTCCCATCTTGGTGTTTTAATGAGTTTTAATGGAAGTTCAGCAAACCAACGACACTATTCATGTTTCTTACACGAAAAACCCCAAGTTGTACTGTTTCCAAAGAACTAGTCATCAGAAAATAATAGGTTCTCTTGAGAATTGACTTCCTGCTTCCAGAGAAAAGGATTGTGTTTTCAGCTTGTATCTTGTGGAGTTAATGCCTTTTAGGTCACAGGCTGCTGTTCCACTGAAGCTGATTTCCTTCCAACTTTCCTGGAAGGGCCTTGGCCATGAAGTGGAACAGCACATATTGCATAGGGTGACCCAAAGATTCGTGCAGGGCCCCCACAGTGCCTGAGGAAGGTCTCCAGCCAGTGAGTTTCTGGCCTGATGACCACACAGCCCAGCAGGCCCCTGGCACTGGCCAGCTGCCCCAGCTCCAGGTCTGGGTGTGTCACAGAAACCTGACTTTCCAGGCTTGCTCAGGCCCAAACTATCCCACCTCCGAGAAATTAGAGGGGCCTTGGGGCTTGACTCCCAGGTCTTGGCCCTTGTCCATGGTGAGGGCCGTGGACAATATGTCTCCTAGGTGAAATTCTTCGGCCCACTCAGGGTAAAAATTCCATGTTCAGAAATTAGCAGATACCGCCAAATTTAAGGTTTTGAAATGGTTGGCTCTTATTGATATCATTCCTCTGACCTGTCGAGTGATTTCTTGGAAATATCCAAATTCTTGGAACTCTGGTAACAGCACTTACGAAGCTGAAACAAAGAGATTAATGGGAATGTCTGAGTCTGCGAGAGAATGAGCTCACGATGCAGCTGCGGCCTCTCATAAGAAGGAGAGAACCTTAGGGTAGGTGGGGCCCCCTCGGTTGTCCCTTGTGCCATTGGTTAACCTTAACCTTCGTGAAGTCCCTTGAACAAAACCTGAGCTTTGCTCTTTAAACCCAACGTGGACCTTTGTGGTGGGGAAAGGAAAGCCAATTTGTCCGGGGAGGAATTACTCAGAGCTGTCTCACGGGCCTTGAGGAACAAAAGAGGAGCATTTGCAATTGGAACAGAAGCCTCTGACAGGATGTCTTTTAGACTCAGAGATGTGAGGCCTTGATGCTAGGCTCTGTCCCCCCATTTGCATTTTAACTGCTGTTTTCAGGCGACACCATTGTGAACAGCAGAGGCACCGCCCCTGTACACACTGTCTGGGCAGCTGGACACTCTGCCTATTGTTGGCAAGTGTTCTGGGGGTCATCGGATGCTTCAATACTCTCCTTTCAGTTTCTTTTGGTATGTGAACGTCTCCTTCTCTTTAGAAAGAATTTTGTCTGTTATTCTATTTATGCAAATCGAGAAAGAGAATGCCAAACTATTGCCCTATTTATGAACTATTTATAATAAGTAACGGGAATAAGAGTAATGATCGATATCTTACAGGACAGATAAACCAAGGCCCGTGAAAGCTCTTCTAAACCATAGGATGTACCAACGCTACAGACCGAAAATATGTAGTGTTGACGCGTCCTCCGCGGTGAGGACCATGACGTCAGTCCCCACAGGGGCTGAGTGGTCCTGAGTCACCTAACAGAATGCCATTTGAAAGACCAGCAGCTATTAAAAAAAGAAGTTAATTAATTAAAAATATATTTAAAATTAAAAAAAAAAGGTTTCGGGGCAATACTGGGATTTACCATCTAGAAAATCTCACCTCATTGATGATTTTCTTGCACAGGTATCACAGAAAAGAAGTGCTAAGAAAAATAAGAAATAAGGGGGGAAAAAAAAACCACTGTGTGCCCCTTCGATGACATAGTGGAACAACATCTAACAATTTAACAAGTCCATCCAGGAAGCATCAGAAACTCTAGAAGAACACTCTTTGAAAAATGTAACACTCATTACTGATGTGGGGGTCATGATAAGGAGCAAATTTTTATGTCCAATAGAAAAGAG
The DNA here is from genome assembly GCF_010015895.1 of Lontra canadensis. Classification (NCBI taxonomy): domain Eukaryota; kingdom Metazoa; phylum Chordata; class Mammalia; order Carnivora; family Mustelidae; genus Lontra; species Lontra canadensis. The sequence goes on from NW_022631007.1 coordinate 15,123,212, forward strand.
GATCAAGCCCGTATTTTTTTGTTGTTGTTGTTTTCTTGTTTTATTTTGTTTTGCTTTGCTTTGCTTTCCCTGGAAGCCCCCAGCTTGTTTCTAACTTGGCAAGTTTATTCAACATTCTTTCCCCATAGATCACATATACTCACCTTCTTTTGAACTGGCTTTTATCTTTCTAGTTCCCTCATTAATGAATGAAGTCAATCTTCAAAACATGCTCACTGTGTATTTGTAAGAGTTATGTGTGAAAAACTTCAGGTAATAGTACTCTAAGTGTATATTTACGTTTCTAGAAAATACTGATGGTCTTTGAGCTAGAATCACAGCAACAGAGCCTAAAGAGAAGAAGAGCTTTCATTTCACAAGTATCCCTGAATAAAAGCAAGAACACAGAATAGCTGCCTGAGGGAGTTGGGAAAAGCCACCATTGACTTGGGAGAAATCTCCTCATGGCAGAGCATCCATGACGGCAGAAATGGATCAAAAAAATCAAAAAAATATTTTATAGGTAGCAGCTGAAAGAGGTATTATTTCCATTTCTTGAATGAGAATGGAATCATAGCTGGTCTTTTTAAGTTGTTCATGGAGTAATTATTTTAGTCATGGTGTTCACTGCCCTCCCCTCACGAAGTCATGTTATTCTAGAAGAAAAGGCAAACTGAAAAAAAAAAAGGAAGATAACACAGTAAGGAACTCAAGGAACTCTATATCAGATCTTTTCTATATGGAACACTCGACATTTTTTCCAGGAAAACTCAACTTGTTTGTAGAGGCAAATATCAACAGATGAGCTCCGGGAGTGTAATTGCTTTAGGAAAAGAAATTCAGCTGCTCCATGTCCTTTCCAGGCTTCAGATGAAGACCTTGACTGCTTTCCCAGGGCTATTTTGCTTATCTGCTGCAGCTGTATTATTTATAGGGTCAGAGAAAGTCAAAGTCTCACCAGTGCTCACGGATCAAGCAGACCCTCCCAAATGCTAACTTCCTAATGTTCATCTGGAAAGATCCAGCACGTTCTCTATACAAAGCTTAGCTGCTTACAAGTTTGGGGGTCTTGTGATGGAGAAAATATATTTTTCCCTCTGAATCCTCCTATAAGACAGTGAGAAGGGCAGTGAGCTACCATATTCCTGGAGATACACAGGACTGACTGGCCCAGACAACAATTTTACAGTGAATTGCAAAGCTGGAAGGATCAGACTGACCAAAATGTCTGTCAAACTGAAGTGCCTGCTGCGTTTTGGGAAATGTCTGTCAGTCAAGTTACATCCTTGGATTAAGACATATGTCTCCAGAAAAGCCTTGTTAAAATAGAATCTGTTATTTGGGAGGAACGGCTTATTAGCTAGTTAGGAAGCATGAATTTCTGATTAGGAAAAAGGACACAGAAGTGTGAAGCGAAGGTGAGAAGAGAGTTCAAGAGAACTCCATGTGAGGAAGGGCTGCCCAGGGAGGGGTTTTGTCTCGTCTGTTTTGTTTGCAGCTGGCAGCGGCGGAGGTTGGGGGGGTCGTGGGGGGTGGACAGTGCTGAGCAAGAGCTGGAGCGACAAGGGGAGCAAAACAGGGAAGAGAGTCTTTGTTTCCCAGTTTTACTGAAGACCTCACATTTCACATAAAATTTTGTTATTTCTAAAATCTCTGCAGGCACACACACATGCACACACTTTCTTTCTCTCAAACCTTGGGAATGTCGCTTCGTGGTCATCATGAGAGGGGATATGAAGTCAAAAGCCCAGATTCAACCTTGACTCTGCCTCTTCCTCACTGTGTGACCACAGATAATTTACCAGGTTTCCCGAGTCTCAGTTTCTTCATCTGTCAGATGGGGACAGATGCAGCCCTTACGCACATGCCTGGCTTGTGACAGGTGCTCAATCCATGTTGGCAACTAGCGTTCCATCAAGTTAACCTATTGAAAAAACATTCAGCTATTTCCTGGGAGAGGGAAACTGGCATTTCGGGTGGGCTTGAGTCTTTGTGTTATTAGGGTTCTTATATGAAGAATCTTTGTCCACCTAAAAGCTGCCACTAGGAAGAGTATATTCTTACCATTGACACTGGACAATGATATGCTCCATGTACAAGTGAGGCACCCAGAGCAGAGGCTCAGGAAATGTTTGCTCCATCCTTCATTGAATTTTATGTCTTCAACCATAACTCTCTTGGATGTTGAACAACCTTTGGAAGGTACCAGTTATCTGAAGTGTAGACAGAAGTCTACACTTCTGGAGACAGATGCTCTATCAAGCTGTTGGCCCCAAGCAATTTAGGGCCACAGCTCCCCACAGCTGCCTGGGTAAGTCAGGTAACATCTTCCCTAACCTGAAACATGGGATCTGGACACCTGGTTGAATAAACAGCTGCAGCAAAAGAGGGAAAATGTTTCTCCAATACCAGGTTGCAAGTAGATTCTCCTCTTGACAAATTGTGTCGATTGCCTTTTTCTTCTGGCTGTGCGACTCCCTCAACATTCAAACAAAACTCTCCTCATATGACAGGAAACTTACATAAGAATACGTAAAGATGAGTGTATCTGTAGAGAATCACAAGTCTTAATTGTACCTATTTATATCCTCACATATTTGGCCTCTGTTTGAGATTTTCCTAAAGTGGACAAGAGAAGCAGTAAATTTATATTTCACACAAATTGCTAACTAAGCCCTCACTTCCTCAGGTCCCAGCAGTTGTGTGGGGGTGAGAGGTACCTCACTTTCCCTGAGTACCTAACTTTCCCATGGGCATGAGAATAGGGCTCTTGCTGACCCAGAGATTGCTGCCTCAGGAAACTTCCTAGGTTTTAGAGGTTGACTTGCTAGCCTTGGATCTCATATCTCCCCTTCCCCATCACACCAGTTCCCTCAAGGGGCCACTAAACTATTCTCTTCCTGGCAAGTTATGGAGGTTCTCTCCCTTTTCTCTCCAACAGTTAATGTCTCCAGGCTTTTGACATCAGCACTGCTCTCCCCTTGGCCCCACTGCTGGCCCTCAAGGGCAGTCTTGGCCTTCTATTTTCTCCCACAGGCTGGGAAGGAAGTTTGGAGAGATGTTCTCCCTCTACCGGCTTTACCTATTGGCCAAATCTTTGTGTTATGAGAGTCCCTAGGAAAAGAAACTTGGTCAGAGAACATTTGAAAGGCATCAGGCATTGAAACTCTTTCTTTAGCTTTGATTTTTCAAGCGGCTCACTGTCCCTCTGCCCACGGGGAACTGTCTGGGACTGGGGCTGACTGAAGAGGACCCTGGAGAACTCAGTGAATCACCAATGGGTCTAATTTTGGACAAAAGAAAATGTCATTTTTCAGAACTTACTGAAGAGGAAAAGAAAACCAATGTCTTTCATGAATAAAGCTTGAACTTCAGATAAAACCACAATGGTTGACTACCTCCCTGCAAAGAGGGCAAAATCCCATCAAAAAGAGAGCACTCACTTTGCACTTTCTTCAAAAGTGTGGAGAAAATACCTTCAGAAAAGCTCAGTTCATTCAAACTTACAAAACAGCCATAAGGTCACCACAGATTTAAGTTCAGTGTGAACATTTGGGATAAAATTAAAGAAAGGTTTATGAACTTCTGAGGAAAAGTCCAAGGGCAGTTTTCCCTTTCCAATGTAATTGCCTTCTTACCTTTCTCCTCTTTTCAAAATATATTGTCACCATCATCATCATCATATCATCACCACCATCATACTGGTTGCATAATTTAGGATCCAAATGAAATGGAAATCAACATAACTATATCAATCATTCCTGATTTAATATATATGTAAATATGTATATTTTTATAATATGTAATTTATAAATATACATATTTATATATATATATAATTGCTATTTAGTGTTCTGGATTTTTTCTTTGACTTTAGTCATCATAATTTTTAAAATTTTTTTAAGTTTAAAGTTTATTTATTTATAATAACCCAACATGGGCTCAACTTATGAACCCAAGATCAAGAGTCACAGGTTCCAGACTGAGCCAGCCAGGTGCCCCTAGTGATCATGATTTTTAAAAAATCCTGTTTGTTCAAGTGGTAAATTTTAATTTTCTACATAGACTCTTCTGCTTCACTATCAATGATTCTCCAATGAGCAGTGCTTAGAGAAACCTAGCCCTCACATTTTAGAAAGAACAGCCATACATGCACATGGTAACATATGATGCTTTCAGTATATTTACAGCCTATCACTATGAACACATTTAAATAATCCGTTGAGAAACTATTCAAGAAAATGCATATTTAATTAAAGAAACATTAGTCAGTTAGGGGAAAATGTTCAAATTCTAAAAATAATATATTTAGCAATCACATTTTGTTAATTTGTAATTTATGGCTATATTGCCTGGAGGCATTTTTATAGTTAATAAATAAGATTAGCAAGTGCAGATTGCTTTAGTTTCTAAAATTTTAAAACTTGTATTAAGCTCTTACATGGTAGAAAGATCAATTATTCCAAGATTCATAGCCACCTCTTTTGTAAAGTATGCACAAGATTTGAACCAGAAGTTCGGATTTGCAATAGAAAGGCATACATTTGAACCACAATTTCATACTAACTGGAGGAAAAGTAAGTTGTGTGTAAAAATAGTTTTAGCACAACAAAACAATTTTGTCACACTTGATTCTGAGGTGTGAAATACATGGATTTACATGGACTTGGGATTTGGATTCGCAAGTTTTCATTTTAACAGTGTTTGTGTAAATTAGAAAGAAAGGTAGGACAGTGCAAAGAGAGTTCCTTATCTCTTAGTGTAGGAGGGGATTAATTCTTGTAAGGAAGAGAGTAATTCTTGACCATCTGTGCTGACAAGTAATTTCCGTTTAAAACAGTAACACACTTTAAACCCATCTTAATATATTCTGATACTAACAATCACAATCAGTTTTATAGCAAGTCTACTGTGCTAAGTAGACATGTGTTACCTCATGTAGTCCTCCTCTCAACTTGACCAAGTAGGTATCATCACCATCACCACCATCATCAGCATGGTCATTGTCTTCATCCTCATGTGTTAGAGGCAAGGAGACCCATGCTTATTGAATGTACATTGTCTGCTCAAGGTTGGCCAGCAAGCATGAAGGAGCTTGAGGGAAAGCCAGGCACTCATCATGGCTGCTGTGCTCCACCTTTTGTGGATAGAGCACACTGGTGTGAGCACCTCCACTTCCCGGTGTGTCTCTGGTGTTGCTGCACACGTCACAGTGCTTTGTGTAGACACTGTGGTGTCTACTGTTGAAGGCCTCAAGCATTTTACATCCTAAGAAAGACAATACCATCAATCACACGCAGAGATATTTGAATTTTGAAAAAAATGTAACTTTGCCATGAGATGTTGGATGAGTATTTTGGGTCGTTTGTCCTAACTGTTTCCTGCCAAATGAGACACTTGCTTACCGGTGAGTGTTTGTTTCCATTTATGTTTTCAAATTATAGGGTTTTTTTGTAACCTGAAACCATTCTCAACTGTATGGTTGAGTTTTAAATTAACCCTGCTGAAAATAGAGACTAGAATTGGATTGGCCACAAGTATTTCAAATGTATTTTTTCCCTTTTGTTTTTAGTTTATTTTATGACAGGAACACAGAAAAGTGAAAGGCAGACCAAAGTATCATTTCCCTCTAAATATCACTCCTTTCCCTTTTCTTTTGTTTTCTCTCTGTCTTCCTTCCTTCCTTCTTCCCTCTCCCCTCCTTTCCTTCCCTCCCTTCTTCCCTTCCTTCCTCTCTCTCTCTCCCTTCCTTCCTTCCTTGGGTGTGACTTATTTAATTACATTAGTTATTTATTTTTGTTTAGCCAAACATTATATTATGTATTCACTTATTCTTGTTTTTATTTAAGATAATGTTCTCTGTTGCTCACATCATTCTGATGTTCAAGTTGTATCTTATTTCTTTGGTCCTTAAGGGCAGACAATTCTCAGTTCAAAATTATTTTCACACTATAAAGTATGAGTTATATGGTTTATCAGTAAAATGTACCTACTGAGAACAGAAATTTATGTCCTTGAAATACTAGTGACTATAGGAGTCCCTTACCATATGTCAAGTACTGTTCTAAGCATAGAACAACCATTAGCTCATTTAACCTCAAAACCTGCTGCAAGCAATGGCTATGTCCAGAAGGTCAGAGGGGTTAAGTGGTTTGCTCGGGTTGCACTGCTGATAATGAGATATCACACAGGGATAAAAATATGTTTTATCATCATCATTTTGATCATAACGTTCTTTTTTGGATGGGTACCTTCTATGATTATCCCAACTGTCCTGATTCCACTCATGTATGGAATTTAAGAAAAAAAAAAAAACAGATGAACATAGGGAAAGGGAAGGAAAATAAAATAAGAGGAAAACAGAGGGAGGCAAACCATAAAAGACTCTTAACTCTAGGGAACTCAGGGTTGCTGAAGGGGCAGGGGAAGGGGAATGGGGTCACTTGGTGATAGGTATTCAGGAGGGCACATGATGGAATGAACACTGGGTGTTATATGCACATGATAAATCACTAAATTCAACCCCTGAAACTAATAATACAGTAATGTTAACTAAATTGAATTTAAATTTAAAAAAAATTAAGGAATAATAAATTTGAGATTTATCCATGTTGTTGAAAGAAAGATAGATAGATATATAGATAAATTGATAGATGTGGTGCTATAGTAACTCTATGGCAAACTAATCTTCGACAAAGCAGGAAAAAATACACAGTGGAAAAAAGACAGTCTCTTCAATAAGTGGTGCTGGGAAAATTGGACAGCTCTGTGTAGAAAAATGAAACTTGACCATTCCCTTACACCTTACATAAAGTAAACTCAAAATGGATAAAAGACCTCAATGTGAGGTAGGAATCTATCAACATCCTAGAGGAGAACATAGGCAATAACCTCTTTGACATCAGCCACCCCAACTTCTTTCAAGACATGTCTCCAAAGGCAAAGGAAACAAAAGTGAAATGACCTTTTTGGACTTCATCAAGATCAAAAGCCACAGCAAAAGAAGCAGTCAACAAAACAAAGAGGCAACCCATGGAATGGGAGAAGATATTCACAAATGACAGTACAGACAAAGTCCTGATATCCGAGATCTATAAAGAATTCCTCAAACCCAACACACACAAAACAGATAATCATGTCAAAAAATGGGCAGAAGACATGAACAGACACTTCTCCAAAGAAGACATACAAACGGCCAACAGAAACATGAAAAAATGTTCATCGTCATTAGCTATCAGGGAGATTCAAATAAAAACCACATTGAGATACCACATTACACCAGTTAGAATGACCAAAATTAACAAGACAGTAAACAACAAGTGTTGGAGAGGATGCAGAGAAAGGGGAACCCTCTTACACTGTTGGTGAGAATGCAAGTTGGTGCAACCACTTTGGAAAACCATGTGGAGATTCCTTAAGAAATTAAAAATAGAGCTTCCTTATGACTCTACAATTGCATTACTGGGTATTTACCCCAAAGATACAGATGCAGTGAAAAGAAGGCCATATGTACCCCAATGTTCATAACAGCAATGGCCACAGTCACCAAACTGTAGAAAGAGCCAAGATGCCCTTCAACAGATGAATGGATAAAGAAGATGTGGTCCATATACACAAAGGAGTATTACTTAGCAATCAGAAAGGATGAATACCCAACTTTTGTATCAACATGGACAGGACTGGAGGAGATTACACTTAGTGAAAAAACAGAAAGTCAATTATTATATGGTTTCACTTACTTATGGAGCATAAGGAATAACACAGAGGACATTGGGAGAAGGAGAGGAGGACTGAGTTGGGGGAAATCAGAGGGGAAGACAAACCGTGAGAGACTGTGGACTCTGAGAAACAAACTGAGGGTTTTGGAGGGGTGGGGGGTTGAGAGGGCCTGGTGGTAGGTATTAAGGAGGGCACGTATTGCATGGAGCACTGGGTTCGGTACATAATGAATCTTGGAACACTGAAAAAATAAAATAAAATTTAAAAGAAAGAAAGAAAGAAATGTATGAAATATGAGTTCCTGGGTGGCTCCGTTGGTTAAGTGACCAACTCTTGATTTTGCCTCACGTTGTGAGCTCAATTCCTGAGATAGAGCCAGGTGTCTCACTCTGCAGGGAGTCTGCTTGGAATTCTCTCTCTCCCTTCTCTGCCCCTCCCCCCACCCGATCTCTAAATAAATAAATCTGTTTAAGCAAGTCCAGTCTGATATGCATGACAGATTTTTCTGTGGTTTCAAACAATCCAAGAAAAAGCATGATGATATAGAATATAGGGCTGCTTAATGTATTCCTGGGACTGTCTATCCTTCTTTTATATTATTTGTCTTGAGTGGATATTCAGTGAGATGTATAAGGAAAAACACATACACACATGAATTTGGGGGACTCGCTTTTCAGGCAGTCTTGGCTCTTTTCTTCCTTTTTAGCATTTGTGAGCTTATTTTCATTTTGTGTAGATCCAAGTTTCTATTGGGTATCACCTCTCTTCTGCTTGAAGAACTTTCTTTAGCATTCTGTGTAGAATAGGTTTGCTGGTAATAGGTTTTATCAGCTTTTGCTTTCCTGAAAAGTCCTCATTTCACCTTGACTTTCGAAAATGTATTTTCACTGGGTAAAGAACTCTTGAGTTCATGTTTTTCTTTCTTTCAGGATATTAAAGACATCACCACACTGGCTTCTGGCTTACATAGTTTTTACTGAGCCATGCTCTATAATTATTATCTTTATTTTTCTGTGAGTGATGTCCTTTTTCTCTGGCTGCCTCCAAGATTTCTTATTTGTTTTTTGGAAGTGTGACTATGACATATCTACGTGTATGCTTTTCAAAATTATCCTTGTTGAGACTCCTTGAGATTCTCTAACTTGTGGTTTGAAGTATTTTATTATTTTTGGAAAATCTTGATGATCATCTTTTCAAGTACTTCTTCTCTTTCTCTCTTTTCTTTCCTTTCTAAGACTCCAGATAGACCTATGTTAAAAAAAAAATATTGCTGTCCTGCAGGTCTTGAGTGCTCTTTTTTCCCCCATTATTTGTTTTCTCACTTTGTGTATTGGTTTGGGTAATTTCTATGGACCTATGTTCAAGTCCATTGATTCTTTCCTTAGTTGTTTCAAATCTCCTGATGAGCCTGTCAGAGACATTCTTCATTGCTAATATTGTGTTTGTTTGTTTGTTTGTTTTAATTTATAACATTTCCATGACCCCATTTCTTACAGTTTCCATCTCTCTGATACCATTCCCTGTCTGTTCACACACATCATCTGCCCTGCTAGATTATCAAACATATTAACCAAGTATTTGAAAGTCACATCTATGAGTCTAGTTTTGTTAATTACTTTGTCAGCAATTGATTGTTTTTCTCACTGTTTGTGTTTGTGGATTTTAATAATTTATTAAAGCTTTGTGTATAGAGCCCTATATACCATTTCTAGTCCAATATCAAGGGAAACTTTAGAAACCACACCTATAAGAGCAGAGCAAAAGTCATTTATTTTACAGCTCCAGAAAAGGACTTTAATGCATAGTGGGTCCATAACACGTGGAGCTGTGATTGTCCTGAGTCCAAATGTAGTTACTGGCCTACCCAGCCTTACTACAGACAGGAGCTCCACAACACTTGAATGCAAAAAGAGAATTAAAAGTAGTCCATCCAACTGTCCTATTCCTGGTCCAGCTCTGCAAAGAGAGGAGCCAAACAGGTGTGGTCATCTTGTTTTCATTGTTCTCTGAATGAGTGAACACGTGAGCACTCTATGGACAGGCTGCTAAGGAGAGGTTTTTTTTTTTATTATTAAGATTTTATTTATTTGACAGAGAGAGAGAGAGCAAGAGAAGAAACATAAGCAGGAGGAGTTGGAGGGGGAGAATCAAGCTTCCTGTTGAGCAGGGAGCCCAATATGGGGCTTGATCCCAGAATCCTGGGATCATGACCTGAGCTGAAGGCAGATGCTTAAAAACTGAGCCACCCAGGTGCCCCAAGGAGGGTCTTTTAAGTGGTCCCTCAAAACTTCTCAGTTACAAGAACAAAAATAAAATCAAAGAATGGGTTACAGAGAAAATATAATCTGGAGCAGATGGACATCAAAACGAAACAAAAATGTAATGGAAGAGAGATGCCATTAAAAACACAAGAGCTGAACAAGGTTTATCAAATATTTATTTGTTAATTAAATAAATGATGCTTGGACCATTGGCATTATTTGGGAGAAAGTTGAAAAAAACACCTGAATTCAGAAACATTTTCAATGTTGCAACCCAGGTGACTGCTATCAATTAGCATTAGGTGTTAGCATTTAACTGAAAATAATTGGTTATCCCTCATTTAGTATCTTATTTCTTTTTTTTTAAATATTTTTTAAAGATTTTTATTTATTTATTTGACAGACAGAGATCACAAGTAGGCAGAGAGAGAGGAAGGGAAGCAGGTTCCCTGCTGAGCAGAGAGCCTGATGGGGGGCCAGATCCCAGGACCCTGGGATCATGACCTGAGCCGAAGGCAGAGGCTTTAACCCACTGAGTCACCCAGGAGCCCCTAGTATCTTATTTCTTAAAGACTAGGAAAAAACTAACAATCTAAAGGACTTCCACATACAAAGATAGATGATAATTTTGATATCTGATCTTTGGACAAAGACTTCCTTTTTAAAAATTTAATTAATTAATTATTCTTATTGAGGGATGATTGACATATAACATTATATTTGTTTCAAGTATACAATATAATGAATCAGTATTTACAAAAATTGTAAAACAAACCCTGCAATAAGTCTAGGTAACATCCATCACCATACATGACTTTAATTTCTTTTTCTCGTGATATGAACATTTAAGGTCTTTTTCAGAACTTTTAGCAACTTTCAAATATGTAATACAGGATTATGAATTACATTCACCATGCTGGGCACTACATCCCAGGACTTATTTATTTTATAACTAAAAGTTTGTACATTCTGGCAGCCACCAATCTGACCTCCATACCTCAACTGCATTTTTTTTGACACCCCACATATAAGTGAAATCAGACAGTGTTTGTCTTTGTCTGACTTATTTGACTTAGCATAATGCTCTCAAGGTCCACCCATGTTGTTTCAAATGTCAACATTCCATTCTTTTTTATGACTTTAAAATATTCCATTGTGTCTATATACCACATTTTCTTTAACCATTCATTCTAAGAGCTACAATTACCAAACAAACCACAAAGGGCCACAGTAAAAAATGTGAATACATGAAAATTTTAAATGTCTCCATAAAAAAACCTCTAATTAACAGCAAGAAAAGAAATACATTCTATATTAGATTTTTGAATAAATATGGCATCAGTGAATTAGATATACAGAATAACGACCTGGAGCCCGACTCTAACATCTCCAACACAAGGTTGTGGCAAGTTTCATTGTTGTTACAAGTGGTAAAGACAAGACCTCAGTGTCTTCCTCTCTAAAATGAAAACATTAATAGTTTTTACCCCATGGGATTGTGATTTTAAGTGGCTTCCTCTTACTATGTTTCATTGTTTTATTTATTATTATTTTCTTTTAGAGAATGGGAAAGGCCACAGGGAAAAGGAGAGAGAAAATCTTAAGCAGACTCTGTGCTCAGTGTGGAGCCTGACACAGGGCTCAATCTCCTGACCCTGAGATCATAACCTGAGCCAAAACCAAGAGTTGGATATTTGAATGACTGAGCCACCCAGGTGTCCCTATGCATCATAGTTCTAAAGTAAACATTATACCATGTCTGTTCGCTATTATTACTATTATTGTTTCCAACTAAAGCAGTGTATTTATTCAGTAAATACTTAGAACTAGTTAATTAATATTTATAATTTGTTGTAAAATAATATTAAATCATTGAAGTTTTTTAAACTAAAAATTTTAAACAAAGATATTCATAATCATGGATAATTAGGACCTTTGGGGAATTTTTTCCTACTGATTACATGAATGCATTCTCCTTAGTATAAATATGGATTTTATAGCATATATTGTTCTGCTCTGTTATTTATTGTTTATTGTAAATGGAATAATTTAATGTATCATCAAAGGTCTTAAAAACTCTGATTTTATGCTATTTCCTTTGAGGACATTGTGCCAGTTTGTTTATTTTTACTATAATAATTCTGCAAAGGACATTATTGTATATTTAAATGCATCCCTGCTTATTCCCAAGAATAGTAGATACTCAAAACATATTTGTTTGAGTGGAGAAATGGGTGAATGGTTGAACAGAAAAATGGGTGAATGTGTGAATGTTAAGCACTGGAATGTAAAGATTTGAGTAAGAAAAATCTCCAAGTATATCCATTGATAAGTGAGACAAAAAGTAAGTTTTTTTTTTCCATTAAAAGGTCTTGAGAATATTTATGTGTAGAATAAAAAGAATCAGTAGTTGTCATCCTAAGCCCAAGATAGAAAGAGTATGACTGAGAGATGCAGATCCTCAGGGAGATAAGGGAATTAGACACAAACACAAGTAGAGGGCCATTGTCTCCAGAATCAACTCATCCTTTGTGCATGGAGAGAAGGAGGTGAGGACACAAGATTGTATGCTGATGTGAACATGGTCTGTGGAAACAGAAAGAAAACTGAGAGAGTTCTGAGGTTCCAGCAGGGCCTCCAGTAAAAGTCAGGATGGTCTTTTCAAGTGGAGGGACAAAGGAGGTGGGATTACAGTTTGGGCAGATGGCAAAGGTCTGCAGGAGCCTAGTTACTACAGAATATGAGAAGAGACTGGCAAGGGACATCCAGAAGGCTGACAGGGGCAACTCTGAAGTGCTGCTAGATCCTGGAGGCCCAGATGATGGCCTCGTGATCTGGTATCATGATAGAGAAATGGGAAATCATGATTGGGCTCTGCTAGAAGGAAGGGGTAGAAGGACAAGGGCAAGGACAAGGAAGGGAACCACCAGAGGGTCTGGAAGGAAAGTAAATGTTGTGACATCCCAAGATCAGGGCTTGATATCAGCATAGTAGAGGCAAGGCCAGGGTGGGGTTGGGGCATGCAGTAGATTGGGAGAGTCCAAAGGATCAACTCCTCTGAGTTTCACTGCATCTCAGACAGGTGAAAAAGGAGTTAGCATAAGAGAAGGTAGCAGTGATGGAAGACTGTAATCAGGGAGTTTCTGGGTTAGAGGAACTTAAGATTTCAGAAGTAGGTAAGTTCTAGGGACAAGTCTAAGATATGGCTCTGATACTGAGTTCCTGAAGACTATGCTGTCAGGTTGAGAAGCTGAAAGAACAATGGCCCTCTGGTCAAACTCATTGGATGCTTATGTCATCCAGAATATAGATTAAGTCTTGGAGTACAAAAGGAGACAATTATCCAGTGAGAATGTTTTCTATGAACATGAGCCACTATCTAAAACTGGATAAATGACCAAGAAAAAGAAGGCCAAAAAGTGGTAGATAGGATGGCAGAATCTTCATCTTCACAAGAGCACCTAAGGGGAGAAATAGGATTGCCATCAACAAAGGAGGGGACAAGAGCCTGTTAAGCAAAGGCTGCACCATGATTGGAGTCAGAGTTCCTAGACCATGGGGAACAAGAGAAGAATGGAGAGCCATGAGTCCATGTGACCAAGATGTAGTCAAGTCTGTGGCATTTAGTGGTGGGAGTCTTACACCAGTGAGGCTCAGAGTCATGAGTAATGGAAACTGTGTTTCAGTTGTCAAAGTAAGTGAATAAAATGCATTTTATGGGGTGTTATTTTAGTTTTATAAGGCCAGATGTTCCAGCTGTGCACTGCCTTATGTGCCTGTACTTCCTGGAAGCGCCAGAGTCTCCATTCTCCTCACAGTCTGGAAATACCAGGTTTGGCCTCTGTTATCCAGAGTCAACCCTCCTATAACCTCACTTCTATGAATCCTGGAAAAGAAAACAGAAGGGACACAATAGGCTTCAGAGTAGCCAAAACAGATGTCACGAAGCCACTAAACATCAGTCACAGCCCATTGGATTTTAGGACAAAACTTTAACGAAGAACAGTTTTCTGGGTCTCTAACCCAGAGCAACATTGTAGGTTCTGCTTCTAAACACTAAGAGTGGAGAGGGAATAATAAATCAAAAGGATCAGCTCTCAGAGAGGCCAAGCAGAAGAAACACGAGAGGCTGCCACATTCTGGGCCGTCAGGAGCAGCTGAGGAAAGACACAAGAAAAGCTAGGAAATGAAGCAATGTGTGGTTTGTGGCTGTGGCCCTGTTATTACTGTAGAACTTTGTTATAATGAACAGTCCACTTCACCTGAATTGGGGGCCTCCAAGATATGGCCCATCCACCTTCCTTGGCTGGCAGCTGCCTTGAGTGTCCCCTGGATCCCTCCTATGAGGTCTAGGACCTGGGCCATCACCTCACAGCTGCCACCTTACAGTCTTCCCATCCCCTCAGCCAGCTGCAAACTCAGAGTCACTTTTCTTTTCAAGAGTTTTTGTACCAGGGTTTAGGGCCAGAAAAAGAGAGAGTGAGAGAGAGACAGAGAGAAAGAGGGATTGAGAAAGAGAGAGGGTGACAAAAGAAATACATGGGAAAGTTTCAAAGAACAAGAAGTTCTCCAAGCAGTCATGTTCCAGTCAATAAATATTTGTTGGGTAAATTAATGGTCTGTTTAGGATGAGCTCAGACTTCAGCCCAGCTCTCACAGCCCTTCTCCCAAAGCCAGTGGTCTCAGCTGTCCCCTGGAAGTCAGGGTGCTTTATTTCCATCAGATGCCTTTTGGATATTTGGGATGGAAGGGCAGATTCTCAGCTGGAGCAGACTCCTGAAATAAAGCTGGGGCCCTGGGGCATTTCCATATTTGTATCTTCCACCCAATTCCCCTCCCCTTGGCTCCTCCCTTGGTGCCTTTCCTCCAGCCATTCTTCTAAAGACTCTTTTGTAATATAGCAGGTCAATAGTTCTCTGGACTAGCTCCTATAGGGAAAGAATCATTTACTGACCCAGAGAACTCCTGGTGAGTCTCCTGACTTCGTCCATTCTCCTTATTCCTTAGTACTAAGAAATCAAATAATTATTAAATATATATATTTTTTAAAAATTATAAAACTGTTAACATTTTACAAGTAATTGTGATTAACATCACAGCTTTCAGTTGTGAAAGTGGACTTTTGGGGTCCCTGTGTCCCAGCTCCACAGGGACTCAGACTTCATGAACAATGGCACTGCCTGCAGCAGTTCTCTTCCTTCATCTCAGACCACTCAGGGCTCGCAGCAGCCCGTCATCTTCTCTGCTCAATGAGCACAGAGCAGTATGTGTGGCTAGTGGTGACAAAGGGATTCCATGGAACATGAGAATGAGTTCCTGGCTTGAAATAACTTAAAACCCAGCTAGATAGATAAGATAGAATCTTCTGAGTGTCCACTGTTTAGCTTGATTGCAGAAATGACAACACTTTCACTTTGGTTTAACTCCCCAGTCACAGCACAAAGCAGGAGCCAGATATAGATTATGTACTAGAGATACAGAGAAGAAAATCCAGTCCTTAAATTTGTAAACCCCACAGTCTAGGAGGTAAGACAGAAACTGAAAACAGTTCAGATGCAGTGAATAGGGGGTCTAGGATGAGGTCTGGATTCTGGTTTGGGCAACTTAGTGGGTGGTGGTAACTTATCTGAACCAGCAAACAGAAGAGATGTGGATTGGAGGAAAAGATAACAGGTCCAGAAGAGGGTATGTTCAGTGAGACATGCCCAAAGTAGAGACTTATTAGGATTCTCCTCTGAGCCAGAACTGTGTTGGCATTAGGGGGCATCATAGAATCCAGCCCAGTGGAGCACAGAGAGTCTTGCCCAACAAAAAATGGCAGCAGAATTGTAACTTGGGTTTGACTTGAAGTCATTCCTCTTGTGACCAGCATACAATGCGGGCAGACAGATCCTACAGTGACAATGAAGAAGGATACAATAAATCTGCTGGTGAAGGGGTCTTGGGAAGTAGCTAGGGAAGAAGAGAAAAGTTGTTTTGCACACAGGTTGGTGGGGGAAGTAGTGGGGCACAAAATGATGCCTTTTTTGGAGTGGTGCCCTGGCCTATCGAGGAAAGGCAAGGAGAGGCCACCCAGCCCCCAAGTTCCTCCTCTCCATGAGTTTTTAGAAATGATTCTAGAAAGATTGGGGCCAACATGTTTAACTACCTGGTATACTTGACCTCCTCTCATGGGCACTTAGGGAAAAACCTGTACTTCTACCCTTTGGGCCCCTGAAGCATCCACCAAACAGTTAGCCAGAGCAGGACAGAGCTGCTATCCAACCCTGGATGAGTAGCTTGCCCTCCTTCCAGGATAGATCCCAGAATACTTGATTGTCTGGTGAGAGATGAGGCTTTTCCAGGAAGGCTCCTTCCTGTAGTCTCCTAAAGATCCACAGAACCAGAATCCAAGCTATTAGCTCCCTAAAACCTCTCCAAATAAAAAGCCTGTATTTCTCAAAATATTAATGTATTTTAGAGCTAAAATCTTGCCTACTTAATGCTCTGACCTAGCTAAACAGGTGGAAGGTTTCTATATCATTGTTGATGCCACTGTTTCCAAAGCAACGTTATGGGACAATAGTGTTCATTTTGAGTCATAATGAATGGCACATGAGGCTTCTTTAAAGCTGATTGTCACATAGAATTAGAACAGATTAAAAAAAAATTTTGCTGCCATGTACAGATCTGTTGTTTAAAGAAAGCCTGTTTTTTGAATGTTTCAATCATATTATCTCCTTCACATCATATTGTATCTCTTTCATTTTGACAACCACACAAAAGTACCATGGCAGCTGGGCTATCCCACATAATCACAATCTTAGCATATGGGGGGGTTAGTTGATTTTAGACTTCTAGATAACAAATATGAGGTTTGATTGCAATGAATGAGAAGCCCTATTTCTCTGTGTGCCACCAGTGTGAATTTTGATCACATGATGATTTCAAGTTTGATAAATCCTAATAGTCACAAATTACCTCCTATCCCAGGGCAGACTGGTTCTGAGCATTCTGCTCCAAAGCTGTGGAGTAGCATGGAGAATGCGTATCATCCTCACTTGCCATATGAGGGGAGCCTGTGATATGTGGCTCACATGTAACACATAAAAGTTGATGACTGTCAAGAGTAAGTTTGACTAATTAATACCCTCATCTGTTTAGTTCAGCACATTTGCATTGAGTAGCTACTATGTGTCAGTCACTGAGCTACATGTTGAGTAGTTAGTGATGAGTAGCACATACCTTCTTTGGGGATCTTAACAACTTACTGGGGAGACAGAAAATAAGCCCAATTATTAAACACAATGGCAGTGTAACAAGGTAGTGGTAGGGCAGAATATGAGTGTATGTGCCTGTGTGTATATGTGTATAAGTGTGTACAATGGAGTATCAAATGTTGGGAGGATACCACTTTAGCTGGAGTGGGAGGCCTGGGAAACATGTCTCTGAAGAAATGAAGTTCAGCTGAGGTCTGATGCAGGAAAAAGAACTACGCACATGAAGAGCATTTAGGCAGAGATGATGCACACGGAAAGTCCTGGAAGTACAGGAGTCTTGGGGTGATAAAGACAGGTGGAACAAGAAGGAGTCCAATGTGACTGGGGCAAAATGGGCAAGGAACTGAGAAAATGGAGGAGGTACAGAACAAGGAAAAGAGTTAAGAACATTGGGGTATCATTAAAGGATTTGTAATTTTTTTTTTAATTTTAGAATAATTTTAGATTTGCAGACAAGTTGCAAGGATAGTGAGAAGTTTCTCATATATTCTGAGCTCATTTTCTTCTGTTGTTAACCTCCTACATTAATAGGATGCATTTATCACAACTAATTAACCAATAATAATACATTAATATTCATCATTCACAATTTGTCTTTTGAGTACTTCCTTTCTTTCTAGCACTATGAGATGCTCCAGACCCACCTGGTATGTTTTCTGCCCCAGCTCTACAACCAGTTGTTTCTCAAAGGATCCACATTCCTTTTGTTGGAGAATGGTGGTAGAAACCAAGATCTGGGTGTTTTGTGTGCTCATTACTACTGGGATGCCACTGCTCTGGACTTTCAGTAGAGCATAGAAATGTATGTGTGTGTGTGTGCTAATATATACATACACACAGACACATATATACATACACACACACTCACACACACACACACACACACACACACGTACATACACCTGTACAATTCCTTTTTTAAAAAAAGATTTTATTTATTTGACAGACAGAGATCACAAGTAGGCAGAGAGGCAGGCAGAGAGAGAGAGGAGGAAGCAGGAGCCCTGCTGAGCAGAGAGCCCAATGTGGGGCTCGATCCCAGGGCCCTGGGATCATGACCTGAGCAGAAGGCAGAGGCTTTAACCCACTGAGCCACCCAGGCGCCCCTGCACAATTGCTTTTGTATTTATCCATGTGTAGCTGTAGTAGGACAGACATAAGTACATATTGGTTTCCAACTCTAATCCTGTATTGCATGGATCATTCTATCCCCTAAAATAGCTTATCTCTACCTTCTACTCCAAGAGGGATAAACCCAGTCCCAATGATTTGCTTCCCATTTGTGTAGCTGTCCCATTCTAGCATGAATATATAGTGGTTTCAGTGTTGTTAGCTCATGCGTTCCTGAGGAACAACTTCACTAATCAGAACATAGTGCCCATATACAGTTCCTTATGCCTTAAGCCTTATAGAATCCACTCATTTCCAGAGTTTCTCAGGTCAGCCCCTCTTTTCCCCCTCCCACCTTCAGTGAGTTTGTTTCAGCATTTGTATGGAGTTATGTTCTTTGGTCATAGTCTACATTCTATTCTGGGATCCCCTGACCTCCTAAAAGATTTTCAGTGTTATTTACCTTTCTTAAGCCCCCTCTGCCTTCTGTGTGGGGACTGAGCTACAGGGTGTTCAGTTGGAGCAGGAGGACAGACAGGGGACAACGCAGCACCTAGGTGAAGGAGAATAGGATTTGGACCTGGGTGACTTCCATGGAGATGAAAATGTGTAAATGAGATCAATTGTGGACAAAAGTATATGGCTAAATTTTTAGTTAGCAAGGATTTGCTAACTAAATTTTTGTAGCAAGTATAAAGATGTCCCAGAAGGAACTTATCTCCTCATTCAATTCTGTCCTGAAATCAGCTTCAGCCTCCTCCTTCCCAGCCCTGAGTCCAGCATTAGGCCTGGTAGGAAGCTTTAAGTGTGACATCACCATATGCCAGAGAATTGTGCTCACTAGCAAAAGCTCTTTATGATTCACGTGGATTATATCTTTCAGTGCTGTTGAGTCATGCTGTCCAATCATCCTGGGTGCTGATAATAAACATAGTTTCTGGGATGTTTTAAAGAGTTATGAGTGTGAGGAAGATGTCACTCACCTCAACCATCTGCTCAGCACCAGTAACAGCTGAACTGGGTCTGGCAATGGGGACAGTATATACATTTTCTGCTCCTTTGATAGATTTGTTTGGGGAAAACATTCCAGTGATTAATGAGCCATTTCCTTACTGATACACCACATGTGTCCCCATTAATAAATAAATGATTCCACGGCAGCCTTGGCAAAACCTTGTCTTAACCATATCTCAGGATGCAGCTGGAGGGGGCAGGCCAGAAGGGGGTGGCGTCTGGGAGGAGGTCGTGACCTGGGGTGGATACTCCTGAAGAAATACCTTCTTTTGCAGGCTGGTGGAAGAGGTGAGCATGGTGGGGGACCCAGGGAACCCACAGGGGTAGGGTGGGGCACCCAGGCTGCAGGATGCTGAGTTCCCTCCTGTTCCTTCCGTTATTATTCCTCCTGATGGTCCCTGCAAGCATGAGTTTCTCCTTGGAGGATGGATGAGTCACTCTTCTTTTGACTTGTGATGGCATGTCTCATGTTTGACCTGATCATTGGTTTTACTGGGGATGAGATGAGCCCATGTAGTGACTGGAGACTCTGTCCCAGGACTTGGGACAAGAAGATCGGGAACTGACAACCCTGAGTATACTTGTCACTCATTCCCCAGAAGGATTCCCTTGGAGGGGCACTCATTGTGAGTACCAGTATCCTATTGGGACATTCCCCAAAGAGGCCTCTGTCACATGAAGTTTCCAGCTCAGAGTGATCCACCTGGGCTCACTCTCCAGGAGAAAGACTCAGTGAGTCAGGTCGGGGCCCCACTCAGCTCGGGTTTCATAACTTTGGGGTCTGCAGAGTCTCAAGTGCTATCTCACAGCCCCACACTGAATGCAAGTTTCTAAACCTGGGAGAGACAGAGGCCCTTCCCTTTGGAAGGGAGAAGAACATTTTCAAGTTCCCAGAAACCTAAGCAGCTTGGTGATGCCCACTCCAGAGTGTGCTTTCTCTAACCCTGTCTCTGCTCCCATTCCACCTGGCTCTTCCCATTCCTCTGCCTGGTGGCTCTGTGCATTCTACAGGTCTCAGCTCAGATGTTACCTTCTCCAGGAAAACATGCTGACCTCTTAGTTGGGAGAGACATCCTTCTCTCAGTTCTCATAATGTGCTGTGCTTGTCCAAAACAAAGGATTACCGTAATTGTCAGGGCAGAAGCATTTTTAGTAACTTCCTCATTCTCTTGAGTGTGGGATACTTAAGTCACAAATGAAGTCTTCACATTCCTGGAGCCTCCAAAGGATACACACTCAACAAGTGCCTGGGGAAGGAAGCTGCAGAGGAAGGAAAGAGCCCAACCACTCCTATAGGGTGGGGACTAACCAGGGGGCCTTTTTCTTCTGGGTGGAGAGACTCCCACCTTGTAGTTAATAAAGAATTAAGACTGATCATGGAATGACTCTTTCCTGGGGATACTTTAAAGCACAAAGGGAACCAGAATTTAGGAAGCACTTTCCAATGTTTTTCGATTTTTCTTCCCAATGTTTTTTGAATTGTGGATTGTGAAATCAGTTTAGAAGGTGGTGGCCAGCATTTGTTGAATGTAACAGAATGGAACCTGGTAGAGGATAAAGTACAATGGTAAGGGAAGTAATGTACATTTGGTAAGGATAAGCATTGTTCCACACAACTTGCATTTCAGTTATAGTATTAACCACGTGCACACATACAGACAGGAATGCCCTGAAGATCATCTTCAGAGCAGCATCTAGTTTCACTTGTGGCTTCAGTCTTGACCTTCAGAAGTCCAGTTAGCTGTATGCCTATTTCTCATCACTTCTGGCTTCCCCAGTCTCATGTGGATGAAGGACTAGGTGATCCTATAGGTTATTATCTTATCTAATTGGTGTAACAAAATAATAACCTGGACAAAGAGATGACATTCAGATTCATTATTAATATATGAATATTCACTTCCAAACATAGATAACCATTCTAGATACAATCAGGAATAAAAATCTCCTTGTCAAAGCACCTGGGTGGCTCAGTCAGTTAAGCATCTGCCTTCCCTCAGGTCATGATCCCGGGGCCTGGGATCAAGTCCTACATTGGGCTCCCTACTCAGCAAGGAGTCTCCTTTCCCTCTGCCTGTGCCTGCCACAGCTCCCCCCGACTCATGTTCTCTCTCTCTCTCTGACAAATAAATAAAGAAAACCTTTTTTTTTAAGATTTTATTTATTTATTTGACAGATAGAGTCAACAGGTAAGCAGAGAGGTAGGCAGAGAGAGAGGAGGAAGCAGGCTCCCTGCTGAGCAGAGAGCCCGATGTGGGGCTTGATCCCAGGACCCTGGGATCATGACCTGAGCCGAAGGCAGAGACTTTAACCCACTGAGCCACCTAGGCACCCCAAAGAAAACCTTTTTTAAAAATCTCCTTGTCTACTATATATTTTAAAATTCTACAAGTCCATGGGAATATAAGGGCATATTTAATATCTCGTGAGCAGATTGCTACAATAAATAATAATGGAAAATTTATTAATTTTATACCTAACATCACTAAAATTTTTCATACAGTTGAATAGAACATTGGTAGATACTGGTTAGAAAGTGGCTGTGTGTTAGTGTTAGGAATAACATTGTTTTCCTTTGGACCAAAAATATTCATAAAAATTCAAATAGCAGAACAGAGATTAGTTCTAATCTTTGTAGAATTATTTGGGTGCCAGTATTTATAACAGTAAACACAATAAGTGTATTTCTGTTTCTGTTATTTAATTTTATTTAGTCCATGAGACTTTCAAAAAAAAAAAAAATTCCACTTGAGACTCCGTCATACCTTATATGGAAGAATTAAAGCAGAATGTCAACATTTGTCATCTTGAAATATTATAAAAAGGCAAAAATCCAAAATCATGATCTTCAGCAAACATAATAAAACAGACACAATAAACAGTATAAGAATATGAAGGAAATAAGTCTCAGGCACCCACTTGAGGTTGAAGGAGAAAGAAAGTAGTTGAGGACTAGCCCCCAGCTTTCTCTGTTTTATGGTGCAAACTTGCAGTAGGGTGGCAGGAACAAGAGTTGCCAGTACCAAGAAATCTTTGCTCTCGCACCGCACTGCCAAACTTCAACATTATGGTCTTTAAAATTTCAATAGAAATAGAATGATAAATAAACTTTTAGATACAAGTTTAAATAAATTTGGATTTTATTCTTTTTACTATTAAAACCCAGATGCTCTGATCTTAGTGTCAGTCAACTGTTGATTTTAGTATTTGGTCACTCAGCATTTGGCCAGTCTGTGTATTCAGTGCATCTCTAATGTGTCTGTGTGTGTGCATGTGCGATTCTGCCTTCTGAGGTGAGTAAGTGCCCCTGCCTCAGCCCACATCTGGGTTTTGTGCCCAGAGCAGGCTTGTAAAGGCTCCTTCTCGGGGTCAGCATGGGCTGGGACTGATACGGTTTGGATCTGAGGTTCTGCGTGGAGTCAAGGTGAGAGGCCTAGTGCTAGTGCACTCCCAATCCTCCCAAATGATTATCTAGGTGACTTTAGGGATTTCCTCTTGATCCTATGCTCTTTCATTGATTCACAAATGCAGGGGAAGCCTCTGGAGTTTAGCCTGTGGATAAACACAGTGGCTGTTTCCTGTAAGACTAGTCTGAGTAAATGTGGTTAAATGTGGTAATGGGGTATGAGTTCACAGGTCTGAAGATGGCTCTGTAGTCTAGATACCGTTCAATAAATACACTTAAGCTCCATAAACATTCCAAAATTGTGAGCAGAATTTTGTGTGGTGTGTTTTCAAGAGTGTTCATAGTTTTCACCTTCTTTTCTTTTTTTTTTTTTTAAAGATTTTATTTGAGAGAGAGAGTGTGTATGCGTGTGCATATGTCTGGTGTGTGTGTGTGTAAGTGAGAGAAAGAGAGAGAGAGAGGAAGCAGGGGAGAGGCATAAGGAAAGGGAGAAGCAGAGTCACCACTAAACAGGGAGCCTGCAGGGCATGATCCCAGATCATGACCTCAGCTGAAGGCAGAATCTTAACTGACAGAGCCACCCAGGCACTGCAAATAAATCTTTTTAAAAAAAGAAATAAAAGGCATCCACATTGGTAAAGAAGAAGTAAAACTTTTACTCTTTGCAAAAGTCATGATACTATATACAGAAAATCCAAGACGCCACCAAAAAAAACTGCTTAAACTGGTAAATGAATTAAGTAAAGTCATAGGATACAAAAGTCAATGTTCAGAAATCTGGTGCATTTCTATACATCAATAATGAAGCAGCAGAAATAGTAATTAAGAAAAAAATTCTACTTCCAATTGCACTCAAAACAATAAAATATCTAAGAATAAATCTAACCAAGGAGATGAAAGACCTATACTCTGAAAATTATAAAACACTGATGAAAAAAATTGAAGACAAAACAAAGAAAAGGAAAGTTAGATTGTTTATTTGAGATTATTGCTTCTTCTTGATGCATGTCTTTATCATTATAAACTTTCCTCTTAGAACTGCTTTGGCTGTATTCTGTAAGCTTTTGTATGTTGTGTTTCCATTTTCAGTTGTCTTAAAATAGTTTAGTTCTTTTTTAATTTTTTTTGATCCATTAGTTGTTCAGTAATGTAATGTTTAATTTCCATGCATTTGTGAATTTTACAGGTTTACTTGTTATAGATTTCTAGTTTCACTCCATTGTGATTGCAAAAATTAAATAATATTTATCTTTTAAAAAAAAAGAAAGAAAAGGAAAGATATTCCGTGTTGATGTATTGGCAGATCAAATATTGTCAAAATGTCTACAGTAACCAAAGCATTCTACACATTTAATGTAATCCCTATCAACATACCAAGAGCATTTTTCACAGAACTAGAACAATTCTAAAATTTGTATGGAACCGCAAAAGATCCCAAATAGTCAAAGCAATCTTGAAAAAGAAAACCTCAAGTTATTTTACAAAGCTGTAGTAATCAAAGCAGTATGGGACTGGCACAAAAAGAGACACATAGATAAATGGAACAGAATAGAAAACCGGAAATAAATTCACAATTATATGACCAATTAATCTTCAATAAAACAGGGAGGAATATCTAATGGGAAAAAGAATGTCTCTTCAACAAATGGTATTGGGAAAACTGGACAGCAACACACAAAAGAGTGAAATTGGACCACTTTCTCACATCATACACAAAAATAAATTCAAAACAGATTGAAGACCTAAATGTGAAACCTGAAACCATAAAATATACTAGAAGAAAACACAGGCAGTAACCTCTTTGACACTAGCTATAACAACTTCTTTCTGGTTATGTCTGTCTTCTGAGGCAAGCGGACAAAAGCAAAAAGATCTATTGGGACTTCACCAAAATAAAAGGCTCGTTTTTGTTATTTATTCATTTGAAAGAGAGAGAATGAGCAGAGGGAGGGGTAGAGGGAGAAGAAGAAGCAGAATCTCTGCTGGGCAAGGAGCCCGATGTAAGGCTCAATCCAAGGACCCTGGGATCGTGACTTGAGCCAAAGACAGATGCTTAATGAACTGAACCATGCAGGTGCACCAAAATAAAAGGTTTCTGCACAGCAATGGAACAATCAACAAAACTGAAAGGCAACTTACAGAATGGAAGAAAAATTTGCAAGTGACATAACCAATAAAGGCTTAGTATCCAAAATGTATAAAGAACTTATGAAACTAAACATCCCAAAAACAAATAATCCAATTTAAAAATGAGCAGAATACATGAACAAATATTTCTCCAAAGAAGACATCCAGGTGGCCAATAGACACATGAACAGAGGCTCATGGTCACTCATCATCAGGGAAATACAAATCAAAACTAGGATGAGATATTGTTTCACACCTGTCAGAATGGCTAAAGCCAACACAAGAAACAAGAAGTGTTGCTGAAGATGGGGAGAAAAAGAAGCCAGCATACACTGTCAGTAGGAATATAAACTGGTGTAGCCACTGTGGAAACCAGTATGGAGGATCTTCCAAAATTTAAAAATAGGACTTCCTTATGATCCAGCAATAGCACTGCTGGGCATTTACTCAAAGAATACAAAAACACTAATTCAAAGAGATACATGGACCCCTATGTTTATTGCAGTATTATTTTCAAGAACCAAGACATGGGAGTAGCCCAAATGCCCATTGTTTGATAGATGGATAAAGAAGATATATAGACAACAGAATATTATTTGGCCATAGAAAAGCATGAAATCTCGCATTTCCAAAAACACAGATGGAGCTAGAGGGTATAATGCTAAGTGAAATAAATCAGTATGAGAAAGACAAATACCATACTATTTCACTCATGTGGAATTTAAGACACACACATAAAACAAGCAAAAGGAAAAGCATAGGTAAGAGAGAGAGAGGGAGAGACAAAGCAAGAAGCAGACTTAACTATAGAGAACAAACTGAAGGTTACAAGAGCAGAGGTGGGTGGGGGGATGGGTGAAATGGTTGACGGGGATTAAAGAGTGCACCAATCCTGATGAGCACAGGGTGATGTATGGAAGTGTTGAATTACTATCTTGTACACCCCAAACTAATATAACACTGTGTTAACATCATTGTCAACTGACTGGAATTAAGATAAAAACTTTTTGAGAAAGCCCTGGTCACTTGGGATATGAACTTCATTCATTCTAAGTCAAATTGCCTTGTAAACAACTATTGCTGAGCCCCAGAAGGAAACTCCTCTGTCAAGACTTGGCATGTGCCTACTACATCTGCCTCATCCTTGGGAGGGGTATAGGAGGTCATAAGGAGCTCTGAGCCAAACATATACTCATGGTTAGACCATGTATTTGTCCTTTGGCACAGAGAGCTATGTAAAGTCACAGATGGACCCACGATCTGGACAATCTAGCTCATGTGGGCAAAAGCGCAGGAAAGTGAACCAGGTCCTGTAGAATTCAAAGATTTCCTAATGCATTCCATCTGTGCTAACTGTTCATATGAGGACTCCAAGGGTTCACACTGGGTAAAGTCATACTTCCATTTTATGGGTAACTTCAACCCCTATATCATAGTTTCTCTTTCCATTTACCCTAAACTCATTCTGGGATGTGGTTCCTCATTGACACTGAACCTCTTCTTTATCTTCATTTTTGATCCCTCATCCTTAAACTTCCCTCTTTGCCCTGGTTTGTTGATCCTTATCTACCTACTCAGTCTGCACAACTGTCAGTCAGAATTCTGTAGTTGCAAATAACAGCAGTAGACTATGGCAAGCTAAAGTAAAATAACGTTGTATAGAAAAAATATGGAATGTCTCACAAAACAGAAAAACAGCTAAGAGCTGACAGTTATGGGGGGGTGCTCTAGGTGGAAAGAATTCATGGGCAGATTCCTCAGGGCCCAGCCTTCATGACTGACAAGTCTGAGCCAGTTCCTAACCCTGAACCACTAAGCTGGATGTTTAAATGTCAGGAAGAAAGGAATTTGTTCAGTTCAGACCATCTTCCCACATCGACGATTTTGGATGGTCTCGGAGTGGTGGAAGAAATAGAACATGGTGCATCCCTAAAGAAAGGTCAAGGTCCGGTCGCCATGACGCAGGAGAAAGGATACTTGGCAGGTAGAAATACACGCGACAATTGGAATGCCCCAGGCAGGACACAGACACAGGGAAAATACAAAGGCTGCACTCACTGGGCAAGGGCACTTCTGAGTGCAGCCATGAACCTCTCTGCTGAACATCACAAGCTCAGACTGTTAGCAAAAGTTCCCTGGAGTCAACTTGTGCTCACCCTCCTGGCAGGATGGAGCAAGGCTGATGGATTTTGTTTATGCGAAAGGACCATTTGGTAATCTTGCAGCCACACTCCAGCTATTGTCCCACAGGATATGAGATAAGACTTGCATGCACCAGGAAGGGTGAGTCTCAAACAGAATGTCATTTCAGTGAGGAATTAGATAGAGCAAGACAAAATTTCTAACCAAAATTCTGGAGCTCAGCACCCCTTCAAAGCCCACCAAGACAACGACCGAGGCCAGCTTTGAACTGGGACATAGAAGTGGGCACCCTGGGTCAGGAAAGAACTGCCATTAACCAGCTGGTGTCCTTTGACAGTCAGTTCACCTCCTTGAACCTCGGTGTTTTCATCTTTAAAATGTTAAGGTAGCAATCTTCACAATAACCCTCTCTGAATCTATAGCCAAAAGGCCAAGGCTGGACAATGAATAACACAGTCCATAACTCCATCCTAGGGCTTCTGTCGCTGGGCATGACTAGTTCTGTGTGTGTGTGTGTGTGTGCGTGTGTGTGTGTGTGTGTGTGTGTGCGTGTCCTATGGTACATAGCCATTTCTTCCATGGTTGGAATTCTTATTCATATGTATACCCAATATATCCAAGACAGTGACTGATGTGTAATCAGCTCCTATTGGATATTTGTGTGAGGAAGGAAGGAAGGAAGGAAAGAAGGAAGGAAGGAAAAGAGGGAGGGTGGGAGGAAAGAAGGAAGGGAGGGAGGGAAGGAGACTCAGAGGCCAGACTCCACTACTTTAAAAGATGCCATGATCACAGTGCATAAGGTAGACCCTCTTCCACTTAGAGCAAAAACATCCCTCTCTTTAGAGTTTCCAGAAAGCAGAAAATCACGATACTTACAGAGGGGGATTTGGGTCAGTGGAGGGCCTCAAACTTCTGGGAGCAACTGAAACTTAGATTAGAATAAGTCTCATCCAGGGCTTCGTGAAAAAAACTATGGCAAGGCATGGACCAGCTCCTTATCTGTCCTCTGGTGGTGTAAGGGCTGTGTCATGAAGGGTCTGGAGTCAGAGACTTACCCAGTGGTTCAACACTCACGTAATCACTCTGAGGCAGGACAAGGTGTTTCTTTTCAAAAGCCATCCAAGGACTTGGGAGTTACAGACAGACCACCCCCCTGCCCCGTTCTGGAGTGCTATGTGGTTTTCTCCCCATTAACCCCAAATGTGGGCTAGAGTCTTAAGTGGAAGCAAACCCAGGTAATCGGTAATCCAAGGATGTATGGTTAAACAAAATAGAGTCTAGCCACACAACGGAATGTTACTTAGCTTTGAAAAAGAAGGATATGCTGACCCTGTTACCACAGGGATGAGCCGGGAGGACATCATGCTGAGTGAAATAAGGCAATCACAAAATGTAAATGCTGCATGCTTCCACATAGATGAGGTTTCCAGAGGGGTCAGGTTCACAGAGACAGAAAGTAGAAGGCGGTTGCTAAAGGCTGGGGGAGGGAGGAATGGGAAGTCAGTGTTCACTGAACAGGGTTTCAATTCTGCAAGATGAGAAAGTTCCAGAGATTGGCTGCACACCAGTGTGAATGTACCTAACACTACTGAATTGTACACTTAAAAATGACTGAGATGATTAAGAGAAAGAGAGCGAGCGCCAGCTCTGACTGCCTCACTAATGCAAGGAGCTCAGAGATTAGGATTTCAAACAGAAGCAACATGGAATCGAAATGTCAGCCCTGGTCATAAAGGAGGAAACCAAATTGAATGCAAAGCAACAAAGCAAGTAAAATGAGCCCAGAGATGGGAGCCGGGGGCCTCCCTGCCTCTCACATACCAGGTGCTATTAGCTCACTCTCCTACCAAAGACCCAGTGCATGGCAGCCCTGAGCCCCTGCCCAAGGCCATGTGCGGCTGAGGGCAGCCCCACAGCCTCCACATCCTTGTGTGCAGAACACAGATGTGATGTCTGTACCTCTCTGAGCCTTGCAAAACATAACTAACTCAGATAAAGTCATTTTGAGCGGTCTGGGGTCCAGGGAGCCAAGGTGTGACAGGAGGGATTTCCACAGCCCAAATGTTATGAACTGTGGGGACACCATGGGTGTCACCTGCTAACAAATGTGCATGCTGTACACGTTCTCTGCTTCACCGCCGAGCTTCACTCACACCATTGCTTTCCAACCCTTCCCTCCTCTTCTGCCCCTCCTTCCTTAGCCTACCCCACTCTCCCAAAAAAGGCAATGCCTTCATGGAAGTTTCAGTACACCTCCTCTCTGTGGGGCTGCAGCACTGGGTCACAGGGGGCTTCGCTGGTTCATCTTTGTGCCAGCCCATCAAGAGACTCTTCCTATCAATGTTGGTTCTCCACTTGGAATTCTTGAGCCAGGTGCTAAGATAACACAGAGTTATCCATGCCATTGCTGGGTCACTGGGAAATTTAGCTAACTATGCAGGGTTAGAGGAGAAGATAAACGTTTAGATCCAAGTCTTAGAGCAAAGCAATAAACTTCAGACAGAGTTAGATGCAAAAATAATTCACAGAAGGCAAAATTTAATCTATGCTATTAGGATTGAAATCAATGGCAGAAATAATAAAATGGAAATAGCACAGGCTTAACTTGATGAAAATATACAATTCCTAAATAAATAAAGTTTAAAGGCCTTGGAAAATCAGTATCCCAATGTGGCTGGTTTCTACCATTTTCTATGCCTACCTCAGACAAACTGATTAAAAAAAAACAGTAAGGCCTTTAATATAAAAGAAAAAAATAACTGTCTACAACACTATTCTCTGCACACAAAATAAAATGGCTAACTCAAAGTGTTCCATGCGCTTTTAAGAGAATATCCAGTTCGACCTCAAATGTGATTTATTGTCTATACAATTGTCAGAAGATTTTAATGACAACCCTGGGTGCTGACAAATTGCAGTGACACGGGGAGAGCAAAACCATTTCACTTGTCATGGAATTTTACATCCCAGCAAACCTTCTGAAAAGCAGTTTGGCAATAATGACAAACAGCCTTAAACTGTTCATTTGGGTCAATCCTTCTAGGACTTTATCCTAGGTACACATGTGGAAACATTGCAACATGTACCTAGCTTTTTATCAGTTTCATTTACAAGTACCAAAATCTGGCAGTCGTTTGGCTAACAGCATTTGAATGGCTCAATAAACCAATATATCAATGTAACGAGACATCACGGAGACACTAACCATTATGTTTTGCTGGATTTAAA
Source organism: Lontra canadensis (assembly GCF_010015895.1). NCBI lineage: Eukaryota > Metazoa > Chordata > Mammalia > Carnivora > Mustelidae > Lontra > Lontra canadensis. The sequence goes on from NW_022631007.1 coordinate 15,153,457, forward strand.
TGAGAATTAGTCAACACTGATTTAAAAAGCAATGTTAAAAAACATTCTATATGCATTAAGATCTATCTTATAAATAAACATGCATCTACGTTCTAATATTTTTGGTTAAAAGATGGGAAATATGCTGAGTCAATTGGATATCCTCTTGGGAAAACACACACCGTAAAACAATCACTTCCAGACTTATCGTAGATTTAAACGTTGAAGGAAAAACAGTGAAGTATGTAGAAAAAACAGAGCATCCTTGTGAACATGAAGTAGGCAGAATTCATAAGCAGGACATGAAGGTGCAGAACCATAAAGAAAAAAAAGATTAACATAATGTTTTAATGTTACGGGAGTAGAAATGCAAGCCACAGAAGAGGAAAGATTTGCTACACACGACTAGAAAAGATTTAAACCCAGGATTATGAAGAACTCCCACAAATCAATAAGAAAAAGAAAATGAGAAGCCTGGTGGAGAAACAGGTAAGAGATGTGAATGGGCCCCTCACCAAGGTGGTTACCCAAACAGCCAGGAAGCACGTAGGAACACTGGGAGAGCTGAAGTGTGGCCTGGACTGTGGACAGAGCTACCTGCTCGCTCCGACATGGCCCGTCAGAGTACAGCTCGCCACCACCACGTGGGAAAACTGGATCCCTAAAGTTGAACACAGGTGCAAATACATTGAACATGGGGGTAAATAAATCGTGCTATGTTCACACAGGAGAATACCATAGGGCAGCAAGAAGGAACAACTGTGGGCAATGGGGTGGGTGAGCCCCGACAACACAATACTGAATACAAAAGTCCAGTTCCAAAAGAAAGCCCATGGTGTGGTTCCATTTCTGTAACATTCAAAAACAGGAAAACCTAATCTATGGCACTGGAACTGAGGAGGGGTGACTGGAAGGGGTATGGGAAGGGCTTCTCCCTGCAGCTGAGGCTGGTTTTTATTCTGGTTCCTGTTGCATGGATATGTACCATCTGTGAAAATGTGTCAAGCTGCGCTCTTAGGACTCACATACTTTTTGTATCTCTACAGCACTTGAATGTTTGTTTAGGACCATGAGAACCAATCCGTGGGTTGGATATATCATCTCTAGATAGGGGCTTCTTGCTTTCTTCTTTATGTTTGTTTTCTAAAATGAGCATATGTTATTTCTATTGTAAGACGACAGTTCTGGCTTTGGTTTTCCTTGTTTGGAGGTTAGCCTGCCTGCCTTCATCAGAACAAGCCCTGGGATGTGTTACACCTGCTGGGTACGTGTGGCATTGGGGACGGAGGGCACGGGAAGAGGTTCCTGCTCCCAGACAAGGTCCCCCTCATTATCCAGCTCCTCCTGAAGCTGACACCAGAACTTAAATGCAGGGATGTTTTCACAGGTTCACGGGGCTGCTCCTGCCCTCTGGCTGGGACCACTTCCACCCACTCACTGTCCTGTGCGGTCTGGCTCTGGCCACGTGTGGAATATCCCAAGGTGCGCCATGTCCAGAAAGGAAGGTTGGGGTCTTCTTTGCTCACTTCTGCTCTTAAGGTGTGAATCCCAACCTGTCCTCCATGGACCAGAAAATGTGAGGGAGAGCAGGAGGAAGAAGATTGTACCCACTCCATAGACTGCTATTTTTTTTTTATGTTATGTTAGTCACCATACACACAGTACATCATTTTGATGTAGTGTCCCATGATTCATTGTTTGTAACACCCAGTGCTCCATGTAATCTGTGCCCTCCTTAATAACCATTGCTAAGCTCACCCAACCCCCTAACCCCTCCCCTCTAAAACTCTCAGTTTGTTTCCTGAGTCCACAGTCTCTCATGGTTCGTCTCCCCCTCCAACATCCCCCCCCTTCATTTTTCCTTACTTTTTCCTGATGTCCTCCATGTTATTCCTGATGCTCCACAAGTAAGTGAAACCATATGATAATTGACTTTCTCTGCTTGACTTATTTCACTCAGCATAATCTCTTCCAGTCTCATCCATGTTGATATAAAAGTTAGGTATTCATCCTTTCTGATGGCTGAGTAATATTCCATTGTATATATGGACCACATCTTCTTTATCCATTCATCTGTTGAAGGGCATCTTGGCTCTTTCCACAGTTTGGCAATTGTGGCCATTGCTGCTATGAACACTGGGGTGCATATGGTCCTTCTTTTCACTACATCTTTATCTTCGGGGTAAATACCCAGTAGTGCAATTGTTGGGTCATACACAGACCACTACTTCAAAGGGAAAGAGAACCTGTATCAGAAGACACTGATGCTGACACATGAATTTAAGTTCTGCATCTTATTTATGCTGCTGCCAATGGCACATCTTACCCAAAACACCCTGTCATCCACATCCTTTTGGTTTCAAAGATCAAACCAGCTGGCTCACGCTGGCTTAAACAACAAAGGCATCTGACAGCAAAATTTGGAGGTGGGCTTGGCATTCAGGCGTGTTCTGATCTGGACTTTGACTCCATATCTCTGTCATTTTCTCAGACTTGTCCCTCTCTCCCTGTTTGCTACCCCTCACCCATGATTCACCAAATCCACCTGCTTCCTCATTCACATCCAACCAAGACCCAAGCTTTGTGCTGATGGAAACCTTTTGCACCAACCCTGGGGACCAGGAGAATGGCTTGCTCTGAGGTCATGATTTACTTGGCGTGTCCACTGTACTGGCGTGTCCAGGCTGGAGCTGAGGATGGAGTCACTGTGCCCATGCTACTGAACTGGGAAGGAGGGGTGCAGGGAGTGGTGGGGCTGAAGCAGCAGGTGCAGGATCTTAGCAGCAGGGGTGGGCTGCCGATGGGCTGCCTTAGTGCCTCTGGTTGTGCTGGTGGGTGGGGGAACACCTTGTCCTCCTTTCTTCCAAGGTCTAGAGGACATTGGTGCTTCCAGGGTGTCTGGCATGGCTGTGTCACCTGACGCAAAGGATGGAGATACCCAGGGAGCCATAAATCTTCTCTTCGCCTGCTTTACATCCTCCCAGAATGAAGGACCCACATTCCTTTATCTCAGTCTGTAAAAGGCAGGTTTGCACCGGAGTAGCCTGGGAAAGGAAGGAAACGCTCTGTTTTGAGAAGGACCACTTTATGCAGCCTGCTTCTGATTGTCTTCCCTCCAAGTGACCTCTTCTTTTAACAGCACTGGCCTTTTCCAAGGTCTGGGAAAAATAGCCAAGAAAAGCTCAGGACCGCCTTCTTTTAGGGCCAAAACTTTCCTCCCTTTCATGTGGTAAAGAAGCCCCCTTTGAGGGCTGCATTGTGTAAGCCTCTTAATTGCAGAGCTAATATGAACCAGAGCAGAGTGATCCATCCAAGAATCCTTGTTTGGATTCATGACCGATTTCAAAGGGGACTTGGGGTCCCTCTTTTATCTGGTCTTGTATCAGCTGAATGACGCAAGTGTTTACAAAGGGCTCAGCAGAAGAGATAGCACATTATCACCCCTCCTGCCCTCAGAGGGGAGGGAGGTTTACTCTAAAGATTATCAAGTCAACTCCCAAAGGGTGAGGAAACCCAGACTTTCATGGCCCTGCACAGCTAGGTGCCCCGGGGAGGCCAGAAGGGTGTCCCACAGAATCGCCACCAGAAACAGGAGCCAGAAGGGGTCAGCACAGCAGGTTTTTGTTTCAGAGAGGAACTGGATCCCAGTGTGCTGAGGGAATAGGAATCTTCTTGATGGAGATGAAGTCCACGGAGGACCAGACACCACCGTCCTACAAGACTGCACAGAGGTTATCAACAGTCCTGATTAGAATGAGTTCAGATTCCCTTTCAGGCTCAGAGGGGTGGTTGGCTGACAGATGTGGGTGACAACGTACAGGACCCCTCTGCCTTTGAACCAGGACCACACTGATCTTGGGGTGGTCTCAGCCAGGGACTAAGCAGGACTACGGTGCTAGGGTCTGGCTGTTTCTACCCAACACAGGACTCCTTCACTAAGCAAACCTGCCCTAGAGCTCACTGTCTGGTGGGAAGGGAAGATGTCAAGTCTGCATTGTCCCAGTCTAATGGCCCCCCACCCAATCCTGCTGCTTCCCTTTTCCTTTCAAAGCCACTTCCTCTTCTCACTCTGTCCCAGCACTGGCTTCCCACAGGGTCTGGCGGACTCATCTCATGCTTCTATCCACCCATCCACAAGGAGCTCTCTTGTGACCCCCTCCCTGCAAGAGCTACCACTTGAGAAAGGAGGGAAGAGGGAAGAAGGAGGGAGGAAGGAGGAGGAAGGAGATCCATGGTGGGGTAGAGCCTCAGGGCCTTTTAGGGAATTGCAGGAATAATTTGGACAATTGAGAATCTGGTCTTACCCAGATTCTCCTCCTCCCTCTGAGTTCACTAGCCAAGCACGGCGTGGGGGGCTCTACCTTACTGGACAGAACACCTTCACAGGGAGGCTCCCTGAGGGGAGGGCTCTCGTCAGATTCAGAGCGGCGTACCGTGTCGGTGACAAGCCGTGCTGAGCACACTCCTTGGGTGGAGACATGTCCAAGGTTTTCACAACTCAGGAATGCCAGACCCCACTTCTCATCACCCAGTTTTGTCTGACCTAGCCCCAAATTAACCAAAATGCCCTCTCCTGAGGCCCCAGAGGCAGACAGCATCCAGATGCCCCTGGTGCTGCACCAGGAGTTTGGAGGACTGTTTGGAGGACCAGCCAGCCTGGGGCAGTTCTGGCTGAGGGCACACTCAGAGGCAATCCATCCGCATCTCTGGGTGAGAGCTTGCTCCTGTGAAGTATGCTGTAAACATTCTAAGGCTGCCATTTCCTCCGAGATATACCCTAGTCGCTTCTTTGTTTCTTGATGTATAGCATAAGATAGCTTTAAGTGATGTTTGGAGAATTTAGTTATTAAAAGAATATGTTATGTGGAGAGAGTTTTTAAGTTGAAATTCAATATATATGTGCATTCAAACCAGGTCTCCCAGACCTCAGCCCAACTCTAACATCTAGCACTAACACCATGCCTCACCCAAACACACGTTCCTTGAACTTGAGCCCAGGGACAAGAACATGTAACTGTCTCTCCATCCATTGACATTTTTGCAGGGCATCAGGGGCTGTCCATAGTCCAGGCTGTGACTCTATGAAAATATGTCTCAAAACCAAAGAAATAATGGTTTTGTTTTATTTTTACAGTGGGTGGGTTACAGAAAGCCAGGAGGAAATTCTGTTTTCTAGAATCCTTGTTTTACTTGGACAGAGAAAATGCCTCCCTAATGGGTGTCCTTGAAGACAATCAAAGCCAAGAGAAAGCATTGCCAGGTTTCAAAGGGTAAATATTCCAAAAAGTAATATTTAGCAAATTATTTTCAGGAACAATGCCCAATACCACCATAATTATTTATTAAGGTTTGGAAGTCTTGGTCATTGTAACATTATAATAACATAGGAAACAGAATAAAATGAATGCATATGGTAAGAGGAGAAAAATCCTCTTCACAAATAATACCAGTTAGGAATATACTATCATTTTAAAACAGTTCAGTTAACTAAATTTAAAAGACAAATATGTAAAGACCAATGGTGTCTCAGTAGAGATCTCAGTCACAATATTACAATTGTTATATACATAGAGATGAATTTGAGAAAATATGCAACATGTAAATAAAACCTCAAAGATCTATCAGAAGTCATAAAACAATAAATTTGAGAACAGAAACATATTTCTAGATGTAAGGATGAATAATTCAAAGAGAGTTTTTATGAATTTGGTAAAAATAATTTTGAAAATCATCTAAAAGAACAATTGGCTTAGAATATCAAAAAAATAGTCTGAAAACTAAGACTAATGAGAAAAATATTTATAGTTCCAGCGGATATTAAAATATATTTTAAGAGAAACATTAAAGTATTAAAATATTGCTTAAAACCCAGGAGAGAGATGAAAGAAATAGAATATGTATGACTTGATTAAAGGCAATCATATATAGAAATATAGTCAGTCATATATGGAATTTTAGATGACTAGTAGCCACATTTAGTAAAAGTAAAAAGAAATAAGTAAAACTAATTTTAATAATATATATATTTTATTGTGTTATGCTAGTCGCCATAAAATATATCATTAGTTTTTGATGCAGTGTCCAAGATTTAGTGTTTATATACAACACCCAGTGCTCCATGTAATAATATATTTTACTTAATGCTATATATCAATGATATTTCAACATGTGGTCAGTCTAAAGAAATACTATTAAGATTCTTTACATTTTTCTTTTGCACTAAGTCTTTGAAATTTGGGCTATCCACATTGCCAGTGTTCAATAGCCACACATGGCTACTGGCTATCCCACCATTACAGCAAAGGTTGTGGGGGAGGAATTTTATATATTATGGACAAGCATCAGGAAAACAATGGAGAAGGAAAATAGATATTTAATAAGAGTATGATGTCCTGATAATGGTTTGTATAATCTAGAAATACATAAAAATGAAACCACAACATAGATCATCTGTTGCAATAAATTTTAGAAGAAGTAGATTATCAGTTATTTTTAAAACCAAAAGCCAGCAGTGAGTTAAACAGTGTCATGACTTGGGTGGACCTGGGTGGGAGGCTCAACTGGATCCAGGACAAAATGGCCTGAGGAGGAAGGGAAGAAGGCAGGAGGTGACAGACACAATGGGAAAGATGACCCGTTCATCAGCAGGGAGGAGTCCAACAACCAAAAGGCAGAGAGGCAATTTCCAGAATGATTTGAAAGCTATCAGGACCCAGCAGGCCTAGTGGGGTGAGGCTGTATAGCAGAAGTTTCCGGGCCCAGGACCAATTTGAAGTCCAGAAGGGTGTTGGTCAGTGTTGGGTAATCTGTCCGCAGTGGACAGGGCCCCACCCATGGAAGCCCCACCAGAAAGACTGGAGCTTGTCCTGAGGAGAAGGGCTTGTGGAGTCAGCATGTCCCAAGAACTATCAGAGTTTTTTATGGCTTCAGTCCTAGAGGGATAGTAGGATAGTAGCCACAGACATACTGTTGAGTGGGAGAGCAAGGCGGAAGGTGAATGCCTTGGACAGACAGCCATGGAAGTGAAGGATGTTATAATGGACTAAACTTTGTTTCCTAAGTTTATGTGTTGAAATACTCATCCCAATTACCTCTGAATTTGACTACATTTGGAAATAAGGTCTTTAAAAATGTAATTAAGTTAAAATTAAGACATTAAGATGGGCTTTAATCCAATATGGCAAATGTTTTTATAAGGAGAGACAGGACACAGAAACACAGCGAGACAGCCATGTGAAGACCCAGGGAGAAGACATTCTTCCACAAGCTAAGGACAGAGGCCTCAGAAGAAATCAGCACAAGAAGACACCTTGATCTTGGACTTCCAGCCTCTAGAATTATGAGAAAATAAATTTCTATTGTTTAAACCACCCAGTCTGTGGCACTTTGTCCTGATAGATGCAGAAACTGAAGACCGCACCAGTGAGAGCCCCCAGCCCCAAGCCTGGTGCACAGTAAAGGAGTGTCCATGGAGTCAGCCCATAGGAGCCCTACCTCTGTGTCTTGGGCAAGCAACCTTCCTACTGAGAACTGAGAATAAATATTTAACCTGGTTGAGAATATGGCATAGGGCATAAGGTAGGACCCAAAGCTAGGGCTGCCAGATGAAATACAAGACATCTAGTTAAATTTGAATTTCAAATAGACAACAAAAATTTTTGTTAAATTTTATTAGACAATATTTGTTAAATTATTGTTAAATTATTTGTTAAATGTTAAAAATTTGTTAAATTATTGTTAAATTAATATACTAAACAGTATTTGTTAAATACTGCATGAGGCATGCTTATTCCAAAATAATTATTAATTGTTCATCTGAAATCCAAATTCATCTGGCCATCTTATAGTTTAACCTGCGAAATCAGATAGCCCCATTTAAGTATAAGGAAAAGGTCACAGGTCTAGCAAGAAGTGCAGAGGAAGACAAGGCAAGAGGGCTTGAGATGAAGTAGGCTGACCAGGAGGCATGAGGAGGACTCACTAGGACTAACCCAGGCACATGGGGAAGGGGACTTTCCAAAGACTGAAGCCACAGACAGAATTGCAAGGAAACGTCCAATAGGCTTAACTACATCAATGCTTCATAACTAAAATGAAAAGAGACGAGGAAAAATAGTAGACTGGAGAGAGTTGGTATGGAAATGAATACTCATTTCAGTTTGTAAGAAAAATAACAGCATTTCAGTAGGCAAACAGGTCAAGGGTGTGAAGAAAAAAAAAAAAAGCCAAAAAACAGAAGGTCTATAATTTTCATGGGCACCTGGGTGGCTCAGTTGGTTAAGTGTCTGCCTTCAGCTCAGGTCATGATCCCAGGGTCCTGGAGTTGAGTGCCTCTTTGGGTTCCCTGTGGGGAGCCTGCTTCTCCCTCGCCTCTGTCCCCCTCTCTCTCTGTCTCTCATGAGTAAATAAATAAAATCTTTTTAAAAAAGAAAAGATCTATAGTTTTCATACAAATTTGTGGAAGTATAGCTTTTTAAAAAACAATTTTTACAGCCAGGTTTTTTAAAAATTAAGGGTTGGGGCTCCTGGGTGACTCAGTCCATTAAACATCTGCCTCTTGATTTCGGCTCAGGTCAGGAGCCCCCATCAGGCTGCATGCTCAGTGCAGAGTCAGCCTGTCCCTCTCCCTCTGCTCCTCCCCTTCTTGCACTTTCCTCTCTCTCTCTTAAAAAAATAAAATCTTTAAAAAAAATTTTTTTAAAAACCAAATAATAATTTAAAAAAAATAAAGCTCAATTTTCATCTTTTTAAGTAGGAACATAGTCAAATAACCAAAATACTCAGTGAGCATGAGACTGGGGTGTAGCCAGCAAGGCCCTTCTGGTGGTGGAGAGGGTCTCACAGCCCGCTCACACCTGCTGACCCATGAAACCACTCCTGATTATGTCCTCCGGGTAATCATTTAAAATAAAGAAGGAAACAATGATAAAAGATGGCGCGTTATCTCATCACCATGCCCATAAAATTATAAAAATGCTTGAACAATGACTGGAAGGAAATATGGCAAAATAAAAGCATTTTATGTGAGTATCACTTTATCTTTAAAATTTCCTCTTGGGTCATAAGCATATTCTTCTTTATAATGACACGTTTTAATGGGAGGCACAGTTCCTTTTTTGCTCACGAGGATTAGGGGCGAAGGCACGCCCCACGGGACCTCCACGAGGGCTGGGGGACCGTCTGCCTCGGCTGGGTCTGGACATGCACGGGGACCGACTCCAGGAGACTTCCTGTATTTGTCGTCGGCTTCTGCAGGGCTATTGCTGGCCATCCAGGTCTTTGAAAGAGCTACTGAAAGCTCTAAAAGATTTCCTTGGGCCAAAGGTTCAATGGACTATGGACCATTTTCAACAAATAAACGTTTCCATTGAACGAGACAGCCATTGTTAATGCGATCCGTGTGTTCACTGGAATCCTAATGTTCTCCAGCGGTGTCCACACTGTGTTCTCCCAACTAAATAGGTTCCTGTGCTGACAGTCTTTGTATGGTCTGCACTAATAAGTCTTTGTTAACATTACCCAGCTCCCCAACATCTAGGACAAGGGAAAGTGGGGTGCTGCCTTGTCCCCGAAGTGTGTGTGCTTTGGTGCTGGGGTAGATGGTCATCAGAGCTGGCAGGAGAAAGACACTTTGCTTTGGGTCATGTAAGTGGATGCTATCACGGTTTCGGGGAGATCCTAAAAAAGCAAAGAATTCATGTTAATGTCGAAAAGTGTTGGACTCTCCTGAGATTCACGAAGTTTTTCTCACTGCAAATTCATCCACAGCAGACCCTTGGTGTGTTAGTCCGTCTGGGCCCCCATAACAAAGGACCACAGATGGGGGAAGGGGAGGGGCTTAAACAACAGAAATTGGCAGTCTCACAGTTCTAGAGGATCCAAAATCTGAGCTCAAGGTGTCAGCAGGGTGGGTTCCCTCTGAGGCCCCTCTCCTGGGCTTACAGATGGCCGTCCCCTCCCCATGTCCTCACAACTCTGTGTGTGTTTGTGTCTTAATCTCCTCTCCCTATAAAGAGAGGAGAACTAGCCGTCCTGGCTTTGGGCTTACCCTAATGGCCTCATTTTAGCTTAATTACCTCTTTAAAGACCTGTCTACATATACAGTCACCTGGGGGTCAGGACTTCCATGTAAGGATAGGGTGAGGATTGCCCACTTCAGCCCACAACGATTTGTGAGGTCAGTGGGGACCTTCTCCCTTGTTGGCTCAAAAATACATAGAAGCCCATGTGTTTCCAAGGGATCCCAGGTGTCCTGTAAGGAGAGCCATCAGTCCTAAGCTAACCACCCAGATAAACGTGCCTGAAGAACCTGACTGACCAGCCTGGGGCGAGCGGCTTAAGGGCGACACTCATTTCCTCTTGGCATTCCTGAGATTCCTGTCTCAGTCTTGTGATGGCCTCTGAGTGGGGGAAACCTAGTGCTTACAGGTCTCTGTGTGAGTCCTGTCCCTGGTGCCGGTAAGGAGCGGGTCTCCACTAGGTGGCTGTGGGCCCCTGAGGGCTGGGGAAAGTCTCCCTGCCTGGGCACCCCTAGTCCCTTGGGTTATAAGTGTATTTGAGCCAGGCCTTGTTCGTAGCCTGATGCCACCTCTCTCTGACTTTTGGAGAGGGCTTTAAGCCGCATGAGCCCTCAATCCCATTTCCTTGTTCTGCTACAGTGCGTCTTAAGTGTGGCCAGTGTGGGCCAGGCTGCCCCAGAACACGGCCTTACTCTGATTGTCCTCCTGGCCGCCTGCTCAGAACTTGTTCTCTGCCTTCTGGGTACATGGGATGTGCCCAGCATTGCTAGAGGCTGCACCCACTTTTGGGGGTTCCCTAATGGCTGTTAGGATAAAATGACACCATTTTTAATGCAAGTTCAGGGTCTGGATTCATTGGCTTCCTGTCCTTTTCATGGGCTTTATCTTTTAGCCATGAAGCACGGGGGTGGCAGGAGAAATCTGTTCAACTCTTGCTGGAACCAATAGGAAAAAGCATGCATTTGATGGTCTACACACAAGTCATTTGGGTCTGCAGCTCCCCTCCTCCCCATCAGGGCATGAGGCTGGCCCACCTCCGTAGTGAGCATATCCGTAGTGTATGATTGGGCTTTACTATGTCTCCCACAGCATGGGGAGGGGTGGCCCAGTGTGCAGGCGGGATGACACTGCAGGGCGGCTTCCTCCTGCAGAGGACGGACAGCCAGCTCTGTAGCTGGGGCTTATTCTGTAAAGAGGTCAACAGATCTTGTGCAATATTTGCAGCTGGTAAGGGATTCCTAACACTCGGGAAGGAACACAGTCCTTGGCCTGTAAGCATCATGGCCCAGGATAAGGCATCTGCCCCCTTGGAGAGCATGTGTATGGTACCAAATGAAGCCAGACCTGTCACGAGCACAGTTGAGCAAGACCGAAGGAAATTCTCCAGGAACCAAACTGAGCGCGCAGATGAGCCAAATGCAATTTGGCTTCTAGCCTCAGGCAGCCCCAAGACACTAAATACGGCACCAGAGCCTTTATTCCCTGGCCTGCCTGCAGCCCTACCACTGATTAAAAACAACAGGGGAGGGGCGCCTGGGTGGCTCAGTGGGTTAAGCCTCTGCCTTCGGCTCAGGTAATGATCTCAGGGTCATGGGATCGAGCCCCACATCAGGCTCTCTGCTCGGCGGAGGGCCTGCTTCCCTTCCTCTCTCTCTCTGCCTATCTCTCTGCCTACTTGTGATCTCTGTCTGTCAAATAAATAAAATCTTAAAAAAAAAAAAAACGGGGAGCCTCCGATTATCTGTATTGGATGGAATATAGGCTCTGAAAGGATCCATAGAATTGCTCCTCATTCAAGTGCAAGACAGTGTGACTAGCCACAGGCCTGTAAGATCTCACATGCAGGGCTTGCGTTTAGAAGTATAAGGATTTTATGGATCACTGACTTCATGGGGTTTTGCTCTGTTTGCTTGGTCACTAAGCATCACAATTTCTACCATGAACTAGTACTGGAGAAAGAGGGCGGTGGAAGGAATTAAAGATCCTCTCTTGGCAGAAGGAACAGGAAGAGGTGAGAGTCATAGGAACAAAAAGAAGGACGGCGGGGGAAGGACCTGGGGAGTTCATCAATTCCCCTGGATCCCACTCGGCTGGGAAAGCTGGCTGAGAGAGTGGAAGGAAGTTATGGAAGGTGATGTCCCAGGGAAAAGGGGTGAAGGGTACATAGACCTGTCTCTGTTATCTTTTAGAGCTGCATGTGAATCCTCAATTATCTTGAAATTAAAACTTTGGTTTCAGAACAGGCAGCAGGTATGTGGTCCCTGGGCCTGCCCAGCACAGCACACCTGAACAATCCTTGAGTCCCTGTTGCCTTAGGAGGACAGGGTTTTGGGGGTGCCGTAGAGGCCAGGACTCTCTGCAGCCCCATGTCACTGGCTCACCAAATGGATGGGGGCTGTGTTGTTCTGAAAGCCATGTTACTGCCCTATGCCTGCTCCCACCTACACCTGCTCCCACCCTATACCTACTCCTGCCTTACACCTGCTCTAGGCCTACACCTGCTCCTGCCCTACACCTGCTCTAGGCCTACACTGGCTCAAAGCCTACACCTTCTCCCACCTACACCTGCTCTAAGCCTACACATGCTCCTGCCTACACCTGCTTCCCTCCTACACCTGCTCCCTCCTACACCTGCTCCCACCCTACACCTATTCCGCCCATACCTGCTCTAGGCCTACATCTGCTCCCACCCTACACCTGCTCCCACCCTAGAGATGGTGCTGCCCCAGAGATCCTCACCCTCACATCTTTGAAAAGAATACAGAAGTTTGGGATGCATCCACCTAGACAGAAGACACAGATACCAAGACCCCAACTCTTTAAAAGAAGGAAAATGACCCCAGCATAACTATATGATCTATAGTAGCAGTGTTTCCTCAGGCTTCCAGATTTGGAGTGAGATTTTGGAATGTGAACAGTAGCAAGGGTTGATCCAGTTTGGGGAAGACCCTAGCAAGGACAGCTGAGGTTCCAGAACCACTGGGTTTGAATGAATGAATGAATGAATGAAAAATGAACAAATGAACAGGAAGCCATCAGCACTGCATGCCCAATACTAGGCTAGAAAGGTCTTTTCACAGCTCTGTGATCTCTGGATCATTTCTGTTTTCCTCTAACTTGGGCCTCTGTGATCCAACAATGCTTTTCAGCAAATGCTTCCCGTCAGGTGGAAGACGAGGGCCCTGCCCCTGCTGATGACGTCTCTTACAAGCAGGGCGGGGACCTTCAAGAAGGAATCCCTTCTGGAATCCATTCTTGCTGGCAGGGATATCTCCATACTAATTCTGTAAAAAAGAAAATAGCCGTGTTTGGCAGACATCTCCCAAACCATGAATGCTAAAGCCTAACTAACTGTTTTTGACAGTGACGCCACTCAGTTCCTGGGGATACTTTTCACCACTAACCTGCTCAGCAGATCCCAGCAGACCCCCCTCCCCAAGGATCAGGAGCAGAGAGGCAGTGGCTCTTTCCGGAGGGGTTTCTCTAGAGCTGAGATGGGTCCCAAGGGACACCTGCTCCCCATTTTCTGGGATACATCACTCTCTCAGACTGCTGGAAACGTGACCCAAAAAAAGGTTCACCCTCTAAATGTCCAATGACATTTGCTGTCAATCTGAGGAGTGTTGACCAGGGGTCAGTGTTGGTCCGGCTGGGCAACAGTGTAGCAAATCCAAGGTGTCCTGAGACGTGAATGCAGAGGAATGTCATTTCTTCAGTTTCTTTACTACTAATCCTCCCTTTATGACTCCATTCACCGGATTTGGGGAAAAATAGCTAAATGTTTATTCTTTTTTTGTGCTTACTCCCATCTGATAATTTCCAAAATTGCTTTTGTCTGTCCCGGAGCAAAACAAAAAGGCTCTGTTTCTCGGCAGCTCCCTCCCCACCTGCCTCTCTCTGATGTCCTTCCCTGTGCAGGGAGCAAGACTGCTTGCCTGGGGAGCTTGTGCTGGGACTGAAGCCTTGAGGTGCTTGCCTGCGGAACTTTCCAGTAGACGGTGACCTCTGTCCCCGGGCTGCTGCTGGCATTTCCGACTCGAGTTGCTGGTGTGAAAGGCAGGCTGGTCCTCCTCCGTGGGGCAGAGCTCTCGTGGTGCCTCCTGGTGGCCTCAGTTGGTTCTTGAGAAGCTCTTAAGACTCCACTTCCTGTTGTAGGACTTTGGCTTGCAGACATCACAGGGCTGCGCCAACAGAGGCCAGTCCTGGGCTGCCCCAGGTGCACGGGGGAAACGTGGCCTTGGAAAGACCAAAGTAAGAGATGATCCTGCAAGACAAAGGGTCAAGAGGCCAGTGGTGTTCTTGCTGGAGAGCCATGGTTCTCAAAGTGTGGTCCCTGGAGCCTCACATCACCTGGGACTCAGCTAGACAGGCAGGCTCTCCCTCTCCTGGATCAGAAACTCCGAGGATGGGGGTTTTAAGAGGTTCTGCGGTGGACTCTGATGCACTCCAAAGTGTGAGAACAGGAGGAAAATGTGCCTTCCTGGGTAGTCATGAGCTGGGAAAATACGAACTTGTGGTCAATTACTTTGTCCCTTTGATTTTTGTTTTTAGGTTCAGAAACTATGTTTCATCAACTTGAACTACATAGCAAGGGGACAAGTTTTGATCAAACACTTTTCTGCCCCTTATGCTCTATTGAACATCACCAAGGTCAGGAACTGCGGTGTTAAACACTTTCCTACTGTTGGTTCAGACGTGGGGTCCCAGGGAGCTTCAGGCCTCTCCCAGGAAGGAAGGTGGATAACCCCAAGGGGCCAGGAATTCAGAGACATAGGACTGGGATGAAATCTATAAATCCATTACCAGAAAGTCCAAACACCCCATCTGTTATAAATGAACATGCCTTTTTAGTGACAGAAAGCCTCTCTTTGAGCCAGAGGGTGAGAGGGTCAGTGAGAGGAGGGCGTATTGTTGAAATCTATGTCTTTCCAAAGCACGGCTCTCAGTATTTTGGGCAGCTCCTGAAGGCTGGTCTCCACCCAAACCAAGGCCAGCCTGGAGCCTGGGTTTCCTGAGCAGGTTCAGCATGATTCCAGCGCCTTTGTCTCCAGGCTGGGAGCCCACTGTGGAGTAGAGATGCCTCTGAGTGAACCCAACTTACCCATCCCTGCTGTGTGCCCTGAACTGGGCCCCTGCTCCCAGAAGCCTCCATGACCCCTCAGTTGGAGAGGAGGGCATACCTCTGTGCCCATTTTCCTGGTGGGGACAGTGAGGCTGCAGCTATCCCTGACTCTGTGACATGAAGGATGTTCCCTAGCTCTGCACCATCAGGGAGTTCTTCCCAGCTCCTTCCAGAGGAGCTTTAGGTATAATTCTGCTTGAAAAAAAAAATAGTGTTTTCCAAGTCAGCTTCTGTATCTTAGGTGTTAGATATTTATGAGGATTTAGGAAATGGATGATCCTTCTGGAAACAGGTGCATCAACAATACCGTGTCCCTCCAGAACCAGATCAGTGGAGGACTTGAGGAGGCAGAGGGACCTGTCACCAGAAGATCCAAGATTGCTTTGCAAAAGAGACTGCCTTCTTTTTCTTTTTTTTAATTTTATTTTTTATAAACATATATTTTTTTCCCCAGGGGTACAGATCTGTGAATCGCTAGGTTTACACACTTCACCGCACTCACCATAGCACATAACCTCCCCAATGTCCATAATAACCCCACCCCCCTCCCAACCCCCTTCCCCCCAGCAACCCTCAGTTTGTTTTGTGAGATTAAGAGTCACTTATGGTTTATCTCCCTCCCAATCCCATCTTGCTTCATTTACTCTTCTCCTACCCCCTTAACCCCCATGTTGCATCTCCTCTCCCTCATATCAGGGAGATCATATGATAGTTGTCTTTCTCCGATTGACTTATTTCGCTAAGCATGATACCCTCTAGTTCCATCCACGTCGTCGCAAATGACAAGATTTCATTTCTTTTGATGGCTTCATAGTATTCCATTGTGTATATATACCACATCTTCTTTATCTATTCGTCTGTTGATGGACATCTAGGTTCTTTCCATAGTTTAGCTATTGTAGACACTGCTGCTATAAACATTCAGGTGCATGTGCCCCTTCGGATCACTACATTTGTATCTTTAGGGTAAATACCCAGCAGTGCAATTGCTGGGTCATAGGGTAGTTCTATTTTCAACATTTTGAGGAACCTCCATGCTGTTTTCCAGAGTGGTTGCACCAGCTTGCATTCCCACCAACAGTGTAGGAGGGTTCCCCTTTCTCCGCATCCTCGCCAGCATCTGTCATTTCCTGACTTGTTAATTTTAGCCATTCTGACTGGTGTGAGGTGGTATCTCACTGTGGTTTTGATTTGTATTTCCCTGATGCCGAGTGATATGGAGCACTTTTTCATGTGTCTGTTGGCCATCTGGATGTCTTCTTTGCAGAAATGTCTGTTCATGTCTTCTGCCCATTTCTTGATGGGATTATTTGTTCTTTGGGTGTTGAGTTTGCTAAGTTCTTTATAGATTCTGGACACTAGCCCTTTATCTGATATGTCGTTTGCAAATATCTTCTCCCATTCTGTCAGTTGTCTTTTGGTTTTGTTAACTGTTTCCTTTGCTGTGCAAAAGCTTTTGATTTTGATAAAATCCCAATAGTTCATTTTTGCCCTTGCTTCCCTTGCCTTTGGCGATGTTCCTAGGAAGATGTTGCTGCGGCTGAGGTCGAAGAGGTTTCTGCCTGTGCTCTCCTCAAGGATTTGGATGGATTCCTTTCTCACATTGAGGTCCTTCATCCATTTTGAGTCTATTTTCGTGTGTGGTGTAAGGAAATGATCCAATTTCATTTTTCTGCATGTGGCTGTCCAATTTTCCCAACACCATTTATTGAAGAGGCTGTCTTTTTTCCATTGGACATTCTTTCCTGCTTTGTCGAAGATTAGTTGACCATAGAGTTGAGGGTCTATTTCTGGGCTCTCTATTCTGTTCCATTGATCTATGTGTCTGTTTTTGTGCCAGTACCATGCTGTCTTGATGATGACAGCTTTGTAGTAGAGCTTGAAGTCCGGAATTGTGATGCCACCAACTTTGGCTTTCTTTTTCAATATTCCGTTGGCTATTCGCAGTCTTTTCTGGTTCCATATAAATTTTAGGATTATTTGTTCCATTTCTTTGAAAAAAATGGATGGGATTTTGATAGGGATTGCATTAAATGTGTAAATTGCTTTAGGTAGCATAGACATTTTCACAATATTTATTCTTCCAATCCAGGAGCATGGAACATTTTTCCATTTCTTTGTGTCTTCCTCAATTTCTTTCATGAGTACTTTATAGTTTTCTGTGTATAGATTCTTAGTCTCTTTCGTTAGGTTTATTCCTAGGTATCTTATAGTTTTGGGTGCAATTGTAAATGGGATTGACTCCTTAATTTCTCTTTCTTCTGTCTTGTTGTTGGTGTAGAGAAATGCAACTGATTTCTGTGCATTGATTTTATATCCTGACATTTTACTGAATTCCTGTACCAGTTCTAGCAGTTTTGGAGTGGAGTCTTTTGGGTTTTCCACATATAGTATCATATCATCTGCGAAGAGTGATAGTTTGACTTCTTCTCTGCCGATTTGGATGCCTTTAATTTCTTTTTGTTGTCTGATTGCTGAGGCTAGGACTTCTAGTACTATGTTGAATAGCAGTGATGATAACGGACATCCCTGCCGTGTTCCTGACCTTAGCGGAAATGCTTTCAGTTTTTCTCCATTGAGAATGATATTTGCGATGGGTTTTTCATAGATGGCTTTGATAATATTGAGGTATGTGCCCTCTATCCCTACACTTTGAAGAGTTTTGATCAGGAAGGGATGCTGTACTTTGTCAAATGCTTTTTCAGCATCTATGGAGAGTATCATATGGTTCTTGTTCTTTCTTTTATTAATGTGTTGTATCACATTGATTGATTTGCGGATGTTGAACCAACCTTGCAGCCCTGGAATAAATCCCACTTGGTCGTGGTGAATAATCCTTTTAATGTACTGTTGAATCCTATTGGCTAGTATTTTGGTGAGAATTTTTGCATCTGTGTTCATCAAGGATACTGGTCTGTAGTTCTCTTTTTTGATGGGATCCTTGTCTGGTTTTGGGATCAAGGTGATGCTGGCCTCATAAAATGAGTTTGGAAGTTTTCCTTCCATTTCTACTTTTTGGAACAGTTTCAGGAGAATAGGAATTAGTTCTTCCTTAAATGTTTGGTAGAATTCCCCTGGGAAGCCGTCTGGCCCTGGGCTTTTGTTTATTTGGAGATTTTTGATGACTGTTTCTATCTCCTTACTGGTTATGGGTCTGTTCAGGCTTTCTATTTCTTCCTGGTTCAGTTGTGGTAGTTTATATGTCTCTAGGAATGCATCCATTTCTTCCAGATTGTCAAATTTGTTGGCATAGAGTTGCTCATAATATGTTCTTATGATTGTCTGTATTTCTTTGGTGTTAGTTGTGATCTCTCCTCTTTCATTCATGGTTTTATTTATTTGGGTCCTTTCTCTTTTCTTTTTGATAAGTCTGGCCAGGGGTTTATCAATCTTATTAATTCTTTCAAAGAACCAGCTCCTAGTTTTGTTGATTTGTTCTATTGTTTTTTTGGTTTCTATTTCATCGATTTCTGCTCTGATCTTTATGATTTCTCTTCTCTTACTGGGTTTAGGGTTTCTTTCTTGTTCTTTTTCCAGCTCCTTTAGGTGTAGGGTTAGGTTGTGTAATTTAGACCTTTCTTGTTTCTTTAGAAAGGCTTGTACCACTATATATTTTCCTCTCAGGACTGCCTTTGTTGTGTCCCACAGATTTTGAACCGTTGTGTTTTCATTATCATTTGTTTCCATGAACTTTTTCAATTCTTCTTTAATTTTCTGGTTGACCCATTCATTCTTTAGAAGGATGCTGTTTAGTCTCCATGTATTTGGGTTCTTTCCAAATTTCCTCTTGTGATTGAGTTCTAGCTTCAGAGCATTGTGGTCTGAAAATATGCAGGGAATGATCCCAATCTTTTGATAACGGTTGAGACCTGATTTAGGACCGAGGATGTGATCTATTCTGGAGAATGTTCCATGGGCACTAGAAAAGAATGTGTATTCTGTTGCTTTGGGATGAAATGTTCTGAATATATCTGTGATATTCATCTGGTCCAGTGTGTCATTTAAGGCCTTTATTTCCTTGTTGATCTTTTGCTTGGATGATCTGTCCATTTCAGTGAGGGAGTGTTAAAGTCCCCTACTATTATTGTATGATTGTTGATGTGTTTCTTTGATTTTGTTATTAATTGGTTTATATAGGTGGCTGCTCCCACATTAGGGGCATAGATATTTACAATAGTTAGATCTTCTTGTTGGACAGATCCTTTGAGTATGATATAGTGTCCTTCCTCATCTCTTATTATAGTCTTTGGCTTAAAATCTAATTGATCTGATATAAGGATTGCCACTCCTGCTTTCTTCTGATGTCCATTAGCATGGTAAATTTTTTTCCACCCCCTCACTTTAAATCTGAAGGTGTCTTCGGGTTTCAAATGAGTTTCTTGTAGGCAACATATAGATGGGTTTTGCTTTTTTATCCATTCTGATACCCTGTGTCTTTTGATTGGGGCATTTAGCCCATTAACATTCAGGGTAACTATTGAGAGATATGAATTTAGTGCCATTGTATTGCCTGTAAGGTGATTGTTACTGTATATTGTTTCTGTTCCTTTCTGATCTACTAGTTTTAGGGTCTCTCTTTGCTTAGAGGACCCCTTTCAATATTTCCTGTAGAGCTGGTTTGGTGTTTGCAAATTCTTTCAGTTTTTGTTTGTCCTGGAAGCTTTTAATCTCTCCTTCTATTTTCAATGATAGCCTAGCTGGATATAGTATTCTTGGCTGCATGTTTTTCTCGTTTACTACTCTGAATATATCATGCCAGCTCTTTCTGGCCTGCCAGGTCTCTGTGGATAAGTCTGCTGCCAATCTAATATTTTTACCATTGTATGTTACAGACTTCTTTTCCCGGGATGCTTTCAGGATTTTCTCTTTGTTATTAAGACTTGTAAATTTGACTATTAGGTGACAGGGTATGGACCTATTCTTATTGATTTTGAGGGGGGTTCTCTGAACCTCCTGTATTTTGATGCTTGTTCCCTTTGCCATATTGGGGAAATTCTCTCCAATAATTCTCTCCAATATACCTTCTGCTCCCCTCTCTCTTTCTTCTTCTTCTGGAATCCCAATTATTCTAATGTTGTTTCGTCTTAAGGTGTCACTTATCTCTCGAATTCTGCCCTCGTGGTCCAGTAGCTGTTTGTCCCTCTTTTGCTCAGCTTCTTTATTCTCTGTCATTTGGTCTTCTATATCACTAATTCTTTCTTCTGCCTCATTTATCCTAGCAGTGAGAGCCTCCATTTTTGATTGCACCTCATTAATAGCTTTTTTGATTTCAACTTGATTAGATTTTAGTTCTTTTATTTCTCCAGAAAGGGCTTTTATATCTCCCGAGAGGGTTTCTCTAATATCTTCCATGCCTTTTTCGAGCCCGGCTAGAACCTTGAGAATCGTCATTCTGAACTCTAGATCTGACATATTACCAATGTCTGTATTGATTATGTCCCTAGCCTTTGGTACTGCCTCTTGTTCTTTTTTTTTGTGGTGAATTTTTCAGCCTTGTCATTTTGTCCAGATAAGAGTATATGAAGGAACAAGTAAAATACTAAAAGGGTGGCAACAACCCCAGGAAAATATGCTTTAGTCAAATCAGAAGAGATCCCAAATCGTGAGGGGCGAGGAAAGGGGATATAAAGAGGTTCAGAAAGAAAAAAAGAAAAAAGAAAAAAGAAACAAATAAAAAAAGAAAACCAATAATGAAAAAATATAAAACGGAAAAATATATATATATATATATTAGATAAACTAGTTAAAAAACGTTAAAAAAGAAAAGGGTAAAAGTTAAAAAAATTTAGCAGAAGAAGAGAAAAAAAATTGAAAAAGAAAAAAAATTAAATTAACTGCAAGGCTAAAGAATCATGGGGAGAAAGCCATGAGTTCCGTGCTTTGCTTTCTCCTCCTCTGGAATTCCGCTGCTCTCCTTGGTATTGAAACTGCACTCCTTGGTAGGTGAACTTGGTCCTGGCTGGGTTTCTTGTTGATCTTCTGGGGGAGGGCCCTGTTGTAGTGATTCTCAAGTGTCTTTGCCCCAGGCGGAGTTGCACCGCCCTTACCAGGGGCCAGGCTGAGTAGTCCGCTCGGGTTTGCTTTCGGGAGCTTTTGGTCCCTGAGCGCTTTCCGTAGAGTCCGGAGGACGGGAATGAAGATGGCAGCCTCCCAGTCTCCGGCCTGGAGGAGCCGAGAGTCTGGGGCCCCACTCCTCAGTGCGCCCTCAGCGAACAGCGCCCAATTGCTCCCGTCACCCTGGCCTCCGGCCGCGCTCCGAGCTGACTGAGCCCGCGACCGGTTCAAGGTAAGCCCGAGCTGTGAGCTCACTCCTCGGCTCTGTCTCTGTAGCCGGCTTCCCCGTTCTAACACCTGTAAGCTCTGCGACACTCAGACACCCCCGATCCTTCTGTGACCCTGCGGGACCTGAGGCCACGCTGACCCCGTGTGCGCTTCACCCCGGTTAAGCCTCTGGAGCGATGTCCCTCAGCGGAACAGACTTTTAAAAGTCCTGATTTTGTGCTCCGTTGCTCCGCTGCTTGCCGGGAGCCGGCCCCTCCCCCGGGGTCTATCTTCCCGTCGCTTTGGATTCACTTCTCCGCCAGTCCTACCTTTCAGAAAGTGGTTGATTTTCTGTTTCTAGAATTGCTGTTCTTCTTCTCTTTGATCTCCCGTTGGATTTGTAGGTGTTTGCAATCTTTAGATAAGCTATCTAGCTGATCTCCTGCTACCTGAAGTAGTCTCAGCTGCTACTTCTCCGCCATCTTGACTCCTCCCCCAAGAGACTGCCTTCTAAATGTGGTTTTCTTACAGATTGACGCTAAGACACCCACACTTCCTCCCCGGTCCTTCTGAGTTCTGAGCAAGCGTGCACTTTTGTACAATACGCAGCTTGAGTTAGGTGTGTCTTCTGAGCAAATAGTTGACCTCACCACCTCCCCAGCAGCTCCCCCCAACCCTTCCCAGCTCCTCCACCCCCTCACAAGCCTAGCAGACTCAGGTCCACCAACTTTGGCTCCAAGACTAGGTAGAGGGGACATATTCTGAGGACAAGAAGCTTCCAGATGGTCAAAGAGTTTACTGTGCTGCTCAGTTCCCAAGAAACTGAGTACTTTCTAGCACCCAAGCCTCAGGATCTGAGCGCAGGCCCCAGTACCCACCGGTGGCCTCCCTTACCTGCTACACCTACTTCCTTTCGGGGGTGGGACCCTGGGACCCCAGCCTGTCGGGGCCTCAGTGTGAAGAGAGTTGCCAGGCACAACCTCCGGTCACAGGATGTCCCCTGGCACCCTGCCCTCACCCTGTGCACTGCTGGCAGAGAAGATAGACTTAGCTCTTCCTGTAAAAGGCCCCCTCCGTGAAAACACCACTTCTTCAGAAAACGATGTGTTCTCAAAATCTGTCCGTGCCTGTTCTCTGCATTGTCACTGGGATGTAACCGTGGGTAGCAGGGGGATTTATTTTACTCTGCATTGAGCCATTTATTATATTAAAACAAACATATACTACTTAATAGGACAAAAGTGCACACATTTTAAAAATAAAATCAAGACAATTTCAGCTTCTCGTGGACTCTCCCTGGTTATTTCCGTAGCTCCTGGCATCACTCTCAGGCTCGGCCGTTGGGATATTGTGAGTGGAAAATGTCAGAGATGGAAGCCTACAGGGACCAAATACACACGGGAACCACCCTCCCTCCTTTAAGACCCCATTTATTAAGCCAAACACAAATGAACCTGCTGACACTGGCCTCCCCCTCCTCCCCTCACCTGCCCCTCACTCCCTGCTCCTTCTTATCCTCAGGAAAGAGCTATGGGGATGTCTTCATGGCCTTGTCACCATCCTGGTGGGAAAACAAAGTTCCAGCTGCTGTCTTGAATTTATCAGACTGCAAATCATTTTCTGCTTCTGAGGCTTTTCTCTCCAGGAAGGTGGAAGGCTTAAAATCAACCAGGACAGGAAGATGCCCCCTTGCAGCCAAGTTCTTGGCCTCCCTTGTGGAGACCAGCGGGGCCGGTGGAGCGGTGATGCTCAGCCACAGAAGGCCTGTACCTCTGTGCAGGCTGGCCTACGAGAATGTTCCCTGGCCCGCCCCTTGCCCCTCTTCTCTACAGCTAATTCTTGGGAAACACCCTTTAGAACCACCATGGTAACTGTCACTCCTCAAAGTGTGGCCCCAGAGCCAGCGTCAGCATCACCTGGCAGCTTGCCAGAAATTCAGTGTCAGACCCTACCCTAGGATGACTGAATTGGAGTCTTAATTTCAATGAGGACTTGGGTACCTGTTAAAGTTTGCAAAGCATTGCTTCAAACCACGCTCCTGGAGGATGAGTGTTTCTTTTTTTTTTTTTTTTTTTTTCCCCTGGGTATTCCCAGCCCCTAGTAAAGGAATGAGTGAGGCTGGGATCTGGGGTCGGTGCAAGCACTCTAGCTGGAGAGAAAACCTCCATCCTGCACATGCGTGCCTATCAGAGTGCATATCTACTTACCCACCAGGGGTTACTGGGCACTTCGAAGAAAAATATATCAGCAGCTCTGACAACCCGCAAGGTTCTGGAATCTCTCGAAGGTATCCCTTTCATTTTGGTGCCCAGGTCATCTAAGTGGAATTCAAACTCAGATTAGCAAAAGGAGGGTTTGGGCAGGTGTGTTTGCACACGCCCTTCCCAGAAAGAGGGAGGCGTGGAGAATGACTTTTCTGCCCAGGCATTGACTCACCTTAGGGAACAGACCGCGTCTTGGCCGTCTGAGTCCAGACTTGGAGTTCAGTTTTCTGTTAACACCTTTTCCATCCTTCTGGTGTTTTGTTAGAAGTTCTTAAACCTACGAGCCTTTTCTTCCCTGAAAGCCAGGACAGATACTCATGAGACGGGGAAAAGTGGTGGTGTGCTTGGTCATCTGCAGACTCACCTCTATGCGCACTCCTGATTATTTGCGGCATGAAGCCCCGCTCTCTGGGACGAGCGTGGACGGCCTTGGACAGTTTAGCCGAAGGATGACATATAAGACAGATTAGCACATCTGGTAAACGCCCCGCATTGGGTGATGAGGAACGTTTTCATTTAAGCAGATGTAACAAAATCCTCCTCACTCCCCAAATGAAATATTCCATAAAGAAGAGCGACTTCATGCCTTGATCACCATTGCACTGATTTCACATTGGTGCCCTCCAGTGAGGGCGGGGGTGAGGGGGGTTCAGCTTGATAGAAAAGTGGTATGGCCAGGAGTCTCCCGGAAAATGTCTTATAAAATACACACATGGGTAAGGCAATGCAAAGAGCCCATTTGTATGTGTCAGGTTACTGATAGAGCCCTGAGTGCTTCCCCAGCCAGGGCAGGAGTTGGCGGAGTGCAAAGGGGCCCCAGAAATCCTGCAAACCGAGAGGTGGGTGGGGACTCCCGTTCACATTCACATTCCTCTGATCTCTTCCCTCCCCCAATGTGGTCCCAAAGTATTTTTTCCTGAAATGTGAGTTTTCAGGGCAGAGTGGAGGCCAGGGCGGGGGGCAGGGGGCGGGGAGATATTTTTCTGTGTTCCCTCATGGAGGCGGAGATTCAGCTCTGCTCCTTCTTACCAGCCCCACCAGCCCGGGAGGGACTCACTCTGAGCTTGACACAGCCCAGTCCTGCCTTGGAAACATCTGCCTCTTGCCCTTTGTCTTCCCAAATGCCCCGGGGTACCACGTGGGCCTGCACAGCTCTGGGGTCCATTGTGTCTCCCAGACCAGAGCAACAGAGGTGAACCCAGGAACGTACCCCACTTCATTTGTTACTAAAGCTCACTCTAGGGTCCTGAGTGAGGGGTGGCTGAGCTAGGTCTCCTGTGATGCTTTTGTTTTCCAAAGGAGAAAGGGGGCTTGCTCAAGGTCAAAGGGGTGCTCCCTCCCGTATCTCACTTTTCCTCTACCTTTCCCTTTCTTCTGCCTGCCCCCACCTTCACAGCGCACTCAGGCAGAGGCTTTGAAGGGCACAAAGTGCTTCCCTCGGGACAAGGGACCCCTGGGGCAAAGTCTCTGTGTTTTGGGGTTATTCTGTCCTGGGGGTGAGGCACAGCCTTTACATTCCACCTTCTATACCAGGCCTCTCCTGCTTGGGCTTCACCCCAACCTCCACAGAAGACCCAGGTCACTGAGATGGCGACTGACTCTGCACCGGCCTAGCTCAGCCGCTCTTGGTAAGAATGTGGGTCACATGTCCACCACCCTTGAAGCCAGCAGCCCCAGGTTCTTCCCACAAAGCCACAAGCAAGTGCCCCTTCCCCTGCCATGTGGTTGGGGCCCCAGGGTTGTGCCTGCTTCCTGCAGCCTTGCCACCCCGTTAATCTTTAATCTAGATCTCACTGACCCCCCTGAGGTCATCCCGAGACTCTGGCCTTAGCCACTAGCTTTGCAGAGGTCGTGAACTTCCCATTTCTCTCCCTCATGACCTTGGGCCAGAGCTGGCCTCCGACCACACGTTTGGACCACACAGCTGTGATTCCTTTACCACCGTTTGTCCTCATTCCAGGCTTGGCGGATGTGGGTTCTAGGTCTGGCCCCTCATGCCCACTGCCCCACGCCCACCAGACATTCTTGTGACAGGACCCTTCTGTCTGGAGTATGGGCTGGAAAACCTTAAGGTTGAGAAGTGATGGCTTCTTCCAAAATCAGAAAACAAGTAGAAAGAATGAACAAGAAAACCCTTTTCCTTTCATATCTGCTTCATGGTGGAGAGATGGCATTTTCACGTGTGAGGTTGGTGCATGTGGTGTGTGCATGTGAGTGAGTGTGCATGTTTGTGTGTGAGAGTGTGTGAAGGTGATCTGTGTGGTGTATGTGTGTGAATGTGTGTATGAGTATGTGTGTGATGTGGGGGAGTATGACACAGAGGGCTTTGAAGACAAGGTAGGATTTCAGAAACTATTTGCAGGAAGAATTACATAGTTGGGGAGAGGGCAGGGAGAGAGTGAGTGACAAAAAGAGGGAGGGAGGGACAGAGACTGAGGGAAGAGTGGGACAGGTATGCCCACATGAGACTCTTTTCAGGGCAGAGTTGATTCAGAATTCCCACCTCCTGGTACAATGAATCTGTCAAGCCAGGACTTCTTCTGGTTAAGGTCCCATGCTGGTTAAGGACAGGTGTGGACCTCTGGACTCACCTACCAATAAGCTGTGCCAGGCTTCTAAACAGTAACAGTATGTCTCCAGGGCCCTGAGTCTTAGGGTGGAACTAGCATTGACTTGGTCCTCCCTCCCCGGACTGTGAGCTCCTCCAGGAGCAGGTAATCCCTAGGGGCTTACACTCTGGGTTTTGTCTGTGTCCAGTGAATCCATGTGGTTAAAGGGGTATCTTGCTGTCCGGCAGGCTCTCTCCCTCTCGCTTGGGCTGGCCAGAGTGGGACTGCATCCCTTTCCTTTCTATCTACCTGACTCCTGCCACCCCCCAAGCCTTGAGGCTGATGGGTACAGCACAGATCTGACTGAATATCTAGGAGCTAGAGGGGAATCCTGTCACAGGTTCCCCAGCATCTTAAAATACTGGAACTTCTTCATTTAAAAAGCCATCTGGCTAGTTCTGACACTCACACTCCATCCTGGGCCTTGGATTCTCCCTCCCTCACTCGCCTGACTGTGAGCCTGACACGCCTGCCTGTTCTCAATGCAGAGGACCGAGCTTTAGCTTTTTTCTCTTCATCTTCTGGTAATCCACAACCCCAAACAAAGACAAGACTAAGGGGAATTCTGCTCTCAGCCGCGCATTTAAAAATATTCACCCAGATCCATTTACTCACAGATGCCCTGACACTCAAATAAGACCCCACGTGATTTCAGGTCCACAACTACCCTGTCTGCACTGCTTGTGCCCAAGGACTGGCCCCTCGCCTTCTCTTTCCTGTGTTGCTCCATGATTCATGCAGATGAGTCCTACCGGAACCTCAGAGTCCATGAGACTCTTCAGCTTTCCATCTCCATTTGCTGGGGTGTCAGATTCTGAGAACAAGGGGTCCCGTGTCTCTGGGGGTCCAACTGCTACAGTCACCTACTCCACCCAAGCATGGAGCGCATGGAGATGAAGGAAGGAGGACAGAGTATGGAGCACAATGGGTTGAGTGAGGCTCCCGGAGCTGGGAGGCTGGAGTGTGGGGTGGGAGGACCAAGCACAGAGCGTGGAGCGTGGGAGGTGGGGCACAGGCTCTGCACAGGTGTTTCTGGCAGAACATCTTCCTTCTTTCCTCTGCGCCTCAGTGAGGGTGGTGTTAGAGACCCCCGACACACATGGCTTTCATCTGGAGGCTGCCTCAGGGGAGGCCCCTGATCATGAGCAGTCCCTTCCATCACCTGCCATACCCCGCCCTACACTCCCTGCCATGAGCAAGTGGGATTTTCCTATTTCCCCATTTCAGGGGATGGATCTGGTCAGACAGAAATGTCAGGGATGATCTAGAAAGAGGGCTGGACTGGAGATCAAGAGAACTGGATCCAGGTGCAGCTCAGGCACAGGCCAGTGCACCAACCCTCTCCCAGTCACCTCGTTTTGGGGGCTCTGTTTCCTCATTTGGCTAATAATAGTTTGAAATAACTGGATGGCTCTGAAAGTATCTTCAATATGCAGTAAAAGGCGTTTTTTACCAAGTTGTGCCTGTTGAAAATCCGGGACTGCTTCCAGCTTTTCCATGACCTCCCTGAAGTCCTACTGAGATGCTAGAAGGTTCTAGAACTTTCCCCTTTGACTCTGGTGAACTCAACTCCCCTGATGTCACGATGTCCCCCTGACTTTGGGTGATTCTTTGGCATATGGAATGTTCCGGCATCTGCTGTTTTTACTGCAGCTGAGTTGCTCTGTGGTGCACAAGCAGCGTATTGTTTTGTTCTTGACTCTTGAATCACAGTCAAGAGTTTCAAATGGGATAAAATAAGATAGTCCCAAGGGGGCTGTTGTTCAGCACCAACACCCTCAAGCCTCTGGGTGTGTCTGTCATCGGTTCTCCTATTGACGTCACGGGCTGCCACCCCAGCATGTATTCTCTGCCTCGCTCCGGGAGGGGGTCTTACAACTGAACAGGTGGGAGTCTCCACAGAGCTGCCCCTCCAGTGCTTTCCGTCTCTACAAATTTTAATTGGGTACCCAGAGGCCCAAAGATGATTTCTTCTCAGTAATGAAAGAACCTCTAAAGGGACAGGCCTCCCCACCCCGGGAGCCGAATGAACAAGATTGTGAAAGAACTCTTTTAGGAACAAAAGTCAGTGTACTGTGATCCCCAGGGATAAAGAAAAGAAGTTTAGGGTTATCCCTGCGTATGGAAGACAGCAAGACAAGTCCCCTCTGTCAGGGAATCATCATGCATCCTGCTTTAGGAACTGACCAGCAACTCACTTTCCATCAACAGATGGTTCAAACAAACCCAGAGATTAGGTCTAGGGAAAATCATTTTGAAATATAAGTCACAGTAAGTGAGAAATTCTATGTGAAAGTGATTCACACAGTACTCAACATGTGGTAGGAATCCCATAAATATTAATTTTTTCTCCCATGTAAAAATTATTAAATGAGGCACTTTGTAGCATAAAGTGGCCCAGTAGGGAAGTGAAAGGTTGTGTGGGGTATTTGTTTCCCAAGACGGGAACAGATAGGACTGCTACTCCACAGGCTTCTTTGCAATGTGACCCTGTTGTGCCCCTGTTATGAAAGAGTCCCTTTCTCCTTCCC
The DNA here is from genome assembly GCF_010015895.1 of Lontra canadensis. Taxonomy (NCBI): domain Eukaryota; kingdom Metazoa; phylum Chordata; class Mammalia; order Carnivora; family Mustelidae; genus Lontra; species Lontra canadensis. The sequence goes on from NW_022631007.1 coordinate 15,182,242, forward strand.
TTGAATCTGGGTGGGCCCTGTGAGCTTTCTTGACCAAGACAATATGGTAGAAATAAGATCATGTAACTTCCAAGCCTGAACCTAAAACGTTTCCAGTTTCTACCTTTGACTCTTTGAGAAACCTCACTTTCCTGAGACCACCATGCTGCGAGGAAGCCCAAGCTAACCAGCAAGAAAGAGCAGCCACGTGGTGGAGGACCAGGTGCCTGACCTGGGATTGAAGCCCACTAAGACCTTCCAACCCATCCCAGGTACCCACTAAGTCCAGCCTAACCACTTATCCTGGCCAATATCACAGGACACAGACTAACCTCATCAGAATCTCTGGCCCACATGATCAAGAATAAACAGAATGATGATTGTTTGAAGCCATTAAATTTATTACAGGTGGAATGTGACTGAAAGCAGGTCACATCTAACTGCTCATCTATCCCTAACATTCCAGCAACCATGGGCAGGGTGTCCAAGGACTGACCCTAGGGAAGACACTTTGGCACATCAGTAAGTCTGGAAGCAGGCAAGCGAGGTTGGTAAGACACCAATACTATACAGTCAGGCCACAGGCTCCTTCCTGTTTCCCCATCTGATTCCTTTTTGTTTTTAAAGATCTATTTATTTATTTTAGAGGGGGAGGGACAGAGGGAGAGAAAGAATCTCAAGTAGACTCCTCGGCGAGTGTGGAACCTGATGTGGGGCTCAATCCAATGACCCTGGGATCATGACCTGAGCAGAAACCAAGAGTCAGATGCTCAACCACATGGGCCACCCAGGCACCCCCCTCCTCTGGTTTTTAGGTGTGGCATTGGGCCCCACGCTCCCTGGATGGGTCCACCACCTATGTAATCTGCTCACACTTCCAGGCAGGAAGGAAGAGAGGAAAAAGGACAACTCTCTAAGGAAAATTCCAGTTCAGTCTGTCCCTTTTCATCAGGAAAATAACTGCTTTGCTGGAAGCTTCACCTGACACACTGCTGATGAGGTCTTCTGGGCCACAATGAGGTGGGGAATCTATCTTTAGCAGGAGGAGGTCCTCCAGTATAAATTGGCTTCTCCTGGTCAGGAAAAGGGCACGACCCTGTGGCAGGTATTACCAGGTATCTACTGGGGAGACAATCGGCAGCGTCCACAGCAATGAGAAGGTTAGTGGGCTGAAAAGATCTTTGGACAAGATGAAATATGGTAGCACATGCTGGATGGGCATTGACATGTGCTTCTCTCTCTCCTGGGTCCTTCTGTATGGAAGGAGAAGATTACGCATGTAAATATCCTACACTACATGTAATCTATATATGCTAGAACATATTTTATATAATTCCATACTAGGATATACATACCTTATAGAATATAATATATAAGATATTATATATCTTGTATATATATATAACACACACATACACACACACACTAATTACAATTTAATGTTTGGACTTTGATGTTTGAATTTGAAGCTGATTCTCTGACTTGGCTTGCCCAACATCCTCTCCAGCTCCAGTTAATACGTCTTTTTGCTCCACAGAGGCTCAAAGCTAAAAACTATCCTTCTCGGACACCCTTGCAGCAGGGGTTCTGCTGTAACTTAGTCTGTGCTGATCAGGAACACTCCAACACAAACATCAAATTATAGCTGAATGTCTGAAACTAATATCATGTTATATGTCAATGATACCCACCCAAAAAAGGGAGTCCTCTTTTGGAGAGTGCTTTTGCAAGTGAGTTGAGTGGGAGGAAGGCAGGTCATGAGGCACCCCAAGCAGCACTGGAACCAAGGCTCCCCACTTGACAGACAGCTTGCTGGGCAGCTTCCTGTCGTAGGAGCTGCTCCTGGAAGCTCATCTGTCATTATATTCTCCAGAACCCTCATAAGTGTGCTGTCCATTCAACAACAGAAGTAAATCCTTTCTAAGCCAGCTGGAGTGACTCTGCTCTCTGTAATGAGGCTTGATCACAGGCTCCCAGAGCCCTCAATCTATCTCAGCATCCCCCACCCCCCAGCTGTGTGACAGGGGACAAGTTAGTTCATCTCTCCAATCCTCAATGTCTTTTTTTTCAAATGGAGCTCCTGCCTGGGTGGATTGTAAAAATGCATGCAATGCTCTGCCTCACACCCAAGCCAGAGTGAATGTCCCACGTTAGCCCCTAGGACCTTAACTCCGAAGCTTTAGAGAAAGTGCAGTGGGAAGTGGTGCTGAATGAGGGATGTGACTAGAGACACGTCCTGATGGAAGCTGATGGAAGCTGATGGCCTCTTGGAATACAGGGTTTGAGGGAAGGTGGCGCACAGGCACCCAAACTCGGAGCCCATGTTCATATCTGTCTCCTCGAGTAACCTGTAAGCCTCTGGGTCTTGGGCTGAGTTTCAGGCTATTTGTGTTTCTTTTAGTTTTTACTATAAAATCTGATATAGAGGAGTCTGAGTACGCCCTGGATAGAAACCTCCAAATGCTGAGAATGGTCTTGGAACAAGTACCCAGGCAATTACCATCCATGAAACACCATTCGTGCATCCTCGCTCTACCAACTGCAACTGTGGTGGTGATTGGGACAGTCACTGCCATTGTTTTCATAGAGTTTCCAATCTGGCACAGGAAACAGACCCTGGGAATTTCACACATGCTGATGGACATGTGTTAGGACTGATGTCACAGAAGAAGGGAGTGCAGTGGTGGTGAGCCCTCAGTCTGACTCCAGGGAGGGTTCTCCTGAAGAAGTCACATCTAGACTGAAGCCTGGTGGTGGCCAAGACCCTGTGGTACCAAATGTAGTTCTTGTAGGGAACAGAAAGGAAGTCCATGCTGCTGAAGGCACTAGGAAGCCAAGGCAGTCTCCAGAGGAACAAGGCTGTGTGCTCAAGGTTGCCCTGGCAGCCTGTGCAGGACACAGAGGGAAGTGGAAGACAAGGGTTGGGTCATGGACCTGGGCCACCTCAGTGGGAATGGAAAAGCAGGGGAAAGATATTTTTTGCAGAGAACCTACAGATTTTGTTAAATATCCATATTTCCTTCTTGTGGATCTCCTCAGAAGATAAAGAAAGGTAAATGTAATCCTTTCATTAGCCCAACTTCTCCTTGGGGAAGGTTTCATGACCCAACTGTGGGTTTGAACTGCACCCCATGTGTGCCTAACAACACCTTGGACCCCACTGTTATTTGGTTGTTAATCTGTCTTAATCCCCAGAGAGACCTCAGTGGAGAAAGGATGCCTTCATCTCTGCACTATGATGCTGAATAACCAGTGTCCAGTAATTGGCTGTCAGCAGTAGGAACAACAGGGGGAAGAATTCTGTAGATGCTTGTGGAATGAGACTGTGCACAAATGAGCAATACCCACAGACAAACCATAAGAGACTCTTAATCTCACAAAACAAACTGAGGGTTGCCAGGGGGAAGGGGGAGGGTGAGGGTGGTTGGGTTATGGACATCGGGAAAGGTATGTGTTATGGTGAGTGCTGTGAAGTGTGTAAACCTGGCGATTCACAGACCTGTACCGCTGGGGCTAATAATACATTGTATGTTTATAAAAAAAAAATTTTTTTAAAGAACAATACCCACATCTTAAGCAATATGGAGACAGCCCATTCTCTTCAACTCTCAGAGGAGGGTCCTGTCAGTTTTTGATGACCTTTGAGGACAGGATGTCATAAGTAGTAAGAACTAGGACTCTCTGAGCCAAGTCCTGGGCTCGGTACTGCAGAGAATTCCTTGGGGTGTCTTGGGTGCTTGGAGAGAAAGGGGCAGAGCTGAGATGCCAAGTAGGTGGGGCACTAGCTCCTCGGTTAAGATCCCAGGAGGCAGCCAGGGAAGGGGAAGGCGCCAGCTTTGGATCCTGGCCACTCCCCATACAAGATGATCTAGGGAAGGGCAATAGAATGTTAGTGACAATATTGAATCCATCTAGCTCATAGCAGCCCAGTCTCCCAGACCAGACAATATGTGAAAGAGCTTCTGAGTCCCATAAAGGTGCACTGGCTTCCTAGTTAAAACACTACAGAACTCACAGTGCAAGCTGAAACTTTCTAGTGGAATCACGCAGACTGCGTGTGTTGGTAAGGCTCAGGTAGACAATACCAAGTAGGCTTCCTGGGAAAGGTAAACTTTGAGCAGAATTTAGAGGAAGGAAATGTATGAATTTGCAGAGAAGAGAGGGAATCCTTTTGTTCTTTAAGATTGCCTTAGTTATCTTGGCCCTTTGAATTTCCACATTTTTAGAGCCAACTTGTCAAATGCAGCAAAACAGACCCTGTTGGGGTTTGATTGGGATTTTATTGAATCTATAGGTCCTTTTAAGTAGGGCTGGCATTTTCACAACATTGGGTTTTCAATCAATGAACATGGTATAATCTCTCTTTTTACATCTAGGAAATACATTAAGTGAAGATTTGATCCCCTGTACTGTTGAGAATCTCTGAGAGGCTTATACTGAAGAATGAAATCACAAGCCCACCTGTACTCATGAAGAATCGTAGTATCTGTTACCTTGAAGGGGGATCCTTGCATCAGAGGGGATGAGGACTCTAAGAGCAGTGTCAGTGAGGGTCTGGTGGGCACCACATCTTATAGGTTAAAGCAACATGGTGCCAGGAGTCCAAACTCACAGCTTGCTGAGGGACTGTCTATACTCAGCAGGGGAAAATACTATTTCTGTGCCTCAGAGTTATTTGGTATAAACAGCAACAGTCTCTATCTTGCTACTTCATGGGGCATTGGAAGAAATTAAATGAAATCCCCTCCAAATTACAGGATTCTATTCAAATATTAGAAGTCACTCCTGTTCCTATCACATACCCACTTCACAGGATTGCTGTCACAAAAGAGATGGCCTCTTGCCCTCTCAGAAGAGCTAGGATGGTAGGTGCTAGAAATGGTTAAATAAATAAGATCAGTTTCTTCAGAAAGTAGCCCTCCAATGGTGACTATTTTTTTTTTTTAAAGGCATCCCTTAAAGAAAATTTAGCCTGGAAGCCATCCTTGACCCTTTCTTTACACCCACCTCCAGTCATCAAGTCCTTGTCCTTTGTAAGTGTAGCTAGTTGATGCATATCTTCCCATTCTTGATGCCCACTGCTCCAGTCCTGGCATCCTGGTCCAGGTGACCTAGCAAGCAGGGTCCAAGGCAGAATCAGGCAAGCTCGTATGACACCAGGGAGTATATTCCCTGGGAAACCACCATGAGCAAGGAGGGCAGTGACCCGGGGAAAGAGAGAGAGAGAGAGAGAGACACAGTCTGAGGGTGAGAGTATCACAAGATGACTTCCACTTGGTCACAAGTGTCCTTGATGACTCGTCCTTATGGGAGCATTTTCTGAAGGATCTAAGAATATTTAAGTGTGAGAACAATTCACTCTGAGGAAGGAAGGAGCAATCACTTCTTCATCTGTTTCCATCCTCCCCTGGTCTAAAGTTCGTGCCATGAGACTAATTCCCCATGATTGGCAGGTTGCACATGTATGGACCCTGAGGTAGGAAGAGAGGTGGGCAGGGAGGCACCATAAGGCTGGGCCAGTGTGATTTCTTAGAATCCAGGGCGAGCTGGTCAGAGTGGTGGCTGGTACAGAACAAGTAGCCAAAGGCCCTGGAAATAGATAAGGGACAAAAGAAGTTTCTGATATACCTGCTACCGTAATCTCTCACGTGGGTGACTTTAAGCACTTCCCAATGTCCCATGCACTGGCTAATCTTAATAGACTTGTAAAGTATTTGCTGAAGGCTCTCACTGTCTCTTCCTTTAAAAATATTCCTTATGACGCACTTTCTACAAAGGGAATATTTCTTCCCTAAGTTCACCTATCATTCAAGATAGTAAAAAGAATTAAACCAAGACTTGATATGGAACCTAGAAACTGGATTTGAATCCTGCTCTGCTCCACACTTGCTTTGTGACCTTGCATATCTCTGAAATTCATCCTAACTATAAAATGGGGACCACAGTGGTCCTCCCAAGTGAGCTCGGGTGAGCATCACTTGAGTGACTGTTGGACCACTTCACAGAGTATCGGGCACATGGGAACCTTTGGTGAATGTCAGTGGTCATTAACAATGCAACCTTCAGTCATCGTCACTGTCATCATAGTGGTCCATGGTTTTTAGGTCCCTGCTTTGTGCTTGCTTCATCTACGTAAGAGAAGTAACAATGCCCTCTCTAAGGCTCTGCAAGAATAAGATGAGTCAAATTGGAGAACGAACTTTATCAATGATGGTGGCATCTGGGAAGATTGGGGGTCACAATTATTCTGATTCCCCTCATGATTCCCAAGCTCTGCATCATTCAAAACACATCGTAAAAAGGAAAAGCAAGAGAGAGTGGGTTGGATAGGGAAGGCTTGGAAGAAGATACCTAATAGAGAGAGAGCAACTTGTGTATGTCATGTTTCCCTGGAGCCTCACCTCCTCTGTCCCCAGGACAACTCTCCAAGGCAGGATTTATTAACCCCGTTCTGCAAATGAGGAAAAGAAAGTGCAAAGAGATCACGGGATACACCCAAGAACACAGGACTAGTAAATCAGAGAGCCCGAGGCTGCGTTGCTCCCAGCCCCCGTGGTTCCCAGCCCAGCGGCCCTCCCTTGGCGTTGGGGGAGTTCTAACCTCTAGATTCAAACCATCACTTCTGCACTGTTTGAAAACCAGGAATTAATCCCCGGACCCATGGGAATGCTGTCCAAGTAGAGATAATTCAGCAGCACATCCCAGTGCAGAGTTTCTGGGCATGCCCACACTCACCTGGTTTAGAACCGTAAGTCAATCTTTTAGCCACTAAGCTAAATTCCCAGAGTGCTCTTAAGATACAGAAATTCCAGCAGTAAATAGCAAAACTGTTAGAGCAGATTAAACTTGCCAAAGTGATTTGAACAGAGCTGAGAAAAATGGACCCCCTTGAAACGATATGCTATCAGCCAACAGTAACATAACCCTGGAAACGAACCTTTCAGTTTGTTATTCAACACGCAGAACACATGGTCAGAAGGAGACTCGGCCAAAATCTAGCATCCACAGAGGGTGTGGAAAATGTAAGCTGTACTTCATTTACTTTTCATCCTCCTGCTCTCCTTCCCTCTCCCCCTCCAATAAAACGGTCATGCGGGGAATTCCCTGATTTTGACATTTGAAATCTATGGGGTCTGCGTAGAAGGTGACAAATGATAGGACGGCCCCTTGTTAAGGATTGTGATCAGAGGCCAGGAGAGAAGCTGGGCAGCCGAGTGACAGAGGAGGGGGAGTCGTGTAGGTTTGGGCAAGGGAGGCACGTGGGGGCATCCATTCTCATTCCATTTTTCTTGTAACAGCTTCAAAACAGAAAGCAAATGCTGTGGAGACTTTCTTTTTCTAGGGAACATATACCTTTTAAAGAAAGATCCCAACCTGTGCTTATGTAGGTCAGTTTTCTCGTGAGGACTAAAGCTGTTAAGGAACGTATCACCCTGTCCACCCCGTCCTGAAGGCCTCTGGTTTCCGGACAACCACACGAGCAAATACCGCATCCTCTCCTCTGGCGTCTGTCCTCCCATCCATCTCTGGTTGTGAGGAATCACACACACTGAGGTGATATGGAGAGAAGGAGGTCGCCTTAGCTGAGGAGGCGAGAAAACGTAATCCTAGAGTCAGTTGGGTGATTTGTTGCAAAGTTGTTCGGACCCCCAGGACAGCACCCTGATGACAGGATACCCTGTGTCCCCTTTTCCAGCTTGTCTGTTGTGTTGTTGCTACCTGACTGCAGTTCCCATTGTCCCACCCCTCCAGGATGGTCTCAGACCACCCCCGGGATGACAGTCTGGAAAACCAGATCCTCTGGAATAGAGTGGTCTGGCTAGCTTGGCCCCAGGCCCTGGAGGGGGCTTCTGAAGGGCTGCAGAGATGCCACCCACACAAAAGCTTTATCTGGGGTGGGAGGAGAAGGCCCAGCCCCCACATCAGGAGTGGGTGAGTCAGGGAGCGTGGGGCACTGGCAGCAGGCTGGGACTGCTCTTCCCATCCTGGGGAGGGCAAAACCCAGGGGACAGGGAACAGCTGCAGGTCCTGAGCCTGCCCTTCCCTCCCCCCACCCCCTGGGCCTCTCTTCCTGCCCAAGACAGAGCCTCCCCGTCTAGGGTCTGGGGGCTCCTGGGACGGCAGAGTAGGGGGGCAGGGGGCCCATCAGTCGCAGGACTTGGGTGCTGCTGAGATGGCCACTTGCCGTCAGGCCTTGGGTCCCTGGGCCGTGGGCTCGTCACCAGGAGAAGCATGATTGCAGTGGGCCTGGTTGAGCTGACAGTCTATAAACTGGGTCCCTGCATGTGCCGAAGCATCCGTCCCACTGTGACAAATAGAGGAGCCACCTTTCTGTGAGGAGGCACTTGAATTTCGACTTCCAGTGAGCTGTGAAGAGAAGTTCGCTCCTGAAACCCTAGCTGCAAAGTTGGTTTGGCTGGACACGTGGGCTTAGCTGGTGACACAGGGAGGCTGTGCTTTCCCCTGGAATTCCAGACACAGGAGAGGGGGCTTGAACCCACAACCTTAGATCCAACCTCCCATTAGATTCAGAACGTCAGCCTCCTCAGGGCAAATGAAGCTGGTGGAACAGACCATTGTTGGCAAATAACGTCCTGAAAGACCAACACAGTGGCAGATTCAAGCTCTCTGGGTCCGAATGGCAAACCCTGCCCAGGGATTCTTGCTCACAGAATACCTTTGTCAGGGAGTACTCACAACAACTTGAAATGACTGAGTCTCCCCACTGTTAGAGTTAGTATTTGCCTTTGAAGAAAGCAGGCGTCGAACCTTGCCATGGGGGGATTCATCAGCACACCTGGGTGTTCTGTTGAAATCATGTCCTTCAACTGACACCCCTTAGAAAACGTGGGACCTCTGACTGTCACGGAAAAAAAAACATCCCCCAGCCCAGCGTGGCAAGACAGCATTTGCCACGATAATGTCAACAATCCATTCTGGGGATTTCAGCCTCTCCCCTAGCGTAGCTCGGCAGAGTTGGTATGCAAAGGCCCTTTTCCTCGCCCCTTTGGTGTTTCTGTTGATCTTTCTTTCATTATTTCTCCTTCTCCTTCTCCTTCTCCTTCTCCTTCTCCTTCTCCTTCTTCTTCTTCTTCTTCTTCTTCTTTCTTTTTTGATTTTGGAAAAGAGACACTTTGTTCAGAGTTCTGACTCTGGGACAGTGGCAATGCTCCATGACCTGACACTCTGCAGCTGTGTCCTCTGGATCAGGGAACCCGAATTCCTTTGCAGACCAGTCCTCCCCCCAGAGACGTGTCCTCTCCTTTCACCCTGGATGGAGTCAGCCAGCCACTGGTCAGGCCACATTCCCCCCATGACCCTGCCGACGGCAGCACACCATCCGTCAGCCCACGGCCAAGACCCCAGCCGGCAGACAAGCCGCCATGTCAGGGACCCGAGTGCTCCTGTCGCAGGCCCCCTGTGCACCAGCGGCCCCTGTGTTAAGTTAAGAAGTTGACTGAAACTGTTTGGCATGGTCGCTGGCAACGGAACAGAGTGGAAGAGTGATAAGCAAAGTTCTTGCTTAATTAAAAGCACATTTGTACAAGGTTAGGCCTGGCAGGAAGATGACAAAGGCAGTTAAAATTTAGAAATCAAGCCGTTCTCCCTTGAGAGATTTATTCCAGACTCTGGTGGATTCAGGATGCTGGATTTTCTCTTGCAACAGAGCCTGAACATCTGAGCTGGGGTGAGCCAAGTGTGAGCTCCCTGGTTGTTTTCAAACAAGTGGAACGTTTTCCCCAAAGTGACTCCCTCTCTGGAGCCAAGGGCAGAAATGATGCATGTTAGGCATGTGCCTAGACTTGGTTCCCCCAGAAACATGGGGACAGGTGTGGTAAGTATGGGGCGAGTCTCTGTAGGGAACAACAGATCTTTGACACCCTGCAGTGAAAATGACTTCTTTGGGAAGACAGTCCTAGGAGTGGGTCACTTTGGTGGCAGACTAAAGCACCAGATTGAGACCCGTAAATGGTTACTAGTGACTTGATGCCCCTCTTTACGTATTCACAGAAAGAACCATACAAATTCTCTCTAATTTCAGAAGGCAGATCTAGGCCAGTGGGGAGATGACAGAAGGGCAGATTTCTTATTAACAGAACTTTCCAACAACGAGGACTGTTCAAGTGGGAAGCCATGGGCAGGTTGTCAGCCCACCCCAGCGAATGCTGGGATTGACCAGAGCCTGTCTCCTGGTGGTAGTGAGGAGGGGTCCTACAGTGGGAGCAGGTCATGGGACTAAGTGAACACCTGCCATGTTCTACGCATTCTTTGATGCTGGATTATTTCATGACACTCCATGGACACATTTATTTATTGCTCAGAAGTTTGGAAAACAATTGTTCTTGTACATTTTACTGTTTTGTGTCAAATCCATTTCTGAATAAGAATCCATTTGGTAAAGCAAAAATGTTTGAACACTCTTTGCTGGTCTGAGAACTTCCTACTTCCTCAGTGAATCATTATAATCTGTGCACATGGACAGAATTCTTGCTCCTGGCGCCAAGAAGTACAATCAACTGAGGGAGAGTGTTTCTTAAATGAAAGTGGTATTTCCAGTTGGCAAAACATAGATTATTTTTGCTATTAGAGAAATTGATTTCTTAAGACGTTGTGATTAATTATGTCTGTAAAACAGAAAATCCATCAAAGACAAAATATTTTTCCCTTCAGAAAACACTTACAAATTCCTACAATGTCATTGACCACATATGACATTCTATTAATAGGCACCTTGTCTCCAAAGATATATCAGGGCTCACTTTACACTCTGTCTTCCCCAGGCTCTGGGGAGATTGATGGCCTACAAAACAAGCAGTGGACAACTCGGTGCCTTCCTGCTGGTTCTTTATCCTCTGTCTCACCATGGCCCAGCTGCATGGCCTTTGTCTTTCTAGAATATTCCTGGCCGGCACAGCTCCAGAACTCACTATTCCTCAGTTGGGAATTCTGCCCCCTGTGGGCACCATCATGGCCAGCTTCCTCTCCCCTTGTGAGGCGGACGTGAATGTAATCTTCTCCAAAGAACGTCTCCCAGACATTCTTGTTAAGACATCAGCTGCCCCTTCACATTCCCTGTCTTCTCCCCTGCTTTAGGTTTCCATGGCAATGACTTGTACTAGGTTAGTACCCCTGACATACTGTAGAATTTGCCTGTCTGTCCCCTTCACAAGGAAGTGAAGCTTGTGATGGAAGGATTGGTACCCATCTGGTTTACCGCTATATCTCCATGGCACTACCTAGCACATATCAAGCCTTCGATGAATGTTTTCTGAATAAATAAGTGGGTGGATCGGTAGGTGGCTGGTTGGATGGATAGACAGGCAGATGGATGGATGGATCCCCTCTTCCAGCTTCTGAGCTAGAAGGTAACTGCAGGTCCATGGTATTTCATGCTGACACAGCATTGTGGAAGATCTACACACACCAAGTGTCCAGGCATCTGTCATGCTGAGGCCGGAACCAAGTAGGTGCTAAATAAACACATGCAGGCAGGCAGAAAGGGGGAAAGGGAGAGAAAGTGTAACCCGGGGAGACCGCAATGGTTTAGCAGAATCAGGCACAAAGTAGCAACTTAACAAAGAAACGAAAAAGGTGGCAGCAGAAGAGAGTGGAGCGACAACCTTTTAACAGACAGTGTTAGGGTCCACCAGTGTCAGCTTACACCCGCCATTCATGGGTGTACCTGTGGCTTCTTGCTGATGGTCCCTGTGACCGTGTGCAGGAGGTCTTTCTGTGGCCGCAGAACCTGGTTTGGTGGAACAAGCTGGAAAATCAGTGCAGAGCAGCCCTTCGCCATGGTGGAAGGGAGTGGGTGGGTAAGTATTCAGCTTTCCAACCCGCAGGGGGTCAACTTGGAAGCATGTCTTCTGTGGTCTCCCAGAGTTCAAAGTGGGAATGAGCCCCAAATGCCCAGATGGGTGATCTGCTCATTAGGGCACCTGGTACTGTTTTCCCGCCATTCGTTGACACTGTTCCTAATTCCTTTAGGATCACCTCCAAAGCTCATGACCTACATCTTCATTATGGGGTCTGCTTTTGTGGTGCCCAAACTAGATGGTCCCCAACAGGAAATGGTATGAGCCCTTTGGACAGATGGAAGTCACATTAAAAGTTGTGATCATCTCACAATTCCCGTGAGTGGTTCTGAAAATATGCAGAACTATTAAAAACCTTCCATGAACTAGGGAAAACCTCAGACCTAGCACAACCCCAATCAGTTATAAAAATATACTTGAAAGGAATTGCATGCTTCCAGCCCTGCTCCAGCCCGTGTCACTTTGATTCTCTATTCTGTGCAGATGGATTTCTTGAATTCTGACTTTCACTGACCTTTTTATAATCCTTCTGTGGTAAGAAAAGTTCACAAGTATAGCTGTTCAACCAGCTCCCAGACTTCACCCACTGAAGGGAGCGAAGAAGGGACAAAATCTGGTATATGGGATGGCCAGTGTCTGCCCTGAGAGGTGACCCTTAAGGCAAAACTGTTAGGATTAAGCATTGGGAAAAACGAAGAAGGATGAGGGGGGGGGGAGGCAGAGAGGGAGAGGGAAAAGGAGAAGGAGAAGAAGAAGAAGAAGACGAAGCAGAAGAAGAAGAAGGAGAAGAAGGAGGAGGAGGAGAAGAAGAAAAACTGAAATGTGCACAGAATGGGCCCCATTTTAAGTTCATGGGCATATATTAGTTATCTCATTTTTTTCCACATGGAATGTAGACACATATAACCCATTAACTAATGACCCTGACTACTTCTAACCAATGTCTTCCCTGGGGGCCAGGGCACTAGCCTGTGTCTGATCTTTCCTTCATGGCAAAAGAGGAACACCTTAGCCATGTCTGTGCTCCTCTCCAGAATGCCACATTCCCGAGAGCTGATGTAGTGTCTCGTTCTCAGTCATAATCCCCCATAACGAACCTCACGTCTAGTGGACATTCTGGAGACATGTGTCAGGTGAACGAATGAAGGATGGATAGATGGATGGACACCTTCTTGCTCATTTTCTCTCCACCCTGAAGGACAGGAAATCCTTTCCCAAAAATCTGCCTTCTCCATTAAGATAGTCACGTTTTAAAGAGATAGTTTGAAGGGAGTTACAAGTTTGCATTTGCTTTTATACAGTCTGAGAGTTGGTCCTTTAATACACTAGTTCAACACATTTACTTTGCCATGTTAACTGATTGCTTGGCCTTAAGTCTGTCATCCTAGTTTATGATTTCCAGTTTTATGTTTCCAATTTATTTCCTTTCCTACATTTGGCCATATTTCTTAAGCAATGCTTTTCTTGTTATGATTTTTAAGATTTTCTGCTTATCTCCAACAACAGCAATGTTTAAGTTTTCTAAATTCAACAGTAATACATATGTATATCATTATATACCATTATATATACATATTATTATAATATATATAATTTTTTCCATCATCATCATCATAATAAAACTTTTTCCATCAACATTTTAAACTCTGGAAACCTCCGATGCTACATCCAAAGTGGGATTGGGGCCTGGATTTGGGAAGACACAGATGACTGTCGGGAAAACCCACCAAGAGACTGTCAGGCATTTGCACATCTTCTCAGAAATAATTGGCCACTCTCTTTGCACTTTTTAATTCACCTACATACACAAATACTACCTCTTATTCCTGGCTAATGTTAAATTAACAATGTTTTGTTACCTTATGTGTCTTCCAGAAAGAGACCACATAGTTGTACTTTGCACTCCCCAGAACACTCACAGCCTCCGAAAGTAATACACGGGCTGACCTACACGTATCACTCGTTTGTACAGCACAATTGGGGGAAGTACACAACAGGAGTGTTTGCAAGACAGATATTTTAATGTGATGTTTTATTCTTTCTTTTAAAAGGTCTTGACCCGCCCACCACGTGAAGCCATTATTTTTCTGGACAGCTCCCTGACATTCCCAAGGAGAGAGAGAAAATGACAGGTAATTAGGGGAAAGTATGCCAACAGGTCCTCCATCCTACCATGGCGGGGGCGGGTGCTCGCAACACCTAATTTATCAATGCTTGCTTTTCCTGCCGGAGCCAAGTACACAGACCTGCTCAGCAAAGGGAGAAGAGAAAGGTAAAGTCATTCTTCACCTTTTCCAGAAATGTATTTTTGTTTTGGTCAATTTCCCCAATAAATTATGGTCTTGTCTTGCTGCTGCTATGGTGGGATTCTTGCAAGCGTTATTTAGTACATTTAAGGGCAATGCAAAAACCCAAAAGTATTTAAATTAAAAAAAAAAAAGTTAGCCACACCGAATGCTGAATTTTTTGCATTGTTCCACTGGCTCCAATTGGAGCTTAATCATCCTGACCCTTCCGTCCTCAGTGCTTGCTTCAAGAGGCAACACAAATCAAATCTTTAGGAGTCTGGACATTTTGTTTTCGTGTAACTCATTAAGCATTTCCCTATGTGCTGTGATAGATGTTTCTCTCAGCCAGGAATTTTATACCACGTGTGCATGTCCCTATTTAGCTCATCAGAATCGTTCTCAGGATGTACAAACTAACGATGCCTGTGGTTTTGAAACTTTATTGTGATTATTTGTGTAAGGCATTTGGAAAAGCTGCAGACAGGTTATTAAGAGATGCTGAGCAATGGAAACATTACTAGGACTTATTATTGTTTATTGTACCCAGATGTTGCACATTTCAAGCATCCCAGAGGGTTAGGAGTGATGTCAGATACCAAACGCTTACTTTTCCTTGCAGATATTAAGTCTAAATTTTCCTCATTAAGAACTAAACATTTGCACTGAACAAGTGGCGTGTGCCTGGGCAAAACATCAGTTTGCAATAAAGCAGCATTGCTCAAATGAGACTGACAGGCTAACTGAAGACCAAAGCCAAGCTTAGGCTACTGTCAGAAATTCCGGTCTGAAAAACAGAAGGCTAATGAGGTTGACACTCAGGATGAAATAAATCATCCCAGGAAACACACGGAGGGGCAATTTTAAAGAAAATTTTTGTTTTTAATGAAAAGGAAAGCATGGTAGAGCAGACCTCACCAAGTGTTAAAATGTACTAAATTCCTAGCAAGGGCCAGGCACTCTGCCCATGACAATCAGAAGGCTTTTGACTGTTAGTCAGTTAAGACACATCATGGGAAAATCATAGTTTGGCCAACAAAATGAGCCCTGCTGGCCCCTTGGATATTAAACCTCACCAAAAAGCCCATGATTATGATGATGAGGAATCTGTTTTTAAAAAGACATACTACAGCACACCGGAACAAACAAAAATAGGATTATTATATATTAGAATTTAATATACAACCAATAAGCACTCCCTTCAGGGAAAAGAAGAATTATATAATAAATGATGCTGGCTTGAAAGTAATTTGGGGGAAAATGAAGCTAGAAGGAAGCTCAGTATGGATTGCACTCATAGGTTTTCTGTCTTTGGGCTTCCTGTTGGCCAACTGACCTGAGGGATATGGGGGGAGACAGCAGGGAGGGAGCGAGACATGGTGTGCAGGGTCATTCCTGACTCCCCATGCCAAGTGGCTGCCAGAGTCATGCTCCCCTGTCCTAGTGGCCACCACGTTGCTCAGACAGCCTTGCCATACAACAATCCAGATTTAGGAAACGGCTTCCTCGTTTGCCCCTTGAGGCATGAGGATGATCGTGGCTTTCAGCCAGCCAGGCCCCAGGTGCTCACCACTCCTGCTGCCTTCCAGGTTTCTGCCACAGGCTCATTAATGAGTCTGACCAGAGGTGAAGGAGAGGCTGGGTGATCCTAAGAAATACTGTTATCCAGCTCTGGAAGCCCCATTTATCTATCTCCGTCTTGGGATGGGCCTCCCATGTGAACTGGAGATCTCCAAGAAGAGCCCACGAGTGTCACCATATGGGAATGTATAGGGTGTGTCCTCTATCCGGCTACTGAGACTCAGACCCAGTTCCTATTGTTGCTTCATCCACTGATGTTTTCCTCTCTGGTAGATTCTGTTCCATCATTTGTAAAATATGGGTACCATTGGCTATAAATTCTGTAAGGTAGTATAAGGATTAAAGGAGATAATGCACGTCAAAAGCTCATGCTCTGTTGCTATGAAATGCGACCCTACAGAGAGAGCCCCACCACCACATCTCCTGTACACTGGGTTAAACGAATTAATCAGGATTTGCTTGATTTCTTAGTGAGACCTCTCAGAGCCTTTCAACTTTACTAAGCATTTGGACTGTCTAGGAAAAGGACAACATCCCCAAGCCTGAGCATCACTCAGAGCTGCTCTGAAAGAGACACCTGCTATGTCACAGAAGTAACCACAGCCAACACTGCCAGAAACACCACTGGGCCTCCACAACATGCTGGAAACGATCCAGTATGGTGGCTTATATATAGAGTACATACAGCAGGTTCCTAGGAATGGCCTGTTGACGTGATCGCTTCCATCGATTTTTGAATGTTGAACTAACTTTGCATACCTGGGATAAATCCCACTTGGTTATGTATATAATCAGTTTTATAAATTATGAGATTTGACCCACCAATATTTTGTTAAGGATCTTTGCATCTGTGTCCATGAGAGATACTGCTCTGAAGTTTTCTTGTCTTATAATGTCTTCGTCTTTGGTACTGAGAGAATGATGGCCTCAGAGAATGAATTAGAAAATATTCTCTCTGCTTCTGTCTTCTGAACGAGATCGTAGAGTACTGGTATAATTTCTTCCTTAAATATTTGGTAGAGTTCACCAGTCAACCCACCTAAGCCTGGCACTTCCTTTTTTGGAAGCTTAATTATCGATTCAGTTTCTTCAATAAGTACAGGCCTATGCAGATGATCTATTTTTTCTTCTGTGAGTTTTGGCAAATTGTGTCTTTTAAGGAACTGGTCCATTTCATTTAGATTATTATATTTGTTGGCATAGAATTGTTCGTAGTATTTCTTTATTATACTTTTAATAGCTCATTTATTTTATATTGATCACTTCCGGCTTCTATTTCAGAGGGTGGCATTTTCTTATTTCCCCCAAATCAAGGTCCACCTTTTGGAGTCTACAGCTATGTTGGACAATTTTTTTCCCTGATTTTCTATTGCTTTTCTTTGCTCAGCTTTTAATATTGACCTGGGTTTTCAGTGTGGATTATTTGTGAACATGTATAATATCTTCAGTCATTTAAGGACATTTATGTTTTATTTTCCAACATTTTTACCTTTATTAGTTTAATTTAGAAAACAGATCAGGCTACCTACTCAACATAATCTGGGTCTATGTGAAATATTAAACAAAACAAAAAACCAAATCCTTCTCTACATTGTTATGGCTTCAATCCAAGAAACTGAAGTAAATTCATATACACAGATGCTAGGGTTTACTTTGTTTGTCAGAGTCAAAAGCATTTATATATTTAAAATGTGCTCATAAACCATAAAATACTACAAAATATAGAAGCATTAACCCACTTAGAAAAATAAGTAAATCCCAGTTATAGATAATACAGGAGAAATCAGTGCCAGACAAAGGAAAAAGACTTTGGAATGCCCAACTTCAGGAACCGGTGATTTAAAGTTGGGCCGAGTGCTGAAGCACCCCACTCTAATTTCTGGGTGATGGCTTATTTGAGTGACAAATCCTTCAACCAGAGGCCACTTTGCTCTGTAGGTTAGAGAATAAAAAAGAGCCCAAAGAAGCCACAGAGAACCAAAATAGGTAAGAAAACCCATCTGTTATGTGAAGGACTATGTCCCTCCACACCAAATTCATACGTTGGAGTCCTAATCCCCAGAGCCTCAGAGTGTGAGTTGGAGGCAGGGTCTTTGAAGAGGTAATTAAGGTTGATGAGGCCATTAGCATGGATCCCAATCCCATATGACCCATGTCCTCACAAGAGGAGGAGGTTAGCACATGGACAAGAACAGAGGAAAGACCACATGAAGAAAGAAAAAGAACCATCAGAGCACTGAAGACAGAATTCTTAGCAGAAACCACCCCTGATGACACCTTAAGCTCAGACTTTCAGCCTCCAGAACCACAAGGAAATAAATGTCTGTTGTTGAAGCCACTCAGTCTGTAGTGCTATGGCAGCCCACACCGAGGAGAACGCTGAGCCTTGAGCCTATTGTCCTATGGACCCATCATCAAGTGTGGATTCCCTTCACAAAGCACCAGAATTGTCATCCAGAGAGGGCTCTGCTGAAGCATTCCATCACTTACACTGTGGTCTCTTGTTACAGATCTTTTCTTTGAGATGTAACCAAGGGGTGCCTGGGTAGCTCAGTGGGGTAAGCCTTTGCCTTCAGCTCAGGTCATGATCTCAGGGTCCTGGGATCAAGCCCTGCATCAGGCTCTCTGCTCAGCAGGGAGCCTGCTTCCTCCTCTCTCTGTCTACTTGTGATCTCTCTCTTTCTCTCTGTCAAATAAATAAATAAAATCTTTAAAAGAGAAAGAAAGAAAGAAAGAAAGAAAGAAAGAAAGAAAGAAAGAAAGAAAGAAAGAAAGAAAGAAAGCCAAGACTTCTCTGTGCACGTTCAGTTTATCAGGGTTTGCCCATAGGGTCAGGGAATCTAGTTTCATTGACTAACATGAAATTTCCATTTTGGTCCAACTACTTGACATCCCATTTTCATTCTTCTGCCTGTTTCAGAATAACTTCAGAAATAGTCAACGATCTCTTCTAAAGCATCATAGAACTAAACCTGAAACCCATTCTGTGAGACTGTCTAATGCTTTGAAACAACAGCTCCAGCGTGGATTCCAAAGGATCACAGATAGTATAAGACTGAAAAAAAAAAAATCTGTATGGCTGAAAGTGCTTAAGGGAGGAGAGAGAGAGAAAATGAGAGAGACAGAGTCAAAGAGACACATTGGTACATTGGTGTAATTAATTGGGTGAAAATGGGAAGGTGACTGCAGAGTTCAGATGGTACTAACAATAGTTCTTGTCTCTTGAGCTCCTCCTCTGGTTTGGACACTCCATCCCTAAGTTCTGATCCCTCAAGGCCCCTGAGGACCACATCTTGTATTCTCTTGACACGGAAAGCAAGATGGAGACACAAGACATTGAGCCTTGTGTCCAGGGCTCTAGAGCTGGCAGGATCCAATCTTGGCTGAACTCACTTCAGAAGCAGACATGGTTCCCACATGACATGCCGTATGTCCTACACAGGCAGGATTGCAGAACAGATGCTCCCTGCAAGCCCAAGTCACCCAAGGTGCTGAGCATAGCCTGGTGCCTGTTCCATAAGGTGAGGGTTCTAAGGCCAGCCTTCCTGTCCTGCTGGCCAACATATGGGAAAGACATCGCTGAGATCATTAACCCTGCTGTCAATTGTGAACAGCTCCAAGCACAGGGCCATAAAGAAAGAGGCCAGACACATGAAATGCTATAGTTCAGCATTTCCAAACAGCTCAGTCTTTAAGCAACCACGTTTTTCAGTCAGAGGTATTGTTGGTTTTAATTGTTCCAATAGATATCAAAATAATTTGAGAGAGTCATTTAATGACAGGGTGACTCCTCTTACCCAAAGCAATTAAAGTTATTTAACAGGGTGATGCATGGGTCACTGCTATTACTTTGGAGCAAGGGTCTCTGGCGCCTGCTGTCTTCACACAGATGAACAAAGAATAACTTTGCAAATGGATGCTGAGGTTCATCACAAATCCCTAAAAAACAATTTTAAAAATCCTTTCCTTAAAATGCTTAAATCCTATTTAAAACACCACATGAGGGGTGCCTGGGTGGCTCAGTGGGTTAAAGCCTATGACTTCGGCTCAGATCATGATCTCAGGGTCCTGGGATAGAGCCCCGCATTGGGCTCTCTGCTCAGCGGGGAGCCTGCTTCCTCCTCTCTCTCTCTCTGCCTGCCTCTCTGCCTGCTTGTGACCTCTCTCTGTCAAATAAATAAATAAAATCTTTAAAAAAATAAATAAATAAATAAATAAATAAAACACCACATGATCCATGATGGTAGGTCATCTGAAGACAGCATTGGCTCAAAAATGAAACAAAGAGAACCCCCATCTCCACTACTGTTATATGTTTTTTTAGTACCCCCAAGGCAATAACACAGGAAAAATAAATAATGTTGAGGAAATTCAATGGAAAGATACTTAATAAGCGCCTGCCAGTGTCTAGCTGGGCCTGTAGACAGAGTGGTGAGTGGGTTAAGTAAGGCTCCACCTCTCATGGAGCTTACTGCTAGCAGAGACACAGGGATAACAAGCACTGAAATTAAGAGACAAGTGAATGGCTGGCCATGATTCATGTGATGAATAAAAGTCTAAAACAGTAGCACGGTAGAATGTGACAGAGATGGGGCCTCTACTTCAATGAGTTATCAGGCCTCAGTGAGGAGGTGACATTTGAAATGAAAGCTATAGGGAGGAACGTTAGCAGCCGAAAAGGGAAACATGGGAAAAGACCCCAAGGCAGGGGCAAATAGAAAGAAAGCAGTGAAGAGGGAGCCTGGGTCCAAGGAGGCGAACCAGGGTAAGGCCTTGGAGGAGAGAAGACCAGTGTGTGGGGATTTGGAGGGGAACCTGGGATTCCATCAAAGGGATGGGGATCCATCAACAGATGAGTGGATGAACATGTGGTCTACCCATACAAGGGAAAGATCTTCAGCCTTAAAAAGGAAGGAAATCCTGTCACAGGGTGCAATATAAACAAATCTTGATGACATTATGCTAAGTGAAACAAGCCAGTTACAAAAGGACCAATGTGGCACAATGCCACTTCCATGAGGTCACTAAAGTAGTTAGATTCATGGAGACAGAAACTAGAATGGTTGTTGCCAGAGGCTGGAGGGTAAGGAGAAGGGGAAGCTAGTGTTTAGTGGGGACAGAGTTTTGGTTTGATAAGATGAAAAAGTTTTAGAGATCTGTTGCACAACAGTGTGAATATACTTAGCTCTAATAAATGGTACATCTAAAAATGGTTATGACAGTAAATTTTATGTTATGTTTTCTGCAACAATTAAAAATTATTTTTTTAAAAATTAATGGTGATAAGGGACTATGGGGGGGTTTTAAACAAGGAACAGCCACACTTAGAATTTTAAAATCTGATTAGTTGAAGACAACCTGATCTATTCTGAAGAGAATCTAAAAGACAAACTACCTGAAAACCAAAAGGTTAATACCTAGGCTTCCATGAAATGGATGATTATAAGAAAAAATATACAGGAAAAAAAAATAAGGAAAGTCACTAGCCATGAGAAAATAAACAAAGTCATTAGCAAATAAAGCCATTTTGAAATTCAAGAGCCCGGAGGTAGGTATTAAGGAGGGCACGTATTGCGTGGATCCCTGGGTGTGGTACATAAACAATGAAATCTCAGACCATTGAAAAAATAAAATGAAGTTTAAAAAAAGAGCCCATTCACAAAAGACTCAAGATTTGACATAATAATGAATCCAATTACTTACAGCAGATGCTATCATAAAAAACAACCTTGCAAAATGGCAGAATTGATGAAGAGGTACTCAATAAATTACTGATGGATAAGCAATATGGTAAAGGTTAAAAAAAGAAAACAAACAAAGTGGAAAACATTGTGTTCTATTTTACAGACATGATGTGATTCCAGTTAAGATGTAAGTAGGGTTCTCACTGGGTAACATGAGGATCTACCCACTCACTGGTGAGATGGCAAAATGGCCGTGAGACTAGTGGGTCTGGGGAGGTCCCCACGAGGTTCAGCAAGCTAAGCTCAGGGTTTCCTCATGTTCTCTGTCTGGCTCTTCACAGGTAGCTCAGAACTTCGTGTTTACAATTTTGTCTTGTCTTTCTTAAAAGGGTCCCCTACTTGTGTAAGCTTTATGTTCGCAACACCTGGTGTCTCTTCCTTGTGTGGGTATTGTAGAGAATATTCAAAACAGAAGAAAATGAGCCAAAATGTAGCCTTTTCAGAAAACAGAATATTAGCTCCTATAACAATAATAAAAAGTTGTGTGGAGTTGTTAAGAAATAGAAATAAGGATGAATGGGTAGGATACACAAGGCAGAATGAACCCCAGTATTTTATTATGCAACCTTTGGGGAAAGAAGACGTATGAGGAATTGTAATATAAATAATGTTGGAATAATCTGGTAATAATACGAGGAAAAACTGACATGTGTCAGTTTACACAGTGATCGCCAAATAAAGGAGGTTATTTAATTACTGCAAGCATATTCCTAGAGAAAAATCTGCAGAAAATAACCTGCCTTTGGATAAATAAAAATAATATATTTTTTTTCAATATTAGAAAAGACATGAAGCAAACTGATGAGCAATTCAATTTAAAAAATTACAACATTGGTTAAAAAAAAGTACTAGGTTACAATATAGAGGGTAACATGTAAGGTAAGATGCTTACATGAATTGTGTTGACAAGTATGGTTCACACTGATAATATCCTTTGAAAATACTCACACATATTTGGAAGGGCTTAAAGATGCTCTAGGGGAATGGGCCATCACCAAGTATAAAAAAAATAGACACATAAAACAAGGTAAAAGGAGTAAACCAGCACCTGCAAAAGAAATAAATGTAAGAGCAAATGTGAGAACCATGTTAAACTTAAATTAGAAAAATAGTTTAAATCATAGCATCTGTTGCTGGTGAAATTGGATGGGAAAGAATACAACATACTCGTGTGTGTGTGTGTGTGTGTGTGTGTGTATAACCTACATCAGGCAACATCGTAAATTTGCCCACACCTTTTGTGGACAACTGTATAATGGCGACTCAATTGTTTGCCTAGTCTGCCCACTTAGAGAAACATATCTGGAAGGAAAGACTACAGGAAAGGAGTAAATGGAAGATATAAGCTCTATAAAAACAGCAGTTATTTGACGTTAGATCTGTTAGAGAAAAATAATAGGAACCACTTAAATGTTGAATAACAGAGAAATACCTAAGTCAATTTTTGTCCTTTAATTTGATGGAATAGTGCATGGTTATTAGGCTCAAAGACAGTTAAAAGACCTCATAATGTCTTACTACTTGTCTTACTATATGCTGTACTCTCACTTGGACCAGCTGCATGAACACAGACCTTCACCCATGACCCACTCGAGTAGAGAGCGCAAAATGACATTCAACATTGTTTTGGCCCTTGGGGTGTGTGAGAGGGAGATGTGGAGGAGCAGAGAGTGCTCAGACTGGTGGGAAATTGCCAGATATCAGAACTGCTCTAAACAAGAAAGTAGTATATTTTCCACATGCATTATAAAGTAATCCATATTTCCATACTGTGCTTCTATTAAGATTCTCCCTGTCAGGACCAGATGCTCTTAAATGTCACCACCAGAATGAAGATGTCCATTACCTGCACATAAACCATGAGAGCCTGGCAGGAAATTTTTAAACATCAAAAGAGTGCACCAGGAGTTCCAAATTTAAAAAAATAAATAAAAAACTTCTTACTTTCATTTGCTTAAAAGAGTTTTCTTTATTCTCACTCTCTCACTCTTGGTCATAGACCCACTAGACATCAAAAAGAATGTTATTTTCCACTCGGGGAGAAGTATGGCTCAGTGTGACTGCAGCCTTTCAAACTTGAACCTTCAGAGCCAAGTTCCAGTCGGGAAATGAATTTTTATAGCACAGTTAAAAGTAGAGTGGGAGCACTGTGAAATCCTTGGCAATCTTGGGCTGTTGCACATACCCCTTCATCTCCATCCATCAGATGAGAGAGTCTTAGAGTCCCCAGGGGCTCAGAGGCTGTGTTCATCAGCCCCCATCTCCATCTGAGTTTATGCTTTTGTAAGTACAAAATACTCTTTTCTGTAAATGTTGGGTTTCTTTCTTAAGTAAAAGAGTGTACCATTTACAGATGGAATACTTTGGTATGAAAAATCAAACAGAAGGGCTTTGAACATACGGTTAAGTAAAAAACAGGCTCCTTTTCTGTGGAAAACTTCTTACTAAATATATAATATTTATAGCATGAGTGTGTGTTTTGAGACCTCTTGAGACAATTCCATCATATTTTAGCCCATTTGTGTTGGGGGAGAGTAGAACCCTCAAATTTTCATATGAGACCAGCACTCAGAACAGTGCCTGGTACACAGTGAGCCCTACATAGTTTTCAGATGTTGTTGTTGTATTGTGATTATGTGGCATGTGTGTGTTTTCTGAGACCCAGCCAATGACAAAGAACATTTTAGAGGAGGATCAAGGGGTTCAAACTGAATATGTTGGACACGATGATGCTTATGTTCCAAAGACATTGACAAAGGGTAAAGCTGCAAGGTGGAAGATATTTGTAATCAGCAAGCACATACTCAATGCCCACTGTGGGCTTTATAACCCACAGAAAATATGACGATACATTATGAAAGAGATACAGCTGATGGCCTCAGAGAATGAACTCATATAATATTCAAGGTTAAATGCACCATGGGGTAGGATTTGTATTATAAATAGCATGCCACTTCCAGAAGATTTTCATGACTGGGTATTAATTTTAAATTGGCTAGGTTATAGCTGGGGAAAACTGGAGGGACCAGAAGGGAAAGGGCATGAGGGAAATAGGAGGAAAAAAAGCAAACTTCTTAACCTGGGTATTTGAAGAGATGAGAAAGAATAAGAAATCTGTTAGCTCACAGTTTAATAGAAACTCACTATGGCTCCCATTCATCACCCCTCCCTCCCGTAGCTACAGTGACTTCATAATGACCTTCCACTCTGATCTCTGGCTCGGCTTGGCCAGAGGGATGAGGCAAGTGTGATGTAAGCAGAGGCTTGAAATGTGCTTGCATGACAAGGCTTTCTCACTTGTGTCCCTCTGTGGTCAAGTGCGAATGGGTCTGGCTCATCTTCTGGAGGCTCAGAAACCATGGGCAGAGCCAAAGCTTTCAGGAGCCCCTGTGGAGGCCACCTTGCATTGCCAACAGTCGGTGGAACCAGGACGTGGGCTCCTAGCCACAATCCACAGGGCTGTCTAGATGAGGACCCATCCCAGGACAGGCAGCAGTGACCATCCTCCTTACCTCCTAAATATTTCTGGAATCTGTCTCTGTCTCCCCATTTCTTCTGTTCGATTATCACCAGGATAATTCATTCCCTGAAAAAACTGTTCCTTCAGCACTTACTCGATCTCAGGTGCTGAGCCAGCTGCCGGATCCTAACAGGGAGCAAGCCAGTTGAGTTCCCTGGAGACTCCTCGGTCTCTCTGCATCTGCTCTAGCTCACCTGGGAGAGCATCTCCACACTGTGGTCAGCGTGACATTCAATGTCCGTATCTTATTACATCATGCCCTACTTCCTGGTCACCGTGCTTCCTCTTAGTATAGAGGCTATGCACTTTCTACTCCCTCTGCTGAAATGCTGTTCCCTTCAGTCCTCTGCTGGTTTGCACATGCTCTCACCAGCCTAAAAACTCACCTCCCCTTGGGCTCTCATAACATGGAGCTCTGCTTCACCCTACTGAACGCACTTAGGGATTTCTGGGATGATGAGGAGATAAGTGTTCACAGGTCTACTCCCATCTCCCTCCGAGTGTGTGAACTCCATTACATTCCCAGCATCTAGCGCTGTGTTCAATAAACATAATACTGAATGGATGCCTGACATAATGTGTTTCAGATACGAAGAAGCAAGGACCAGGATGGTCACCTAACTTATCCGACATCACATACTGAGTAACTGGGCAAGTCTGATTCCAAAGCCCACATTGCCGAGCTTCCTTACAGTGCTGGACTGTGTGCTCAGAAAGGCAACACCAAAGCCTCCACCTACATTGAACCTGGCCTGATTTTTCATCTCTGCTGCCTGCCCAGCAGTCAGTCCCATACAGGGACACAGGCCTGCCGAGGAGCTTCCTTTGGTGAGAGCAGCTGTCACATCTGTACCCACAACTGCTCCGCATCCAGGGGCTATGGGAGAATGAGAACATTTCTTCTTCTTTCGGCAAACTTCTCTGGCCTTTGATTTTCATTATCTGAAAAAAATCTCACCCGTGGAGGAGACCATTAAAAGATTTCACTTGTTTCAAGGAAGCAGCAGCTCATGAAATGGTCTGTCTTTGTTGGCGCAGAGAAAGGCCAGAGTGGTCAGGGTTCTATTAAAAGTAGAAAGTTAAGCAACAATCCTGAGGCAACCACCGAAGTGATTAATGTGCTGACACAGTGATCGATGATAAACATAATAGAGCTTGAAGGAAATTAATGGTATTTTGAATCTTTAATAATGTACATAACTATCTAAAAGAGATCTCCATCACAATGTAATGCTTTTAAAAGCAAAGGGAGCTTTAATGACAACTGGGTGAAAACTTTGTGTGGATAAGGGAGAGAGAGAAACAGAAAAGGAAAATAATTTCATTTGTCAGAATGGTCGGATTGTCCTGGAGCCTTTTATTTTAATTCCTTTAATATTATCATGATGGGCTTTTGTGCAATATAGTCTTTTAAAAATAAAACACCAAGTGGAATGCTGTCCTCTTCACAACAGATGTATGTTTTTCATGAGAATATAAAGATTAAGTTAATTTATGCCCTTTTCCCCTACCTCCAGCAACAAAAACCCTCTGTTCCTTCGTGCAAATGTAAGCTACACGCAGGGCCATTGTTCTTGAGTTTTTGTCCATTAGGAGTTTGGGAAAATGCACACTAACCCCAAGAGGAAAGGGTCAGATGCCAGGAGAAGGAATGCCTTCTGGGACAATGGGTCATTGTGATCCTGGGGGCCTTGATTAATCATCTACATCTTGGGGAAAATTCGGAGTAGAGCTGCTAGAGACACCTCGAGTCAGAAGCTGATCCGAAGGGCAAGAGAAGCACGTTCAGGGCAAATCTGTGAGTCTCTCCAATCTGACAGGGTCCGTGGTCTGAAATGCTATCCTGGGCACATGGCAATTAAATTCTCACTTCTTCACACCAGGGCTGGTTTCACCCCTAAACAAATGCAAATATTTGAAATCACAAATTTAAAAATCCTGGGAAATCAGAATTGCCAGCACTTATAGCATTACAAGACATCACTGATCTGCATCAGAAAGACTGTTCCCAGAAGCCACAGAGTGAATCCCTGGGCTCAGAAACTCACCCACGTGCAGATGGGGAGAAGATTTTATCCAAAGGCTGGTTAGTCCAGATTCACCATCAAGGACCTTCCTTGCACAAGTTTGCAAATTAGTCACAGTATTGCTTTATAATGATGCAATTATCTGACTATGCTAATAATGCCTCGCTTATATGCAGTTTGCTTCCTCTGAGGAGCTGAGTGATTTCCCATGACAACAAACTCAGCGCTAATACAGACAGTGAGACCTTGTGTTCCCTGAATATCAGATCGGCTTTGCTTTCCTGACTGCGAGCCGCTGCTTCGATTCAGGATTGTCTTGGATGAGCCTTCTGAGAAAATGACAGGGCCGACCTCCATGATTGCCAAACCAACCAGAAGGTGGAAGGGCCAGACTCACTTCCTTGTTCCCTGATTGGATGTGAATAAGCATGCTGACCGTGGATCTGCCTGGCCCAGCACGTCGTGCCAACGCCCCCCCCCCCCCCACCCAACACACACTGCTATTCTCCTTGCAAACAAATTAGATTCCTGAGCTATGATTTTGGGCTTTAAGGACTGCTGACAGTTCTTTGACAGACATGGAAGACAGAGACAGGGGGAGAAGCTTTGGGAAGACACGACCCGAAGAGCAATAGGTCAGCAGGGCTCTTGTCCTTAGAGCACTTCCCAAAGTCAGATTGGTGTTTTCCATAATGAACTTGAGAGTTCTTGGGGACAGGAGGGATCAGATGAGCTCATGTGAACAAAGAGAGGAGAAAGCACATTTTAATCAGAGATGATAAGTCAACTAGGAAAAATAGCCAAAAAGTGAACTGTGCAGAAAGGAAGGCAGGACCCGATCCAGGGCCCTGGCCCCACTGCGGTCCCGCCATAACAAAACCCCACAGAGCCACGACACCCTGACCCCTTTCAGTGTCCGCATTGCTGCTTCTCCTCCTCCCTCCTTACCTCCCCCCAGCACTCTTCATTCAGCCGTTGTCCAGGGGAGCAGGGCAGGGGCTGGGCGGGCAAGGGGTTGATATGATGACAGCATCTGCTCTGATTCCAAGTTTGCTACCAGTTAACCATGTGCCCTGAGTGGGCGGGGCCCCAGCAAATCCCCCAGAAAATAGCAGTGCTGGCTCAGCTCTGTCCACATCCCGCGTTGCAGGTCTATGACACATGCGACTTCATCTACCTTCTCAAGCCAGTGGCTCGAAGGCCACCCTCCTGGGTGTCACACAACAGTCTCCGCAGTGGATGGTCTGTTGTCAAGGTTATTCCCTTCTTTGTATGCATCCATTTCAACCAGTGCTCAGAGCACCGTCTTTTGTCCGCTCTGCTACACACAACAAAGGAAATAACAAGATGTAGTCACTCTCCAAGGTTCAGGATCTGGTTGGAGAAATCGAACATGCCAAGTGCTCTGGTTGGAGAAATCAGACAGGATCAGGAAACAGAGTGTCACAAGAGCTTATGAGAACAACATGAAAGGCAGGGCAGGGGAGTGGAAACAGCAGAGTGGGGACTCTGGGTTCTACCTAAATGAACGATCTCCTTTTCTCTCTTGGGCCTCCAGGTCCTTGGCTGCTAAATGGGGGACCTGGACTTAGGAGGTCCAAGCTCTGTTTATAGAACACAAGTAACTGAGTGACACACATCATATTCTGGTGAGTTAGGGACATGGAGAAAAACTGTGTGCAGGGTCTTTGGGCCACACAGTGTATGACAGAGCCTGGGTCCTAGTTGGAAACATTGACAGGGCAGGGCCAGGAAGGCCACTCAAGCCCACTGGAGGAAGGGGATGTAGAAGGCCCCAATGTCCAAGGACCCAGGAGCACTGTGGGCCCACTGCAGGAGGCTGGAGCTCAGAAAGGGTCCTGGGACAAACAGGCCATTGCAATGAGGACTGTCACCTTTCTGTTTTGTCCCACTGACACCAGAGAGCTGGTCAGGCTGGGAGACGTGATGAAACTGGTATTGCCATGGGGGCCTGGCTGTTCCTGACAACACGTGGTCTTAGGACAGGTCCCTGTCTGCACCTCAGGGGCCTTTGGAGCCATCATCGCAGTGTCCCCAGAGTTTGCCCCACATTGAGAGGACCCGACAGATAGAGAAGGCTGCACAACAGGTAGGAACCCCAAGGACCCTGAATCCTGGATTCCTCCCATGTGAAATTTCTGCCCTACCTCCGTCTTCAGGAGCGTAGAGGTTTTGAGCTGTTCTTGAGGCTAAAAACAATGTGACAAGTGGGAGCATCTGGGGCACAGCAGTGACTGCCCTGAGAAACCCCCCCCAGAGGAGACACCCCACAACACAAACAAGCAGCAAGAAACCACCCCTGACCAGACGGCACCTTCTTTTTAGCCGAGTGAGTGGGCAGGAAAGCAGAGGGTTTTGTGGAATCAAACTCTTGATTTCCTGGTTGACAGAACTGAGGCCGTTCTCAGAAGGGAAGCGGCAGATGGGCATGTTCTACTCAGTGTCTGCCCCAGGAGATGGGTCTCTGCCTAACTGGGTGGCAGTAAACCTCTCTTCCACTGCTGTTGAGACTTTTACACACTTCCCCATTAAGACAAGATGCCTCGGTGACAGCGTTACGAAGAAAGCCATCTAAATCTTAGCAGAAGGACTGGCTAATGTTGTGTTGGCTTCTTTACAACCACTAATGATCCGTGGATAGAGAAGGGTATCTTATAAAAGCTTAGCCCTGTTCCAAGTCTACTGCATGCTGCTTTCCAGTGGCCTGGCTAGGACCATTTAGGAAGTTAGAAATTCAAATATGACCTCAGTGCCTATAAAACAAACCGGCCTTGTTCTTTTAATTTTTCTCAGAAAGGAGGTTAAGGTAAAACATCGAACGAATTCTCCCCAGAATGCAGAGGTGCAGTGGGAGAAGAATTCAGTGAGAGGAACCACACCGGTCAGTAGTTCTAAGGGAGGCAGGTCTTCCATTCTGTGGCTGACTTTTGAGCATTTGGGCACCTGCAGCAGCTTCTTACCTGGAAAGAGCCACCCGGCTTTACTGGTTTACTCCAGAAAACACTGCATGGAGAAAGTGTAGTCATGTCTGCTAGAAGCTGGCCACTGGGATTCCCTGGGGTCCCAGCATTCCAGCTCTGGGCTCTGCCTCCTGCTATCCCCTGGCTCTGATTCTCGCTCTCAGGTCCCCCATGTGGTGAAGCTGCCACTGGTGACCTTGTCTACACCCAGTGCTAGCCCCTCTCATTGGTCCCTAATGTAAACTCAGCGTTGGTCACAGTCCCTTCCTGAGTCACCAGCCGCCAAGCCTTAGGACCTGCATACAATGGTTCAGATTCACCAACAAAGCTTCTAAGCACCACCCTGCCCGTGGAAAGCCATGAGTTCCATGGAGCTGAGCCCTGTCTTCCACTATATCTTACTGCTCTCAGTTATTAGCACAAGGCCTGGGCAAGTTGGATGTTCAGTGAACATTCTTTGAAGGAGTCACCAGAAGAAAGCCTGAATGCATGCGCTGGGACTTGGGAGTGGGAGAGAAGGAGGGAAAGATCATGGCTGCATAAAGAAAATTTGGAAGAAATGTTTGCCTTATAATCTGGCAGTAATGAAAAGGTACAATTTTAGTATTCGGCAGTAGAATAAAATAACAGCCTAAAAATACACAAAGAATGATAGGGGCGATCCCAATATCTTTGAATTCATATATGCTTTAGTTCTAAATCTTGGGAAATATTTGTGAAGATGGTATCTGAGCTGCGCCTTACCCTACGGACAGGAATTCTAGCAATCTGGCATGTGCTCCCCTCTTTTATCTTGAGTCAGTGGCAGACATCACTAATTGATCACCCAGTGGCAGGCATCACTAATTAATCATAGCTCCCTTTCCCACTGAGCTTTGCAATCTTTCTCAACACAGGCTTACATTCCCAGGCCCATGTGGTTCAATCTGTTTATTGTCCCATCCCTATTCTAGATTGTGACCAGACGTGGGTCCCAGGACTCAGAATCAAAGGGATTCCAGAAGGGACAGACAACCACTGATAACTCAGGAATTTTGGTCTCCCTCTAGGGTTAGGTCATAAGTCCATGATTGCCTCCACCCAGAGCCATCTTCCTCCATGTTACCTACAGGGCAGAAAGAGAACAGGGACCACACTCACTGTCTACGTAACCTAGAGAGTAATCCCAGCATGTCAACATCGGAAGATAATGGGTGCCATTGGGACCTTCATTTGGCTTTCCAGGAAGAGAGGAAGGAAAAAAAAAAGAGCTATTAATTATCATTAGCTTTGTGATAGGCCCTTTAACAGGCAGTTTCAAACATGGTGTCTTATCCAATGCTTAAAAGTTTTGAGGAGCATCAAGTAGATACATACATATATACATAAGAAGAAAGAAAAAAAAAAATTTTTAGCCACCAGTGTCATTTGCAATACCAATAACTAAGCCTATTTGTTTGACAAGCAACAAGTTTGAAAATTTCTTTTTTCACAGGCTTTCACTGCTATTGTTAACAGCTCAGGGTACCCTCATGGGCCGTGAGACCATGCCTAAGATTAGGAATTCTTGGCAATTTGCTATTCAGTATCTAAACAGCAGGCAGACATCAAATGGGCTATAATTATGATTTGAATATCCCGAGACTCTTCAGGCCCCATCTGGCTCCCTACTGGACTCCTGTGCTCTCCACCAACAGCAATCTTTTGAAGTCCATAACTTTCCTAACTTCAAAGCTTTCTGGGTACCTAAGAAACAGGAGGCTCTCAAGGCAGAAATACTACATGGATATACTAGGCACAGTATAAATAATACCCATCTAAGAACATTCAAGACTTCAAAACCATCCGTGTCAATGCAGGTGGTTATTGTGAGACTCTGTCCCAGTGTGATGTCCCATTGTAAACATCAGAATGGAGCAAACTGGGAGGGGAGAAGCCTTGGTCATTTGTATTGGATTTTACCAACTTTTCCTTCACAGTATACTAGGCATGAGAGTTTCTGAATGTGTCCCATTCCCCCTCCCCCGTGTGATCAGGCAACTGTTCTCATTAAAGGAAGCAAAATAGTTTACCTCGTTGTTTTATAGGGCTCATCATCCAAAATGCATCCAAGAGAATTTAGACCCTCCAGAATTTATAAATATTTTTCACTGGACACTATTGTTTGATGGAATCTTAGCCTCCTTTTGACACCTTGCTTCCTTGAATAAAGGTGTAATAATAACAGTGATGATAAGCCCAGGTATCAGGCTCTCTCTGTGCCAGATTCAAGTCTCTATGCTTGGTCTGCATTATCTCAGTTAACCTTTGTGAGAGCATCATTTCAAGATGCTCTCCCAGTGCAAACTGGGGCGCCTGAGTGGCTCAGTTGGTTAAGCGTCTGACTTTGGAACAGGTCATAATCTCAGGGTCCTAGGATTGAGCCCTGCGTCAGGCTCTGTTCAGTGTGGAGTCTGCTTCTCTCTCTGCCCCCCACTCATACTCTCTCTCTCTCTCTCAAATTAATAAATAAAATATTTTAAAAAATAAAGATGTGCAGACTGAAGAGGGAAGAGGTCTAAATAACTCACCCAAGTCAACAATTAGTAACACAACGGGCCAGGATTGGAATCCAACTGAAGCCAATATTTTTCATCTTGTCTAAATTCAGCCTCTCTTTCTGGTTTTCCTGTAATCCAGAAAAAAACATTCTTCTGCGGATTGGTCCCAAATACATAAGTGTGTGTGTGTGTGTGTGTGTGTGTGTGTGTGTGTGTCTAGGGGTGTGTATGTTTTCCTTCTCTGGTGCTTTAAAATCTAAGGCCATCTATGAGTTCTATACATCAGTAATTATTTCATTTCATGAAATGGGAGGTAGCAGTATTTTCGTTTGGCAGGTTGTAAACTCAGTCAGACAGAATCAAATCATTTCCCTCAAGCTCACCACAGGAAGGTAACCTCATTACTTAAAAAAAATAATAATAATAAGCTTCCCTTCTTCATTAGCCTTCCTCACAAATGGCCTCTGCATTCTTATTGCTGTTTTCATTACTTGGCTCTGAGATTTTTCTCCCAGATGTTCTTAATTTGGAGGTTATTTTCCATTGCACACGAGCCCTTCAGTACTGTAAACATTTGACTCCAGTATTTTCCATAGCTTGAAGAAATTTATAGTGGTCACTTCAAACACTGCTGCAGCATTTTCTCTGCTCCTTTAAGGTTGTTCTGTAAATTAGGAACTTGGTAGTTGATATCTGGCTGGCTCCATGCACCATGTTTTCCCAGACTTTGATGTCCTGAAGCGTGTGGGACTATTTATGCCATAAGCACATAAGGGGGTATCATTCAAGCATATATAAAGGTAGTTCTCATTAATGAATATTTTTTCCAGTTAATTTATCTTCCATATTGGGATCTTCATGTTTGACTTTAAAAGATTTCAGCCAGCTTTCCCCAGTGATACCATCTTGATCTAGCACACTGGGTCATTGGGTAGTGTTTTACTCACTAACCTTTCACACGTGAAATGTCCTCTGATCCTTCCCCTCACAATCTCAGGCTGCACCTGCCTCTTGCTCCCCATGCCACTCTGACCCCACCCAGCTTCACCTTTTCCTGCCATCTTCTCTAACCAGAGTCCCTTCCCATCATGTCTTTCCTCCTCAGCAAGACCTGCCCTTGGGTCATTTTAATTAATACATACTAATAACCATGTTAATATTAACACATCATCTTAATCACTAATACATCAATTTTATGTCATCTAAGGACATATTCACATAACTAATCTGACTTTTAAAAAATTATATTCATTTGAAATTACACAGATATTCTATCTTGCACTGATTCACCAATCGAAAGTTACAAAAGACAACTAGAATATCTTTCCCCGTTCATTCCTGAAAGCAATTGCTGCATTTGGGTGTTATATTTCATAATGCAAGAAAATAACATTTTTTAAGCTATAAAAAATCACAGTGCTATAATTTAAATCATCAGGAGATAGGAAAAAATTCTTATTAAAGCATCCGGTCCATCCTGCTAATGTAAGAATTTTGTAGGTGATGTGTTGTGTAACATCTTTTGTAAGATGTTGATAAATAACATGTTTATAAATGGCTTGTAGGATGGATTTTTAACAACTTCCTTGGGAAACAATTTCATGTTCCCATAAGATTCCCCTGCCACTCATCCTAAATTTCCTTTGACATATTTGATGGCTCAATAAGGTGATAATTTCATTGAATACTTTACATTGTCAGCATGTAGCTGGCATAAAGGGTCATAAAACCTTAGGGCAAGGAAGGACCTACGAGGTACAAAAATCATACAGATCACGTGATCATCTCTTTTTAATTCAAATTAAGTTGTATATGTTTATTGACCAGAAAATAATCTTGACCTATTTTTAAATGGAAAAGATTCCTTTTGTACAAGAGAATGTTGAGTAGGATTCTTTCCTGCGGGGGCGGGGGGGGGTGGTTAGGGGAGCTATCTGTGTGGTCTGTCTGTTAGAGATGGTCACATTAGCTGCTGGGCAACGGGTCCACTGGGCCATCCATCCACTTGGGGCACTGTGTGCAGAGAAGGGCTGCCCCCTGTGACCAGAGCCACCTTGAATAGGGCTCTCCCTCTGTATCACCTTCCCTGCCTGCCCTGTGTGTGGCCAGGACAGAAGCTTCTGCCCTGGACGTTTGGCTGCCTCCAGCAGGGGACTTGGTCCCATAGCTGCTGGCAACACTTGTTCTCACATCTCTCTATTCATTAAGAAATTCATGTTTTGTTTGCTCTTTTCCCCCCAGAACATCTCCTCTGGGAGAAGAGGTTGGGAGTCAGAGACCCTACCAATACATTTTCTTTCTTTGTGCCTTTTCAGGATGGGGAGTTTTCCCTCAAAGAAGGCAAACCCTGGGTCAGAGAAGGTTCTTGTGTGCCCTCACACTAGACCTGAAAACACCACTCCATCCTCACTCTTGCCCCTCCTACCTTCAAGCTCACTTGTGGTGATTCTCTTGGGGTCACTTTTCTCCCCAGTGCCATGTGGTTCCCATACCCATCCCGAGCTCATCCTCAGGTCAGTTACACCTCTGTGGTGAGGGTCCAACCAGGCAGAGCTCCGCATTTCCCACTGAGCTCCAGGGCCTTCTTGCAATAAGGGACCTGCCGGTGTCCCCAGTGTCCCCCAACGTTGCCCAGCCCTACAGATGGACATGTCCACCCGGAACCCAGGAAGGACTATGCGAAGTGAACGGTCACCCAACTCCATGTACCACCCGGCCCAGACCGGGGCTCTGGACCAATCACACTGTTTCATAACGTGAGTGAAGAATAGGAGGGGCAGACACCTCCATGTGCATGGTCATTTTTAGTACTCTGGGTGATGGCAATTTTTGCTTTTCCCTTAGCAGTATTGTTTTTGCTTCCTTCAGAATGTTAACCTTCTGTCATAAGTTATTTGTTACAAATGAGATGTGAAGTTTGGCAGACCGGGGTGCCCTCCACATCTCCCCTGCCTCTCCCTGCGCAGCCCCCCAGTGCGCCCATCCCAGCCTGGTCCCTGCACTGGGCTCTCCTGTGCAGCCAACAGCACTGTGCCTGCTACCAGTACTGAGAGCCAGGGACAAAAACTGATAAAAGCCCTCCTCAGGAAGCCTCTATTCCAAGGAGAAATTGGATAGACCAACAGTATACATGGTACATAACAAAACAGATAGAATGTCAGCACTTAAGTGTTGGTGAGGAACAGTATAAAAACAGAGGAAAGAAGGGAGTGTGCCGTGTTGGGAAGGGGACTGGGGCATTCTTTCGGGCAGCCAGACAAGGGGCATGTGAGTGCTGGTCGAGGAGGCTGGGCACAGACACCCGAGGGAACAGCATTCCAGGCAGAAGGAGTGGAAATGCACAGAGTGAGGCAGGAGTGTCCTGGCATATTTGGGGCACAGTACCCCCCACCCCCGGCAAGCAGGGCTTGAGTCCAGGGAGAAAGGGGGAAGACCGGAAGGAGTAAGACTGGGTCACAGGACCCTGGTGCGTCATAGTGAGGATTCTGGCCTTGACAGGGTGAACAGAGCAAGCTGGTGGGTCCCGGGGAGTTTGCCCAGAGGCCTGATCAGAAGCAGAGTCTGACTTGGAAGAGGATCACTGGCTGCTTTATTGACAAGGCTACCAAAGACTGTGACAATGCCGAAGCTGGGGCTCGTGGAGCCAAGCCAGGGGCAGGAGATGGGTTACGAGGCTACAGCCAGAATCCAGGAGGGAGAGCAGACAGGGCCTCCCAGCAGAGTGGTGGTAGCCGTAGGGGAGGGAGAAGAGAAAGAGAGGGATTAAAAATGCTTCCTACCTTCTAGACATTTTTCTGGGGGAAACTGGAAGAATTTACTGAAATTGAAGAAAGTTGACAGAACAGATTTGGTGGAAAATTCAGGAGCTCAGATTTGGACGTCCAAGAGGACATGCTTGGATCCACAGGTCTGCAGTTCAAGGGAGAGACCAGGGCTGGAGAGATGCCAGTGGCTGGATATGAGGTATTCACAGCCCAGAGGCTGGCTATGAGGCGCCCCCGCCAGGGGATGGACAGGGACAGAAGAGGGATGGGGCCAGACAACTGAGCCCCACAAGATGCCCCAGGTTAAAGGTCAGGAAAAGGAAAAGGAGCCTCAAAAATGCCTGGGCGGGGGTGCTGCAGAGGAAGGGTCAGTAGAAATCCTTTCTGGGTGGGACAGAGTCAAAGCTTCTGTGGCTTCCGGGCAGGGGGTGTAGAAGCAGTGAAGTTGGAGAAACCTGGAAGAATATTTGTCATAAAAATAACAGGGATAACAATGATGGTAACTGGCGAAGCGTTCTAGCACTCCACATGTATCGAATAATTGGAAAGGAACGGAAGGAGATAAGGCTCCCTGGGACCCAAGGAAGGCTTGCTACTGTGTGCAGTGCCCGGAACCACAGAGCATATTTGCAGGTTGAAGGGGAGGAAGCAGTGAGGAAGCAGAGACAAGGAGGAGGGGTCAGGAAGGAAGCAGGAGCCCAGACACACACACACACACACACACACATACACACACCCGTACACTGAAGACAGCCGCTGTGTTCTCCTGTCCTCAAGGGAAGGAGGAAGGAAGAGCAGATGGAGAAGTGTTAGTCCTTTAACTTGTGGAGAAGGAAGTAGGGGGAGGGGGCATGCAGGGGGCATGCATGGAGGCTGCGGGAGAAGAGGGTACGTTAAGGGACTAGGCAGTTACAGGCAGGCCCCTTGGGAAGGGGGTTGGCTGGGTCACAGGTGTCAGAAGGACTGAGCATCTGGGACAGACGGCAGAGGGCGAAGAGAACCCATGCAGCAGCAGGGAGGAGGTCTGAGGGATAACCTCACCCCAGGGCTGGATTGGGAGAGGGGCTCACCTGGTGGGAGATATCAGACTTCAGCAGAAAGGAGGGGACGGAGGCACCTGGGTGAGCTCAGGAGCACTGGCCCAACAGGAGCCTGGAAATGGAAGGTCTGCAAGCCCAGGAAACCCGTTCCTTCCAGCAAGATGGGTCGAGAGTCTGCTCCGTGCCAGGCACTCAGCAGAGCCACAGGTCTGTCAGGAGCTGGAATTCAGAGCATCCTAGGGACAAAAGCTAGACTCACTGAGTGCACAGGACTGCCTGGGAAGACCATGAGCAGAGGAAGAAAAACCCAGCGGTAGAGCTTTGGCACAATGCCTCTTCTTGTGACAGGGGTGCATATAAGAGGGGGTTCTGGGGCTCCGGAGAAGAGCCCCTCCAACCCTAGCCACTGCCTTGCCCATGGCCCCATGCTCTCCATGTGTGCCATGACAGGTGTACCAAGGGATAGTTAGCAAGATAGGGCAGGTGCAGTTGCCCACTGGACCAGGACAGACCCTCAGTCCTGGGAAAGGCAACTCTCCCAACTGAGCACCAGCTTTGTGAGGGTGAGATCCTCAGGAAGCCATGAGCAAGGAAGGGAACACCAGCCAGGGCAGCTGAGTCCACCCAGTGGCCAGAGGATGACATGAAGGAAGTCACCAGCAGCTCAAATGATGTAAAAATATGTCGCTATTAATGACTACAATGCGTCCCTCAATTTGCACAGACTGGATCTCTGCTGAATTCTCTCTGCTGAATTCTCCCAACCTCACTGGATCGCCAGCATCAGCTGCAGCACTAGGCTCTTCACAGGAGGGAAGGTTGAGGCCGAAGTGAGCGCCAGTGGACTTGAGACAGAGCCCTTGGTGGCAGACTCCATAGGGACAGACAAGTTACCCTTCCCACAGGAAAGGTTCATGTTTGAAAATGAGCATCAGGATTGCTGGATTTATCATGCACAGTCCTCTTCCATTCAGAAGTTCAAAGGTGATTGCCTACCCATTCACAATGTCAATTTCCTTTTACTGTCTCCTGAGATGCAGTCATTGAATTTTATTACAGGTTTTTTGGGCTTCTATTCTCCAAAATAAATATTTTCCAGCTCTTCCATTATTGAAAAGGAAAGAAGGGAGGGAGGCAGGGAGGGAGATGGGAGGAGGGAAGGAGGGAGTCACTCTCCAAAGACTGCCAGAAGGAAGAGTTTCAAAGCAAAGGCTGACTTTCTGGCTGAGCCAGATGCCCTTCTGGGTTAGGAGGGGGGCCTGGGGCTGTCTGTATGTTTGTGCCCACAGGGCATCTGCTGAGTTCATTAAAATTCCCTCACTGGCCACACAGGACACGCTGCAGAGGTGGAAACAGCATCCAGGAAACTATTCAGTGCACTTCGACTAACATTTTCCAAGTGTCTAGTCTGTGCCAGTTTGGGGACATAAACCCGGGAGCTGTTTGGACAAACAGGTTTGTGAAGAATTTAACCTCCCCAAGTCCAATCAAGAAAGCAGATGTCCAAATACATGAAGTATTTGCCCAAGGTTCACAGTGAGGGCAGAAGCCCAGATCCTTCCCTTGGATCCCAGCCCTGGCTTAAGCCCCAGGTGCATTCCTGCTCCGGGCACGCAGGCTGCCCCTGGGCCCTGGCTCCTGTGATCACCCCGGCTCTGACTTTCTCCCGGGTGATGGAAGCCCTCTAGTTCCCTGGTCCCTCCCCCTTGTCTCCTCCCTCCATCTGCAGGTGCAAAAGATTCAGGGGCCACACAGGCCACACGTCGAACAAGAACACCCTTTCCCCTTGGGTCTCCGTACCTTGCTCATATACATCAGCACAGAAACATCCTCGTGGAAATTGGAGGAAAACGGACGGCAGAGTCGGCCATCAGACAAGCTCATTTCATCCCCCTCCACCCCCATTGACCCAGCCCCTGGGTACCAGCCCAGCTGAGAAGCCCAGGGGGGCATAAGCAAGACTTTGAGGCTGCAGCCCAGAGACCCAAGGGCCCTCAGCGTGATGTGGGTCTGGGAGGCCAGTAACCAGATGCCCATCACAAGCGGGAATCAGAGGGGAGCTGGCCCCAAGCAGATGCATCGTTCAGGACCTTGTAGGGACACTGTCTCCTTCCAAATGAGAGTGTGGAAACTTCCCCAGGAAAAATGCACATGTGTGGAAACTTTCAGACATAATTTCTGGCATATCCCGACACTCTGAAGTACTCTCTGGACCTCAAATTAAGATGTGGCTCTCCCGACAAACTTGGGAACAAGTTAGGTAGGGAGTGACCACCCTGCTTTCTTGCCTCCTGGGGAGCAGCTTCTAACACCGGCTTCACCTCTCCCTTCCTCACACCCCTCCCCCTCCTCCCCCTCTGGCCTCTCTGGGGTTGAGCCCCTCCATCCCCTCCTTTCCAGGGCTCAGTCACCCTGTTCTGTGCCACCATAGCACTTTGTTGAAACACCAGTTAGAGCCCTGATTCCATGTCATCGGGCTTCTCCCCACAAGCACTGTGAGCCGCAGGACACACGAGGCACCAGGCCCCATACCTTGGGCTTCCTAAGCCACGGTCAAGGGTGGGTAACTGCAGACTGTGTGGACAGGTGCCCACATGGCCCAGGCTCCCAGTCTGACCGCTTCGTAATTCTCCAACGTGACAAAAAGGCATTTACTGCTTCAAAACTCCGAACTACAGTTATCTTACCAAGGCCTGTGTTTGATGACATGTCCTTGCATGGCTAATGAGTCCTTTTATGAAATTACCTCTGGAAAGGGAAGTACCCTCTGCTCCAAAACATTGCAAAAACTGTTACTTACTCCGAAAATCAACTGTCTTTGCTCCTCATAGTGGAAGTTTTACCGTGGCCTTTGGCATAAAGCAATTCAATCCTGTGGAACCCAATGGTTAAGGGGATAGTCCTCTGGCAGCCTCGGGTGACGGAGGGGTGGGGGGTGGGGGGACAGAGGACCGGAAAGGACTGAGAGGAGCTAAGGGCTGGGGCAGATGCGGGGAGCACAGCTGTTTCACATGAGGAATTGAAGCCTGTCGTTAGCAGGTGAATTCTCTCTCACGGGTCAGGAAGCGGGTGTGGACATCCATAACCCATTTCCAAAGGTTTCATCAGATATCTCAGAGTGCCCAGGAGAAGGGGGACATGCCAGCCATGGGGAGGAATGGCCTCCAAGCCTGAGAAAGCAAGTCCTCACTGTGAGTGCATACTTGGGGTGCAGCATTGGCCATGCTGGGCCCTGGGTTCAGGTCCAAAGGCAGCACCAGTATCGAGCAAGCAGCTCTTGCTGTATGCCTGGCGCCCTGAGGAGGGGGTTCAGGGCAAGAAAGAGGATATAGGAGCAGCCTGAGGTGTGTCCCTGATCCACACAGGGACAGTATGATGTCCATCTGGGATGAAGTCGAAGGCACTGTTCGTTCCACAAACACACCCTGGCTGCCACCCAGAGCAGAGCAGGGCAGCTAAAACCCCCATCCGATGGTGTCCTTCCTCTGCTCAAAAGCTTCCCCTTGCTCCCCGTCCTCCTCAGAGCGCTCCTCACCGTGGCCTTCAGGGCCCACCGTGGTCACTCCCTGATCCCATCTTCTAACACCCCTGCCCCCAGCTCTCCCCCATCATGCTGGCCTCCCTGCTCCCAACTCAGGGCCTTTGTATGTGATGCACCCTCTTCCTGAAACACCCATTCCTCACTGAGCTGCATGGCTGTACTTCCCACAGATCTCTGTTCCTGCATTGCTTCTCAGGAGGCTTCTGTGGTCCACCCTGG
Organism: Lontra canadensis; assembly: GCF_010015895.1. Lineage (NCBI taxonomy): Eukaryota > Metazoa > Chordata > Mammalia > Carnivora > Mustelidae > Lontra > Lontra canadensis. The sequence goes on from NW_022631007.1 coordinate 15,223,258, forward strand.
GCTAAGTAACCCCCTCTTTCCTCTGTTTCATCTTTCCATGGCTTTGAGCACCATGTGGCATCCTATACACTTGCTGGTTTAATTGTATCATCCCCTCTCCTCACACCTCACTAGAACACAGACTGTGGTTGTGCCCCCGGCTGGACCCCTAAATCTTTGCTGAGTGAGCCAAAGTGTACATGAGTCCTTCTCCACCTACCCATCAGAACGTGTGGATCCCCTCGATTGGTTGCTAATGTGCCTGTGTTGAGTTTTTTCCCACTGGTGCCAACAACAAGGGGCCTGCATTAGGCTCCTGGCAAAACCCGTGTTGGGCGGGAGGGGGGGCGCTTTGTTGACTGGGCCTCCCTCCTTTTTAAGATTTGTATCTATATCGATTCAGATCATTTGACACAGGCCCCCGGACCTCTACTTTTTTATTTCCTCTCTGAAATGCCTCCATAAAACCCTGAGTCAACACCCTGGCTAGGGCTCTCATCAAAGCCCAGAGCAAGAAAGAAAAATTTTGTTCTTAATAAACTGTGATAGGCGGGCACCTGGGTGGCTCAGTGGGTTAAAGCCTCTGCCTTTGGCTCAGGTCATGATCCCAGGGTCCTGGGATTGAGTCCCGCATCAGGCTCTCTGCTCAGCAGGGAGCCTGCTTCCTCCTCTCTCTCTCTCTCTGCCTACTTGTGATCTCTGTCTGTCAAATAAATAAATAAAATCTTTAAAAAAAAAATAAACTGCGATAGGCTTAAAATGCATCAGCTTTCTCACACCTCTGATGTGGCATGCCTACTGTGTCATTGCCACTGTCAGCGGTGACATATTGTAACCATACCGTATTGATCAAATAGACAACATTGGGAGCAGGGTTTTCTTCTTTGAATATATTGTGATTGTGACAGATGAAAGGGGATGATCACGTCAGAAGATTAAGTTCTATTTCTTTATGGGAAACTGTCTTTGAAACCAAACACCCTGGGATTTGTTTCTTAGAGCTGTGATCCCCCAAAGCATGGGGGGCAGAGCCCTAGGGCACCTCGGAGCTCTGTCCTACTTGGAGGGGCATTGGCAATCACTCTGGCCACCAGGTTCCATGTGTGCACTAAATACAAGTCTCGCGCACCAAAGCTTGAGTGTCTTTGGAAAATGTCCCCCCGTGCTTTGAGATCAACCAGCAATGATCTCCTGTGAGTATTTTCACGTGAGTGTTTTCCAATCAGTCTCTACCAACCTGGACCATCATGTGAGCAAGGTGCCTGCACTGCCAGCCTTCACAGGGCTCTTTGTACTCGGGAAGAGTGAGAACAATTGCCCCGTAATCTGGAATTTGGGGGGGACTCAAGTTATTCAAAGTGATTTGTTCATCATCAGAAGTTCATGGAGACCCATTGGGGAGAAGCTCAGTGGATAGCCGATGGGAGACGTGGTGTTCATCGCAAGCAATGACCTCGGAATTCTCTTTATTCAAGTTTCTTGTCTGACACTCAACTCTCCTGGTTCTTCCATCCGCCCTCCGCTGGTACTCCAGGAGCAGGACCACAACACACCCCCTGTCTGCACCCACTATGCAATATGTCCCTGGGGCAAAAATAAACAGCACCGCATCACACACTTTGCTGCTTGCTTTTAATTAACCACAACGCCTCTCTCGGTGGAATACCGGCTTCCGTGTGCACGACCATCATTCACAGGGACTTCCCTATCTGCTTCTGACTCCCTGTGTTGGCCTCTGAATAGAGCTGCCTTCCAATCGATGTGAGGTCAAGGACTCCGAGGTCGATCCCAGCACACCCAGACATTACAGATGTAGGAAGTCTTAATGCAGTTAGGCAAGAAGAGGAGTAACAGGTGGATGTGATTTTAGGGCCTCATTTTGGCCATGTCTGTGTAAGTGGGACAAGATTGAGCACATCCAAAAGAAGGGACCAGCCACTGACATTTTATATCAACTCAATCTAAGACCATTGTTAAATTAGCAATTACCCTTGATATCCAAGGACCCAGGAACATCAAGACATGTGTGCATACGTGTGCGTCTTACAGACCTCAGCAATTTGGTATTTGTGTGTCCCTCTGATGGCCATCCACAGCCTTGCTTTCAGCCTTTTGTAACCCTGGAAAACCCAGTAGAGGGTCGTTTGTCCCAGGGGCTTCTTTGCCAGGAAATGCAGGGTTGGTTGCCGACCACTACCTGAGTAGAAATTTGAGCCCATCCCCACCTTTAGTCAAAAAAACCCACAAAAAACAAAAAACAATCCACTTCCATCTGTAGAGCAAATTCATTCGTTATCCATTTATTCAAATGTATATAAAAGTTCTATCTTCTGTTAAGGAAGAAGCTTGAAATCTATTGCTGTAGTCTAAACTTCCCATAGTACCTAAACTGCTTTCCCTGAGTCAAAAGTACATTCACTTTGTGTGTGATGAAAAGGCCACATCTGCCGTGGTTAGTTTGAAAATGATTCTTCTGAGAACAAATTAAATCCCACAAATGTAGCTTTTTTGAGGACTTGAAGCAATGATATAAGTCCCCTGGCGTCGGCAGGCAGGACTATGGAAGATCAACATAGGTGAGGGGATCAGGTGACCCGGGGACCCAGACCTCACCCCATCGCGTTACTCGAATGACCTGAGCAATCGAGTAACCACCACTGTCCGTATCTGTCACTTGGGGGCCACCACTCTTTCCTGTGGATATTCTCTACCCGGTCCCCAGGGCTTTCCTGCCACCTGCATTCTGAAGACCCAAACGCTTCCTCTGCTCCGAGAACCTGCCTTCATCCAGCTGCCAGCTCCATGCCCCACAGGACTCTGGATCTCAAAATGGACAGATTTAAATTATGGCCAGCCCCATCGACACTGACTGCTGTCTTGACTGGAGGCACCAACTCCTCCCGTGTTTCTGCATCTAGAAACCGATGGCTCACAAGGGGAGCCATGTCTGAAGACTCCCCCGCCCCCACCCCGTGAACATCTTGCAAGACTGTCCTTCCCGCCACTCCCCTGACTGCCTTAACCCAGCGACTCCACCTTACTGGCCGAACTACTATTGCAATCAGCGCCCCATCCGTCTTCCTGAACCCGCCCCAAGGGTCCGAGATGCTGCTTTCTCTGTTCCCATTCCCCTCACAACACCAGACTGCTAATCTCCTCTGCTTGACATACTTCCCTGACTCCTCATTGCCCGCACACTCCTGTGACAGCTCCTTAAGGGACCTGACCTGCCCACCCCCATCCCCCCAGGTCCATCCCAGGGCCCCATCCTGTCACCTGACATGCCAACAATGGGGCGCCCCCCCTACGCAGGTCAAGTCACTCTGCCCACTGGGTGCTGCTGTTCCCTCTACCCAAAATCCCACCCCTCCCTACTGTGGCCACCAGGATAGGACCTTGTTTCTGCAAGCCCAATCCAGATTTCCAATCCTCAAGGAAGACCTCCCTCTTTGCCTCATGAAAGAGACTCTCTCAGGATCATTACTACATTCTTGTCTGTATTATATACTCTCTGCTCAGTTCCCAGCATAGCACTGAGACATGATGGGTGTGCAGTAAACATTTGTGGAATAAATAAAGGAAGGAAAATGTCCCCAGGTTGTCACAGTAGAAATGTCCTTCTGCTGAAAATGTGTACAGAAAATCTTTGACAGTCCTCAGACCCACTTTTGGAAATGGCTTGCCTTATCCAGTGATGTTTACAGATGGAAATTTTCTTCAAGAAAATGTTCCAGGGGCGCCTGGGTGGCTCAGTGGGTTAAGCCTCTGCCTTCGGCTCAGATCATGATCTCAGGGTCCTGGGATCGAGCCCCACATCAGGCTCTCTGCTCAGTAGGGAGCCTGTTTCCCCTTCTCTCTCTGTCTGCCTCTCTGCCTCCTTGTGATCTCTGTCAAATAAATAAATAAAATCTTAAAAAAAAAAAAAGAAAGAAAGAAAGAAAGAAAGAAAGAAAGAAAGAAAGAAAGAAAGAAAGAAAAAGAAAGAAAATGTTCTAATATCTCAAACTAACTCCATTTTGTAAGGTAGTCCTGTTTAATGAGAAATAAATCATGGTGAAGAAGGAGAAGAAGAAGAAGAGGAGGAGAAGGAGGAAGGAGGAGGGAGAGGGGAGGGGGAGAAAGAAATCATGGTAACATTATAGTTATCATAAGAGGAATCTAAAACAGAATTAAATTCTAACAGGTAAGGATTATTTCCTAAGAGAGTTAGAAGACATGGTCCTTGGGTGACACCGTTAAATAAGGAAAATAAAGGCCATTGATCACCCAGAGAGTAAACTTCTAACAATCTCTACCCTTGATCTTTCCTTTGTTCTTTTAAATTACAGAACACTAAAAAAGAAGGCAAGGCCTGGAATTGCAACCCAACTGAGAGCAAGCAAGGGTAAACAGACTCCACAGAGACCCACAAACCAGCTTCCACTCTGCTCTCCAAGCATATTTCCATTTGTTCCCGATACTCCCGCCCTCCTTTGCTGCCCACAGCTCTATGCCCACTGGAGATTCCAAGCCTTTCCTGTGGGCAGCTCCTCTTCATTTGCTAATTAGACCTATTTAAATCAGGAATCCAGCACCCTGTGCAATTAGGCGTTTAATAATTATTCAAAGTTGATGGTGATTTTTAAAGTTTGCCAAGGTCATTTAAAGCTAATGAACTTGCGTCCCATCCAAAGAGAAGCATTGCTCATTTACAGTCTTGATGTACTTGGAATATGGTAAATTTGTTTTCCCTCTAACTGCACTGGCTTGCTCCAATATTTCTGTTAATAAAATTTTCAGTAATCTCTTGGGTAATGAGATTCTGAGACCCCTGCCTCTCGGGTCACTTGTAAGGCTTTATATCTGTGTTTTCCATCTGGGCAAGCTTTCCCCTCCTTTTACATGATCTTTCTTCTCATTGCTACTTTGTTTTTTCCTTTTTTCACTATCACTATTATCACGGTTATTTCCTTTTTTCATTATCCACCAGCAGTGTGTCTCTTTCTCTCTCACCAGGTTAAGGTAACTTTTAAGGTTAAAGACTAAGATCCGCTGTTACTAGCGATGGATAAAGGTGTCATGTGGTATTTGGCAATGGCCTGTGTCATAACAGAATGAGTAATTCACAGTAAAAATTCAACATAAGAATCCAGTCCAGGAAAAGTGAAGCACAGGGTGGACCCTTAGCCTTTAGTTTTCCATAAATGATCCATAGGGTTTGTTTTACCTAAGATGACTGAAAACCTTCGGGGCTTTCCTCTGCTGGGATTTCCCTTATTATTTGTCTGTGATGGTATATGTACAGCACGGTGACCCTCAGCAGCAACCTCTCTGTCCCTTTAAGGACTTGCCTTGGGACAGAGACTGCCCTGCACTTGATCAGTAAGGCAAGCTTAGGAGTTGGCATTGTTGTCCCCATCCTATAGAAGAGGAGACTGAGTGGGGAGCATAAATCATTTACCCAGAGTCACACAGCTGGTAAAGGCAATGGAACCAGCATCTAGACATCTATGGGTTTAGTCATAGACCTGGTTCTGGAGCCTCTCAGGAAGCAGACAAGACAAGACCTCCTCACCATTCCCTTAGTAGCGTCAAAGTTTCCTTGTACTTACAAAGCTGATTCACATAGCCTCTGTGGACATCAACCCAAGGGGGTTCACCTGAGGCATGGAGTCCCCTCTCTTTGTTCCTGGAGACCCTGTGGACCTCCTCCTCTATGAATTCTTGAGAAATTTGAGAGCAGATCTCCAAGCAAGGAATCAGAATCATCTCCCAGCCCCAGACATGACAGACGATTCATCAATTCATCTAGGGCTGTCAGACTCTTGAAATTCTAATCTTTGACTTAATTCTGAGTTCAGTAACTCCCTTTATTCTTTGTTAATTGAAAAGACAAAACAAAACAAAAAGGCAGACCTGCAGGAAATTGGAAGTCCCTTCCCGGGATGGCTCTTACCTTTGGAAATGCCTGGACGCTGTATACATTTTTAATCACACCTTTTTTAAAAAAATCACTTCACTGAGCACAGAGCACTGGCCAGCTGCTGCGTCAGGAGCTCTCAGGCACGCAAGAGGGACTGTGCGGGCTAGAGCGAGAACGTGGGCTGACTCAGCGGGCTGGCCGCTAAGGCTTTGCCATTGGCCGCTAACAGCGGCGCCCAGCTTCCAAAACCTCAGTGTTTGATCAGGTGAAGAATAAGACATGCCAGCGTCCAAAGCTGCTCCCCTGATTAATCCCTCCAGAGAACACATAACATCAGGAAAACTGCCGCCTGTGTCTTTGTATGTTTGCAGTTACACGCTCCTGTCCTATTTCAGACAAGAAGAAGAAGAAGAAGAAACAGTCCTTGGAATATACAGAGATGGGTAGGAAAAAATGCAAAGGGATATTCAGAAGCATCGACAAGTTGAATTTAGTTCCATGCCTCCAATAAGGATGAGGTGAGACTTTTGAAATTTAAATAACATTGTGTAAGCACTTGTGTTAATGAAGAGGAAAGGACCCTGGGGCCAGACCTCAAGAGAATTCATCTGGAGGCAATAGATGCGTGCAGAAAAGTCTCCTCTAGTACCTGCTTGTTTAGTATTGTTTAACAAGAAGACTGGCCCATTTTGAGGTTTCTCACATTTGAAGCTAATTCCACAAACCAGACCGAAGTTTGTCCATCATTTACAGCTTAGAGCCCATGGCAGGTGTTTCCCCGGATCAATAAATGTTTTGTTGGTGGCCTCCGAGAAAAGGGAGTTTATTGGACCTTCCTTCCAGGAAACCTCACCCCTGTCGCCTCCCTTACTCCCCGGCTAGTTTTCCTTCTTCCCTCTTTATCAACTCCATGGTATGTGTACGTTGAGCGGCCAGATGCCTTCCATGCCCTGGTAAGGTCCCAGCCATGCTCACCTTGGCCTCCAGGCCTTGAGAAGTCACCTGTGTGAGTCAGACGCCGTGCTCCCCAAGTTCCAGAGTAAAGGGGTCAAGCTTCCCCTTGAAGCCCCCGCTCACCTGGTTCCAGGTGTGTGAAAAGCAGGCCCACCTGTCCCTCACAGGAGTTGGAGACACTCAACATGGCACCAGGTCCCCGCAGGAGAACCCAGCTCACCCTCCCCAGCCTCTAACTGGTCTCAATTCCCATACATTTGGGGCAAAGGATAATGCTGAAAAAAATTGCTTCATTAACTCACAAGTCCCTCTGCAGTGGCCTCCCCCCTCCTTGCTTTAGGAAATTGATTCTTGGCATGGTTGCGTTGGTCTCTGGTAAAAACTCTGAATTAGAAAAATCTTATTTTAATATCCTGTAACAGTCATGAGCATCTCCTCAGTGATAAAAGCGGCCAGTAAAATAAATTTTATGGTTTCATATCAGTTTTGCTTTATTAAAGTAAATATTCTTAGAAACCCCCCTAAAGAATAGGTATTAAATGGTATGGGAAGTAGACTTATAAGTGATTCTCATTTTCCTTTAGCTTCTCTGTAGGTAACAATGACATTATGTTTCCTTTATAATCACAGGACAACACTGTAAATGTCATTTTCAAAATTTGAAAATAAAATGCAGAAAAGACTATAATGCGATCAGGGCTATCCTACTCAAATTTGTGTGATTTCCTTTAAAAGAAAATAAGTCTCATAGATTCCTCTGGTGGACGAATTCTCTTATACCATCTCTTAAATATGTACAAACATAAAGTGAGTTAGTGCCCCTTCTTCATTGGCAACTGTCACTTACAAAGGACACACGGAAAGCAATGCTTTCAAAGGACCCAAATTCAAATCAACGGTATCATTAGATATGACTGATTGCGTTATTTTGCTCAAATGGAATTGCTAGTTCTGGGTTTAATAGTAGAAAAATGTGCTGGTGGCTTCACATTTGCATATCATTGGCTGGAGTCTGTTTTATTGCTCGGCTTGATGGACCCCTGTTTGAATCAACAGCGTGTTATCATTGGTGTAATTTACAATTTTTTAAATGTATTTTCCTAGTTATTTTTAACTGCCAATCCATTATGTTGACAGGCCAATCATTTTAAAAGTGTATTCCAAAATGCAATAATAAATATATATATAAACGTGTGTGTGTGTGTGTGTGTTTGTATGCCATTGTTAAAAAAAGAGAGAAAGACACTCACGACAGGCCCTAGATGGAGTCACTTAGGCTAAGCTCACATCCCTGAACCAAGACTTAAAACCTGACCCAAATGCAGGTTCAGCCTCTCCCAGGAGTGGAATCTTAAACCGGTCCATCTGGAATTACCAGGTCAGCGCTAGTGATGAAGCCCACCGGAGGGACCTTTGCTGTCCCCTTAGGGAAGGTGACCTTGCCACACACAATCCATTCTTCGCTAGCTAGCAACTTCCTCGTCCCACCCCCTTGCACCTCTACAAGTCACTCTGTACACTTCTCCCGAGCTTCTTTCTATTGGCTGGATGGGCTGCTGCCCAATTCAGAATTGTCAAGCAAGGCCAATACGATCTTTAAAATGCACTCAGTTGAATTTTGCTATTTAACGTCGTTTAATGATGACTGACTCGTGGTCCCTCTACAGCAAGCTTTCCCCTCCTCCTGCTACCTGCTGCATGCAGGGGCTTCCTCGGGAAGGTACATGCAATGTGACAGGCACAGCCCTGTGAGCGAGTGCGGTGACAGCCGTGGCTCAGGTCCTGCCTGCCCTCTCCACCCAAGAGGCAAGGGGAGCTCCAAATTTCCCAGCCATGTTTGCAAACCTCGGTGCTGTCAGTTAAGATAGTACTTGATATAGGGTTGGTGCAGTAGGATCGCCTTCAAATCAACTATGCATCTGCCCATCCACATCCACACAATCAGAGTCTCACTCTGCAACCCTAGTTCTTTTAAGTTATGCCACATCAAAGCTTTCACTCATTCAAGAGCAGGAAAGTGAAGTCTTCATCCGTGAGAGTGGTTGTGGGTACAGAGAAGTTTTGCCTCTAAAAGACTCCAGCTTATGACCACGACAAACATTGGATGCTGTTGGGAGACATCAGCTTATTTTATGAGATGACAGGGCATGAAAGGGGGGGTAAATGTCAATGTGGGCCTTGAAATAACATGGAAAATGGGGTTTTCTGGAACATCCCATGTCTGTGCTCATTTTTATAAAGTGTCGTTAATATGGAAAGCAAAACTGTAAAATGCTCATGGAGAACTTGCAGACTGCTAGGAAATTTCCACAAAAATTATTTTTTAAGCTCCCTAACCAAGTAGCTTGGTGTTTGGTAGCAATGCTTGGGGCTCCTTGGCTTCTGGACGTGAGACTCCAATCTCTGCCTCTGTTGCCATATAGTTTCCCTGTGTCTATGTCTTTGTGCCAAATGTCCCTCTTCTCAATAATAGCAGTCCCAGTGGATTTAGGACGTGCCCTCCTCTGGGATGACCTCGTCTCAGCTTGATGACCTCAGCAACTACCCTATCTCCAAAGACGGTCGCGTTCTCACATCTTTCATAAACCTGGATTTTGAGGGGACACTATTCAGCTCAGCAAAAATAATAAGTGTTTCTTGAGCACGTGCTTCATACATAAGAAATCATTTCATATCACTTGATTTTCCAAATTTTACATTCCAGCGTGAAAGTTCATAGAAGCAGGCTCATACTGTCTTTGGATGAAGATCAGGTCTGTTTTCAAGTCATTAAAGAACATGTCATTACTGTAAAAGCATGAGATTTTTTTTAAAAGGTTTTATTTATTTATTTGACAGACAGAGATCACAAGTAGGCAGAGAGGCAGGCAGATGGAGAGGAGGAAGCAGGCTCCCTGCTGAGCAGAGAGCCCGATACACGGGGCTCAATTCCAGGACCCTGAGATCATGACCTGAGCTGAAGACAGAGGCTTAACCCACTGAGCCACCCAGGTGCCCTAAAAGCATGAGTTTTATTGGTATTTCACTACTTTGGCAGGGGGAATAGTAGAAGAATTGTTCTCTCATTTCTCATTCAGTTAGCATTCTTGAGTACTAAAGTATATGATTTGCATATATCTTGAGGGAAAGGGTTTCAATATTCATAAGACATGGTCCCTGCCCTTAAGACAGTTATTAATTTTTAATACTAATGCAAAGACCCCCTTCCCAGACCTGGCTCGCAACTCTGCTACAAACAGGAATAGCCCTTCCCCACTCTGGGACAAGAAATTCCCTTTTTTCCTCCCATTTCAAAGCAGCAGGAATTTTGAGCAAAGAAAGCAAAGATGACAGCAGAAAGTTGTTTTGTTTGGGGGACTGTTTTGCAAATGGCACCTCTCAAAGAAAACCCTTCCCCTGACAAGTCTGGGGTTTCCCCATGGAACAGAAAAATAAGCCTTCCTATTGTCATACAGCTAAAATGGTGTTTTTTTCCTGCTCCAAAAGGGGTGTCCCCCTCTGAATGAGAAGACTTTCAATGTGGCCTGAAGAAGGGTAGGTGAAGTCTTGAGAAGAGGGAGGGACAGATCAAAAAGAATGGTTTGCTTGTAGGGTGAACCTTATGTAACATTAGGCAGTGTTTCTAACACTTTGTGTGGTCTTCCTTGTCTAAGAAAGCAGCTATCACTAATTACTTAATGTTTTCCCTCCAACTTGACTCATTTGAAAATTTGAACAATGTATTCCCAACCTAGGCAGTAGTATCCATGGGCAAAACCAGTTTATTGCTCCAGTTATATGGTTTTAGTTCTATTTTCCAGTAACATTTCTCTCATTCACATTGAAGGATAATGTAATTAAAAATTTTTTCTAAAGTTCACCCATTCGTTATGGAAAGCCCACTCGAGGGTTATCCACAGAATGCTGCCTTGCTTGAAAGATGCTGCTTTAATGCAACTTTAACCGTGTTGAGTTCCTGAGTCAGCAGTGGTGACTCCAGACCCAAGAAGAAGACAACAAGGGTCAGACCAGAGGAGGTGGTTGGAAACACCACCCAAGTCCATGGGACTCTGCAGCCCTCCAGCCTCAGCTTTGGCGCCAGATCCTCTCCCAATCACAGATCCTATCCTCTTCGGCCCTAGGTCTCCTCGTAAACACAGTTGGAACAATAACTCCTAATTCTCTGTAGCATTGAATATTGGCATTCACTCATTCATAGGCATGGGTGAGTGAGCCTCGCCTCTTACAGGTACCAAGCACGGTGCCTGGCTCCCAGTTCCAAGCAAGAATGTCATCTGTGTACTAGGCTTGGTGCCGTCAGTCACCTCTAAGCTGCTTGTCAGATAAATCTCTCTGCCTACATGTTCATCCGTAGCACAATTTAGTGGCTTCCAATTAGTGTCCTTATTTCTATTTTTCCAATTAAAGAATTGGAGAATATCAGGGCATGCCTACTCATGTTTAGTTGCTAATTTCATATAGAAATCCGTGCCTGCATGGAGCTCCTTATCTACTGGGGGAAAGTGGCATTAATCTGCTAATTCTACAAGTTTGTTTATAATTGCAATCCGGGGACAGTCCAAGCATCGGAGGGGGCCTTGGAGTATAAGAACACAAAGGCCTGACCTGGATTAAGAAGGGAGTGAGGTAATGTACATAAATCCCTTTGGACTAGCCCATTACCCATGTTCGGCTGGTCTCAGTAATGAAACTGGAACAAGAAGAAGAATCCCCAGTCTTTGATCCAAGGTGGGCTAGACATTTCCAGTGGTCCCAGAAAGAATCCCACCCAGAATCTCTATTTAGAAGTTGATGGTTCATTAAATCACTCCACGTACATTGTCATCTATGGATCAATTGAGTTTCTTTTAATTACTGTCTTTATTTCTACTTTTCCAATTAAAGAACCACTTTGGGATATGTCTGTAAAAGAAAGTCTGGATAGAGCAGACCCCACAGATGATTAAGTCAATATGATCAGGCTCAGTAAGAGCTGACCCAGAAGAGTATTTAGGCCATGCCACAACAGATGGTGTGTTTTCCTAAGTCCTAGAGTCCATCTGTAACTATCCAATGGACACCACAGAAGTGGTTGGACATATTCCAAATACCTACACGTGGAAGGCTTCCATGTCTGTTTATCTAACTGAGGTTGTAGTTAGTAGAATTAGTCTGATAACACAATAGTGACTTAGAGTATTTATTTTTAACATGACATGCCATTTGTTCAATTTCACTTCAAAACGTTACCTGGATCTTTCCTTTCTGCTGTTGTAATCATGCAAATGTAAACATTTGGATTATGATTGGATGACCTAATTACTTTGAAGTTTGTCATGTTTAAAATTTCCCTTTCTCTCATAAAGGTACAGGAAATGCAGTGCTTGTTAAACATCCCTGAGTTTGTCCAAAGGGGAATTTATAATATTTAATGACTTTAGATTTCACTGCTGCTGAGTCTACATATTCCACTGTTAGCAGTGGAGCCAGGAAAGGAAATCACAGAGGAATCTTTGATGTCAAAGAAAAGCAGCTTGAATGGCAGGGAAGGAGATAATGGGTGTCGCTTCCTTAGAAAAGCCTGGCCTTGGCGTGCCAGAATCCAATGTTTATTTTATAATAATATCAAATAAGCATCCCTAATACTAGGCATCCTACAATTGCACACTTTCTTTTTCCTAGAGTATGTTCAGATCTTTTACAAGAAGATGTAAGCCAACCAAAAATCTAAAAACCCAACACTAATAACCTGTTTCTTAAAAGAAATAATCAAAGTAAGAATTTTGGCTCAATACATTTTCCCAAAGAAATTGGACAGTGTGACACCCTGACAGTTCTCCTAGCCATTTTTTCCCCGAAGTTCAGTATCTAAATGATGTTATAAAGAACCTAACCCATGAAAACGTACATAATTTGCATAACTTGTATAATGAAACTTGAGGACCCCAGGAAGATCTGTTCTTTCTCTGCCATGTTCTCCTTCATTTACACAGTCACTGCACTAAGACCCAAGGTTTCAGTGATCACCTGTGCTCTGCCTTCCCCACATCACCATCATCACCTCTCCCCTCGTGTTGACTCAGACATTCCTGATTAACCAGCAGCATGCACAAGACTACGAGAATGGAAAAATATTCAGTGACAGGAAAGGTCGATTGCTGCTGGAAAGACAAAGAAGTTTTGGAATCACAAATAAAAGCATTCCAAAGAATGTCAAGCAAAGTTCTCTGGCCCACACACTTTGCTGCATAATATAACAGTACAACAATGGCAGTGACTGATTTGTAGAAGGACCATTCTGACTCATAAAAGCAAAGTTAAGTTCTATGTGTTTCCCCTATGTTCTTTTGAATCTGTTATATTTCAAAGTCCCATGGAAGATTATAATATTTAAAGTTTTGCTCATAAGAATTAGCTTCAATTATCTGGCAACTTCTCTTAGGTGAAGTAATACATTCTCAAGGATGTCAGATTGCTCAAGTTTACCACAAGAGGTTAACAGCCATCGGTGTTCCCCATACCTAAAATATTTGCATGGACTGATTAAAATTATGAATGGTGGCTAAGCACCCACCCTATGGAGGGTGATGAGAAGTTCTTTGAAATAAGGGTAATGACATTTCTCAATCCTCATTCATCACCATGAAGGAGCCTTGGTTGGGAGTCCCACCAAAATGTCAGGGATAAGGCACAGGGTAGCTTCCTAAAAGAAAGCAAGGACACTGCTACCACAAGATGGGGGGAAAAAAGCAAAGAGCAGAAATCCACCGCAAATAAGGTGCAAGGTGATTTTCTAGAATATGCTTCCCCCTCTGGAAGAAACTCTCTTGAGTATCACATTTGAGCCCAGTTACCTTTCAAGCAAGGACAAAGGGGGACATCTCTGTTGTGCAAAGACAGGGCAAAGAAAATGGTGAACCCCTGTCATTCTTTTCCCCAAAATTAGAATGGCAAATCTGTAGGGGCTGGTGTCCTACAAGACTGAAGGCGGAGGTGGGGAGATGGCAAACATCACATTTGTCGATAGGAGACAGTCTCGTGGACATGGCGAGTTGGACAGCCCATTGGATTCATACACCTGTGGAGGGAAGAAAGGCCCCAGCATGGGTGGTAGGAGAGAGAAAAGGGCTCAGTGAGAAGCCTGCCAGTGTGTCCCCAGCTCACTCACATTCTCACACTTCCTCAACAGTTCTCACAGTCCTGTCGAAAGCTTTGACTACTTTTGAGAAGATAAAAGCCATCAAAAGCCAGGAACTTAAAACATATTTGAAGAGTCACCTTTACCATGTGGCCTTGGGGGTGTTTTGAAACCCTCAGTGGGCTCACTAATTTCAGAGAAAAGGCTCGGGCACAGACACTGAGTCCTCCTGTGAAGCAGAGTTAGTGCTCGGGGACAAGAGTGAGGCACTTCCTCGCCCAAGACTTTGGAAAGCAAGAAAATGCTCTGAGGCTTAAGTGGAAAGACGGTCACGTGTAAGGTGCAGGCCTCATAGGGACGCCCATGGCTCCCTTCCTCGAGGTTGTCTGTGATTTCAGAGGTGCAGTTTCAGAATGTGCCCACAGTCATGAAGGCTGTCTTCAACTCCCAAGGAGACCCTGTGATGGCAGCAGACCCTGATGATGTTTATCCAGCACTTTCCAAGAGTGAGGAACAATAAACAAGGTGGACATGAATGTTCCAGTTTCTAAAATGATGTTCTCTGTTAAGAAGAGGGGGAGCTGGGGTGCCTGGGAGGCTCAGTGGGTTAAGCCTCTGCCTTCAGCTCAGGTCATAATCTCAGGGTCCTGGGATCGAGTCCCACATCGGGCTCTCTGCTGGGCAGGGAGCCTGCTTCCTCCACCCTCTCTCTCTCTCTCTCTCTGCCTGCCTCTCTGCCTACTTGTGATCTCTCTCTGTCAAATAAATAAAATCCTTTAAAAAAAAAAAAAAGAAGAAGAAGAGGGGGAGCTGTCAGCTCTCATGGCTGTCTTGATTTTCCCTACACTGTTGTTCACCTCCCCATGTTCCTTTTACCCTTTGACGTCCCAAGGCCACTAATCCTGAAAAGGGCCCCTAGCTAGCAGTCTCTAAAAAGGAAATATCACTGGTTTATTTTATTCATGCATGTCGTCAATATTTATTATAACTCCCTATATACCAAACTGTGCTACCATCTGTTGGTATCCAAATTTGAAGTGGATACAGCCCGAGCTCTCAAAGAGCTTTCATGAAGATGCCTCCATCCTAGAGACACTTATAAAACTGTGGCACGGCAGTTGTATGGTTTGAAGGGCCACCTAACCCATTCTGTGGGTGATCAGTGGTCTGAGCCAAGGTTGGATTCCTGTAAGGGGTTTTGCCTGGGCTGAGCCTAACTCAGAAGAATAGAGGAAAAGTGTGGAGGTGTGTGATGTCATGGTGTGCTTGAGAAAACCTTAAGGGTCTTGGCATAGAGTTTGGAGTAGTCAATGGTTTGATACTTGCATAGACAGTCACCCTGGACCTGGTGGCTTGTATATTGGCTGCTCAGTAAAGTCTGCATGGACCCCATGGTGGGGTGGGGGCCGTGGCAGTAAGCCAGAGAAAAGAGATGATGTGCAGCCATTAGGAGTAAAATTTAAACTCTACTCGAAGACATAAAAGGAACCCTGAGCAAATAACAGATATTATAGACATTACTACATATTTCACAATTTATGAAAGGGAAGGCTCAGTATCACAAATATGTCATTTCTCCCAAAGTCAGTCCAACACAAACTCATCAAAGTCCCACTGGGCTTTTCCTTGTGGAACTCAAGAAACTGATTCTAGAATTCTGTTTTGATGAAGAGGTAGGAGACAGGGTATTGGCGTTGAACTGTGCTCCCCTCAAAACCCACATGTTGCAATCCTAAACTCCAGTACATCTGAATGTAGCTGTATTTGGAGATAAAGTCCTTACAGAGATGATTAAGTTAAAATGAGGTCCTTGGAGTGGACACCCTGACTGGTGTCCTCATAAGAAGGGGAGATTGGACCCAGTCAGGTACAGAGAGGAAGACACAGGAAGACAGGGAGAACAGAGCCATCTGCAAGCCAAAGAGAGATGCCTGGGACAGATCCTTCCCTACAGTCGTCAGAGGAAACCACCCTCGTCGACACCTTGATTTGGGGCTTCTGGCCCCCAGTCCATGAGAAAGTAAATTTCTGTTGTTTAAGCCCCTACTTTGTGGTTCTTTGTCATGGCCTCACTAAAAAAAAAAAAAAAAAGAAAGAAAGAAAGAAAAGAAAAAAAGGAAAAATGTTGAGGATGTTGTCTGATAGATATTAAAGTTTATTATAAAGCTATGCAATTTACAGAGCATTATATCAGGACTAAGATGGACAAACAGACTAGTGCAACAGAATAGAACATCCAGAGTCATTAGAAAAGCAGAAGTTTAAATCTAACAATTCATTCTCTGAGCACTTTGTGGGCACCTTAGCAATACAAGTAAAATGGGAGAAGCACTCACTCATGATCCCATGATCCAGTAATTCCCCTATTAGTGCAAATCCAGGAAAAATTCTCACGTGGCCAAAAAGCACTGTTACCTCTAATCCTTTGGTGGGTTCCTTCCGCGAACTGGGAGGTTTCCTGAGTGCATGCACTGAATCCTTGGAAGCAATGCTGGCATATCTCCAGACTTTTCTCCCCTCTGGTATTCTGTCCTGCAAGCTCCAGCCACTGTGATCTTCCAGGACTCTCAGCTCTGTCTTCTTTACTCAGGGAGTCAAGAGTCTCTACCCCGTCACTCCATACCATAGCCTGCCTGGAAACTGTCTCAAGGCAGGATGATGGGCAGGTGCTGATTTACTATCCTACAGGATCACTATCCTCCACTGCCTGACATCAGTGTCTTGCAAATCACCATTCCATATACTGGGTCTACTTTTTGTTTGTTTCCGGCAGAAAGGCAAATCTGATCCCTATTATGCTACCTTGACAGAGCAAGCTCTCATTGGATGAAATGCAGTATCTTCATGTTAAGAAATTAACTAGACTACTAATTAGACTTTACACATTACAGTCATTCTTGAAATAATCTTGATCAAAAAAATTAAATTTGGAGAATAATATAGTCTGTCTGAAACATTTGCATAGTTGGAAAATACACAGAGCTGTCATATATATATATGTACATATACATGTATATATATACATATATATACACGTATACATGTATATGTATATGTATACGTATACACGTATACATGTATATGTATATGTATACGTGTGTATATATATATGTATATATACACGTATATGTATGTATATATACGTATGTGTATATATATATACGTATATATACATATTTTTTTACATATATATACACATATATATATTTTTTTTTTAATGAGAAAGAGTGAGAGCTGGGGGAGGAGCAGAGGGAGAGGGAGAGAATCTCCTATATATTGATTTTATATACTGAAGGCATGAAGGTTATAACAGGAAAAACCCAAATCAGTGTGAGGCTGGTGTTGCCCGAGTAGAGAGAGACTTAGGGGACAGGACAAGGAGGAAGCAAAATGGGGGGTTGAACTTCATCCACCATGTCTTATTTTTAAAAGACATGGGGGTACCTGGGTGGCTCAGTTGGTTAAGCATCTTCTCAGCTCAGGCCATGACCCAGGGCCCTGGGACCAAGTCCCGCATAGGGCTTCCTGCTCATTGGGGATCCTGCTTCCCCCTCTCCCTCTGCATGTGCTTTCTCTCTCACTCACTCTCTCTTTCTCAAATAAATAAAATCTTTCTTTAAAAAAATAGGAAATATGAAACAAACACGTAAAAATGTTAGTGCACCAGCATTCCTTAAATCTAAGGGTTAGCTAATTTATCAATTAACTATTTTTTTCTATAGCATCAAATTATTCCATAATTTAGTACACCTATCATTGAGGTTATTCGTAGTTTCTGCTATCAAGAATAGATATTTGAATTTGCCTTTGGGGCTCACTATTTTTTGCTCACATTTGCATAATTAAAAAGCTCACAGAGGTAGCTCCCTGGGGGAAAAAGAAAGCCTTTTTCTAAGAAGGAAATATCTAAGATAATAGAGCTCTGAAGATATCATTGTTCTGGCTGATTATCAGCGAGGTTTTCAAAAGTACAAGCAGTTCTAAGAGTACACTGCAAAATGTTTTCTTATGGAAAAAAAGGTTTTTATCAGTATTCATGTAGAATAAAGCATGCACATAAATTATTGTTCAGTCTTATGCTTTTTGGGAGATGATTATATGTGCACGTGTATGCACATGTGTGTGCTTGGGTGTGTGTGCATGGCTATGTGTGTGCAAGGGCACACTTTTCCCATTCAGAGATACCAGGAATCCAGAAGCTCAAAGACTTAGGAAAATGTGTAGGCTCATCCTCAGGACTATGAAAAGGAATAGAATTTGCTTGACGTCCATTACGTAATATTACTTATTTTTAATTAACTACCCTGATATATGTGTTGATGGAGAACGATTGCATGATTATCTTGCTGGTGAAGGGCAGGACTAGACTATAACCAAGCTAAGCGATATTTGCCCCAAAGCGGGTTTGCCCACTGCCAGCTGTGAAGAGGCAGAGGTGGGGCTAGCAGAGGAGTGCGTCATTCTTTATGGAAGCTTCGGTCAGGCTGGCTTGACCTCAAAGGCAGAGGGAGCCCCGCTGGTGGGCTCTGCATGTGGTAACGTTGGGAGCTACTCTAAGCATCTCTTGTCATATTTTTCTTTGCCATTATCCCCCAAATTTCCACAAGTCATTAAAAGTCACCACTTGGTCTCTGCTTTGCTTTGGAAGATGAAGGACAATTTTGCTGCCCAGCTGCAGCAGACCATGGAGGAGGCTGTGTCCACAGCCAGCTGGGGCCAAGGGGTGGTGGTCTCTGGGGACGCCAGGCAGCTGAATGGCAGCAAGACAAGGAGACCACACTGCCCATCACGAGGCCCAATCCTGAGCACAAGTGTCAGCTCTCTTCGACACCTGTCGATGTAACCTGGAAATCATTTGAAGAGACTAATTCACAGTGATTAAACTCTTCAGGATTGCTCATGATGCTGACACCTCATTATTTGTTGAAAACGTGATTTTGTTTTGTAGTGATGGATGAGTGAGGCCAGACCTCGGGGCACAGCTATCGGGAAACCTAAGTTGGGAAGTGAGGAAGTTCCCTTTCATTGCTCTGCAGCGGCAAATCTCAGCCTTTCTTCTCTTTCATGGCAAACTTAGCAGGTGCTCATCCCTCAGTGCGAACAGGCTTTAGTGGGCTAGTTCTCATTCTGGCCTCTTCCCTCCTTGAGAACTGCGACTGTGTTCTTCTGATAACAGACCAGAGTGCGGGTGAGTGACAAGGATGTTATCTTACAGATAGCCCGGGTGCTAGTTCCATTTTTACACCAAAGTAAGTGGGGCACTTTAATCCTCGTGGTATCACAGGTGCTACGGCTTACAACAGACCGTCTGTACTGGAAAAGGCAGGTGAGAAGAGACGAGGGGAGAAGGAAATTATGAAGACAGAAGGAAGAGGGGCGGGGGCTTAGGAGAAACTCCAAGAATGAACAGCAAAGAGGATTCTCCATCAAGGTCTCAACAGGAAAACAGAAAACACCCTAGATCTTTCAAACAGAGGAAGTATAGTGCCCGGAAATTGTTTAAACAGTGACTGAGAAAGCAGATTATCTAAGCAGGGGTGGCAGACAATGTGGAGATTAGCAGAGAGGGCAGCTGCTGCCTTCCTCAGGGCCAGAAGGTCACAAGGAGGAGAGGACTCACAGCAGCCCAGGACCCTCCCCTTGGGGGGACTGCGGCAGGCATTTCTACCCAGAGATGGGGCCATGGGAAGGCTCAGCTGTGGCCAGAAACTCAACCAGAAGAAGACAGGGACCTGTAGTTTGGTTCTTTCTGTCCTCCTGTTCACCCAACCTACACAGACTTTGGAGGGCAGGGAGCTGGGAGATGGGGCCAGTGAGGTGGAGCAGAGCAAGGGAAGGGCAGGGAACAGATCTACGGGTGCAGTTGCTGAATTAAATACAGATGCCCAGTCCAATTTGAATTTCAGATGAACAACGAATAATTTTTTTTAGTACAGCCATACCTCGTGCAATATTTGGTACATAGTTATACAAAAACGTACGCATTGCTTATCTGAAATTCAAATTTAACTGGGCCTCCTGCATGTTTATTTGTAAGTCTGGCAGCCCATCTAAGAGCAAACAGGGAAGTCACTGGCACGTATCATGATGAATGCTAACACGGGCTCTGGCAGTGCCCTTGGCCCATGGGGTAACACCCATGAAGGAAAGCGAATTTTGCAAAAGACTGAGGGTTTACTACAAAAGGGAATGGGGATTTGAGAGGGAGGGAATTAGAGATTTAATACACCAGAACCTTCAAAATACTTCATAGGCAAGATCAAGGCAAAGGGATTCCCACAGATGTTGGAAAAGGAAACCCAAGACAGGGGGAGGAGACTGTGGGTCTGCTCTCAAGAATTCTTGATAATGAGTCATGTCCCTGATTTAAGTCTGAAACCAATTAGATACAAAAATATGCTCAGCCTCAAAATTCAATCAGAACTAATGGTGCAAAGCATCATTTTGAAGGATGAGGTAGAGAGAGCTTAGACGGACTCCTTCTCCACCTTACTGGGGTGGGAACCAGCAAAGAGACCAGGAAGGAATGGGAGAAGGACACCATTGCCCTCTGGATCCCTCAGGATTTTGGAGGAGTGCAAGTTCTCTTATATGTTCCTGTAGCGAAACAAGTGTGGACAAAGCTGATTAACAATAGGTCTACCAGCTGGCTGGGCTGACCTGGCCCTTGTTCCTGAGTGTGTGCACGCACACTCTCACACACACACACACACACACACACACACACACACACACTGCAGACAGGGAAGGCACCTCCCTCATTATGGAGCAATTTGATTGAAGCCCCCAAATTCCCAGGCCTCGCCCAGCCTTCAGTAACCAGCATCTTGAGGTAAGGAGGGCTCCCAACACCCTTGCCACGGTCACCAAGGTTGATTCTCTTCAGCAGCATCTAGGACTGGGTCTGTGTCATGCCCTGTCCTGCAGACCATGTGAGTCTGCCGTTGTGCACGTCTAAAAACCACACTGTTTTCCTTCTGGTAATGGATATGGCAAATATAGCCGAGAAATGTCCTTAACCCATAACTCCAGCCCCTGAAATAGTAAGTTATGGAAGTTTCTCCCGGGACTTAGCCAGAAAACAGCTGCTGGCCGACATTAGGTAATGTTTCAGAATAAATACGGTGAGACCCTCTCCTCACCAGGTTCGGATAGCTTGCTCCCCATGGCTGTTGGGGAGGGCGAGCTTATCACCGCCGATCCCAACTCTCAGGGATAGTGCCGCCATATGTTAAGTTTGTGCCCGGATAGAGCCCAAAAGCCGTCAGAGTGAGGCAAGGCCTCTCACAGAGCCATACTGTGTCCATCTCATTAAGCAGCACAGTCACAGGGGAGACACTGGCCACTCTCGTCTGAGCCTGGGTGCGTGTTCCCGGCTGCTGTGGCGTGGGATGACATGAACGTGGCCAGCGGGGCTGGCTTCCTGCCCAGTTTGCCCCACTACAGTCAGGAGAGAAAGGGGCTTAAAACCTTAAAGATGAAATAATTTATTTTCTAAAAATCCAGATAATTGGCAAGGAGATCTTATTAGAACCAGAAAGAGGAACCAACAGATCAGGGGTCATTGCTTATAGAAGCTCATTGTGTCACATGACAGGAGAGGGAAGTGGTCCTTGGGGTTGCGTTCCGAGGCGTCTATACGTAGCACCTACGTGTTATGGGTTCAAGGACATGACCTCCTTAGCAGCACCCGCAGGGAGGCCAAATGCACCTGTGCTGGACCATGGAGTAGTACTGGGAAGAACCGCATGCTTCCATGCTGCTAGCCCACAGAGGGAAGGGACTACTAGAGATGGGGTGCACAGAAGGGGTTATGGCAAGCCTGCCTGGAGGTGCAGCCCAGCAAACCGTGAGGGAGATCATAGGAAGCCATGTCCAGTCCCTGTGGAGAGCAGCCTGGTGAGCTGTCAGCTCAGGAAGGGAGGCAGGCCTCTGGGTTCCTGCCACTTTTTAGTTCCACTCAGGGAGATGCTCACAGCTCTGCCCATGCCCATGGCCTAGAGCAGGGACAGAGGGGGAGATGCAGTCCCCAGTTCAAGGTGGGAATGTTGAGGCCCCCTTGTCTGAGTGCACATAGTCAAAGCTGCAGTACGTGAAGATAGGGCCCTCCGCCCAACAGCACTGACCCTGCTACACCACGATGAGAAACAGTTACTTTGACACATTCTGAGAGACTCGCCCCTAGCTGGTGCTTTTAAAAAATAGTTGGGGCACATGTACCCCAATGTTATAGCAGCAACAACATCCACAATAGCCAAACTATGGAAGGAGGTGGGATGTCCATTGACAGATGAATGGATAAAGAAGGTGTGGTTCATACATATGATGGAATATTACTCAGTCATTAAAAAGGATGAACTCATTTGCAATGACGTGGATGGAACCTGAGGGGATTATGCTGAGTAAAATAAGTCAGTCAGAGAGAGACAATTATCATATGGTTTCACTCATATGTGGAATGTAAGAAGCAAAACAGAGGAGCATAGAGGAAGGGAGGGAAAATAGAGTAAGATGAAACCAGAGAGGGAGACAAACCATAAAAGACTCTTAATTCTAGGAAATAAACTAAGGGCTGCTGGAGGGGACAGGGGTAGGGGGATGGGGTAACCAGGTGATGGGCATTAAGGAGGACATGTGATGTAATGAGCACTGGGTATTATATGCCACTGACAAATTACTGAAGTCTACCTCTGAAACTAATGATACAGTATATGTTAACAAATGGATTTCAGATGAAATCAGACAACAAAGAAAAGAAAAATAGTTTAAAAATACAGAATAAAGGACATTTATTTATTTTTTTAAAGCAATCCCTTTTTTCCCCAAAGATTTTATTTATTTATTTATTTATTTATTTATTTATTTGACAGACAGAGATCACAAATAGGCAGAGAAGCAGGCAGAGAGAGTGGAGGAAGCAGGCCCCTGCTGAGCAGAGAGCCCGATGAGGGGCTCGATCCCAGGACCCTGGGATCATGACCTGAGCCAAAGGCAGAGGCTTTAACCCACTGAGCCACCCAGGTGCCCCAGGAAATTTATTTAAAAAAAAAAAACAAGAATAAAATCATAAATTATCTGTATTCCCACCATGCAGAGATAACCAGCGGTGAAACTTTCATAAAACACGTCATTACAGTTTGACTGTACTGATTTCCACCAGCAGTTTTCATCTCAGAACATTATTCCATGCCATTGGGTATTTCTCAATGTTTTCTGTGTAGCAGAAGCAGCAAGCTCATTCTTGCAAACTTATCAGTTATATATCTATCTACAGACAATTATATATCTATCCACCAAGATGCACACTGTGTTCACTTCAGCAGATCACTGCTAAAAGAATTCTTTTTTATAGAAGTTCCCTGTTTTGTTTTGTTTTTTCACCGTTTCAGGTGAATTTCAAGACACTTTTCTAACCGTGGATTTCTTCAACTCTGGCTTCTTGTCTACTAAACACTTGCTCCAAGGCCACATTCCCTGTGGCTGGTCATCCGCCAATAAGGAAGCAAGGCAGGTGCATCCTGGGAAGACATGGGGCTGAGTCCTCTGGTCAACCCCACATTCTGGTTGCAGCCCTGGGACTAAAGCTCCCAGAAAGCGGCTTCACAATGGCTCGTTGGGACGAGCAGTCTGGACCTTACACAGGATGCCAGGCAGGCTCCCTGCGGCGCTAAGAGGCAGGCAGAATTCCATGCGGATATTTCAGGCAGCACTGGAAATGAACATTTATGTGTATACACGCTCACACACCAATACATCAAAAGTTTCAATGAGAGGAAAACATTTTGTAATAATTTGCTCTTCCTGTGACTTTCCAGGAGGATACAAAAATGCTTGTTTCCTGACTTCCAAAGCCTGGGCTCCTTCTCAGTGCCCTGTCCCTCCTCGGCCTCATCCCGCATCCCAGAGCAATGCTCGGTGCTCGGAAGAGCACAGGTTCTGGGAACTGAAGGAAAGGGCATGATGTAGTGCATGGGGAGCACGAGAAACAGGGAGGCTGGGGTGGGACAAAAAAGCAAAAATATCCACGTTCGTAGAAACAGAAAAATTTTGCATAAAACCGAACTCCTGGAATTTCTGGGTTAGGCCGAAACTGTAAGATCGCATCCCAAAGGCGGCCTTGCCAGACTCCCCACCATTGCCTCTCTCTCGGGGATCTGGGGGAAAAACAGTTTAGGCGTCTGGGAGATCGCTTTTGGCCGGGCGCTGGCGGCCTCCCTAGGGTTAGCAGTGAGGACGGAGATTTTCTCTCTGGGGTGCTCAAGGGTCCGCTCCCGCTGTTCTGGACTAGACCCTGGGATCACGCAGGATTAGGCTGCCCAATCCAGCTGGAAATACTGGAAAAGAAGAAGGAAGGAATGCCCAGGAAGGTCTCAGCTTTCTTTTGTTCATGTTGTTGTTGAAAATCACAAGTTAATGATAAGATGAAATCTCGGTGAAGAGGTACACGGGGCTTGAATCCTTTTGTGGTGATCGCCACCTTGTGGTCTATCTCTGCATTACCCCCAAGAACGCAAAGTACCTGCTACCCCCAGGCACAAGTCCTGGGCCCCCGCTGGCCCTCCCCGCCCTGCTGACACAGGTGCCCTTAACCTTCCCTGCACTGACAGCTCAGAACCACCTCAGACCCAACAGGAGGCTCATCCCATTTCTAGAATTAAGACCGACCGTCAATTAGCTGGCTGGCCTGGAGCCCAGAGGTCCCGCCATGGTTTGCTGTGTGCTAGGACACTCCACACCCGAGAACACCGCCCTCCACAGTGCCCACTGGCCCTGCTGCACCACAGGCCTTATTTATTCATTTAAGTTGGCTCCACATCCAGAATGCACGGGGCTCCTGCCCATGACCCTGAGATCAATACCTGAGCCGAGATCAAGAGGCAGATGCTTAACAGACTGAGCCACCTAGGCGCCCCTGGTAGGAGTGACAACCCCGTTCTCTTGCTGGTTGTCATCTGAGAACAGGTCACCATGTCTAGAGAGCAGGTGGTCCTTCTGGAGGGCTGGGCATTCTGCCTGGGGTTCACATGGGCCCCAAGCCTTCTGGTTCTTGGTCGTGAGAATTATCACTCCAGCCCAGCTCTCTGGAATCAGTGATCCAGCCCGTCCCACCGGGTCACCGCTCTATAAAAGGCAGATGTGCTCTTTCTCAATCTTTCACTCCGTGTCTCTCCGGCCATCGTCCCAAAGCTCCATCATGTTCCTGTTCATCCCCAGCAGTTCCCACCCAGCATGAGGTCTGCTCCCATCAGCCCACCCTCCCATCCTGCAAAACAGTGGACTCTGGGCCACAGAGATAGAGGGTCTTGTTTTCATGCAATAGGTGCTAGAGTAAAGATGAGGGCAAACCAGTGAGCTTAGCAGATCCCCGGTTATGATTTTTAAAAGGCTCTGCACGATGTAGGAGACTTTCCAGAAAAATCAGTGTGGGTGGTGACCGTATGAATGATCTGTAGATCATGAACAGCAGGTGGAGGACAGTGTGAGACCCTTGGGTGCTGGTCAAGGCTGAGCTCCCTCAAAGGGCACCGTCAGCTCCAGCTAACCTGGCTCACATCAGGGAGGAAAGCTGCTGAGTCTATATGAGGACCCATCCCAGATCAAGAACTTTGAATTGCTTCTAATGGAGGTACACCCACCACAGAAGAGCCAATAACCCCAAATCTGGGGACCTAAATTCTCCATTTTCACTGGCCTCTCAGAAATGTCATGCAAAGACACAAGGCACAGGCTAACCCCCGCTGAGCAGCCCAGAGATCTGGTCGCTTTGGTTTCTGTGCAGACACGGAGCAGCTCCCCTCTTCCAAGGAGACTTCTAGAAGCAAAGCAGGACCACTGGGGAAAAGAAGCAAAGCTGGCATCTCATCTCCTGATTCATACCAGAAAAGCCCCATGAGTCCTGAGCTCTTCCTAGGAAAAGGAAGAGCAAAAAGGAGACCCTCATTTGATTTCTCAATAGCCTCTGGACTGATCTAATGGGAAAGTCCTGAAGGTAACCTTCCAGCAAAGGCTTTAGGCACTGAACTGGAGCCACACATACGGTCTACCTCCTGTGTTTAGTGTTCACAGGCAGGGAGCACATTTGCCTCTCACCGCCCCCACCCCCATCCATCTTTCCCTGTCCTTCTTTCTTCCACTTCCTTACTTACTTCCACTGGTGATCCCGTCCACTTACAACAAAATGGTCACAGGCCTGGGGCTCCAGGCGCCGAACCACAAAAGGGAGAAAGATGTGATAAATAACATTTAAAGCCCTGCAAAGTTTGATTTTCATGTCTAATATCTGCCTCTGGAGGTTCTGCTAAATATCTTTTATTCTGTTCATAAATTCTTATGATAACAACTTTATTTGGGAATTAATCCCGATTCCCATTATTCCGTGAATTATACTTTCCCGGTGTGTAAATTTCTTCCTCATCATAAGTTGCAAAGCTCTAGAAGCTACATTAACTCTTTCTGGCTGCTAGGGCACCAAGGAGACATCGTCGATTGCTGTTGGGGTTTCAGAATTATATCTTAAAACATTAACATAGCTTAGGGTTTCCAGATTAAAACCAGAGTAAAAATCGGCTCCTGGGACAATCTGATTTATACTATTAGGGGATGTTTTTAAAACACTCACCTTCTGCGGTTGCCTCATGGCCCCTGTGTATGGAACCAGCCCCCTCGGGCCACACTGGAGAGTGGTCCCCCACACATGCTCCTTTGGGCTAGGACTACCAGGGGTTGTGTCTTGGCTCCATCTCTCTCCAACTGTGTGACATTTGCCAAGTTGCATAACCTCTCTGAGCCATGGTGTTCTTATCTATAAAATGAAAAAAATCTAACACCCACTTGATGGGGCTTTGTGAGGATTAAATGATATTGTGCAAGGTAGTTGCTGGGAATAGTGTTTGGCGAAAAGCAACAACGGCAGTGAACACTTACTGAGAACATTCCAGGTGCCAGGCATTGTCCTAAGTACTTTACATGCAATAACTTTCCAAGAGGCTGGGCTCAGTGGATGTGGACCTTTATCTGTTGGCTTATCTGTTGGCTTATCTATCGGCTTTGACACCTGGCACCACTCGTCCTACTTCTGGTGACTCTGTGCAGTCGGGAAACCACCCCACCCTGCCTCCAAGCCCTTGGGCTCTGGCAGGGGCATCTGGGGACCTGGACCTAAGCCGATCAGTATCTCAGCCTGCATGTCACCTGCGCAGTGGCTGGTCTGTTGGTGGGCACTGGTCCTGGAGGTCTCCATCCCATTGCACTTGACCCTGAGAGAACAGTTACAGTCCCAAAGGTGCATGGGGAGGGGGCTGCCTCCAAGGGGACCCACCTACAGGAAATGGAACAGCTGGGCTCCGATGACATCCTGTGACCCTGCCCAGAATGCCTGCCTGGCACTGGCCCCTCTCTAGACTTCTCCATGACCTGTGTCCTTCGACTCCTCTTGGTTCATTTCTGGCATACATAACATAGGGTCCCAAATGATACAGAAACTTCGTGAGAAGCATGATTATAAAATGTATCTGGGAAAATGAGCCCTTGTCTTTTTCTTCCCAAGTTTCCCTCTGAGACCATAATGTGGGGGCTTCTTGGGAAAGTGTTGAGGAGGACCGGTCAGCCCAAACACCCGTCCCTCACCCTCTGCTCCTCACCCCAGCAAGGGCGAGCTCTCTGTGTGCACGCAGACCCACCTCTGGTGGCTCCTCCAGCTACCCTGACAGCAGATCAGAGGTTGCCTGGGGCTGGGGGGACAGGGGAGTGGGAGCTACTGCTTAATATGTACAGAGTTTCTGTTCGGGGTGGTGGGAAAGTAGAAATAGTTCACGGTTATGGGTCCATGACACTGGGGATGTGCTTAATGCCACTGAATCGTACACTTTAAAATGGCAAATTTTATATGTGTGCACACAAATATACATATATATAATTTACTATAATAAAATAAATATTTTAAAGATTAAAACAATCAAAAAAAAAAAAAACCCAGCTCTACTGGGAAAACACCCCACCTCTACTGAAAACAGGCTGTGTGGCTCTGGAAAAGTGGTACAACCCATCTGGGCCTTGATGTCCTCCTTAAATGGAAACAATAGGACCCATGGCCTAGAGCATTTCATGGTGAACAATGGGCGCAGAGCTGGGGCGGGTTGGGGGGTGATTAGGAACAGGTCCTTCAGCAGGAGGCACTGGAGTAGCCCTGAGTCAGCCCGCAGTCGGGTCTCCTTACCCACACTGGGACGCTCAGCCATCTCTGTTCCCCACTGGCCCGAACTCCAGGCTATCTCCATCAGCGATTTCCCTGGCGCTCGGTCCCTCCGTTCACACCTGCCCAGCTTTCTGACAACCAGCCCCCGATGGTCCGAGAGGTGCTATTTATTCCCCGCTTCCTCCACCAGCTCTCCCCATGGACTTGGCTTTTCTATGGCGGTCTACACCCTAACCCTGGTTTTGTTCTGTCCTGGTGGCTTCCGGTGCAGGAATCTGGCATCGTTGGCCTGGTTGGCGCCCACAAACACATGCAGACCCAACTTGAACACCAGGTGGCTGGGCCTCCCAGCAGGGCCGGGGCAACCACCACACAGAGCAGCAGCCTGCACACACCTGGGGAGGGTCAGGGCCCCTCTCTGGTTGTGTCTGGAACTTAGCCTCGACCGTTGTTGGATGGCATCGGGTCTGGGAGCAGAGACCCTGCAAAGATGCCTTCTCCATCCTGCTGGTTCCATGGGCTTGGACTGCCCAATGATGCTTTCTCTCCTGCACCAATCCATGAGGTCACTGGGGCAACTGCCAGGGCAGGGGAGGGGCCAGGCTCCTGGGGCAGCCACACAGACCCCTGCCCAAAGCACAGGCCTCTCCTGGTACCCAGTGCGATGTGGAGGTTGGAGTAGGACATCTGAGCTTGTCCCATGGTCTCCTCCGGGCCTCCTCCTCACCTCCGTGGTCCTCCAGGCCCTGCGTCCTGCCTTTCCCAACTGCCCAGACTGGGAAGACTCAGCCCCCAGCTGCAAGGTTAGAGTCCATAGGATCACCCTATGGTGATCAGCTGGCTATAAATGCAGGGGTCTCACAGACCCCCTCAAGTCCAGGAACTCACTAGAATGACTCACAGGACTCAGGAAAGTGCTATACTTACAGTGACAGTTCCATGACAGCAAAAGGAAACACATCAGAACCAGTCAAAGAGACCCAGGGAGATGATCTGGGGTCAAGGACGGCTCCATCTGGAAGTTTCCATGTCCTGAGGGAGGCAGGGCCCTCCTGTCATTGATGCGTGACTCTGTGTCTGGAGTATTAGCAATCCAGGAAACCCACAGGAGCTTCAGTTTCCAGGGTTTATTATTGAGGCTTCTTTGCAGAGATATGATCGACTGAATCGTCACCTGTGGGACTCATTGCCACATCCAGCTCTGGACTGTCTCCCCAGATGTGGGAGTGACAGGTGGCCCAAGGCCCCAGCTCTCTAATCACATGGTCAGTCTTTGCAGCCAGGCCAGCCGGCAACCTGAATCATCTCGGCTTCGTCTACCTTGTCCTGCTATCCCTGGAAACGTACTGACCTGGGGGGTGCCTGGGTGCCTCACTCAGTTGAGCATCTGCCTTCGGCTTATCACTTCCAAGGCCTGGAAATTACATAGCACACTGGGGTGACACAGCAAGTTCACAGGTAGAGGAAGAGGGGGTTCTATTTTTCCTGGGGTTAAGGGTGGGGACCTATGGTTTTAGGGGCTCAGTACTGGTAAATTTAAAATGTAAGAGCAGGCATTTAAAGCACAGGAAGAGAAAAGGCAAGTGGCCCAAATGGTCAGTTACTGAATTCAAGCAAGATTTCTAAAACAAAAGAACTTCGGTGTGAGCACGTGGCTAATTTCTGATCCACGGGTGTGGCTGGCAGTGTGTTCACTGGGAGCTAGTCTTCTAGACGTGGACTCTGGGGGCAATCAATGCTCAGGTCAGGCACTTGCATTACAAAGAAACCCAACCAACCATCAGACTTTTATACTGCACATCAGCATAAAATATGTACCCCCCTCCATGAGTCACCTCCCTGACACAGACTAGCAGGTGTGGTCCAAGGGCCCACCAGGAATTGCAAAGATACTCCCATCCTTCCAGAAATTCCAAAGGTTTGGAGGCTACTCCCAGGAACTGAGGAAAAAGGCCAACCAAATTCCTTCTTATACAACCTCCTACAGACATCCCTTTGAGTATAGGACTCTGGGGCAGGAGCACCCACATTTAAATTCTTCAACTAAATAGGCATTTGGCCAAACAGCAAAATCATAATCCTATAATTGTATGCATGCTGCCATTTGCTGTGAATAACTGTACTTTTGTCTAATTCCATAATTAACATCTGTACCCCATTCTGTTGAACGGTATATGGGCAGTAGGCACATCTCCTGGGCAGCTACAAGAATTGCTAGGAAAATCAGGGAAGTCATTTACCACCAAGGTCTTCTGGCGATTTTCAGCATTTTTGAGCTAACGTTGGTGAGCACAAAACATAGTATCTCAAAAGGATGTGATGACGTTTGTAAAAATACGAAGTTTCCTTTTCCTTTGGGCAAATGGGGCAATGGGCTGCTATCAGCTCCACATTGTACCACCAGTGATTTAACTCTTCAGAGAATTCAGATCCTCTGGAAAGCTTCCAGGACTCTGGGGAGGGAGACCCGAACGTCGCATCCGGACCTTGCAGGTTGGAGAGCTGTGAGCAAGGACGCCCACCACAGTCTCCAGGCAGAAAGAACCAGGCAGAACGGCGGCAGCAGAAGACACAGGCCCCGGCTGAACAAGTCAGAGAAACCATCTTGTGAGAACCCCAAAATGATAAGAGCCGCAGAGTCATTCATCCCAACCAAAGCCCTTCAAATGTGGAACTGTCCTTCAAAATGTTCACATGAAAACCCCATAATGAAACGTCCATTCTTAGAGGGACCAAACTTCTCCCTGCCTGTGGATGCTTCCTGGGGACAAATTTCCCATCAGAAGTCACTGAAGGTGGTAGACAATGGGAATGAAGGGCATGACTGAATTTAAAAGCCCCTCACCATAGCCCCTGTCCCTGGCCAAGAGAGTAAGGGAGCTTCCTGCCTTCTCTAGGGGTTCAAGTTGCCAAAGAGACCGTGATTTCTATGTCCTTGATCCTGACACCCCCAGACATTGTTGGATGCACTGTCCTTATTCCACATCTGCCCCTGATCTTTGGCAGGATATTCAAGAGAGGAGGAAGAAGGTGTTAGTAGTCCCCTTCAAGTACTGGCACAATTCTCTTCTGCATTCTATGGGGCAAAGCAAGGCACAAGGTCAGCCCCCCGTCTTGATGTGGTTAGCCACATGTGCATAGCGGAAGTGATGGAATCCATGGGCCATCTCTGGAGTCAGTCCCCTAGGGCTCCTAACAGTACTCATTCCATCCTAGAGCTGCATAGCCATGACAGGACATGGCATGGTTTTCCACCAATCTTCTCCATCTCACCATTTAGACTGTTTTCAATTACAGAAAAGCCCCTGGTGAATAAGATTATGCACAGTATTTTTTGTATCACTGGATATAGGTCTTCAGGATAAATTCCTACAAGAGGTTTTGTTTGGCTGGAGAATTCATGTACTCACTGCCTAGGGCTCCCCTAAGAAATCACTACTGCCCCTGTGGTTTTAAACAACAGAAAATGTATTTTCTCACAGTTCTGGAGACTCGAATTCCAAAATTAAGATTTTGGCAAGACCGCACTCTCTAGGAAGATCCTGGGGAAAGATCTTTCCTTGCCCTCTTGCAGCTGAGGCTGCTGTTGGCCACCCTTGGCTTTCCTGGGCTTACAGAAACCTCACCCCAGTCTCTGCCTCCCTTGTCACATGAACTTGTCCCCGAGCCTGTGTGTCTTCTCCACTTCTTACTAGGACATCAGCCATATTGGATTTAGGGCCGGCCCAACTCCAGCGTGACTTCACCTCGATTACATCTGCAAGGACCCATTTTTAAATGAAGCCACATTCACAGGTTCCGGGTGGACATCAACTGGGGGAGGGGGCACCATTCAACCCAGTTCTGCAAGTGTAGACATAGTTTGGCTCTGTTGAGTGGCATGGCCCCCCACCCCCGCCAGCCTGTCAGCTCCCCTTGTTGCTCGCCCCAGAAGTGTGAGGAAGCATCCGCTGCGTCCCCAGCCACACACAGCCTGTCCTTGGGCTTCGGGGTTTCTGTCAGCCTGGTACTTGAGGGACAGAACCGCAGTGTCCTATTTTTCACAGGGACAAAGTGAGTGTGTTTTCTTGGGTGTCTACCTGTACATTTTCTTGCCTGCTCAAATTTTTGCCCACTTCTTCCAATGGGTTGTGATCTTAGTCCCTCCATTTTTCATAGAGAACTCCGCTAGGATTTTCCCTCAGCCCTTTTATGTTGTCCGTTTCTGTGTGATGTGGCTCTTGTGGCCATTCAAGGGGAATCACAGCTCACATGCTTTCCTCATCCACAGAACCCTCCTGGCTGTTACTTCTGGGAAGTGTTTCAAAAACACAGCAGCTCAGCTGAGACGTCCTGGCTGCGCAGCCCTTCCCCAGGGGCCTCTAGACACTCTTTCCTTTGCTCAGTTGTCCTTTTTCTGCAAAATGGTTTTTCCACTCTCAACAGCCTGCCCCGGGAGAAAACGCTGGGAGATCCATTTTGCAAGTCAACAGGGTCTAGAAGTCTCCATGCCTTCTGCAGTCAGCAGGGATTCCTGCAGTCGGCCACTGCTGTGTTGGGCACCCCCTACCCCCAGCTCCACCGACTGAGTTCAAATCAAGCTCTGTACTCAACAGTGAAAACCCAGGGCTACATTTCACATTTCCTCTTCTTCGGTCCATCAGAAGCCTCCTCACTTCCACTGCTTTGCCTCGCACAAGTCTTAGCTCTATTAATGGTTTAGTCCCATCTGCCTGTATTCTGAAGTTCTGAGAACAACTTGTGACGTAGGATTATTGTAAATGTTACCCGTCACCCTCTGTTTCTCTATCTAGTTGCTCTGGATACTCCTATGGGGGAATTCCGAGAGGCTGAAAAACTAGAGTACTGAGTACAACCAATGTGGCCATCCCCACCTGTCTTGGTTCAATCTTAAAGAATTCTTCATACAGGGGTGCCTGGGTGGTTCATTTGGTTAAGCATCTGCCTTCGGCTCAAGTCATGATCTCTGGGTCCTGGGATTCAGCCCTGCATTGGGCTCCCTGCTCAGTGGGGAGTCCGCTTCTCTCTCTCTCTCTCTCTCTCCTTCTGTCCCTCCACACTCCCTGCCCCTGCGTCTCTCTTTTTCAAATAAATAAATAAAATCTTGGGAAAAAAAGAAGTCTGAATACAATAAAGAAATTGGCCCTGTGTCTTCAATATATATGCAAAGATTTTTCTACCAGGTTGTGTGATTTTTCTTTTCTCTTTTCTTTTCTTTTTAAGATTTTTATTTATTTATTTGGCAGAGAGAAAGAGACAGCAAGATAAAGAATACAAGCAGGGGGAGTGGGAGAGGGAGAAGCAAGCTTCTCACTGATGTGGGCTCAATCCCAGGATCCTGGGATCATGACCCGAGCCAAAGACAGACATTTAATGACTGAGCCACCCAGGCGCCCCTGATTTTTCTTTTTAAGAATGCATATGGTGGGACGCCTGGGTGGCTTAGTTGGTTGCACGACTGCCTTCGGCTCAGGTCATGATCCTGGAGTCCCGGGATTGAGTCCCGCATCGGGCTCCCAGCTCCATGGGGAGTCTGCTTCTCCCTCTAACCTTCTCCTTGCTCATGCTCTCTCTCACTGTCTCTCTCTCAAATAAATAAATAAAATCTTTAAAAAAAAAGAATGCATATGGTACTTTTTGGTGTACAAAGAGGTTTTGTTTTTCAATTTTTATGAGTTCAGCTTTATTCATCTTGTGTCTCTTGCCAACTGGATTTGGAGTCATAGTGAAAAAGCTCTTCCCCACTGAAAAATTCATTGATGTTGTCTTCTAGAGCTTGTATAATTTCATTTTTTACATGTATATTTCTAATTCATTTGGAGAGCATTAGTGTGTATGATGTGAGGTATGGTTATCTGTCTCCACATCATTTATTAAAAAGCCAATCACTTTTCCAGCCTTTGAAATGTCACCTTTATCATGCACTGAATTTTCATATGTACTTAGGTTATTTCTGGACTTTAATTCTCTTCCATTGATCTGTCTATTCATGTATCAAAGAAATTTTTTATAACATTTATTATGTCATATCAAAGACACATCAAAAAACTTGATGAGCAGTTACAATGATCACCTGTGTCCTTATCACCCAGCTGAAGAAACAATTGGTCACCATCATTTAGGCCAGCAGGAGACAGACTGAGGCAACTACTTAGTTGCAAACATTTTCTAACTTTCCTGAGTAGAGGAAGGATGACAGAGTCAGGCCAGAGGGCAGAGCCCAGAGACATGGAAAACTGTTCCCAGGGCTTGAAGCTGAATCCAGGAACTTTCAACATTTCCCTGGCTGAATTTCAGAATTGACTGGGAACTCCTTTATGACCCTCATTCCCTTCTCCAGAGCAGGGGTCTCTATAGTAGTAATCATATGCCTGTCCCACCTGTTAGGACCTATGTGATGGGATGCTCGTGTCTCTTGTTTAAGAGACCTGCACACAGAGAGGAACTGTATGTAAAGAAGCCCACCCAGACCTGACTCACATGGTAAGACTCTGGACTTATAGCTGATTCATTAGTCACATGAAGCCTAGGGGGGCATCTTGGGAAGAGGATGAGTGTGTTTTGCTTGGGAGAGGGTTGTGACTGTTGGAGAGCTAGAGGGCAGACTGTAGGAGGCAGGCTCTATCTAATGTGACCCCCCGCTATGCCCATCCTCTGGCCTTCCCAGCACTTCTATTAGGAGTGGGCTGGACCTAATGGCTTATTTCTGAAGAATACAGAACAGCTAAAGTGATGGGATGTCACTTCCAATATCTGGTTACAAAAAGACTCTGGCTCTCCTCCTAGGCGCCGTCTCTTGCTCTCGCTCGCTGGCTGTGGACGACGCCAGCTGGCCTGCTGTGAGCTGATCTATGCAGAGGTCTACCTGGCAAGGGGTAGGGGGAGCCTCCAGCCAACAGCCCCAGGACCCACCTCCTGCCAACCTCCACATGAGGCAGTGTGGATGGGGCTCCTTCCCACATCAGCCTCGAGAAGAGCCCACAGCCTCGGTCAACCTCGCTAAGGCGGCCCAGCCCATGACACCCTGTGATAAAACAGCGAGGCTCCCCCCGGAGTCCTGCACCAGGAAGAGTGTAAAACAGTGAATGTCTATCATAGCAACCTGCTGAGCTTCAGGACCATTTGTTACGCAATTATAGAGAACACAGAAATGGTCTGGTAAGTTCTAGGAAGCAGAGACCCAAGAGAACTAGAGGAATTCCTCAGGGAGTGAGTAGATCGAGGGCAGAGGCCGAATTTCTTGGCCACTGAGCCCCAGCTCCTGGAACAGTGCCGGGCACACAGTAGGTGCTCAGCAGAACCGTTCTAGGAAGGGTAAGAGCTGAAGTGGGGCAGTCGAGTAGATCATGGGAATGGGCAGTAGGCAGAGAGGATCTAGGTGTGAGGAAGTCTGGAATTGAAAGGAGTATCAGGAAGGGTATGGATTCATAAAGCAGCCTTGGCAATTCAGCGGTGACCTGGGCCCAGACTTACTTCCAGGCTGCACCGATCCCCAGGAGTCATGTAGGAGACTGGATGTAGCGGGAGTGAGCACTCACTGGTGTGCGGGGTCTGCTCAATCTCTGTGTGCTGCTGCTGAGAATGGGCCTTTCAGGGAGGCAGCCCAAATTCAGGTCTGTTGCTTGCCAGCTGTATGACTTTGGGACAGTTCCCTAACCTCTCTGAGCTTCTTCATTGGGTGGTGTGAAGTTTGCAGGATGGTGCAGATAAGATAGCTTCATGAATGGTCACTCAAATTTGCTTGAATCCAGTTTAAGTCATCCTCAATTCCATCAGACTGGGTCCCAGACCTCCTAGGGCAGCCTGCAGCTCTTCACGCCCCCCACCCCCGCCAGCCTGTCAGCTACCCAGGACGGGGTGGGTGAGAAGGCTTGCATCTGAATCCTGTAGGCTGATGGTGACCTTCACCCTGAGCCGCGCACGCCTGACCACTCTCTTGGACCGTGCAGCTCAGGATGGAGCCGAGCCTGAGGAAGCCCCGAAAAATTAAGACAGACATGTGGCACGTGGAAGTGGACGCCTCCAATCACAGTGCCCCTCCTCCTTTTGAGGAAGAGTAATTAACTGCCCTAAGCCGAAAGAGTAGCCCGTGAAATAACGCCAGCGGCATCCACCTGCTGCGCCAGCCCGCCTGGAGAGCAAAGATTCTCCGCGGTGCGACAGCGGCCCCTGGTGGGTAAGACTGAGATCGCACCCACGAGGCCTCCAGACCCTGCTCTCCTAGCTGGCCCTCTTCCTTCTCCTTCCAGGGGAGAAAACTGATCTTACTTACCCAGAACTGCATTCCCTCCAAAAACTTAAGTACAATGCTTGCTTTCTACTGTGAAAGGTTAAAAGGGATGTGTCTTACAACCCTGTGCGAATCAGGTTAAGGGACGTCACAATTTGGAGGTGGTCTCGTTGCTTTCACATAGTTGATAATCTCCATATGGGAGCCCCGGCACTGGGCTAACACTAGTCTAATTCAATTGTCAAAGCATCCTTGCAGGCAGCCAGCTGTTTCCTCAGTTTCACAGGTACAGAAGTAGACTTGAAGGGGCGGAGGGCACGAGGTCGTGAGGTCAGTGCCAGGGCTCGAAGGCTGGGCTCTCAAGCATTCTGCTATAAAGGGAGGGGCAAACACGTGATGCTTTCTGCTTTGGTTTCCCCAAAACACACGATGCATTCTGGTTGGGTTTTTAGAGTTCCTACACTTCTCCCCACCGAAGACTGACTTTCTATTAGGCAACTCCAGATCCCTGTCTATGTCTAGGTAAGTATAAATCATCCCTTTGAGAAAGTTTATTGACCACAGGCTTGTTTGCAAGAGAGCTGGAGGAGGCCCTGTGGGGCAAGTCAGCCCGCTGGAGGCTCACAGTCGGGGCTGGTAGTTCTCATGGTCCAGTGGATATAGGATGGCCCAAGGTGACCGACTGTGACCCAGGGCGAGGCTATGCTGAGACAGTAGGCTAAGAGACCAAATAACACCCACCTCTCATCGCCAAGTACACGCTGCTGCTCTCAGGCCTGGGTTGGGCTTTGTGGTCACCATGACTCAGACGGGCACAGTTTGCTGGGACTTGGGGAGCCCTGAGCACGCAGAAGGCAGGAGAGAAGAACTTTCTGAGGAGGAATGACAATCTGTATCCCACCTCTGGAGATGCTCAAGATCGGGGCCCTGATCAAGCACGTGGGTCATGGCAGCTGCGCAAAACCAGATACATAGATTGGCGATGCCCCTCCATCTTGGCACAGGGATGCTGACAAGTGTCACTGTCCCATTGGTGGGGCCTGGCTGACGCCCCCTGTCCAGCAGGATTCTGAGACCATGGCCAGGCTCCATGGGAAAGAAGGCTGTCATTGATTAGACATGTCAGCCATGGTCACCTGCTGGGGCAGCTGCACCCTGCCCCCCACCTCATACTATGACTTTGCCTCTTTTGATTCCAGGAAAGCTGTCTGTACACAGGAACTCACTGACGAAAGGGTGAGTATGGAGGAGGTGACCTAAGGCAAAGGGAGAAAATTGGAGAGGATTAGACAGGATCCTGGAGTTCCAAGCCAGTGGGGGTGGAGTGGGCTCTGGGTGGCCCTACAGTCCCAGAGGCATCAAGAGGACACCAGCACAAGCAACCAGGAAGTGCTGCAAGTCAGAAGTCAGATGTCACAGGCAGAGGTACTGGGTCCTGGTGGTGAAGGTGATTTAGGAAGGGACCAGTATGGCCCTCCATCCTGGGCTCTCAGAAGACAGAGCAGTTCTGGCCACATCCCATACTGAGGTCTAGAGCACCCAGTGAGCCAAATCCCCCTCAGGGCAGAGTGGGGAGAAGCACCCTTCTGTCAGATCCAACAGGGTTGTTGGGGGGCCAAGGAAATGAAGCAAGGATTGATGGACAGAGGGGAAGAGAAGGCAAGGTCCTGTTCTCAGGGAGTAGAGAAAGAAAATGGGTACATTTAGCCCATGTTCATTCCAGACATTAACTGAGCACCTGCTAGGTTCGTGCTCATGATACGAGTGTGAGACGCTGCCCCGTGGAACTCACAGCATTAAATAAAGGTAGCAGTGCAAGGATGATGAACAGCTCTGAGTCCCTTCTCATGTTGTTGGCCAAGAGACACATCCATGCAGAGGACATAAATGAGCATGAGAAGAGTTTCCATGTGAACCTTCTGTAGGACAGCCCCCATACCTGCCCACCACCGCTCTCCCTTCTTCCCTTCTTTATTTATAATCCCTTTGCTTCTACCACTGACATCCTTCCTTGCCTCTTTTCTTTATCCTGCTGAACATCCCCTAATGTGTATCTGCCCTTAGCTCCTGGGCCTTTCTGAAGTTTTGCAAAAATGTTCTCTTCTATTATTCACCTGTGAACACAAGCATCAGGAGGAAGAGGGTGAGGGGAGAAAGATGTGTCCTATTTTTTTTTTTATTTTGGATTGTTAAAGTTGTGTAAGACTTGGGGCAAAAATATCATCACTAAAATAATTTTATAATATTTAAAGAAATCTTAAAAAGAAAGTATTTCTCACCTAGAATCTAGCCCCTTAATCTTACAAGAGCTTGCTGTTTCATGTCCCTTCCAACATGTCCCCATAAATCTAATCTGGAATATAGTAATACAGACTGTAATATTTGTGTTTTTCCTTAACATTATTTCAGAAAGTTTCCTTTTACATAGACTTTATGAGTTTAATGACTTCAAAACACACCCTTGCCTGACCATACCATGGTTGACCTTCCACCTATTAGACACGTAGGTCATTTTAAGGACTTTAGCTTTTGTATTTTATGTTGCTGAACCATGTCTCACCCTAGTTGATTTCCTCTTTTGCAATGACTTCCTTGGGATAATTTCCAGGGGTGGGACTCTACGTTGAACTCGAAGACTGTGTCACAACTCCCACTCTGTGTTGTTAGCTTGCTTTCCAAAATGGTGGCATTTCCAAAATGGCACCGATAGTGCCATCCACAGGGGACGACTTTACCAAGAACTCCAACTGAGACTTTACCAAGCACAGTCCCAAATGTCCCTCTAAGTTAATGGTCCAATGACAGTCCATGAGAACCGTTCTCGGCCACATCAGCACCCCCCAAGTCCCACTTCTTCTAGAGGACCATCTGCCAGAACCAATATGCTCTTCTATTTTGCTGAGAGTCTGATGTCTCAGGAATTAAAAATACTTCCCCTTCCCTCCCTATCTGTTCTTCTTATCCATCTGACAGAGGCAGCTGGTCCTGCTCTGATGTTAGCTTCCATCCCAGGTGTGAATTCCAGGCCCTCGCCACAGAGGATGGCTGGCTCCAGGATGAGTGGCCCATTACCTGCAAGTCTAGGCAGAGCTGTCCATAAACTCCAGCCACAGCCCTGGTCCTCTGTGGCCCATCCTCTTGCCCCAGGTCCTGCTACCTCCTGTGGATTACTGTCTGCCTCTGTGGAATTACCTATTCTGGATATGTCATGTCAATGGAATCATAGGATATTTGGTCACTTGCAACTGGCCTATATCACTTGACAAAACGTTTGCAAGATTCACCCATGTTGTAGCAGGTGTCAGGACGTCCTTTGTTTTTACTGCTAAATAATATTCCACAATATTGGATATATTGTTTTATTACCTATTTGTTATCTAGATGTTTGGATTATTTCCACTTCTTGGCTATCATGAAGAATGCTGCTGCGAACATCGTGCATGAAGTTTTCCATGGACTTGTTTTCATTTCTCTTTGCTATAGACCTAGGAGTAAAATTGCTGGGTCACATGCTGACTGTTGACACGTGGGAGGAACTGCCAGCCTGTTTTCCAAGGGCAGCCTCAGCACACTGCTTTTCCACCCATGGCATAAAAAGACTCTCTAACTTCTCCACATTCTCACCGACACTTAGTATTATCTATCTTGTTTGTTATAACCTTCCCAGTGGATG
Organism: Lontra canadensis; assembly: GCF_010015895.1. Taxonomy (NCBI): domain Eukaryota; kingdom Metazoa; phylum Chordata; class Mammalia; order Carnivora; family Mustelidae; genus Lontra; species Lontra canadensis. The sequence goes on from NW_022631007.1 coordinate 15,263,307, forward strand.
GAATTTGGGGCTTGATCTGCCTTTCCTTAATGAGTCATGTTCTTGAGCATCTTTTTGTGTGTTTTTTGGCCAATTTGCATGACTTCTTGGGAGAATTGACTGAGTAAATCCTTTGTCCACTTTAAAATTGGGTTATTTGCCTTTCTATTTTTTGAGTTGTAAGAGTTATTGATAAGTCCAAGTCTCTTATCAAGTATACGATTTGCAAAATGTTCTTCCATTCTATGGTTGTCCTTTCTTTTCTTGATGGTGTCCTTTAAAGCACAAAAATGTTTAATTTGATAATGTCCACTTTATCTATTCTTTTTTCTGTTGCTTATGTCTTCAGTTATGATAACGTCCACTTTATTTATTCTTTTTTCTGTTGTTTATGTCTTCAGTCATATTTATATAGTCGGTGCCTAATCCTGGGTTAGGAAGACTTTGTGTTTTCTTCTAACCATTTTGACTCTTGTATTGAGGTCTTTCATCTAGTCTGAATTAGTTATCGTATTTGGTATGAGGTGGGGCATCCTTTGGCATGCTGACCCACTACTCACCCCATGCGTAGGGAGAAATGCAAACCTTGCCACACCCAAGTCAGCATCTCCAGAATCCAGAGCTTCTTTCCCATGGCCTCTTCTTGTGCCTACTTCTACCAAGTCCTGAACACTCTTCTGAGTCCTACCTCCTGAAGTGACTGCCTTTTACACCAGCTTGCCCTCTCTCCTATCCCTCCATCCTCCCTCCCGCTGCCTGTTATTGAAAGTTTGGAGGTAAAGACAGGTGCAGCATGCATGGTAACAACCTAAAACTGAATGCCAAAATCACAGCCCTAGAAACCCATCAGCCCTTCCCTGCACTCAGAGTTTTCTGTTTCCAGGCCAACATTTCCCCTTGGGCCCCGACTGCTCATCCCCCCACCCCACCCCTAGCCCTCCTTCCCTTTCTCAAGACTCTCTTCCTCTCCCAATTCCCAGCCTCCAATCCCCAAATGCCTGAACCTGTCTTTAGAGAACAGTGTGGTCCCCCAAATGACACCCCAAGTTGTACCTGTACCTGTACCTGTGCTCATATTTCCAAAGGTTCGCTGGGATTTTCTGTTCAGCAAAGAAACATCTATTACATCTTTGCCTTTTGGCAGTCCAGAGTACCTGCCAAAGCTTTCAATCATAGTTTTCCTCTTAAATGATCAAATCATTGGGCAATTGATCCCACTGAATCTTACTTTGCCCCAAATATGTTGGCAGCCATTATTTCCCATTAAAATTTTAAATGTTGCCTGCCAAATTTGTGTCAAATGGTCTTAGAATGATTTTGCCTCTCGTCCTCCTCTTCTTCATGTGATTGATGAAACGTTGTTGCTTTATTCCTCTAAATTATCTGCACTTAAACCAGCTCTTTCTGTCCCCCCTTTTTTAGAGAGACAGCATGGGAGGGGGCCAGAGGAAGAGAGTGAAACTCAAGCAGACTCCCCCCAGAACACGAGCCCCAGAAACCAACTCAGGGCTGGATCTCACGACCCTGAGATACTGTTCTGAGCCAAAATCGAGGGTCAGACGCTTAACCAAACAAGCCACCCAGGTCCCCCCGTGTACCTTTCTATTTACTGTTGCCAGTTCTTTGAGTTTTGTCCTGGTTTATCTTTATATTCCATCTGAAACATTATCACACACAGTCATTTCCAGATGGAAACCGTGTTGATTCTGCAAAAATAATCAGTGATGCTGTTCTTGACTTGAAATTCTTCATAATTTTACCTTTGTGTTTGGTGAGTGAAGCCCATAGGGACAATGGAGCATTTGCATGTGAGCCAAGATGTATGAGCAATATACGTGTTCCTTGCCCTTCCACAATGTTCTAAATACCACAGGAATTCCCAGCAGACCCCCAATGGTGGGAGTTCAGCGAGCCTCAATTGCGTTCAGGAGGTAAGGGCACTGTGCCCACAACTGGGTTAGCTGTTAGCAGATAGCCCTGAGAAGCCCCATTTTCCCTTGGAACCTGAACTGTCTTCAAAGACATGATGAAGGCAGTGGTATCCTAAAGAACAGGAACATCCAAGGAATCCTCTTCTGTTCTTTCTTTCTTACATTACTTCTTGCAACTCTGCTGAAATACTCCTTTGTGCTGAAAATGGTAACACAGCAGCAAAGGGAATGGTCCTAGTCCTCTCAGCCCTTCCTTACCTGTCAGTATGCGGAAGGTAGAAAGTGCTGGGAGAGTATGTGCCTGAAATGAAGGGCATGAAAATAGTCTGTGCAACAGTTTCATGGTTTTAATAAAAACAACGTACATGTGCATCTATGAGCAATTCCTATGAAATAGGAATTGCGTGATTTCTGTTTTGCCACATAGGCGTTAAACACTTATATTTGAATTTTAAACTGGCACTGCACCATATAAACATGGATATTAAGATTCATGCTAATAATTTAAAATTTTAATTTTTCTTTACTTAGAGTCATATTAAATAGCAAAAAGTACTATGAAAGCACTATGAAAAACTAAGGTACACTGCAAAGGAGACAGCTTTACATTATATTACCCTCAATGCTACCCTCCCCATTTTTTGAACGGGGCTCCTGCATTTCCAGTTTGCTCTGGGCCCACAGGTTGTGCAGCTGACCCTGCAGCAGGTCACAAACAGAAGCTTCTTCGCTGGCAGTCTCGAGAAGGGCAACACGACAATAAGTCAACGCAACTAACTGCACGGTAGAGCGTCTGCGGGCGAAAAGCACCCACGGAGGCCGGGCGGCGGGAGCGGCCGGGACGACCTGGGGCCCGAACTCCCAAGCCCGGGAGCCGTCCAGACCCGCTCGCTCTAGGGCTGAAGCCCACACCTGACCGGTTTCAGAGCACGCCAGTCTGGAGGTGCAGGAGGGGCGCGAGCCAGGACCCGAGCATCCCCAGAACCCCAAGCGAGGCTTGCTCCTCGCAGTGCGCATGCGTGTTAGGCCCCAACGCGGAGACGCCGAGCTGTCCGGGAACCCGCGCACACCCCTCCCTTCCCTGTTCTGGCCTCGCGCTCCGGAAGCCGCTTCCCGCGAGGCCAGGCGAGTCCTCCAGAGCACCGAGAGTGCGGGCTAGAGCGGCAGCGACCCTTCCTGGCGGAGCGGCGTCCGACGACGCGCCGGAACCGACGGCGCACCTGCGCCGGGGCGCTTGACGGCGACAGCGGCCTTGCACGTCATTGCGGGCGCGACGGCCCGAGGGACAGTGTAGGGTCTACTTCTGTGAGGGTGCCGCGGCGGGACCGGCCGGGAAGATGCCAGTAGCGGTGATGGCGGAAAGTGCCTTTAGTTTCAAAAAGTTGCTGGATCAGTGCGAGAACCAGGAGCTCGAGGTAGCCGTTCGCGTCCCACAGGGAGAACCGCGGGGTTTTCTGCGGCCCCCGGGCGGTGCCAGTCTCCAGGGTAACAGGGCCCGCGGGGCTCGCGACGGGCGTGGGAGCTGGGCGTGGGGATCCCGGGACGCCGGGGTCCGCTCCCAGGGCTGCGGGTCTGGGCCTCGTCTCCCCGAGCTCGCTGGGAGCCTTTTGTTGTTTGTTTTCAGCTAGTGAGTCCGAAAACCCTGGGCATCTTTGCTCCTGACATCCTCCAGTATGTTTCTTGTGTTAATTAGACTGGGCATCTTTCCTCCCCATGTGATGGGAGGCAGGGGAATGTGGATTTTATTAAAGACATTTGTGCGAGCATACACACAGACCAAAGAAGGAGTAATCTTTTATCAACTCACGAAGTCCTTAGTCTCATAATGTCACCACCTAAGCTTACCGTTCTCTCTTGTATAAGACGGGAAAGTTATATCATGCAGCTGTTAAAAGTTAATTGAAGTTTTTTTTTTTCCTTAGAAAGGCACTGGAAAAGCATGTATAACATTAGTATTAAAAATTAACTGAAGGAGACAACAGTCAGAAGCAGCAGCTCACTAATAGACAATAGATCTTTTCTGAATGAATCAAATTTGAATGAAGAGAGAAATGTCTTTGTAACACTGGCTGTGATTTTTTTTTCTGTTCATCACTCATTACTTAGCTAGTCAGCATACTTGATACAATGGGCAGAATCATAGTGCTTTAAGTATTTCTTGGAAATGTTTGTTTCTTTTAATAGTAAGCCCATTTAAGAATTTGAGAACTGGGAAAGGAATCCCATTTAAATATTCTTGTGCATATAAAGACAGAACTTCGAAGGCAGAGAAAAATCACAGCTGATGGCAGATCTAAACTTAACACTGGTTTTTAGTGTTTTGTACTTCTCTAAGCACTCTCTACATCTGTAGTACTAAGTATTGTAAAATAGGCTTATTTTTTAGATTAATGTTAGTAAAATCCTTGTTTTTTTTTTTTTTAAGTGTAGATATAAGTAGTAAGGCTTTTTTGTTTTTGGCCTTATAGGCTCCTGGAGGAATTGCTACTCCCCCAGTGTATGGTCAGCTGTTAGCTTTGTATCTGCTCCACAATGACATGTAAGTATCTTCTACCTGAAGCCAAGAGCAACAACTTCCTCAGGATTGTACAGAAATAACTCTCCCGTTGGAAAGACATCATTAAAACATAATCCGCAAGGAGCTGTATCTTCTATTGTAATACTTAATACACTTATTTCATATATTGAATTGTGACCTAAACTATGATTAGGCCAAGTGTTTTTAAGATACACTTGTTTTATATATATTCTCTAAAGATACACTTGTTTTATATATATTCTCTAAAAACACATTTTAGTGTGGCTTTTTTTTAAGATTTTATTTATTGATTTATTTGAGCGAGAGAATGAGAGTGAGAGCATTTCATAAGGGGGAAGGTCAGAGGGAGAAGCAGACTCCCCGCTGAGCGGGGAGCCTGATGTGGGGCTTCATCCAAGGACCCTGGGATCATGACCTGAGCTGAAGGCAGTCTCTTAACTGACTGAGCCACCCAGGTGCCCACACATTTTAATTTGTTATGAGAAACTACAGTGTCAATAAATTCCTTTAATTCTGTTGACCTTTTTTGTCTTTATAAAACTTTCATATGGCTTCTACTTAATTTCATATGTATTCAGTAGATCAAGAGAAACTGGAAGGGAAGATTGAGAAAACTAAGAGAAATTTAATTAACAACACATACGAGATTTTTTTTTTGAAAAATGGTGTTTTTTTTACTTATTCCTAATTCATGTTCATTGAAGAAAAGTCAAAAAGCATAAATATTCAGGAGTCCCTTGTGCTACAAACCATCAATGATTACTGTTAAATGTTGGCAGAGTCTCTTCAACCTTTTTGTTTCCTATCTTTTAAAAAACTAACCCACAGTTCCTGTGAGACATACAACATATGTGCTGTCGGTTTCATTTTTGTAATCCTGATCATTGTATGTTTGTTGTAGTTCCAAGTTTTCAGACTCTTAAAAACTGCGTTGAAGTTTTGGTGGCTCTGCATTCATTGGTCAGAGAAGGGCTCATGATAAGGAGACAAGCACTGTGTATCACATACATTGTCAGGGAATTCCAGAGCCTTGAACAGAAATTTGTTTATTTTTATATATGAAGAAATTATCTACTTAAGTGTGTTTTTAGTGTACCATTACCTTAACTTAAGATCTAGGTCGTTAATTAAAAATTCACTGAAGATGGCAGAATATTACTTTGGTGAAAGTATTTTATGTCTTTTTATCTGGAAAGTTACTCTTACTTCCCCTGGACAAATTAGTATAAAACTAAATTTCACTCTATAAAATAGTATTTTAAAATATACTTCTGTGTGTTTGCAGTGAGATCTGGAATGTTAAACATTTACTGAGGTGATTTTTTTTTAATTACCTATTTTTTTTGGGGGGGATGTAAATTAGGAATAATGCAAGATATCTTTGGAAACGGATACCACCTGCTATAAAATCTGTAAGTATTCATCAATATATCGTACTACTTGAATGTAGTAATAGCATTCATTTAAATGGCAACCTTCTAAAGTTTTTAAAGTTTCTGTTTTCTTTCCCCCTTGGTTCACAGAAATAGATACTAAACTGGTATTAGAGTTTAAGAGCAGATCTACAAATTCCTCTAATCAGAAATTTAATTTCCCTTGGATGGTAAAGAAATATGTGTTTAGCTTCTGCTGATATTTATTAAGATGCTTCTTGTGTCACTTTGCCCAGCAAACAGCTGAGACCTTTCAATAAAGGTTTGGTTTGTGTTTTGTTTTGCTTTTTTAACTGATTTATGCAGTAATGGTATTTACTTTGAAATTGGTATTATTCCCAAGAATATCCGAAAAATGGTTTTCACAGCTTTAAGATTATTTTTACCAATTAGGATTTTAGATTTCTTAGTTTGGATAGGAGATTAGATGAAATAATGTTTTAAAAGTTTCTTCCGAAGTATAATGAAATACATTTTTAATTTCATGGGATTCCCTGTTTCTAGCATAAATGCAAAGTGAATTTTTTAAACATTCACTGAATATTACCAAGAATTCACTTGAATTCTTCTGTTCTTTAGCTGAACTACTGATATTTAGCAGTAGTTCATTTTACTATTTTTATTCTCTTTTCTTCTCCAGATATCCTATTAAATAATATTGGAATGTTCCTCCGGCTTCGTTGACTTAAAATAAAGAACTATGAATTACTCTCATAGTTTCAGTGATGTTAGTGGGAATTCTCTCCTGGGAAAGGCTACAGTGTGTGACATCTTAGATTGACAGTCTTTATTTTAGTCATTTTGCTATTACTTTTGCCCCCAAAACATGTCTATATATTTTACGCTCATATGTATATATGAATAGTCTACGTAACGTTTATCACGTGTATGTATACATGAAATACAAATACAATATCTTGAAAAACTGTTTTAAGAAAATTAATTTTCAGACTTAATTCTGAAATATTTTTGGACAATTGTTTTATGCTTTAATTTTCTGTTATAATAAAAATTTATATAAGCCATATAAATAAATTTTGCATTACTGTCCACAGCATTTAAAAACCTTTTTGATAGTGATTGGGCTGAAGAAGTAATTATACCTCTTAAGAGAAATGTTGAATTTATGTTTTAAGATACAGTTGTTGGTAAATCTGTGCAGTGACTATCCTCAAAGGCAGTGGTGTTTATTGCAGGCAAATTCTGAACTTGGGGGAATTTGGTCAGTAGGACAGAGAATCTGGCAGAGAGATTTCCCTGGGATCTATACGACCATCAACGCACACCAGTGGTCTGAGACGGTCCAGCCAATCATGGAAGCACTTAGAGGTAGTGTTTCTTCATGGTTAAGAGTAAAATTAGACCTGTTCTCTGAGTGCTGCGATGTTGAAGTAAGTCAGTGATGTGTTTAAAAAAATAGATATTTTCTGCCGAAAATGTGAATTGGGCAGCTTTCAAAACTCTTGTAAGGATTTGCTATAATCATACTTCTTCTTTTCACCTGTGAGGATTTGCTGTGACCATACCTCTTCATTTCGTCTTGCTTGAGGTTGTTTCGCCAGCTAAGGGCTTCATTGTCTTTAGCTCTAGAGTGAAATTGCTCTTGACAGTAAAAGGATTTTTTGCTACTAAAATGAAATCTTGTAATATTCTAAGAAGCTCAAGGTATGGGGTGGTGAAGATTTTAAACCCCGTGTATCTGAAAGTAGAGACTGTACTTTGGAGTCTTGACTTCATGCTTTGACAGGGGTTGTTTCCAGCTTCTGGATTTGTAACTAGTCAATTCAGTACACAGATGCTCAGATGTTTTTTAATTGCTCTGAAGAATCCCAAGCCTGTGTGACATAGTGCTGATCCCACGATGAAACTGGACACTGCCAGTTTCTCTCTCTCTGTTTCTCCTGCCCCTGACATTTGCTGATTCACTCTTTTTTATAAATTCATATACTGATCTCTTTTTATATTGTTCAGTGTCTTTTTATGTTGTTCAGTTTCTTATTTCTTACTGTTACCTTGTTGCTGCTAATACCTGCCTTGGCTATCTGCCTTCCTGCTCTGGAGGGGTCAGTGAGCAGGAATTGTTGAGTAACTGCTCATTATTCTGGCAAGGGTATCATCTTTTGAGATGTGAAGGTGAGGGTTGCTTCTCAGATATACCTAATTTCTCTTGGGATGGTAAAGCTGTGGCAGCATAAAACAGAACAATGTAAGGAGGCACTTACTTTAAATACAAAGGAAGTGAGCAGGAGTGCAGGCCCCCGGTGGGTGAGAAGGGAGGGAGGAGTGTGGTATAAGGTTGCTCAGTTATAAGAGGGACAGTTTCAGATATTTCCACAGAAAACCGCCTTACCCTCTTCACGTAAGTCCAGGAGAGAAAAGAGTGTGGTGGTGGGTTTTTGTAGTATTTGGTTCAGTCTTAGGATTGTGGTGTGAGGGCACAGGCCGCGGGCCATTTCCCAGCACATATAGCGGGGTCATTGGCAGGACCAGGGCTCAGATCTCCTGACTCACGCAGCAGATATTCCCTGTGTGCCCTAGTGGGTGTAGCCTGTTTCCTCCCAGGACTGCCTCTGCCTCCAGCTCTGTTAGATTCAGTACTTCTTTGAAGGCAGTCCAGCCAGCCTCTGGAAGGCCGTGGAGCACAAAATGGGGGAGTTTGGACTCTGAAACCATACTTGTGGAGTTCACATCCTGGTTCTGCCACTTGAGTGACCCTTCTGTACCTCATCTTTCTCATTTGTAAAGTGAGATCATAAGTAATATTTTCCTTGGGTGGTTAGAAATGAATTAATATGTATAAGCACTTAGATGTGCTTAATTAATTAATATGTATAAGCACTCATCTGTTCACCTGTGATATTTGTGACTGTATCCAGAGAATTTTGCAAATCCTCAGATTCACAAATGGTACTGCATTTCCCTGCATAAGATGAAGCCTGATAAAGGGAGTCTTACAATAGAGTTGAATTACTGCTAAATTTGATACTTTCCCTTTTGATGTATTACAAGTTTTTAGTTTTCTAGATCGTCTTAAGAACAGTCACATTCTCAGATCTTTTACTTTTCTATTGTGAATTAGTCACAGTCCTACCAGAAAATTGTAAATGGCTTAAGTGAAGAGAGGCTAGTGAAAGAGCTGTTTCTAAAGACAGCCAGCAGGGCCCAACAGCACCCAGGGGCTGGCTGTGGACAGTAGCCGTTCTCATTCAAGGCCCAAAGGGAGGAAGCAAGGTATCCATGCTAACAAGGTCACATAAGGGGCTGCCCCCAGGAGCTGTGGATCATCTAGAGCCAGGCAGGGAGGGTGCAGAGGAAGTGCATTCCCACGACCATGGACCCACTCACCAGGCAGGAAGGTGCAGGTGCCACAGGTGGTGGGGTCCAGACTCCCTGGAGTAGAAGGGCAGAGGTGGGTTAGAAAGTGCATGGCAGCCAGCTCACCTGCCCTCTGTCTGCAGCACTAGCACCGGCAGCTCCTGGTAGACAGCAAGCATGGTTAGATATTTCTTACACAAGAGAGTGAGCATTCTTTTAGGATCTCCCCGGGACTTTGTCCTGTGAAGAACTGCCACAGATATCAGTGCTGGCTCAGTTGATTCCCCTTTCCAGCTTGCCATCCTGATGCATGCCCTCATGAACGGACACATTTCCGAGATCTTACGGGTAACGAAGTGATTAGAATGTCCCTGAGTGGTTAAAAGCAGCCCGTTTCGTGGCCTCTCACTGACCCTTTGGAACACTCTCAACCTGTGTTTTTGCTTCCTCTGCCTACCCACTTCTGTCTCCCTGTGTGCTTGCTTCTATTCCGTGTGCCAGGCCTGCCTCTCTGCCTCTCTCCTCTCCATCTGTGTGTCTCTTCCGTTCATTCCGCTCATTCCCTTCTACTACTCCCCATCTCCTCTCAGTTCTGAAAATCTGACCAGAGTGCTTGAACTCAAGTTAATATTTTTAAAATATGGTAGGTTTTCCAAGTGGGTATAGTTGTTGGTGCACACTTGGATTTCCCTTTTCCATTGTTGCTCTTGGTTCTTTCTCATTGCGTGCCCATGGCTTTCAGTAAGGGAAAGTTCCTTACCGCTAAGATGTTTTCAAGTCCAAGTAAAGTCATGTGCTGAGCAGTCCTTAGGAAGAAGGAAGGAGTTGACTGAGGGCTTGGGAGGAGGAGCAGTGCTGGCTGAGCGGAGGCTGGTGAGGACATCAGGCTCTGTGAGCAGTGGAGAAATGCAATGGAATGTCAGTGATCTTTAAGAAATATGAGGGAACAAAGCCAAAGGCTGTGTCCTGTGATATTGTCAACAAGCATGTCTTCAGCACATACTTCCTTAGAGAGGCTGGGCTCTTTGTGGGGGTGGGGGTATAAAGATACAGAGGACAGTCTTTCTCCTATAGAGAAGTTTAGGGATCATTGAGGTGAAGGGAGTGGGGAGGGGTGGGGCAGTGTGTTGTAGGTGGTGGAAGCATGCTTGTTCAACAGGTAGTGTAAACAGTGCTGTGAATTTAGAGAAGGCCAGAGATGGCAGTGAACCTTGATTCTGCAGGAGGAGTTTGTGAACAGACCTAGGAGTTGTAGAGAGCAGACACCATACAACAGCATAAACGCAAAGCCCAGAGATGAGAAGGTGTGAGTGAGGCTTGTCTGAGGGCCAGGGGCCTAACTGGGAGGAAAGGGTGCCTAAGGAGCTGGGTGCAGTTGTTGGGCAGTGTCCCAGGAAGGCAGAGAGGGTTTTCAGCATGGCACTGTACTGTACAAAAACACTGGCCTATTGAATGTGGAAAGTAAAATCCAGAATATTTTTAAGCATGCTGATAGCCAGATGAAGGAGCCCTTATGTTCCCGAAAGAGTAGTGGGTAGGAAGACAGGCTAGCTGGACCTCAGTTCCTACCCTTGACTTACTGTCTCTTCCTCATGATATTCCTCTGGAATAGTCAGTGTGGGAATGTAAGCCTGGGGAAATCCCACATGTCATCTCTAGGGAGGTTTTGTTGCTGGAATTGTTTGCAGCACCCCCCACCCCAATTAGGCTCATTTAGGATTTGACCTTGGGATTTGAACCCAAATTAAGACCAGAGTTCAGAGCAGCTTCGAAAGTTAGTGTTAACAAAACTTCAACTGAGTAAACTTGGAGAACTAATTGGCTTTATTAAGCAGTCCATGAATTGGGCAGCATCCCATCCCGCAAGTAGATGGGAGCTCTGAGGAGTTGTACATAATGTCAGGTTATCATAGGAAGGAATGTGGGGCAGGGGTGTTATTGCAAAAGAAAAGGAAGAGATGTTTCAGGCCAGGTCACCTTCCCTAAGAGTGGGGAGTCTTCTCCTTTTGGGGGCGATGGAAGGGGGCCCAGGTGATAGATTACCCCTTCCACAGGATCAGGAGATTCCCGACTGACCTCTTACGACTGTATTTTCTAGGGGAGGTTGAAACTGTGTTATGTTTAATTCCCATTTGCTGACTCGGTGTTTGGGACCTGTGGTTTTAACAGGAGAGAGCTCTAGTTACAAGGTTTGTTCTGCAGTTCCTAGGTGTGATCTTAGATCAGAGACCCTCCTCAGAAAGGACAACTGATTACCGAAGTAGATCATTTCTGCTCCGTTCAGTCCAGTGTTTGTAAGTTGGATTAAAAAAGAAATTAAAAAAATTATATACCAAGTGCATAAATACATTTAAATGAAATTTTCTTAGAGTTTGGGTCTTATGTAAATTAACTTGTTCTCCTTCTTTGTATATTTCATTGTCCTCCAAGAGAGACTTGCTGTCTGTGAGGAAGTACAAGGAATTGATTGTTTATTCGGCAATATCTGAGCACCTCTTTGACGCCAGGCACGAGTGTCTGTATCTGTGAGCATAGAAACCTGTGGGTCGACCTAGTCTTATAAAATTTGGACAAGGACAATCATGTAACTTTAATTGTGTGTTAAAAATACTAGCTCTCTTGGTTCACTGTCTGCCACCCCTCCACTCCCACCACAGACGCAACGAGGAGAAGAGCCTTCGCCCTGGTCTCACAAGCCTACACCTCCATCATCGCTGATGACTTCGCAGCCTTTGTTGGGCTCCCTGTGGAAGAGGCTGTGAAAGGTAATTTGGGCTCGCTATTTACTTTCAATAAAAGTGGAAGTGTACATTGTTGGAACAGGTTGGTTTGGGAATTCAGGCAGTGTTCCCTGGAAAGGGGATATGAAACCTGCCTGGCACCATACCCCTGGCAGGGCTGGGCCGGGAACCAGGCTGTTCTCAGGCCCAGCAGTTGCTCTGCAGCGGCCGATATGAGTGTCCGCCCAATGGTATGAGGAGACATCCGATCCACACCTAACAGGGCCTCACAACTGCTTTTGCCACCAAATGAGTTCCAAGAAATCTTTTCAGATTTCTGCGTGTGGATAAGAGATTCAGTTCCTCATTTACTTTTAAAGCACTTTTGCCAGAGGCAGTTAATGGTATCTTAGAACATGAGTTTTGAAAAGGAGTACTTTGCCATTTTTATGAAGTTAACATTTGGCTAGTTCTGTGAGGTGTGCCCTTGTCGCATGTGATCATTCTAGCTCTTTCTTTATTGGAACCTCTTTGATGTTCCTGTAGTCATTTTTATCCTGTTCCCAGGCCTGATCCCTGAGTATTTTCTATTTTTACTTCTAAGAACTCTGATGAAGACTTACGTTAACAGTGGGCCTGTGAAATGGTGGGGTGCCTTCCCAACATGATGCCCTGCAAGGGGACTCAGAGCTGCTGTTGACTGGGAGTGGGTAGGGCAGGGAGGGATGTGGTGGGAGCAGAGTTACTGAAAGTCAGGGACACTGAGGGGGCAGAGGAAGGTCCTTAGACAACCCCATGTAGCTCTGAGTACACCTGGTCTTACGAGCAGTGGGAAATGCAAGCAGCAAGGAAGTAAAGGATATACAAATTAGTTGCTTTTGTAAGTATGCCAGGCGAGTAGCATTATATTCATGACTGGGAGTTTAAACTTTGTAACTTCTTTAAATTACTTCTTTTCTTCTGAAAATCAACATATTGATAAATGTATTTTTTTAAGAAAATCTTAATTGACTTCATGCCTCACATGTGGAAATCCTCATTTCCCCCATACTTGGTAAAGGCAGTCTCCTCCCCCTGTCCCTTTTCAGCCGGTGTGTTTTCCTTGATATTCTTGATATTGGGACCTGTGGTTTTCTTGTTAACAGAAGTAACTTCTCTTAGCAGTAACTCTTCTTACCCACTGGTCTCCAGTCGTGCTTTTGCATTGTCATTACTCAGGTGATGCCCAGACTAGTTCCTCCCCTCAGTTAATTGCTATAGAACATTGTCTGTGCCTCATAGCATTGTTATACCATCATTGGCATTTTTGATTCTCTGGCTAAAATAGGAACCCTGTAAAGACCACATCTTGTTCTTCAGTTTCCCAAGGCTACCACAATTTTAGATGCATAGTAGGCAGGTTAATGAAAATTCCTGGAGTAAATCAATACTGTTGGTTACTCAACAGACATTTGTTTTAAATCATCTTGACATTGATCCACAGTTTATTACATAACAGATAACATCCCCTGAGCCATATTCTTAAATGACTACCTGGGTGGGACTCCGCTACCCAATCCCCATGCTAACTTCATGATCGAGGACATGTCACTGGAATTCTCCAAACTCCATTTTCCACATCAGTTAGATGATGGTCCTGTGTCCTTTATAGAGTAGTGTGATGGTGCCCTGAAATGATCGCCATGGAACGGTGCCTACTGGCCAGGACTCTGCATGTGTGAGTGGTTGTTCTTGTCAGTGGGATCAGCTCTGTCAATACTGATAGAGCAAGTACAGGCGGTGTCATGTATGTCCTCCTTAGGGACATGGATGTTGTTTTAGTCATACTAACTAGATTAATACCGTAATGTACACTCTATAGAAGACTGCTCATCTGCTAGGGGTTCTTTCAGCCTGAGAGAGAAAAATGGCTTTGATACGTGTTTCAGAAATGTTTCAAAAGTAAGTTCACCTGAGAATGCTATCTATAATCTGCTTTTCTAGAAAAAAATACACGTTGTAGGGTAACCTGCACTTGTCAGATCTTCCATACAAGTAGTGTCATTGACAGATTGTGGATCTTGTAAATGAAAACTGTAGGAGTTTTTTGTTATTTCTCATTTGTGTGTAAACTACACGTTTTTTAGGTATATTAGAACAAGGATGGCAAGCCGACTCCACAACGAGAATGGTTATGCCCAAAAAGCCCGGTAGGTGGAGCCTTCGTCCACGTATGCACCCTGACCTCTTTTAAGCCCGCTTCAGGCTCCTCTGCCTTTGAGTCTTTGATAAGGTTCTGCTGTGCTAGCAAATAGAAGGTTACTCAGGGTAAATAGACATGGAATGATAGACACAGTAGAAAGGATTTTAAAGATCACCTAGTTGTACCTTAATTTTTTTTAAATGTATTTCTTATGTAGGAAACTACTTTATATGGGTTTTTCATAATCTTTATTATGTTTTTTCCTTTATATGAGTTTTTCATCATCCTTGTGTAAAAACCCATTTTATGTGGGTTTTTCGTAATCCTTACTATAACTTAATTTTTGCTAAGCCTCAGTCTCCCATCCTTTTATTTATGGAGCCATAGCGTGTTTACCCATAATACCTAAACCATTACCTTTAAAAAATAAATCTTATTCACATACCCCCCTTTTCTCATTGTACTATCAATATGTACACTCTTTTCTGAAATAAGATCTCAGTGGCTTTAACTTGCACAAAATTAAACTCCTTGACTTAAATCATTTGACCTGTCCTCATGTCCATCTGAATTCCCAGTCCCTCAGTCCTCCTTCTGAAGCGAGCCGTGCTCATTCCTGCTTGGAGGTCTCTTCTGCTTGGCAGGAATGTCCTTTTTTGCCATATCTTTCGAGCTGAGCTTAATGCCCACACCTGTCAGCCCTCCTCCTTCAATCCAATCTGCTCTGAATTCCTGTTGTTTAGACATTGTTGACCCCACAGTGAAGAATTACTCAGATTTTGATGGGCTCTGTCCTGTGAAGGTACAGGAAGTGGTTAGACACGGTCCCAGTGAGTTTAGCTGCTAAGAGAAAACTGCTGTAGAAAGAAGAAAACTCATGTAGTCATAATAGAGAATAATTGTCAACTGTTTGAGAAGTAGTAAAAGGTCATAAGTGCCACTGTGTTAAAAATGACGTGTTCTGTGTGAAAGTTCTTCAGTATGACTCCTATAACTTGTGCTGTTAATTTTACTTAGTTGCAGGGGCCCTGGATGCGTCTTTTAACCGGTTTATTCCCTTATCAGGTATGTATTTTTATATGTTCATTTAAAAGGCGTTTCATTGTTCTTTATTTCTTTTTTGTCACGTGTTTTCATTTTTCTTAGCTCTAACCTTGTCAACGAAGAGGTTAAATTCTGTATTTGGCTATTTATAACCTGTTTGGTTACAAAGGGAGAGCTTGTGGGTTCCCCTCTGGAGCTTCCCTTGAGGCCGTGACACCTTCTGGCCCAGCCACAGAGCCTCGTTGGTGTCGTGTAGCGAAGCTGTGATAGGCCTTCCCACCAGCGGTAACTCGGAAGGCATCCCTTGGCTGACATGTGCTAACTTAAAAGCTAGAGCTAAATTCCTTGGTGATGGGGTTCTTTGTGGGGCCTTTTGTTCACTGGCAGTTTAACAGAGCAGTGCCTGGCACATGGTCAATACTGGGTGATTCTTCCCTGAGTTCCGTGTCACATGGGTAGGTGGGTAGGTGTCCTTCCAACAAGAGCTGTGCTCTCTCAAGAGAGATTTTGCAGTTAATGTGGAAACTTAGGCAAAGCCAGACATGCCTTTCCTCCCAGTTTAGGAAAACTCATCAAAGTTGAGTTCTCTGCTTATTTTTCAAAAATGTCCCAAGTCAATAAGGTTTCCTTTTTGTTAAATGAACAGGCATTGGAGGGTGAGGGTGGCAGGGCTAATGCGCCATTCCCCAGAGGTCTGACTTTAGTCTCTTTCTCCATGTCACACGCAGAGCCTGCCCCAGTGCCCCCGATCCCCAACGAACAGCAGTTAGCCAGACTGACCGATTATGTGGCTTTCCTCGAAAACTGATAACATCATTCTGAGTTCAAGATCCACCTTCGGAATCCTGTATACTGAGAGATAGAGAAATGTAAAATTTTTATTTTCAATTTCTTGGACGGATGAAGCACCTCAGCATTCCTTACTGAGTATGTGATAAAATACATATATAAAGTATATTATATATATTTTGTCCTTAAACACTATACGGAATAGTTGTTGAAGCAATTCTCCTTTTGTAATATTGGACAGTTTGGATGGAGCCCGTCAGTATTATGCAGTTTATATTTCCTAGTGACTTACAAAGTACAGCTCTCCTGCTTTGTGTAGTCAGTGGTTGTCAGCTGTTTGTCCCTCTGCCCCAGCGTACCGCACACTCCCCTCTGCACCCATGGCTCATTACAGTGGTTCATTGGGGTTTGAGAAGGACAGTCCCCAGAGGCAGTCTCAGCTGCTGGGGACTCTGAGGCATCCCCTTCAGAGAAGATGCTCTCCTTTCTCCTCACCTCCTGCACATCACTCCTATAGAAGGCTGAAGCGTAGCTGAGGAACCAAAGACCATTTCCTCAGTAAACCCCATTTATGAACTGCACATTTCTTCCTGATAGTGGGAGTACATCCATTGCTGACAGTGGAGGGCGTGCCCTGAAAAGGCAACTATTTAAGACCTTCAGGTGATGTATTCAATGTAATAATGTTCCCTTCAGAAGAAGGGAAACCTAGGGTGGAATGCATTCTACCGGCAGAGAAGCTATTACAATAAGTGATCCACTTTGTTCAACTATCCTGCGGCCTCCTGATTGCTTCTGTTTATCCTTTGGTGCAAGTTCTGCCTTTTGGAGAAATACTGAACAAGCCTTTCAGTTGTCGTGTGATGCCCTCTAAATACTGGGAGGCGTTCATTGTATCTTCAGGTTAAAAGCCCCCCTTGCTTCATTTATTCTGCATTTGTTCAATAAATATTTAATTGCATCAGCTGTTTCATCTGCAGTAGTTTCTAGACATTTCTTCACTCTCCTAGTCTTTCTGTGGATACATTCTAGTTTGTCGTTGTCCCTCGAGCTATGAATTACCTAATTAAATAGAAATGATATATATGGTGGTGATTACATGATTCATATATTCGTTCATTTTAAATACATTTTTCAGTTATTGCTAACAGTTGTGGAAATATCTTTTAAATTGACATTTTATTGAACTCCATTGTATAAGTCAGTGTTAAAACTCCCTTGTTTTACAGTGGAGGAAATGGAAATTCAAGAAGCAAGAGGATCAGTAGCTAGAAAGCGATGATGCCAGTTACTGAACTTCCAGGTATTAAGTACAGGTTGTATCCATGGTTGAAATCAATTCAGATGTTCATTAATAGGGGACAAGGTGACAACACGGTGGGTAGTGTGCAGTACTGTGCAGCTCCTGGAGGTCTCTGGACAGAGACAATGATCTCCACAGTGAAACCAGAGGAAGCAGAAGGAGTTTAGACCGTTGCTTCGAGGGGAAAAAAGGGTTCCGTGGATACACGTGCTTGAGAGTGTTTCAGGAAAACCGTTGAAGTATCAACAAAAAACTAGTAAAAATCGCTCTTTATGGGGAAGGAGGAGGCAGTCAGTGTACTTCACATAGTGAAACAGTAATTATTTCAAGTGACTTGATTTTGCATTGTCACTGGGATATATACTGAGGACACAAAGACCTCAGCCGACTGAATATGGTTTCATGGCTAATTTGAAAAAAATGCTTTGATATCATCACTATTATTAAAAGTATATTTTAGGATAAAACAGTTTAGAAATGAGGTAATCTTACAAGAACCTCGTAATTTTAAATTTCACATAGAAGCCTTAAATGATTTATTTTTCTTTTTAAAGTATAAATAGTTCCTGGTTCTGTCCAACTAAAAAGGCCTAGAATAATTACAACCAGCACTAGTGAGAACCAATAATGCCCAGATTGTGTTCTCCAAACTCCAGCTTCACTAAGCAGAATCAGAACTTATTTTCAAAGTAGTTGCTAGTCTGGGGAAATAATTGTACAGGTTGATCCCCAGTATAAGATGTCCCAGGTTCAGGAATGTTTCAGTCTCATAGGGTTCTTTCAGAAGTTCATAGAAGCCAACCTGAAGGAGCGCCCGTCAGCCAAACATGAGACACATTTTATGAGAAGTCTGTCTATGTGTTTATATTTTTAACCCCAAGATCATAATTATAATACTAAGATAACCTCGTCATTATACAGGAAATTCAGGATGTGCTTGATTCCATCTCCCCTGTATTTACTTATCAGTCTTCAGACTAAATGAATTCATGTCCTAGTGATGTCCAAAATAAAAAAATTGAACATGCAAAGTAATCAAACAACTGATGGTAGAAAATACTTTTTCGAAGGATTCTACCTACTGCAGATAGAAAATCTGTACGTCGTAGTACATTTCCTCAAGGATCTAAGAAAGAATCAATGACTGCTGAGACCACGGGCTGAGAAAACAAGAGTGAGCATCAAATCAGCCTGTCTCTGCCCTGACTCCTGCCTAGACTGCCAGGTGCACACGGGTGTAGCCTGACGGCACCCTGCTTTAGACGCATTGAATATGTCTGCCGTGTTTGCTGTGGTGCTTATGCTTTCCATGCCACAGGGATTGCCCACACAATCCTGGGTAAGGGGGAGCCAGCCCCGAGCAGCCCTTCAACAGAGAGAGGCCTGATCCAGGGATTAACACTGCCTTCCATGGCTTGGGAAGATGGTTTCCGGACTCTTAAAAAAAGACCCCAGTGAGACTGAGCTGTGGTTGCCCACTGTAACCAGTTTGCAGTGGCATGGATTGCTAGTTCTTCTTTCCTTGTTTCTCTCTTCCCAGTGCCACTCTGTGTTCCTGGGATTGAGAGACATGGCCCATCTACATGTAAGCTGAAACACCTGAATCCATCTGTCCTTAACATCACTCACAGTGGGACAAGTGAGCTTGCCAGGATGGCATGGTAAGCATGTAGCTTCCACCACAAAAGTTTTTGTCAAAACAAACCCCTCCCCCAAAATGAATGGGACTTTAACCAAGGTTGTAGATTTAACTGTCCATTTCCATGAAATGTGGGTATTTGGTGAACAAGTTAAAAGCCCCACCAAGAAGCAATCAGTCAGACCTAGGATGTGGGGGATTTTAACAGGACAAAAAAGTGAGTTTCCTTCAAGAATAAATGGGCTGAGAGGAGTCTGAGGGCGGTAGAGTTGGCAGTGAGCACAGGAAGATCTTTGCTCCTGGGCAGAAGTACTCTGAGGCCGATGCCAGTTGTACCAAGGACTACAAACAGGTGGCCGCGTGGGAAGAATCTGGTTACAGGCGTCAAGGAGCTCAAGAGAGGAGGCCCGAGGGCCACGTGTTTGAGTGAGCAAAGAACACAGGGGGCCTTGTGCAGCAGCTTCGGGAGGTGGTTGCTGGTTGGGGCTGGGTACCTTGCTGGGGGCCAACCACCCGGGGCACTTGAGCATTTGAAAGGGCTGACCCACACAGCTGCTTACCCTTCAAAGCATCTGGTGAACTTTTAGGCTGCTTTAGGTAAGAAGAAATGAGGCCAAGTCCAAAGAAAAAACCTTTGGGAAACAGCTTAGTTTTCCTCCCGTCTTGCTGTGCTGGGCTCCAGTTAACATGCAGGGCGGGAGGGAGTGGGGGTGCCTGTCAGCAGAAACCTGAGTAGAACAGTTAAGCTGCTGGAGGACAGGTCAGCAGAGTATCTTCTAGCAGAAACAGAAAGTAAACAGTGGAACTTACTGGAAACAGTGTTGGAGACAAAACAGCAAAGAAGTCTATGAGGTGTGTGGTAGAAATCCAAGGAATAGAAAGTAAAGCAGGAAAACAATACTTGGAAGGACTGGCCAAGAACTTTCTAAGACTGATGAAAGAAATCAAGCCACAGGTTCAGAAAGCTCCACACAGGATGAATACAAAACAAACCTCCCACACCCTGACACTGCCTAGGAAACTACTGAAAATGAAAGCAAGCATATTAAAAGCATGAAGGAGGGTGATGGTGGGGGTGGGGGGGTGGAGTAGTGGGCGGGGGTGGGGGGGACTTCAGAGAAGCAACGGTAAAGCCAGAGGATAATAAAATGGCATTTTTTAAGTGTTGAAAGAAAGAAAAAAAAATCCTGACTGCCATTTATAAGACACACTCGCTCTTTCAGCCTTCCTGTGGTAAGTTGAAAAGTTGGAGAAGGTACATAGGTGCAGTGGGCATCCAAAAGCAAGCAGGTGCCGCTCTGTTGATGCCACACAGTGGACTTGAAGGCGAGAAGCACGTTTCATGGACAAGGTTTCCTATTGCTGCCCTGAGTTACCACTAACATAATGACTTCCACCAACACTGGCGGTTCGTAGTCGAGGCATCTGAGCTGGGTCTGGCTGGCAGGTGTCAGCAGGACCGCTGCCTTCCTGTGTGGAGGCTCAGGGGACAGTCTGTTTCCTTGTCCCATCCAGCTTCCACAGGCCACCCGCGCACCTTGGCTCCTGACCTTGCCTCCATTTTCAAAACCAGCAGCTTTGCGCCAGGTTCTTCACACTGTCCCCTCTTCGGGGCTCACCGCTGCCTCCTCCTTGCACATGGAAGACCCCTGCGGTTATGTTGGCCCCACCTGGAATCCAGGATCCCTATTTTAAGATAGGCTGATCTTAATTTCCCTTTCATGTGACAACGTATTCACAGGTTGCGGAGATTCAGACATCCGCATCTTTGGGAACCGTTACTCTTCCCACTGCAGGAGGCAACAGGAGTATATAATTCTAAATCTATAAATTGTAAATGAAAGGCAATGAAAGGTAACAACTGAGAGTCACCTACAGTGGGGGCGTCGGGGTGGGTGGGAGGTGGCACTAGCCCTATCAGACGTTGAAACATAATCTAAAGCCTCTTGTTAAAACATCACGACACCAGAGCATGAACAGTGGATGCAGAATAATCTGGAGAGATGAGAGACTCAAATACATACAGAAACATACCTACCGTATGATAAAGATGGCATCTCAGGTCACTGAGAGAAAGGTAGAGTTTCAGACAAATGGCTCTGGGAAAGCTGGTTAGCCTTTGGAAAAATAAATCATTAGAATAACATCCAGGTAGATCAGGGATCTTAATATAAAAGAATGAAACCAGGCTGGTAGTAGAACTTTGGCAAAGGAAAGCTTCTGTGTCTCAGAATTCAGGCTATTGAAGTGTCCAATTTGACAACTTAGAAGTGCTGCAAATTATAAAGACACCTGAACAGAAACAGAAACTTAAGGTAAATACAGAGAACAAACGGGTTGCCAGAAGGGAGGGGTATGGGGATAGGGGATGGGTGCAATAGCTGAAGGGAACTAAGAAGTGCAAACTTCCGGAGAAGCCTGGGTGGCTGTCAGGTAAGCGTCTGACTCTTGATTTTGGTTCAGATCATGATCTTGGGGTTGTAAGAACAAGCCCTGTGTTGGGCTCTGTGCTGGTCATGGAGCCTACTTAAGATTCTCCGTCTCCCCCCACCACTCTCCTGTGCACATGCTCTCTATCTTTTTCTCTTCCTCACCCCCCCCCAACAAAATGCAAACTTCTAGTTATAAATAAATCCTGGAGATGAAGAGTACAACGTAGGTAATATAGTCAATAATATTGCAGTAACGATGTGTGGAGACAGATGGGGGTCACACTCATCCTGGTGAGCACCATGTAATGTATGGAACTTTCAAGTCACTGTGTTGTACACCTGAAACGCAGCACTGCATGTCCTCTGTACCTCAATCAACATTTTTTAAAAAGACATCTGACAGCTGACAAAATATTTACAACACAAAGGGCTGGTAATATTGTTCACATATAAAGAATTCTTAAAAATTGAGGGTACTAGGGCCACCTGGGTGGCTCAGTGGTTAAGTGTCTGCCCTTCGGCTCAGGTTATGATCTCAGGGTCCTGGGATTGAGTCCCACATCAGGCTCTCTGCTCAGCGGGGCATCTGCATCTCCCTCTCCCTCTGTTCCTCTCCCCAGCTTGTGCTCGCACTCGCTCACTCACTGTCACTCTCTCTCAAAGTATCTTAAAAAATAATTGAGGGAATTTAAAAAAATAGCAAAAAAATGACAAAGGACATGAACAGATAATTCGCATAAATTACAAAGTGGCTTTTAAACATGAAACAATGTTCAACTTCAGTTATAATAAGAGAAGTGGGAATTTAAAATAACACTGAATTTGTACTTGTGAGCCATGGAAGTGGCAGGACCTCAAGAGTGTACAATGTTTTCTGTCGCCAGACTCAGGAAATTGATTCTGCTGTGCTTTGTGGGTGGGAGTGCAAGTTGGGACATCCGTGTAGAGAGGAGTTTGGCATCATCTAAGAATGACATATACCACATAATACATATGCTTTGTATCCTCCACAAGCCAGCTGTTAGGAGTTTATTCTGAAGATTCAATCCCACAAAAAAAAAAAAGTGCACATATACAAGGTTATTTATTACAGCCTTATTCTTTATTGGCAAATACTGGGAATAACCCAAATGCTTATACACAAGGGAATGGGTGAGTAAATGATGTACATCCATGTGAGGGAGTCCTACACATCTATAAAAGAATAATGCAGGTCCTTATACAGACCAATTTCCAGGACACACTATTGGGGGGGAGACATAAAAATGCCTGGAGTATGCTATTTTTTTGTGTAAGAGAAAAAATATGCATGTATTTGCTCATCACTGGGGGAAAAAGGACCAGAAGGGAAAGTCAGAATAA
Organism: Lontra canadensis; assembly: GCF_010015895.1. Taxonomy (NCBI): domain Eukaryota; kingdom Metazoa; phylum Chordata; class Mammalia; order Carnivora; family Mustelidae; genus Lontra; species Lontra canadensis. Next base: position 15,285,975 of record NW_022631007.1, read on the forward strand.
TGAAATCATTTGCTTTCAGTGTATAGGAGGGAATGAGGTGGAGAGGACAGAACAAATCCTGGGGCTGGGGGCTGTCACTTCCCTTTTGTACAGTTCTGACTTGGGGGATTATGTGACTGTTTCATGTACTCAGAGAAGAAATTAAATGATGATTGTGGGAAGGGGGAATGAACCAAACTCTGTTTTCAATAAAACTGTCCTGAAGTTCGAGACGAAAATAACTTTAAACATATACTGAACTCCAGCAACTGGTTTTCTTTTTTGCAAAAATAAAGGTTAGCAATTCTGAAAAGACTTTGTGAGTGTTCTAGGATTGAACAAATGGATAAACATATTGTAAATATGTTCCACTGTCTGAGAAGGAGCTACCACTACAGGCACACCTCATCCTATTACACATCCCAGGTGTTGCATTTTTTTTTTTTTAAGATTTTATTTCTTTGTCAGAGCACAATCAGGGGGAGCGGCAGGTGAGGGAGAAGCACTGAGCAAGGACCCTGATGTGGAGCTCGATCCCAGGACTCTCAGATCATGACCTGAGCCAAAGGCAGGCACTTAACTGACTGAGCCACTCAGGTGCTTTTATTTATTTTTTTTATTTTATTTTATTTACGAGTTGAAGGTTTGGGCAACCCTGTCAATTTGATGAAAGAAAAAGCTTAAAATATTGTCCCAGATCAAAGGACGTTAAAGAGGCACAACAGCTCACTGCAGTACTGTAATAAAAGTAGATTATAAGACACCATTGGGAATTGATGAAATCTGAATAAACTGTATCAATTACATCAGCGGTTGGCAAACTGCAGCCTGTTGGCTGAGACCAGGCTACTGGCTGTTTTTGTAAAGAGAGTTTTATGGGAATGCAGCCATGCCCATGTATTTATGTATTGTCTATAGCTGCTTTCACACCACAAAGCAAAACTGAGTTTGGACAGAGTAGTTTGGACAGAGACTGACCTGCAAAGGGTAAAATATTGTCTGACCCTTTATAGAAAATTTCCCAACTTTTATATTAGAAAACTTTGTTTCAACATTAATTTCTTTGATTTTGTTGATTTCAAAAATCATCAAATGGTTATAGTTATGGAAGAAGTCCTTGTTTTCAGAAAATAAGCTTATTTAGAACAGAAAATATGTATAAACATTATTTACACTACATATGTATGTACTTTTCACTAATATTAGAGCTATTTTTATAAGATGATTTCATCAATGAGAACCCCAGATTCTCAAAATTGTTTTGCCCCATACTGTTAATATATGGAATGCATTCATTGCATAATTTTTTCAAGTTTTCTTTGTTTTTTGGGAATTTGGTATTCCTGAGAGCAAGCCAGTCATTTTTTTAGATGTCCCTCTTTTGAGTTTTTTCTGTTGCTTCATTATTAGATTCAGGATATACTTTTTTTTAAAGATTTTATTTATTTGACAGAGATAGCAACAGAAAGAACACAAGCAGAGGGAGTGGGGGAGAGAGAAGAAGACACCTTGCCGGGCAAGGAGCCCAATGCGGGGCTTTAGCTCATGACATGAGCTGAAGGCAGATGCTAAACTGACTGAGCCACCCAGGTGCTCCCAGGATATACATTTTTTAAAAATACATTTTACTTATCTTAGAGAATGTGTAAATGGGGGCAGAGGGAGAGGGAGAGAATCTCAAGCAGACTCCCCACTGATGGAGCCTAATGTGGCACTTGAACTCATGATGCTGAGATCGTGACCTGAACAGAAACCGAGTCAGACACTTAAGTGACTGGGTCACCCAGGCACCCCAGTGTATACATTTTGACATGAATATCACAGAAGTGACATACTCTCTTCAGTTTTGTATCAGGCACATGACAGTTGAAGTCCCTACATCCTTTAGTGGAGAATGCTTCTAGAAGCAATGACGGGGGCTGCTTGTGTACTTTGCTGTGGGAGTATTCTTGCTCCATGCTATCTCGGCTGGAAGTAGGAGATGTATCTGTGTGTGCACTTAATTATCTGTGTATTAGTGGTTCTTGAAAAGTCTCCTGAAGATCCTGATACTCCCTTTCTCTAATTGGGAATTGTTTAAGTTAGAACCATCTAAAAACAAAATGCCTCCAAACTTAGGAATTATTATTGCCCACTGTGATAATCCTAAATCATTGAGTTGTTCAAGAAGGAAGAAAGATACAGATGGATTGTAGACTTTAAGTTAAAAGCTCATGTTAAAATTTAGTGGGAACCATCTGTTTCTACCACATGCTTAACTAAACGGGGAAAACCTCTCAGCCTAGAACAAATAAAATGCTGTGTAGAGCATTACAATTGTTTTTTAATATACAGTGATGAGCTGGCAGAGGAGAAGGGACATGGCCAAAGGCTGGAAACAACTAGTCTCCTGCTCTGGAGCCTTCATTGGCTCTGGAGACATCTGCCAAACTTGATGGCCCAGAAGCCGAGTTATTTTGTGCCACTGATGTGAAGGAAGCAGGACAAAAAACCTGATGTTTGATTAGATAAGCAAGCACAGCAAACACACATAAAGTAGGACACTTTAAAGACAGCACCCTCGAAGGACAGACTCCAGAAAAATCCTATCACAGAAGGAGCTGCTGCTGGGGAGCAGGTAAGAATAGGGAGTGTGAGTGCCCAAGTCTGTCTGAAGGGCATTCTATAGTTCCTCCCAGAAACTGTGCAGAAGAAACAGCAAATACCAGCCCGAATAAATTCAGCTCAAGGCCTGAATGACTTGCCACAGATAAGGTTCTAAGAAAGATAAATTCACAATCAAAAACTAAAACACACACCGTAAATATGCCATTATGAGCAAGAATCAGCATAAACTAAAAACTGTGGACTAAACTCCCAAAGGCATTAGTTATCTAAATTGTCATAAAATTTTAAATGTTTTAGATGTTAAACTATGTTCAATATGTTAAGATATGGTTATTTTATTAAACAATTTAAATAAAATTAAAATATATTTTAAATATATTTTATTTTAAATATATTTTAATATATTTTATTTTATATTTCAAATATATTTTTAAAATATACTTAAGGAAATCAAGGTATTGAAAGTATGAAGAATGAAGAAGAGACATAAAATAACTGGCATATATGAAAAAGAACAAGAATCTCTCAAAAAGAAAAGTATAGTCATTAAAATTCCAATCTCAGTGGATGGTCTATAGCTCACTTCAGATCAGAAGAATTGTTTCAGTAAGTTGTCACTCAGTGAAAATGGGAAGTTTGATATCAGGTCCAGGCAGGTCCAAGGGGTCCAAGGAAATTAAACAGGTGACCCAGACTTACGTATCTCCTAATTGTACCAACACCTCTCCCTCAATTCATGCCTATAGTTTTATGGGAGGTGTCTTCTGACCAGCTGCTGGAGGAGGCAAAAACCCAAGCCTGCCTCACAAATAGGTCACCCTGCCGTGTTGATGCCAGAACTGCACAGCTACCACATTTCTGACCGCTTAGTTGTGGTCATAAAAGATAGCCATTGAGGGGAAATTCTCCCAGCAGGCCAATTTTTGAGCACTGCATTTGGCCACAGACTTGGAAGGAAGAAGCCTGCAGCAAAGACTATGATAGTGATACGTGGCTAGGCTGGTGGTGTGGGGCCCAAAAGTAGCAAAATTGGAAAGCTGGAGATGAAGTCTGGGGAAGTGATACATGGCTGGATTTAAGGGAGTGAATGCATAGCAAATACATACATTAATGCCCAACAGAAAGCACCTAACAGAGAGGACAATCCCTAATACCAAGTGGACAAGATCGTTTTTCTTTTGGATATCTGCCAGGCTCTCTTCAGTCACCCCAGTGCTGGCACAATGGACCCATAAATGGAGCGGCCTTTGTGGCAGGGATGGAGGACATGCCTGAGTTGGGTGGCAGGGGTTCCCTGTCACCGACATTGATCCCACTGTTTGCTGTCCTGGCACTGGCAGAAAGTGACATTGAGGCATCACTAATGGCACCATTCCTGAAAGAAATCAGATTACCAGTTGGTAGCAAGCTGATTTGATTACCTTGGCCCTTTCCACCATGCAGCCTTCCTGGCAATGACATCTACTTAAATGTGGGTTTGCCTTCCATCTGCATGAAGTCTTCTCCAGCACTACCTTCAAAGAACATATAAAATACCTACCGACCATGAATCCTACAGAACATTGCCTGTCTAGTATAAGGGACCCATTCTACAAAAAAGGAGAAGATGTGGCAATGGGTTCATGACCATGTAATTCATTCGTTTAAGTTATTTCATTGATTCTAAATCCTTACCCAAAGTATCTAACCAATGGAACAGTGGAATGTCCTGTTCAAGGCCCAGGGGACATGCCAGATTCATGACAGCTGCTTGGTGAGTAGGATGTTTCCTTCCAAGACTCAGAGTATTCACTGAACCAAACCACAGCTAATATGAGGCTGTGTCTCCAGAAGCTGGAGGGAAGGAGCCTGAGGACAAAGCATGGTCAGAAGTCCTTACCCCAACTCCAAGAGATGTACCTATGGAATTTCTGCTCTTCACCTAAGATTATAAAGAACATTACTCATTCTTTAGTTTCTGCAGGTTAAACTCTGAATAATGACCCACCACTGATAAGTGGACAGATATCTTACAGCCCTGTAAAATCAAAGTTGTATTCCCTAGAGAGCCCAGTAGGGTCACCTGGGCTTATGAGAGAAATTGTCCAGCAACACAGCAGCAATCTCTTTGTCATGTTTTGGCTAAGGACTCTTTGACATGTCCTGGAAGGAACACTATCTAGCATGAGGAGAAAAGATGGGGTGAGGATGGTATCTTCAGATACTGGACTGTCATATGGATGAGTATTGCTTGTGGGTTCCCAACACAAAATCAGGAAAAGGTTAGGAAAGGCTAGATTTGACTCAACACAAAGAAGAGCTTTCTGTCTGGACCAGCACTGTCCAATAGAAGTAGAAGGTGAGTCACATATGTGACTTCAAATTTTTCCAGTAGCTGCAATAAAAAAAAAGTGAGAAAGGAAAACAGATGACATTAATTTTAACAACACAGCTTATTCAGCCCAGTCCAAAGTATTATCAGTTCAACGTGTCATCAGTATCAAAAATACAAATGAGATATTTTGCATTCTTCCATGCTAAGTCTTGCAACCCCACATGGATTTTACCCTTAGAGTGTAACTCAGTTTGAGCTAGGCACCTTCTAAGTTCTCACTGGCCATGTGTGACTGGGGAATATTGGACAGCAGGGGTCGGGATCCTCTGAGAGACAGGGATGAGTCCTACTGGTCAGATATGATGGAAACTAAGCTGAATAACCCCCATCAGGGACATGTGGAGGAATGTCCATGCACTGATTATGTTGGGGATGGTTTCCCGGTCTCCCCTCCCCCTTACCTCATCTCCACCTGACAGCATACATCCCTTCTGCCCCCATCCACCCAGATTACAGCAGTCAGGGCTGATAGAAACTCTGGGAGAGATTAGCAGTTTTCCTGGAGTCTCCTCGCTTTCTGTGTGTTTAGGGATTTTTAAACAGCCTACAGTTAGACTGCATGGAGAAGCAGGGGAGCAAAGGCAGCTATGGTCCCTTGGCTGGGGCAGCTCATATGTTGGAGTAGGTGCCGCTTGCTAGCAAGCACTATGCTTAGCTCTCCTCTTCCTTGAGAACCACTGAAAACACCACAGTGTGAGCAAGATGAAGTTTCCGGTTTTGATGGAGTTAGTAACTCTGATTATTGCTAATCTGATCCCCCTCCTCTTTCTTTCTTTCTTTCTTTCTTTCTTTCTTTCTTTCTTTCTTTCTTTCTTTCTTTCTTATTTTTTGGTTAACTATTAAGCAAAGTTAATAACTTTCCTCTGATTTTGTTGTTTCTCAGAGTAAAGGAAGCTTTCACACCATAGTGTTTTATCTAAATATCAAAAGACAAGCTAAAACCAACGTGGAAATTTCCTTGATTTCAATGATTGGCAGAGACTCCTGGGTCATTTGAGACAGTGAGAAACCAGGAGTTCTTCAGACAGATTTTTAAGAAACAAGTGAACTTGAATGATCACGCTGTGTGCACCCACCTGACCAGAGTCTGTGCATCTTGGATATGAATCATGATTTTTCTCCTGGGTGGAGCTGTAGGAAAAGATTTCATTCTGAATAAAAGAAGAACCAGACCATTTTCCACTTGTGAGTCTCATGATGGGGGGAATCGCCAAAAAACCATTTTGATTTAATAACATTCTCCTCATTGTATGCCTGTGTCTAGTCTCTAAGAAGAGCAACTCAGGAGAGCCAGCAAAATGCTCTTTGCGTGATAACCCATACAGAGATAAAAACCCATTTGCAGTTATCCCCTGTGAATTAAGTAACATACTTTAAAAATGGGATTAGTTTGGTTGTGAAGTTGGCACTGAAGGATGTCAAAGGAGAATGTTCCAAGAAATTCCACTTCCATCTGGGAGCCTTGAGCTGTTGGATACCTTCCCTTAAAATCTAGATTTCTAGCAGACTGCTACCCAGGGTTTTGAGCCCATTTCCCCATAAACACAAAGAATGTGGATGGAAATATGGGAATGTGTCTTCAGCTGCTTCAGTTTTGCTGAGGCACTTTAATGTGGACCGATTTCAAAAGATGAGGAGGCTCTAAGTTTTAACCACTGTCTTACATTATCGACATTGTCTTGGCTAACCATTTGTTTTTTTTTTAATATTTTTAAATTTTTTTTATAAACATATAATATATTATTAGCCCCAGGGTTACAGGTCTGTGAGTCACCAGGTTTACACACTTCACAGCACTCACCATAGCACATACCCTCCCCAATGTCCATAACCCCACCACCTTCTCCATAACCCCCTCCCCCCGGCCACCCTCAGTTTGTTTTGTGAGATTAAGAGTCTCTTATGGTTTGTCTCCCTCCCGATCCCATCTTGTTTCATTTATTCTTTTCCTATCCCCTAAGCCGTCCATGTTGCATCTTCACTTCCTCTATCAGGGAGATCATATGATAGTTGTCTTTCTCTGATTGACTTATTTCGCTAAGCATAATGCCCTCTAGTTCCATCCACGTCATCACAAATGGCAAGATTTCATTTCTTTTGATGGCTGTATAGTATTCCATTGTATATATATACCACATCTTCTTTATCCATTATTTGTTGATGGACATCTAGGTTCTTTCCATAGTTTGGCTATTGTGGACATTGCTGCTATAAACATTCAGGTGCACGTGCCCTTTTGGATCACTACATTTGTATCTTTAGGGTAAATAACCAGTAGTGTAATTGCTGGGTCGTAGGATAGCTCTATTTTCAACTTTTTGAAGAACCTCCATGCTGTTTTCCAGAGTGGTTGCACCAGCCTGCATTCCCACCAACAGTGAAGGAGGGTTCCCCTTTCTCCGCATCCTAGCCAGCATCTGTCATTTCCTGACTTGTTAATTTTAGCCATTCTGACTGGTGTGAGGTGGTATCTCATCGTGGTTTTGATTTGTATTTCCCTGATGCCCAGTGATGTGGAGAACTTTTTCATGTGTCTGTTGGCCATCTGGATGTCTTCTTTGCAGAAATGTCTGTTCATGTCCTCTGCCCGTTTCTGGTTTTTTTTTTTTTGATAAATTGAATATTTTATTGAATATAAAAGCATTCATGACACAATAAAAATATCAATTATTTTGAAAAGATTATAGTGATAAAATATTATTAATTCAACATATATTTTTGATGTGCTATATTTAGTTTTCTATGGCTATTTAACAAATTACCACAAACATGGTGGCTTAAAATAACATCCATCTAGCTCACAGTTCTGTAAGTCAGAAATTTCAGACTGGTGTGCCTGGGTTTTCTGCTTATGGTCTCACAGGCAAAAGTTAAGGTGTATATTATGGTTCTCCAGAGAAACAAAGACAATAGGATAGATAGATAGATAGATAGATAGATAGATCTATATTCTATTAGACACATACACACACACACAAGAAGATTTATTATACAAATTAGTTTACATGACAATAGAAGGGGTCAGCCCCACAATCTGCCTCCTGGAAGCTAGAAAAACCAGGAAAGCTGGTGGTATAGTCCAGGTCCAAAGGCCCAAGAACCAAGGGAGAAAATGGTTGTAAATCTTGCCTATATTGAAGGCTTAAGAACCCGGAGCACTGAATTCCAAGGGCAGGACAAAACTGATAAACTAGCTCAAACAAAAGGAGTGAATTTGCTCTTCCTTTCCCTTTTGTTCTCTTGGGGTCCCCTAATGGATTGGATGAACCCTAACCCATGTTGGGAAGGGTCATCTGCTTTACTCAATTCACCAACTTTACAAATACACCAGTTCAAATGCTAATATCATCCAGAAACACCCTCACAGACACACCCAGAAATGTTTTACCAGCTATGGGACATATCTCAGCTCAGACAAGGTGACTAGTAAAATTAACCATCACATGGCATCAACTTAGTTGCATTCTCAGGTGACTCAGAGGAAGAATCTGCTTGCAAGTGTATTAAGATCATTGGCAGAATTTAGTTCTTTCCTACTCTGGGATTAAAGTCTGCATTTCTTTGCTGTCTCTCAGCCAACAGCTTCTCGGGACTCTTAGCAGCAGCTCTTATTCCTTGTCACATCGCCCCCTCCATCTCCAAGCCCTGGGACACCATAATCAGAGTTTGGAAATGTGAACAGAAGATAGTGAAGGACTCTGGGAAGTAGTGGCTGAACAGGCATGGAGGATATATGTTCTGTATATATCTATGAGGTCCATCTAGTCTAATGTGTCATTCAATGCTCTTGTTTCTTTATTGATTTTCTGCTTCGATGGTCTGTCTATTTCTGAGAGAGGTGTGTTAAGATCTCCTACTATTAATGTATTCATATCAATATGACTCTTTATCTTGATTAACAGTTTTCTTATGTAATTGGCTGCTCCCATATTGGGGGCATAGATATTTACAATTGTTAGATCATCTTGGTGGATAGTCCCTTTAAGAATTATGTAGTGTCCTTCTGTATCTCTGACTACAGTCTTTAGTTTAAAATCTAATTTGTCTGATATGAGAATTGCTACCCCGGCCTTCTTTTGAGGCCCATTGGCATGAAAGATGCTTCTCCATCCCTTCACTTTCAGTCTGGGTGTATCTTTAGGTTCAAAATGGGTCTCTTGTAGACAACATATGGATGGGTCCTGTCATTTTATCCTATCTGCAACCCTGTGCCATTTTATGGGCACATTTAGGCCATTCACATTGAGAGTGATTATTGATAGATACGTTTTTATTGACATTGTGTACCTTTGAAGTCTTTCTTTCTGTAGATTGTCTCTATATTTCTGTTCAATGCTATTCTTAGGATTTTTCCTCTTTTATAGAACCCCCCTTAATATTTCCTGCAGTGTCGGCTTGGTGGTTGCATAGTCTTTTAAGCCTTGCTGGTCTTGGAAACTCTTTATCTCTCCATCCATTTTGAATGTCAGTCTTGCTGGATAAAGTATTCTTGGGTGCATGTTATTCTCATTTAGTGCCCTGAATATATCTTGCCAGCCCTTTCTGGCTTGCCAGGTCTCTGTGGACAGGTCTGACCTTATTCTGATGGGCTTTCCCCTGTAAGTAAGGAGCCTCTTTGTCCTAGCGGCTTTCAAGAGATTATATCTACAATTATGATTCCTCAATTTGACTATCAGGTGCCTTGATTTTTTTTTTGGAATCTATAATCTTGGGTGGAGACCGTTAGGCCTCTAGTACATGAACGCCGGTTCCATTTGCGAGATTGGGAAAATTTTCATGAAGAACTTGTTCCACTATATCTTCTAGACTTCTTTCTTTCTCCTCCCCTTCAGGGATTCCAATAATTCTGACGTTGGAACATTTCATGGCATCATTTATTTCCCTGATTCTGTTTTCATTGCTTCTAAGCTGTTTGTTCCAGGCTTCCTCCTGATCCTTTCTCTCTGTTTGTCCTCCAGATCACTAATTCTATCTTCTGTCTCAGTTACCCTAGCTTTGAGAGAATTTAGATTAGACTGGAACTCATTGAGAGCATTGTGAACCTCATCCCTGGTAGCTTTCAGCTCTGCCCTAACATTGTGAACATCATCTCTGGTCGCTTTCAGTTTGGCCCTAATCAATTCCGTTTGGTCATCCATGGCTTTCTCCAACCTAGCTATTGCCTGGATAATTGTTAGCCTGAATTCTCTTTCTGACATATTGTCTATGTTGATAGCCGTTAGCTCTGTTGCAGAAGGTCCATCCTCTGTATTTTTCTTCTGTTGGGCATTCCTCCTCCTAGTCATTTTGGTGAGAGATGACTGAACGGATGTAGCTGGATGTATCGGCCGTGGTGCAGTCAAGGTGCACCCTGGAACGCTTCTGAGCAATCAGGATTCCCCACCCAAACAAGAGAAAAAAGAAAAGAAAAAGAAAAAAAGAGAGAGAGGAAAGAAAGGGAAGATAAAAGAGAAGGTTCAGTCCAAATGGGCCCCAAGGTAAGATTTATGAAGTATGCAAACAAAAACAGACAAACAAAAAGGCCGATAAAAGTATATGACAAGAGAAAAAATATATATATATAGGCAAATAAAGGAAGAACCTCGTCAAAAAGAACCCCAAGTGTAAGATTTATATACTATCAGGACAAACACAAAAACACAGAAACACTGGTGGAAGAAAAAGATGGGAGAGTGGTTATAAATTCTCAGTGTGGGCTAGGAAGGTTGTTTTGATTCTTCCTGGATGTATCTTGATATCTTTGTTAAAGGACTCAACTTTCCTAAGAAAAAGGGGGATAAAAAATTGGTTTACCTAAAAAAAATAAATAAATAAAAATAAATAAATAAATAAAAATTGGTTTACCTATAGGGGTAGTATTGATTGTGGAAAGGGGATTACTTTGAAGTTTAACTCTATATGAATATTAGAAAATAAAAATAAAAAAGGAATAAACTAGACTAAACTAAACTAAAATTTTAAAAAAAGAAATTTAAAAAATAGAAATGCAGAAGAAAAACATAGGTGTATGTATCAAAAAGCTCAGGTTAGAAGGTTATTATGGAATTTGATGTACTGGACATCTCACTGTGATGGTAAATAGGTTAAAAAATTATCTATATAAAAAAAAATGAGCCAGAATAGTGGGAATGAATTAAAAATAAAAGTTGTCCTATGAAGTAGTGGTGGTTGTTCTCTTGTAGTCTTTTTTTTTTTTTTTTTTTCCTTTCCTGGTTTGTTTTCTAGGGGAGGGGCCTGCCACGTGGGTTTTCAGTCAATGATGTTCCCTGAGTTAAGTCCTCCCGCCCCCCTCAAAGGGGTGGGCTCTGAGGAAACCGGTTTTTTTCAGGCTTTTGTTCTCTGGAGGTTTTTATGTTTGTTCACTTTTTTTTTTTTTCTTCTCGCATTGACCGCTTTTGATGGTTTTTGTAGGTTTAGAGGAAAGCAAACTGCACCCTGACCTCCTTCTCAGAGAGAAGCCTCAGTTTGCTCTCCTGTGGGTGCTGCAGAGCCCATATAAATTTCCCCTTGGCCGTTGTCAGAGCAGGCTCCGAGTTGCGGTCCCTGGGGATGCAGGATCTTCTGCTTGTACCCAAAACCACGGCAGCGGCAGCTGTCTGGGCAGCTCCAGACCACCAGAGAGGTTCCAAGCAGCAATCGCACACTGAGATTTTCCCACTGGCCCGGGCTGGGAGTGCCTGGTCTTTCTGGGTCTAAGAGCACTGGGCTTGTGCGCACCTCTCTCAGGGGAGGCTGTGGGTCGTGCGTGCATCTCAGGCTCTGAGAGCAGGGCGCGGGTCTGAGAGCACCAGGCTGGGCCTTCGCACACCTCTCTCAGGGGAGATTTTGGGGCGCATGCACGTCTCAGGCTCTGAAACAATGGCGTGGGTCTAAGAGTGCCGGGTGGGCCTCCACGCACCTCTCTCAGGAGAGGGTGAGGGGCGCGCGTGTCTCAGGCTCTGTAGCATGGCTCAGTGTTCTGCCATCTGGCGAGGCTCCCAGCCCCTCACAGGAGCCGGACCCCATGCAATCTCCTGCGTGCTGGCGGCTCAGGGACCAAGACCTGGTTTCTCCACCACACTCTCTCTGGCTCAGCACCAGGGAAGGCTGTCCTGGGTCCGGGGACTTACGCCCCTGTCCCTAGCCGCCCCGATTCCCACAATTTCCACTCCCACGATCCTTTGCTCTTTTTGAGTGCTTTCAACCAGTCTCCAAGTTAATGCTGGTCCCCAGATGCAGGGCGCTCTGGTATTAGGGGTATTACTTTCCAATCGGTCGCCTTGGGTGGCTCCCTCCCCCTTTTGTTTATCTTCCGATATCAGTCCGATGTTTCCACTCCGCTTTACCAGCCCACTGGCATCTTCTGTCCCTGTAGAGATCCAGACGTGTATAATTCTGATCTCAGGCTGATTTCATGGGTGATCGGAGTTCTTTGGTAGGTAATCAGCTCACTTTAGGGTACAGGTTGAAACGGCACCTTCTCCTTCTTCCCCGCCATCTTGTCAAGCCTGTTGTAGTCCCTCTGCCCATTTCTTGATTGGATTATTTGTTCCTTGGGTGTTGAGTTTGATAAGTTCTTTATAGATTCTGGACACTAGCCCTTTATCTGATATTTTGTTTGCAAATATCTTCTCTCATTCTGTCAGTTGTCTTTTGGTTTTGTTAACTGTTTCCTTTGCTGTGCAAAGTTTTTGATCTTGATGAAGTCCCAATAGTTCATTTTTGCCCTTGCTTCCCTTGCCTTTGGGGATGTTCCTAGGAAGAAGTTGCTGTGGTTGAGGTCAAAGAGGTTGCTGCCTGTGTTCTCCTCGAGGATTTTGATGGATTCCTTTCTCACATTGAGGTCCTTCATCCATTTTGAGTCTATATTCATGTGTGCTATAAGAAAATGGTCCAGTTTCATTTTTCTGCATGTGGCTGTCCAATTTTCCCAACACCATTTGTTGAAGAGGCTGTCTTTTTTCCATTGAACATTCTTTCCTGCTTTGTGGAAGATTAGTTGGCCATAGAGTTGAGGGTCTATTTCTGGGCTCTCTATTCTTTTCCATTGGTCTATGTGTCTGTTTTTGTGCCAGTACCATACTGTCTTGATGATGACAGCTTTGTAATAGAGCTTAATGTCTGGAATTGTGATGCCACCAACTTTGGCTTTCTTTTTCAATATTCCTCTGGCTATTTGAGGTCTTTTCTGGTTCCATATAAATTTTATAACCATTTGTTTTGATGCTGTGTCTGATGTCTTCTGTGTGATCAGAGGAGCTGCTCTAGATTTGCCAATCTGTGCTGGGTAGCTCTACCCTCCCTCAAGCTAGCAGAGGCTCCGACAAGGAAAACCAAACATGCAGGCTTAACACTGGGTTTTGGAACCCTCTTGACTTGAGCTATCTAAAACAAATGGTTTAGCCAGACATCTGTTTGATTCTTACCCTCCCCTGTCACATGATTTTTTTCTACTTGTTTGAAATATGCTGCCATAACTCACTTGGTGTTGGGTCATTCTTACCACTCCTTTCGTTGAATATCATGTCATTATCACTGGGGCCAATGACACAGTCCCTGCAGAGAAATACATCTTCGTATAGGCTGGGGAAAGTGCCATTGCTTATTAGATACTTCGCAAGAAAAGCTTTGTTTTCTTGATTTTTAATTTTTTTTTGATTGGTCCTTGAGATGCAGTCCTTTAGTCATAAGAGAGGAATGGATGAGTTTACTAAGACTTGTAAGATAGAAAAATCTGTGGTGAATTTGGAGCTGAATTCCTAATAGTTGGAGAAAGAAATTAAAAGGTCCAGCCAAAGTGTAATTTTTGGGGGGTGGGATGGGGGGGGTTGTCACACCCTTATAATTCATCAGTTTAGAAGACCAAATCCAAATGTATGCTAAATTACAAAAAAATAAAATAGGCAAAAATCTAATCAAATTATCCTGGCCATTTGCTGAGAATGAGAGAGCCTGCAGAGTCAGCATCCTGAAACTCCAGATGGAGGCTGATTCACGGCATAGCCCCTCTGTGGAGAAGTATGATAGCCTTGGCTCCTGTCCTGGGCAGCACCACCAGGGACAGGCAGCGTGGCCTTGCCCATTCAAAGTGTGTGGCCCTGCCTTTGATTGCAACACAGAATAGAAAGACACCCAGCTCTCATCAGGAAATTAACTCTGAGTGCTCTGCTATCCAGGTTTTATCAAAGACTCAGTTATGGAAAAGCATATTCATGGAGAGTTTGCTGAAGCCCTTATTCTCAAAGTGTGTTCCCTGAGCCACAGGTGGGCATTGTCCGGGAGCCCCAGTCCAGCGCGGTTTGCTTGTTCTGGGCTCTGCCCCTGAGAAGACGTTCTGAGAAGGCATCTTAGAACTGCCCCCCACCCCCGTGCTTGCTGCTGAAATATGGAAAAGGCTGCACCCCACCCCCCATCACCAAACACCATCCCTCCATGAGACCTGCAGCTGTGAGAAATTCCTCTCAGGTCTCCATGTCAAAGAGTGACTTGTGGATCCTGAGCATCATCTAACCATGGTCTCTGCCATTTTGCCTTGGCCCATAGGGAGCTCAGAGCTGCCAGCCCACAGCTGTCCTTGTGCATGCAACATTGTTTCTCTTCTTAAACTTGCCACCTCTTACTTCCCCTCTATTTCCTGCCCACACACCCTTTTTTAAAACCTAATTATCTTTATTCTGAATGAATTTCTGTAAATACCCTCCATATCTTTTTCTAGAACAAGTGGGAAAATGCATTAATAATTTCATGTCATTAATGAAAATTAATAGTCTTTTCTGATGGTGATGTTTCCTCAGCTGATAAGGGAAGCCTTCATGAATTTTTTTAAAGAACTGTTTACCAGACTTCTTGACCCCAGCCTTTGGCCACCGTGCCCACCACGGCAGCCACTCCTGGGAGCCAGCGAAAACTGTGCTTGTGATCACTACTCCTTCTGTCTTCAGCAGGGGAAGACAGACTCCAACTCTCAGAACTCACGTTGGGTTTTTTGTTTGTTTATTTGTTTTTGTTTGTTTTGTTTGTTTGTTTTTAAGATTTTATTTATTTATTTGACAGACAGAGATCACAAGTAGGCAGAGAGGCAGGCAGAGAGAGAGGAGGAAACAGGCTCCCTGATGAGCAGAAAGCCTGATGTGGGACTCGATCCCAGGACCCTGAGATCCCGACCCAAGCTGAAGGCAGAGGCTTTAACCCACTGAGCCACCCAGGGGCCCCCTCATGTCGATTTTTGCCTGTGTATTTAGTGTTTGTTTTCCAGTTTAGCACACCACCGTGTTTTCAACAATACCTTATTTCATCCCCACAAAACTAGGGGGCTGACCTCTGTGTCTCCATTTTGTACACAGTAAAAGTTCTGGCTTCAGCTCACCCAAGTCCACTCAGCAGGCTGAAGGGACCCGCAAGCCACGCCAGCCTGACACAGAGAAAAGAGATGAAAGAATTTACCAGAGTCCTTCTGGGGCCCCAGATAATGATGATGGATTAGACAGGAAGTTCTGAGAGAAAACTGAGACATCTTGAAATCCCAAGTATCAAACATCCAGATAAAACAGCACATGCAAATACATCAAAAATCTATTTTCTGCTTGACCCGGCCATGTTTCTCCTCATCATTTTTTCTAAGGAAGTCATCTGGGATGTGCCTAAAGATTTTGGAGCAAGAGCATCAGTTAGAAAATGAAAATGACATGGCAAGGGAAGAAATACGTTGGTAGGCGGTGCTCAAGCAAAGACCTCCGTCCTCACACTTGTGCTGGGGTTCTGCTGAGTGGTGCTGGACGGGGCAGGCTCTTCTTCCTTTGGAGCAGGCCCTTGGGGTGAGCACAATGAGCAAGGAACAAGAGGATCTAATAGCCCCAGAGTTCCAAAGGGCACCTCTGTGCTCAGCGGTCATCGCTGCAGGAGAGCTCCCAGGTGTGGAAGAAACTCCCCTTCTTGCCCAGTGCTGGTTGCACCTGGGAAGGGCTGGCTTTTGGGTGTGGGGACCCAGGTCTCTCAGCAGTCAAGCACAATCATGTCCGACCTGAAAATTGGTGTTCTCCTTCCCTGTGTAGGAGATGATGCAGAGGTCTCACAGCCTTTTCTAGTCCCCAAAACATGACTTCTAACAGCCATTGGCTGGTTTTAACTCCAACTTCCAAAACTAGCTTTGGGAACACAGGGTTTCATGGTTTTAGAAAAACAGCCTTGGAACCCGATGACTCCTCGTGCTTTTCCGTTCACAACTCCCCTGGAGTCCTGATCCCCCAACAAGTTCCAGACGTCTGAAACGAGGCAAACACACTTTGATGGTGGACTTCTCTAATTGAATTCATTCTTTGGCACTTAAGACTCTGCTTAGAGTGGTAGAAAAGATGGTTAGGGAAGAAAAGATGTTCAGAGCTACCATCACTGCTCCAAGTTAGCCTGCCTCGGTGCCCTCCAGCCAGGACCAGGAGGCCTCACCAGGCACCCTCATGCATCCCCACTGCTCGGGCCTCCCAACCCTGGAATTGTGCTCTGTTGGGAAGTTTTCTTCCCTTGGGGACGTTTCTGCTGCCATTACCCTGGCCTTAGCAGAGGGCCCTGGTCTCCCCCTTTCCCCTCCTCCCTGATCCCCCATGGCATAGCAGGGACCGGTCTACACATCCTAATAACATTTTGTTAAGAGTTCAAGAAGAACAACAGAAAAATGCTGCCCAGAGCACACCTGACGCTGAAGCAAGGGATGTTTTCTTGAAATCCCGGAAAGGCCTTCTGGCTGCCTACGTGTACCTCACAAGGTCTGGGAAACTGGAGTTTAAATAACAGCCCATCCTGGGACACCAGGCCCAGCCCAACAAGCTGTTCCACGTTCTCACTGGTATGTCTGACAGGCTGGTCTTCAGCCCCACTCAGACCACCCTGCACCCTCACAGGCCAATTCATGCACAGAAAACTGGAACATTCTCGCCATCCTTCCCCCAATGCCTCCAGAGTTGTGTCAGGAACCCAGAGCTGGGAGAGCACTGGGAAGCCGCTGGCAGCTTGACATGGTCTACCTTCTCTCCCAAGGGCACATGTGGTTTGCTTTAATGCGTTCAGCTGAAATATTGCATTTAGGGACAACCTATCTTCTGCTGAGAGAGACTCTCAAACTTCTGTTCTACATGTTGAAGGCTTTCTTGGGGCTGCTCTGTCATCTCTCCCCCAGGTGGGCCTGCAGGTGAGGGGCAGCCCAGATGCCCTTGTCTGAACCCAGACAGCTTCCTGTCCCAGAGCACAGGGGAGACAGGAGGACCTGCTTGGAGCAGAGCAGATACTTTTCCATCTAAGTCAGAGGATTCTGATGCATGTTTGTTTGGGGACACAGCACTGCAAAACAGAGCTGGTACGGTGAACCGATTTTTCAGAGAGTCCCACACCCGCTTCCCTTTCTCCAACAGAGCCTCCTCCAGAGGAGCTTGGCTAAAACCAACCTTAATGTTATTCCCCACCCTCCACCCCACTCTGTACCCTCCCTCTCTTTGTCTCTGTGACCTGCTGATCCTTCATTTACCAGAGGAGCCAGAACCAAGGGATAATGAGGACAAGGACCATTCACGGACATGAGTGACTGTCACCACGGAGGTCCTCACCCTCCCTGTGCCTCTCTCTTGCTGGGACAACAAACATTTCCTCAGAGAGAGTGATCATTCAGTTAACTTCAAAATAGATTTAGAAACTTTGGCATTTACAAACCCACTGTGTAATTAAAAGCACAAAAAACCTGAAAGCTTTCCATTGTTCAATAGCGTTGGAAAAATTAATCAATTATTTTGTTGTCATTTTCTGTGTCTAGTTCAGTCTAGACAAAAATTGGGAGGGGCACTAAATGCTCTGTCTGTTTTCTAACATCGTAATAAGACTCTGACTTCTAACACATTACAAATCCTTCATGTCAACCCCTGTGAAGGAATTTGAAGCCCTTCAAAAGCTGAGAATTGAAAACGCTCAAGCCTAGAAATGTACTTTCTCATCATTTCAAGAAAAGGATAGAACTTGTATTTTTTGTCTAATTGACTAAAGAGGATTCTGTTTCCCTCAGATTTGCTATGAACCTAGAGCTTCTCTGGTATCATCCAAGTTCAAGACGTGCCCCTACTCCAGAGGAACACATTCACGCATGGGTCCCCTTACACACATATGAGCACAGCCACACACGCACAAGATTACGAACAAATGCATGGCGGAAATCACCAAAATTCCATTCTCTCTCTCGTCTTCTTCCTCTCCCAACAGATTCTCTTCCTTTCCCGTGCATTCCTTCTGTCTGCCCTCTCTGAGGGCGGGGTGCTGGATCAGCATCGGAGGTCTGGAGCCCAGCCTCAGGGTCCCAACCCAGGCCAACCCACTCAGTTTCCCTCCTAGCCCCACCTAAGAGCTCCAGGCCCCAGCTTCACTTTTGGGCTGATAAAGAGTTCCTGTGTAGACCTGGATTTTGAACCAGGGTCTACACATGGGCTGCAGGGTCTATGAAGGCCACACCGTTGTGTGCAATGATGAAGCAGGACATGAGACTTCCCTCCATGTCTTAAGGGAACACAGGTGTGTAGCACCTGGTTCCAGGCCAGTCTGGACCCCCACTCCCCAGTCCTCTCTACTGGGGGAGACCAAGACTGGCCCAGGAAATCCTGGGCTTCCTGTACCCGACCAACTATAGGGTTGCGCCTGTACCTGGTCTTCAGGTCTTCCACAATATGAAGTCTCAGCCCAAGGTCCCACAAGGGCCACCATTGCCAGCACCATCCCTCAGAAACCCCCCACCCCTTGGTTCCCCTCCTGCCCCCACTCCCTGCCTTTTTTTTTTTAAGATTTTATTTGTTTATTTGACAGAGAGAGATCACAAGTAGGCAGAGAGGCAGGCAGAGAGAGAGAGAGGAGGAAGCAGGCTCCCTACCGAGCAGAGAACCCGACACGGGACTCGATCCCAGGACCCCGAGACCATGACCTGAGCCAAAGGCAGAGGCTTTAACCCACTGAGCCACCCAGGAGCCCCTCCACTCCCCCTCTTTATGTCCCCCCCCCCGAAACTCAGTTTCTAGCTTCAACCTCATCCTCCTCTCCATTCCTGTTCTTTTTCTTTCTTTCTTTGCTCTTGAACTGAAACCAAATATTGTAGAATTCGGTCTAAAAGCCACTTTCCCTGAAACCACTGTCTCCAGCTGCTAATAAAGAGGAAGCAGAAATGTTCACACACGTGCCGCTTGCTTCCTTGGAGAATCAAGTATCTGTCCCTGGGTCAGTGATGAGAGCTCAAGAGTGACCAACCGGTGTCACATTCAAGTGAGGGGAGCTGCAGGCTGGGTCCCCCTACCATAGACTTGCACTTCTGACTAACTGAAAGTTTTGTTTGTGACTTCTGGAAGAAGAGTAAGGATGTGCAGTGGGTTACTGCACTCCTTGGGATGGCCTTGTCCCTTTGGACCTGTGTTCCCTGTAGGTCAGCAAGAGGGCAAGGGATGCCTTCCACATTTAACCAGAAGACCTCAAAGTGGGGGGCAGCACCATGCTTGGAAGGAAATGGGAGAGAGTGAGTGGCATCAGGGCCTGTGCAAATCTGTGGCTGTAAGCCCCTCTGAGAAGCAGTTAAAACAAGTCTAGTTTCCTACACATGTAGCAGCTCACACACTCTGCTTTCCTCCTGGCCTTCAGAAACACTGACAAACACCCGGAGAAGCAAATATGAAAAGCAGTGCTGTTACTGAGCCAGTCCCCCTGGCCCTTATCCACACTGCCTCAGATAGAGGCCCTCCAGAAGTTTCCGGCGGCCTCCTGATTTGCTAGTAACCTGTTTCCTGGGCTTTGGTGAAGTCCACAGGAGCTGAAAACAGAACATTTCTGCAGCCTTCTGGGTTCTGGGCTCGGGACTGGGGGAGTTAAGAGGCGGCGGGGGGGGGGGGACTTTGAAGCACCCTGCACGGGCTGGGGGGTGCCCAACTCTAGGGCCTCCTAATCCTAGGGCTGGAGATGCCTGGTGGCTACAGGCAAACAGCACAGGCTGGTTTCTAGAGGAAGTCCCCCTCCCACCCCTCCTCCTCCTGAGTCTCTGGGCAAGGATGCCCCTGTCCGTCTTTCCCACCCCTGCCCCGCCTCGTGTCCCCACTGCCCAAGAAAACAGCTGGCAGAAACCCAGCTTCTTGAAGTGGTCAAATAAACAAGAGGCCTGTGACTCATCGTGAATGAGGCGGCTGGAAGATGGGGAGACCCCGTGCCAAACCCATCATGTGGTGCAGTTTTCCTTCTGGGAACCCTGAGTCATAGATGGACGCAGGAGCTGGCACGTTCCCGGGGGGTGACAACCGGGGATGGTTTGAGTCTGTGTGCGTGCGTGCAAGCTTGTGTGTAAGTGTATGAGAAGCTGAGCATGCTTACATGTGTGTGCATGCGTGTAAGCCCGTGTGTTAGATCTGCGCATGCGCACACAAGCTTGCCTTTATTCCCTCCACCCCTTTCCTTCCCCCCAAAATGCTTTCTGGGAACTAGCCCTTGGATTAGCACCTGACGCGGGTAGCTGGGTCCTACAGGATTGGTCAGCCCCTGCCCTGTTCAGCTGTCCCCACCTCCACCTTCCTCCCCCTGCCCCCTCTACCTCCTCCCCCAGGCCCAGCAGGGTGGATCCTGAAACTGGACAAAGCCTTCTTTTTCAGAGAACCACACCTATGTGTTTATTTGGGGGTCATGCCGTGTCAATTCAGGAGATGTTTACAAAAGCCCCGAGTTCTATTTTCAGTTGTTTATGCGGTTCACGGGGACAGCCAAGGCTGTGCACAGCAGCAGGGGAAGCTCACCATCGTTTGCTGATGCTCCTTATCCACTAGGGTAAGGTGGAGAAAGAAGAGAGCGGATCACTGGAAACCCAGCCAGCCTCAGACAGGACAAGAGCCTTAGGTGAGGGCATCACTGCCTGCTTTAGGAGTGTGCTCTCCCTCATTTACCCCTTGATACCCACTAACCCCGTGGGGCAGGTGTCCTTTCACAAGTTTGAGGACACTGCCCCCCACCCTCAGGGAAACCTGACCCTGCGCGGTGGTGAGGGGAGGAGGGGTGGTGCAGCCAGGGCTCTAATTTCCCTCTTTGATTCTAGCCCATTCTGTTTTCTCCATACCAAGGCATCTCAAATATCTGTAAAGGTATTAGAAAGTTTAAGCTTTATGTTCTTCAAGTATTTTATGGGACAAACCATGTTTGGGGCTGGGGAAGGGCCGAGGTTGTCTGGGAAAGCCGTGAAAAATGGCGACACTTATGTTTGACCTGGAAGCCCACCCTCAGCTGGGTCAGCTGCTCAGCAGGAAAGCCCTCCCTCACAACAGAGGAAATCCAATGAAATCTTGGAACTGTTGGAACTTAGGGTTACTTTTTCAAACCCTTGGGATGATACCCTAAATCATTCTGGTCCTCAGCCGGGAGCAGTTGTGTCCCTCAAGGTTCATTTGGCAATGTCTGGATATTTTTGTCCTCACGGTTGGTGGTAGAGGGTGCGGAGGCCAGAGATACTGATGAGCTGCCTATAGTCGCAGGACAGCCCCCACCACGGAGAATAATCTGCTTCAAAATGTTGTTAGAGACATACCATTCTCTGCCTGCTGTTTCAGTAGCAGGAAGAGTCCAAGATGGTGGTGGCCTCCACTTCAGTGGGACCCTTGCAGTGCCCTCTAGTGGAAGAACCGCTAGGTGCCTGAAGTAGCAGGTCTAGGCAATGGGCACTGCAAATTCCCTGGGGGGTGAGGATGAGCAGTCCTGCTGAGGACCTGAACCGATTTCAGCTATAGGCTGAGCCCACATGTGGTGGCCTGGGTGACAGGGCCCTGTGCTCTTCACTGTCCCTTTATTAAACCCTCCTACAAGACCCTGCCTAAGAGCACCATCTGTTTCCCGCTGGCGTGATACCAATCTTCGTAAAGAGTGGTAGGAAGGGCACAGAGCCCCAAGCTAGTGAAAAGCAGAAAGAGCCCAGATCTGTGACTCCAAATCCCTGATCCAAGGGTTTCTGTCCGACTCACAGTTTTCCAAAGTGATTGTACCGATTTGCGCTCCCATGAGCCATGTGTGAAAGTACGGATGTTCTGCATCCTTGCCAACACTTAGTATTGTTTGTTTTTAAAGATGTGTTATTTTGGTCATTCTACCGTGTGTGGTTTTAATTTGTACTCCAATGGCCCATGAAGTCAAGCAGCTGTTCATAGGTTTATTGGTCATTGGATTTCATTTTTGCAAAGTCTTTCGCTCATTTTACTGTTGGATTTGTTTTACTATTTTACCATGATTGATTTTTAGGAGTTCTACACATGTTCTAGAGATGAGCCTTTTGCCAGATAGATGCATGTCAATCTCTTCTCCCATTCTGTGGGTTCTCTTTTCACTCCCCATAGGCCATCTATCCTAATGTTAGTATCCTGATCTTCCTTTTCATTGTACTTCTAGTTTATTTCCATTGATTTTTGTACCCTATGTTTCCTTTTCCTTAGATTCCTTTTTATTTTGCTGAATCTCATTCCTGAGCTCATTTTCCTGATCCCTGGAAAGATATATAGAAAGCAATGTTCTCATTTCTTCACAGTTAATAGGACTTTATTTTGCCTTCATCCTTTATTGGTAGTTTAGCTGGGTACATGATACTTTGAGAATTCTTTCTTTTTCTCAAATTGAACCAGTGAAACAGTCATGAAGAAAGAATATCTCCTCAAATCTCATTTAGAATATATATGTCAAATCTCATAACTTTGGTTTGGTTTTGTCTTTTAAGTTTTTTTTTTTTTTTTTCCCATTCTTCTTAAAATACTTCCTCTGTTTTATGGAGGTCCAAGTTCCCTGAATGGGCCAACTGGTCTCCAACTTTTCATCCACACAAACTAGTGAGTTATCAGTGCTTTTTTAGCCTTCGGAAGGAAATCTATCCTAGATAAAAAGAATGGAAAAACTTGGGAATTCTTGACAATTTTGGTGGATTAATGTAATTTGATGTGCAAGGTAGGAACTGCAATTAGCAGGAGGTGGCATGGACTTGGGGAAGTCTTGTGGTAGAACATCTCATCTCCCCTGGACCATCTGCTCTGGCCAACTGGGGACACTGAGCTGTTGTCTCCTGTGACCAGGTGACCAACTTCATTGGGAACTGACACAGCAGGATAGCCTGTTCTATGCCCTCCCCACCATGCTCTCTAGGCAGTCATTGTGGGGCAAGGTTTTCCCCAGTGTGGGCCTGCAGCAGGACTGGCATCCATTCCCTACTAACTGAACTGCCATGATCTGTAGCCCACTCTGGAAGACGTTAAGTGGTGGGATGGTTCACCTTCCCCTACCTCATTTTTTTCTGGTACCATTTCTTACTGTAAATCATCATGGATTTAGGAATTTGGGTGGTGCCTTTTCCTGGTTCCCAATGATTATGGAGAATTTCTTCTATTACATTGTTAGGTCCTTTTAGTGGAGATTTGGGAATGTAAAGAATATAAAAACTACAAAATGTTGGCATGTCAGGATGCCTGGGTGGCTCAGTGGGTTAAGCCTCTGCCTTCAGCTCAGGTCATGATCCCAAGGTCCTGGGATCAAGGCCCACATTGGGCTCTCTGCTCAGCGGGTAGCCTGCTTTCCCCTTTCTCTCTGCCTGTGTCTCTGCCTACTTGTGATCTCTCTGTGTCAAATAAATAAATAAAATCTTAAAAAAAAAAAAAGTTTGGCATGTCATCCAAATGAGAACCTTTAAAGGAAGCTCTATGATGGAAATCATCTGTAGTTTTAAATGCATGCCAAATAGTAAATTCAGAGGTTAGGGATCAAGTGTGATTAAAATCCAACTTGATATTTGGACTTTTGACTATTTCTTTGTTTTCTAGTAAAACCCTAGCCAGTTGGAGGGCCTCCTTTATTAGCTTATCCTGAAATTGTCAGTAATTTGCATCTTACTCAAGGATCCAACAGCCTTGGCTTAATTATCATGAAACTTAAGCTGGCCTTCAGCTGGAAGAGCTAATTGACCTGCTTCTTAATTCAGCAGCAGAGACTCCAAGGTGTGTCTCTGCAAATGCCTTGATTATATATATATTTTGTGAGACTCTCCATCTTTGTTAAGTGCCATAAATGCTAGTTTGAGTTCTTTTTGAATCAAGACAGCATGTCAAAGATTGGTATAATTGGTTCCACTTGAACTCTTACTAGTCAACACTGTTGATTTTGAATGACTGTTGGCTCTACAGCTCACCATAAAATACAGTCCCTTTCGTGGCTAATTTTACTTTGAAAATTTTTAAATAAACTCTGTGTTGTTAGTTTTTTCGTTTTTAAAGAAGAAATCAAGCCATGTGATGTAAAGGATTGTTCAGTATTGTTCAAATATAGACTTTTCTCTATGTTGTTAATAAATAGAATTCCCAATGAGAAATTTTGAAGCCCTATAAAATCATGCCATCACTCTTTTGCTCTTTAAATTTTGAAATAATTTCAAGCTTACAATAAACTGGAAAAATAGTAAAAAATCCTATCTCTTCTCTCATTTCTCCAAATGTTACCATTTAATATAACCAAGAGTACGATTATCCACACCAGGAGATTAATGTTGACACAACACTATTAACTAATATATAGACTGTATTCTTTTCTGTCTTTTATGACCTCGATGTGAGTGAGGAGCCTCCACCATTATTTTACAGGTGGTCTCTTAATTTGTATTTCGTATTTTCTCATGAAGATACTGAGGTTATGCATTTTTGCCAGGGATGCCCCAGGAACAATGCTGAGTCTCCTGTGCCTCATAGCATGGGCTACCCAAAATCCATATGTCTGGTTACTAGTGATGGTCACTTTGATGATTTGGTGAAAGTTGTATCTGCCAGGTTTCTCCACTGTCAAGTTAGCGTATTTCCCTTTGTAATTAATAAGTATCTAATGGGGAGATACTTTAAGACTATGTAACTATCCCATTTCTCATCAGACTGTTATTCACTAATTTTACCATCTATGGTGATTTTTGCCTACAACAATTATTAGTATATGTTAACCAAGTAATTACCTTTTGTTTCCATCATTTCTATATGTACAAACTGGAATTTTACTCTGAGTAAGAGCTGTGCTCCCTCTCCTATTTATTTATTCAATTATGGATTAGTATTAGTATGGACTTGTGGGTGTGTAGCTGATTCTAGGCATTATAATTCATTACTAGCATTATATATTTTGTTGCTCAGCTTGTCCCAGATGTAGTCATTGGGAGACCCTTCAAGTTGGCTCCTGTTTTGGCATGATCCCATCATTTTTGGATCACCGTCTTATTTTCTGGCACCACAAAATGTTCCTGGCTGACCCTGTACATTCCCTGGGCCAGCTCTAGTGTCATCTGCTTCTCCAGGGAGCCCTGCTCCCTTTCAGAAGAGAATGTTGCTTAGAAGCTAAGATCTGGACACGAGGGGTGCTCACTGCTACCTGGCTGTCACTGCTTCTTGGCTCTTTCATGTCATTTAGGTTCATTTGTTTCAATGTTCCATTTTGGATTTCCCTCACATTCTGTGTGCAGGGTAGCAGGGAGTAAGACAGTCTCCATTTCCTTTATTGAAGCTATGTTTTACTGCCAGACATTGAAAGCCAGAATTCAATACTTCTACATCCCTTACCTCTCTGTTCTCTCTTCTTGCATTGCCTGTTCAGAGTACACAATATGTTTGACGAGTCTGATACAGTTCCTAAGCAAGTCCTCTAGGCTGGTGGAGAGGCTGGCTGGCTGGCATTCCCCCCAATGTCAGGCTCAGGGTCTGAGGGCCTCTCAGATCTATCCAGCCCTGTGCTTTGTAGCTCAGCTCCATCTTTCAGACACACCTCTCAGCAAGAGAAAGGATGTATCGTGCTGAGGGAAAACTTTTCATCAGTAGGATTTTGGATTGTCCAAATACTAGTCCAACCTTAGTTTTTGGGGTTTTGTTTTTCTCAATATGCTTCAGTTCCCCTGATTGGAATACTATAAGCCTCTGGCTTGGGAAAGAGATTTCCTGTTGCAATATGTGTCAAATATTCCTACCCATGGTGTGGACTTGTTTTTAAGATAAAGTTGTTGCTGTTTTTCCCCTGTGCTTTGATTGCCCAAAGTTAGAGAAGATGTATGAAAATAGGTACTTTAATACACTGTTGGGGGGAAATAAATTATTTCAAAATTTTTCAAAATGAATTTTGCAACATATTTTATAAGATGAAATATGTTGATATTCTTTTACTTCTTAATTTCCTCTCTGAGAATCTATTCTGGGGAAAAGATAAATAAATATTAAAGAAAAAAGAAAGATTCATTTCAGCACTTTCACAGTAATAAACTTGAGAAAAAACTTGAAATATTCAATCATAAGAAAGGTGAAAAATGATTATAAATGTACTTCATAGACTCTTGTGGAATAATGAGCAGCTTTCCCAATAAATATATTAGAAACATGGACAAGACTTATGACATAACATTAAGCTTAAAAAGAAAGATATTGGCTTTGTTGCACCTTTGGAGAGCATGTGCGTGTGTGCATGCGCGTGCGCGCATACACACACACACACACACACACACACACACACACAGTGTTACTTATGTATATTTAAAAGACCAAGAGGAAATATACCAGAGTCAAAGAGTGATTATGTTATGGTACTTCGTGTATTTTTCTTTCTTTCTACTTTTTTGTATTTTGTAAATCTTCTTGAATCAGCAAAATTTATTGATAACAGGGTAGAGAAAATAAGGTTTTTCGTTTCTAGTGAGGATAAGTGAGTAGATTCAGCTAGTAGATTTAGTTCTATTGATATTGAAGATTATTTCTTTTTTTTCCTTTAAAAAAAATTTTATTTATTTATTTGACAGAGATCACAGGTAGGCAGAGAGGCAGGCAGAGAGAGGAAGGAAAGCAGGATCTCTGCTGAGCAGAGAGCCCGATGCGGGGCTTGATCCCGAGACCCTGGGATCACGACCTGAGCCGAAGGCAGATGCTTTAACCCACTGAGCCACCCAGACGCCCCGAAGATTATTTCTAATGGTAAAAAGAATCATTCTCAAACAGAAGAGGGTGTGACTGGCAGAATCGTCTGGAAAAATCTTTCCAAAATAATGTCTGCATGTTCAGCTCTTATGCCCTCCAATACACTTAGACACACACACGCACACACACGCACAAATGCACACAGTCACTGGGACTAACAACCATGGTTCTCATTCTCTACCATGAAGATGCATCACCAGGGGATTGGGGAAATCTTCACTGAGAAGGCAATGGGCCTTCCCTAGGCGTGGAGTGGGGTTGGCACACAGATATAGACTGGAGCTCCTACAGGTCTTTGCTAATAACTCCCCTAAATTTGTTTAAAAATATATAAAGCAATATTTGGGAAACCCAGGAAAAAATAAAAAGTTACTTATAATCCTCCATCTCTAGCTAGTTTGCATTTTTGTGTATCTTATACCTATGTTTTAGGAAAACATAGTGCTCAGAAACCCCTCCCTAGCCCTTCCTTGCTTATGAAGGCAGGTGGTTTGGGCATGGGCTCTGGGGCTGATATTCTCTGGGTGTATGACTTTGGGGCACTCCTTCATCTTTTTGAGGTTGTCTCTGGTTATCTGAATAAAACCAGAAGATGATGATAGTTCTTGCCTTGTAAAACTGTAGTGAGGATGAAGGGAAATGCCTACATATGACCCTTGGAATAACACCTTACAGGTGGTGAGCACTCAGTACCTTTTATTATCAGTACTGTTACCATTATTATTATTATTAAATAAATAGCTTTATTTGTAATAGAGCCACTGTCTGTGAGCCATATCTGGTCAGCAGGTTTGCTTCTCACAGTGTTTTAAAACACTAATGAATTAACATCTGAAAAGTGAGAGATTTCACATAAAAATTTCAAATTTCTCACTTCTCCTGAGAAAAATCTGGGCATCTGGGAGCCCTGGACCAACATTCCTGTGTGGTGGAAATTGGCATGAGGGAGGGTGTCCCCTTCAGGGACAAGGTCAGAGCCCTCAAGGTCAGGGCCTGCTTCACTTGCTGCTTCCAGAGGCCTAGTCCCTGAAGACAGTGGGCCTTGTGACCTCCCATTGAGAAATGCTTACCCTCCTCCTTCTCCCAAATGATACTGTCCGTTTGCAAAAAGCAGGGAAGATCCAGTTTGAGAGGCCAGGCAGACACACAAGGTGAAATTATTGCTGATTGTGGATGACCAAGGACACCATGAAAAGTGGGCCTTGGACTGGGGGATGGGCATAAGGGAACTGGGCACTGAGATTCAGGACAAGGTTGGAGCAGGTCTGAGGTCTGAGAAGCTGATCAGAGTGGACTGGGGAGGAGCCTGTCGTGTAGGGTCTGGTACCCAACAAAGGTCCCACCAGAGTGACCCCAGCCTCCCGGATCCCCTGTGTAGGCTCTAGGATTCCAAGATCTGAGAGCAGGGCCAGGGAGCACAGGACCAGCTTCATGGACTACAGACCAGCCATTGGACTAAAATGATCACAGCAAGACCTGCGGTCAGCCTAACTGTGCATTGAACCAAAGAGCTCTGGAGACCAGACACACCACACCCTCTCTGAGCCGGCCCCGGTCACTGTGGGGTCTCCTGTTGTGGTTGAGGAACCGAGGGTGGGAGAAGTTGCAGATGTTTAGAACAGTGGGGTGTGGTCGTGGGTCAGGACGCAGCCTGAGGGCATAGGGTAGAGTGGATTGGCTGGTGTAAACATTGAGACTGGGACCCTGGTCTCATTTTCACTGGGACCTCTCGGAGCAGACCACGGCTCCCCACGATGTCACACTCGTTCCTAAGAACCTTGACTGCTGTTCCTCAGATGTTGCTTCACCTGTGGGTATCCTGACACATGGGTTCCGATGCATCCAGGTGCATGGGAGGAAGGGCTCAGGGACCCTTGCTGGAACCTTGGGGCCACAACCCTCCCCAAGGTCACAGTCAGTGACTCCTGTTCCCACACGCCATCTCCTTCTTGGTAGGAGAGAACTGCTTCTGGCCAGTGGCCCTGAGTTGTGGGTGAGCAGAGTGCATCTTCAGGACAGAGAACACTCAGTAGTCCACATCTGTGTACCCTCAAACATCGTCCCAAGTCCCGGAGTTCCGGCTGTGGGCACACATGGAGCCTGTCACCTCTAGGTCCTCACGGCCCCCCAGAGGGAAGCGCTGCTCTGCAGCCAGGGGTGGGGAAGGGTGAGGTCAGCAAGGCCAGGCAGCCCCCCAGCCCCTCTCCCCCTCTGCAGGTGCCCCGAGGCCTTCTCCTTGTCCTCAAGTAACTCACTCTGCCCATATCTGCACCCTGGAAAATCTCCAGTCTGTGGTTCTAGATGGCAAGCCCCTCCTTCAGATTTCTCTCAGGAATTCCCATGGAAGTGACCCCTGGGGGGCTCAGTCGGTGACACATCTGCCCTTAACTCAGGTCATGATCCCAGGATCCTGGGATGGAACCCTGAGTCGGGCTACCTGTTCACCGGGAGTCTGCTTCTCCCTCTCCCTCTAGTTACACGCTTTCTTTTCTCTCTCTCTGTCAAATAAATAAATAAAATCTTTAAAAAAAAATTCCCATGGAAAATGATGGAACAAATGTCAAAATAGTCCAGAGAAGTGAGTCAACACTGGAACATGAGGAAGGCTGATACAGGCAAGAAACTTCGGGAAATTGAAACTAATGTAACATAGTGTGTCGACTGGACTCTAATCCAACAAACAGACAAGTAAGGAAAATACCCTGGTGTGTCTGGAAATGTCTGGAACATATGGAGTAGTGGGTCAAATTGAAGGAGGTAGACTCTGGTATAGTTTCTGTGTACTGGAAAATCTCTTTGGGGAAGCAGGTGGAGACCCCCACAAGACTCAGGCTTCACGGGCCAGGGCCCTGAGGGTGTGAGGCCGTGGGACAGTTTGGGGAAGTGCATCAGGGCTCGGTCTGGTGCTCGGTGGGCAGAGCCCTTGGGGGCTCTGGCTGGCCGACAGAGGAGAAACACCTGGAGAAGCATTGTGTTTCTTACCGCAGCCTCCATGGAGGACAACAGACACCCTCAAAGTCAGAGCCACAGCCTCTAGAAGGGGGACTGTGGTAGGGCAGTTAGGGAACATGGGAGAGGTAGCAGTGAGCCACTTGGCCTGAAACATTGACCTGGAGTCCCTTTAAGGAGTGATAGAGCCATCCTTTATCTGTGACCTGAGATGGGGCAGATTGGGGGTGAGGAGCCCGACTCAGAGGGAAAGCACATCTTTCGGGGTCCTGAAGGTCAGCTCAGAGACAGACAGACAGACCTAGGTTCTCATCCCAGGTGTTCCAGTGACCAGCTGTGTGACTTTCAGGCCCAGTTTTCTTGTCTGGAAAATAGGTCTAATCTCAGCACCCAACACCCAAGAATTTTGTGAGGCCTCTCAGTCCTGATATCTGGAAAGTGCCACAGCATGGAGATTTTTAGGGTGCTGCTGGAAACTAGGCCTCCCAGACTTAGAGCTGGACACCAAAAACTCTGGCAGAGGGAGACATTCAAAGAGTATTTGTTGAATCTAGTTGATTTGTTTTACTTCTTTAGTGCTGCATGATTCCAGCTTCTGCCTCCTCAGGAGGCTGCAAAGGATTTTAGCCAGGTAGCCCGACGCTGGGGCTGGGGGTCTCTCATCCAAGGTGGCCCACTTGCAGGGTTAGCCAATGGGTCCTGCCTATTGGCAGAGGCTCCATCCCTGACCATAGGGCTTGGGCTCCCCCACATCATGCATGGTGTCCGGATTCCGAAGACCACCATCCCGACATCCAGAGAGAGGGGCAGAGAGCCAGGAGGAAGCTGAATCCTTTGTACGACTTAGCATAGGAAATCGGGTATCGTCAACCTACTGCCACAGCCACTGGCCAGGAGCCCCCACCCAGATGTGAGTGGGGGAGACTTAGCCCATGGCTTGGTGTAACCACACTGCAAGAAGGGAGTGTGCAATGGAATCCATACATACAAATACAAGCATGTGTCATTGGAACATACACACTACCCCTGACACATTAGTGGTCTTATTATTGGAAATCATGTGTGAGTTCCCACCCATCTTTTGTCAAAAACTACTGGCAATCAGAACCCCTTCTTGTCTGTCCCATGTGTGAACAGAGGTGGACCTTTCTTACCAAACTTCTGAGCTTGAAAACAACGGTCTGGAAATATTTAGAAAAATGAAAAAAAAAAAAGTTGGCTGGGCTCATAAGGTAGCATAAAAAACAGAACACCAAAGATCAATTCAGGAATTCATCAAATTTCTATTGAATTGCAAAATTTCTTGCACTTGGAAAAAATAAAAATAAAAACTGGCTGTGGGACTCGGTGATGTCGCTGCCCAGACACAGGGGAAGGGGTGGGGATGGGGTGGGACACGGGCTCCAGGGACATGCAGGGGGGACTTCTGCCTCTTATTTATGGCCTTCCCTCTGCTCCTGCCTGTGACCCCACTCAGCCCCTAAACTCTAAGCATGTGGCCTCGCTTCCTTCTTCCCAGAAAACCTAGACTCTCCCTCTCTCTTCTCTTGTTTAATTTTTACTTACTTTCTAAATTTCTTTTCAATGTTCCTGAATTCATTGTTTATGCACCACACCCAGTGCTCCTGCCATACGTGCCGTCCTTAATACCCATCACCAAGATGCCCTTCAACGGACGAATGGATTAGGAAGATGTGGTCCATATACACTATGGAGTATTATGTCTCCATCAGAAAGGATGAATACTCAACTTTTGTAGCAACATGGATCAGACTGGGGGAGATTATGCTGAGTGAAATAAGTCAAACAGAGAGAGTTAGTTATCATATGGTTTTGCTTATTTGTGGAATATAAGGAATAACACGGAGGACCTAGAGAGACGGAGAGAAGTGAGTTGAGGAAAATTGGAGGGGGAGACGAACCAGACTCTCCCTTGAAGTCACTGCTCACTCTCTGTGGTCAGAGCCTGGTCTCCCACACTCCCATCCTTCTCCCAGAAGGCATTGAGTGGATCTTGAAATACAGAAGAAGACCTCGAGATTCGGCCACCAAATCAGGGCTGCAGTGGTGACTTACTCCCACCTCCTTGCACCACGGGGCTCCCTGTTTACCAGAGAATCGGCCTTTGCAAGCTTCATGGCCATCCTTCTGTTTTAGGATATGTGCTTCAAACTTCTTCCTTTGTCACTCATTCCTGAGGTCAGTGGGGATTATGTTTTCATTTTCAGTGAGACGTTATTTAATCCATGTTGCGCTGAATGTTATTTTTCATGGGTGTCAATGGTCCGGATTTCACCCAGAAATTTCTTTTACCCAGTCTCTTACTTTGCCTGATGGTGCTGTTGCTTTTGCCGGGGGCTGGGGCTGTCTGCTGGGGCCCCCAAGCCTCACTGTGCCATGTCTGGTTGACTGGCCCCCTGACTGCTAAGCCAAGTATACTGGTTAAAATTAAGGAGAGAATGGCCCGTTTATTCAGAAAGCCATTCCTATAGGAGCTCTGTGTCGGTACCAGCAGAGGTCCAACCATCCAAGAAATCCCCCTGTAGACCTTACAGGTCACACAGGGCCCTCCTCTGCCAACTGCCTTGCCCCTCTCCAAGCTGATCTCCCCCAACGCCTAGTCCCAGCTCCCCCTGTTCTACCCCCGTGATCTCTACTCATACTCACCCCCATGGATCCAGGCAGTGAGCTGAAACACCTTTCCCACTATAGTCCATCGTTGGGGACTCCTCGCTTCCCAGACCAACTGCAGAAGGGAAGCAGACCCCAGCCTTGAACAACAAATGTGAGAGTCCCCTTTGTACTGAGGCTTTTTTTCTAGTAACAGTTTATGTCGTGAGGCATTGGCTGTGGGCTGCCTGGTAATAAGCCTCATGGCTGTGGCCTCTGGGTTCTGCTACGCCATATGCGGGTCCTGCCTCTCAAGTGCCCCCGTTCTACAAGCATCCCTGTAGCTCTGTCCCCTGGGACCAGGCAGCAAGGCCCCCATCCTCCCTCCCCAAGGCTGCAGGCTTGTCTGTGCTGCTCAGGTGTGTGAGCCCAACCAGCTTGCTCCAGTCACATGGGTGTCAGGCGGGAGATCCCTTTCCTGCACCCCCCCTTTCTTCTGTCGCAGCCCCCATGTCTCCTTTGGGAATCTCCCCTCCAACATATCACTGTGCTACCCAACCTTCTGGCCATGTCATTCCATACCCTGGACCCAGCTGGACTCTCGTTCCTGAGGATTTGATGCTTGAGCAAGTGAGATGGGCTGGAAGAGTGGAGCAGTGCCTGGAGAGGCATGCCTGGGCTCTGTCCAGGCCACTTTCCTCACTCTGTTATTAGTATCTGATAATCAGTTAAGGGGAGTGGATAGCTGGCATCAGGAGAAGGTTCCAGAATGACTAAAAATGAGATAAGTGAGCAAGTTCACAGTCTCCTGGGGCATCCTCCACTCTGACCTTCTCATGGACAGATCATCTGCCCCCTGAACTCTGTAGAGGTAGAAACTTCTAGAACCATACAGGGAGACTCAAGTAGAAAATTGTCAGATGAATTCCCTAGGACTGCTAACTCCAGCCTCTTACTGGTCAAAAGAAATCAGAAAGAGTGTCCTTAGCAGCTGGCACTGACAGCTGGACAAGACTGACCCCGACGGACAGACTGCAGCTGGGAGCAGGGAGGCCGGGAGTATCCCCCACCCTCTTCGCCGAGCATAAATGAGCGCTTTTTTCTTGCTGTTGAAAGAACAAGGTGAGTTAGGAGCGCACCGGAAAGGAAACAAGTTTGCCACCGTGTCTTTGCTGAAGCAAATGTGGAGATTCCTGAGGAGAGAGTGTGAGGCTTGGGGAAGGCTCTCCAGTGGCTGGGGATGTGGCGTGGACGTCTGAGTCCTGGACCACAGTGCAAATCTCAAATAGCGGGGCTGAACCTGGGCATCCACCCTTCACAGGCAACCTGAGGGGTGTGTGTGTGTGTGTGTGTGTGTGTGTGTGTGTATGATGTTTGTGCATGTGTACATAGTGTGTGTGACCTGTGTGTGTGTATAGTGCGACCTGTGTGTACAGTGTGTGTGATATGTGTGTGCATGTGTATGGTGGTGTGTGTGTACTGTTTGTGATGTGTGTGTATATACAGTGTGTATGTGTACAGTATGTGTGTGACCTGTGTGCATGTGTACAGTGTATGTAATATGTGTATACAGTGTGTAATCTGTGTGTGTACAATGTGTGTGATGTATATAGTGTGTGTGACCTCTGTGTGTGTACAGTGTGTGGTATGTGTGTGTATAGTGTGTGTGACCTGTGTGTGTACAGTGTGCGTGGCATGTGTGCATGTGTACATGTGTACAGTGTGTGTTATATATGTGCATGTGTACAAAGTGTGTGATGTGTATGTGCCTGTACAGTGTGTATGTGTGGTGTGCATGCATGTGTACAGTGTGTGTGATGTGTGTGCATGTGTATAATGTGTGGCATGTGTGCATGTGTACAGTGTGTGTGGCATGTGTGTGTGATGTCTGTGCTTGTGTACAGTGTGTGTGATGTGTGTGCATGTGTACATGTGTACAGTGTGTGTGATGTGTGTGCATGTGTACAGTGTGTGTGATGTGTGTTCATGTGTACATGTGTACAGTGTGTGTGATGTCTGTGCATGTGTACAGTGCGTGTGACATGTGTGGGTGCATGGAGTGTGTGTATGCAGGCCCAAGAGGGTCCTCAGTGTGTTCCCTGGGGCTCAGATTACTAGATGTTTCACTTTTTCTTTTTTTCTCTTTGAATGTGACTCCTGTCAGGACCCCACTCTTTTTGAAGCACCGACAGCATTCTTATTCTCTGCCAACAACCTCTAGCTCTAAGGCTGCAAGAGGATCTCCAGTCCCAGGAAGCTTCCCCACCAGGGCCGCAGGTCCTGCCCATCCTCATCCTTCAGTGCCCATACCACCTCCATCCCCATTTCTCTATAATTTTCTCTCCTGAAAAACATTATCTTCACTTTCTCGGCCCTTCTGGTCCCTCCCTAAACACCAGCCTGGGGTTTGTCTTCCCTCTCCCCACACATCCGTCTTTTCAGTGTGATGCAGCATGGCCTTGGGAAGAAGTATCCTGGCTCTGCGGTCTGAGATGTCCCACTTCACTCCCACTCCCTCCCCATCTTCCACAGATTCTGGGACCTTGGGCAAGTTGTCTGATCTTCAATGCCTCCATGTCCCCCTTTGTGGGATCAGATGGCAGGACTGACCTCAGTTAGTTCTCATGTAAAGTACATTAGAAGCACTCTGTAAATCCTGGTGTTGTGTTTGCTCTAATTGCCCTGAAGGACTTTCTGAACCAAAGGCTTTTAGGGAATTAAGGCTCTCAATTCGGTGTTGGCCCCACTACCAGGACAGTGCCTGGCAGAGCGGGCATCAGGTGTCCCTTTCTTGTCGCCACTGAGGAGTGACAGGCAGGATTGCGGAAAGACCTCATCTGCAGCCAGCCAACTCAGTTCTTCCAAGCCACACCCACACTTCCAACCACCGTTTGGTGCCTTGCTCTTAAATGGATGGCAAAAATCAAGGAACAATTAAGGAAAATTAAGGAAAATCATCTACAGGAAGCCTAGAGACAAAAATCAAATAGAAAAAAAAAAATGGAACCCAAAGAAAATCGAGACATGGCCAGAAACAGAAGACAAGAATTGTAATTATGGGACTGTTAGATTCTTTCAAAATACTCAAGCAATTGAAAAAACAGCATTTCCTAACATTTGCTAGATCAGATAGATCATTTGCAAAAAGTAGTGCTAAAAACATGGAAAACCAAGACAATAAAAAATGATGCAATTATTAACTCAAGGAAAAACAAAGAGTTATACAACACAAGACTCAATAGTGAACACAATTTTAAAAATCCTAGGACTTAATCACATTGGGGAAGATGAGAAAGGGAGCAGGTTTGGAGTACAGTTAATAGAGCTAATCCTTATCAATTCTGAATCCTTAACAGAGGGATAACGTCTACTGGTGGGCACCCAGATATTCCAGGGCAAGCATATTGTTTAGAAATACAAGAAATAACAGAATTTTTAAAGGCCTGAAAATACGATCTGAGGGTGAGAAGGTTTGAGTGATGTTGGGAAATGAGTATTTGTTCAACCCCTACTGTACTGCTTGGTCTCCTTAAGCTATGTGTGTACTACCTTGACAAGAACTAAAATTAATTTTTAAAGGGTGTTGGAAGAGAAAGAGTAGGTTTGGAAGAAGGTTCTGGCCAGCCAAAGTCAGTTGCTGCCATGTAGGAACTCAGGCCTCATATAAACAGAGAGAAGCCAGAAATTCTGATTTTCCCATAAAACACCATGATTTTTAAATGGTGGTAAATAATTCAGAAAAGACTTTAAAACAGTGTGAAGGTCAAAAATCAACACAGAAACACCATGTCTGCAGCCCACATGCACCTCGAGTGTGCCATTGTGAGGATGCCCCTAATTAGATTCTTCGACAGCATCCATATTCGCTTCTAGGGCTGCTGTGGCAAATTACCAAAGTCTTGGTGGCCTAAAACAATACCAATTTAATCTCTTACAAAGGGTTCTGGACCTGAGGTCCAAAATCAGTTTAACTGGCCTGAAGTCAAGATGTCATCAGGACTGGCTGCTTCTGGAAGCTCTGAGGGGAGAATCTGTTTCTTGTTTTTCTCACCTTCTAGAAGCACCTGCATTCCTGGCCCCTTCCTCCATCTGCAACTGTGTCTCCCCAGTATCTGTCCCTATTGTCACATCTTCTCTGACCCGGACTCCCTTTCACACTCTTAATGACATCAGGTTCACCAGGCAATCCTGCATAATCTCTCCATCTCAAAAGCCTTAACATGATTGCATCACATAAACACGT
This sequence comes from Lontra canadensis, assembly GCF_010015895.1. Lineage (NCBI taxonomy): Eukaryota > Metazoa > Chordata > Mammalia > Carnivora > Mustelidae > Lontra > Lontra canadensis. The sequence continues at coordinate 15,322,711 of NW_022631007.1, forward strand.
AAACCATTTTGCCCTATAAAGTGACATTCATAGACTCTAGAGATTAGAATGTAGACATTTTGGAGGAGCCATTATTCAGCCTGGGGGTCTTGACCACAAATGGGTCATGGGAACAATTTAATGGATCCCAAAGAGCATTCCTAAACATGAAATAGAATAGAATCATTGGAAGGACCACACTTGGTACAGGTAAGTGCTGCCCCATAAGAGTTGTATCGTTTTCACACATACATCTATATACACAGCACATATGTGAATAGGGTATCCCAAAGCTAAATGTTGGGAAAAGCCACGGGTCTGAACATCTGGTGATATACTTTGCACGATGCTCACCGTGAAGAGAGGGAAGGACTTCCATGGCGGTAATCAGGCTCTGCCTTCCATTGGCTGCGTGACCTTCAGGAATTTAATTAACCTCTCTGAGTTGGCTTCCAAGATTATGAAAAGGAGATAATTATACTATTGCCCAGGGTTGTTGTGGAGATCAAATGAAAACATGTGAGCCTCCTTTGGAGATATACAACATTCTGTAAGGTCATGTAGCTGGGCTAGTTCACACCTGCAAATCACTGGATTGCCTTGAATTAAAAAGTCTTGGGAGGAAAGGTTTTCCGAATTTGCTGTTACCCCGCTTTCCACAAGATGGCATCCTTGAGACACAGAGAGGTGGCTATGGTAGGGCCCACTGAGGCCGCAGAGTTTCAGGGACATTGACTTCAGACTTTAAAGGGTTGAGAGGCCTCTTTGCAAAGGGTTGTTCCATGAAAAGACTATATGGTCCTGACTTACTTCTTCCCAGTGGCAAAACTGGGAGGCGTGCCCTGTCCTCTGAGCAGTTGCAGATCGCTGTGAACAGTGCCTGATCAAATGATGGACAGAATCCAAGAATCCCCTGAGGTTTCCCACTCACCCAGTAAATCTTTGTCAGGGCTTCCTGGTCCGGGTGCTGCCCTGCGGCATCTCTGCCTCCCCGCATCTGGGCATGCCTGAGAGGACAGGGGACGGAGTAGAGCAAGGGACTGCAGAGGGGGATAGGACAGCTCAGCTGCCAGATTGTGGTTTCCACCTGGTTTCTAAGATGTGGCAGGGTCCCATCACGACAGACACACAAACAGCAAAAGTTAGCCCTTGCATACAAAGTTATTGCCTTTTTTCTTCCTTTCCTCCATCCCCAAGTTTCTGGAAAGAGGAGTGTATGACCCGTGTCAACTTTCATTCTTTATCACCTTGGACTTTCCACCCACAGTTGCACAGATCCAGGCCCCTTTTCCCGGTGGCCTCCTGGTTGCAAATTTCACACCTTTCCTCAGCTACCTGGAAGCAGACACTTCCCCCGACTCTGTGTACCCCAGGTCTCAGCCATCTCCCCAAACCCCTGTGTCCTGGCTGCTGAGCTCCCCACACCCTTGTACCTCCCCCTGCCCCTGCTCAGCCTTCTGGCACTGAGCTCTGTCTCCTGTGTCTTTCCTGCATTTATCTGGAACAGGTCTCCTGGCTAAGTGCCTTCCCAGGACTATCATCTGCAGGGCAATCTCAGGCAGAATCGGTGTCATGCCCATTTTGCAGGGAAGGGAACAGAAGCTGGGAGCAGTGAGTGAGTCCCCAGGTCACGCGGCCAGCTGGAGTCCCAAGTCTGACATTTTCTCTCTGTCCACCTGCCCGTGGCACTCTGACAGCCATGGCTCAGACTATAGAAAACATTTCCTTAGACTACAAAATTTATTTCTTTGTGAAACATGGGTTGGGGCTTAATTTCACCAGAGACTTTTTTATACTCTTGCATACACAGAAGAAGGAAGACTTTAGTAATCAGCTGCAAGTCCCGGAGAGCGATTTTCCCAGGATAAAACAACACTCTAACTTGATATGGATGGTTCTGTGACATCCCCTTCCTTCCTCCTTTCCTCAAATTCAAGCACTGTAATTAGAAAAGAATTCTGTCCTTTCCCACATCGGCCATAAAGCGGCCCATGGAGGGAATGCTGGTCAAGAAGAAAGACCACGTGGTGTCCTGTGGTCTGTGTGTGAAGAGACATGCCAACAGAACAGAAAATAAGAACAAATTAAGATGTACAAATGCTGCCCAGCCTCCACCTGTGAGGCAGGGATCCTGGAGCCCCCAGGGCTCCCTTTCAGAAACTCCTTCTGGGTCTGTTGGTCTGTTTGAAGCTGCTCCAAGGTTGGGGGGGGGGTTGTCATCATGGAAGGAGAAGGACATTCTATAAACTTCCTGCTCACTCATGAGCGTTCAGGGGCGGGTGGGGGCAGAACCTCCAAGCGGCTGAGTGTCCAGACGGTTCTCATTTCCCCGGGTAACCATGGAAAACATGAATCAGAAGTCCGGGCCCCACTTGGGGGGTCGCGGTGTGGGGCGCCCAGCTGTGACTCAGAGGTCTGGCTCTGCGGGGGCCTTCCTGTAATCTCCCATCCAGGGAAGGAATTTCCCTGGATGCCGGGTTTCTGCAATTGTCTGTTCCCCGGGGGGCCCTGCCCAGCCAGCTTAGGGGGCTCCAGGGCCTGCTGCCCTAGGTTGGCCATGATGACAGCTTATGGAACACATCTTGGTGGCAATCCTGTGATCTGGAACAGTGTCTCAAATCCCCAGAGCAGCCCTGGGGATGGTGTTCCTCTACCCACTTTACAGATGAAGAAAGCAAGGCCTCACATCAGATCCATGTCCAGGGCTCTCTTACTGGAGTCCAGGCTCTTCATCTATGTCAGGAGCTAATTGAACACAGCTTTTGGGGATTTTTTTTTTTTTTTTGGACTTTGTAATCATCCAAGTAATTCCTTTCCTTTTTTTTTTTTTAAGTAACATATAGCTAACATGTAACAAACATAAGACATTATATCAGTTTCAGGTATACAATGTAATGATTCAATATATGTATACACTGTGAGGTGATCACAATGTGAGTCTACTTAACATCCTGAGAACGACTTTGAAAGCACCTCTAAAAAGACCCTGTAGCCCCCTTGTCTGGCCCTTTCCTGTGGCAATGGCCACGGGATGTGGTGGGGTCACTCTGAATGTCCAAAGGCGCCCAAGTGCCCACTGAGCCCTGGGCTGTGAACTCAGAAGTTCTCCAGCTCACACAGATCTCTCAGCTCTGCACTCAGCATGCTCCTTCCCAGAGAAAAGAGGGTGCTGGTTCTCCATCCCAACCCCTTACCCGGCCACTCTGCTGCTGTGACTGGAGAAGAAAGCCTGCCTCTCCGGGTACAGCCAGGAGCCCCTGGGGTGTGACCAGCAGCCAGCAGTTTTATCCACTGACCCTCAGTGGTGGGTGCTGTCACTGTCCCCACTTTACAGATCAAGAAACTGAGGACCAGAAAGTCAGTGAATCGTCCATGCTCATCCCACCATCAAGCAGCAGGGCCAGGATTTGAACCTTGGGCTGTTGGCTTCAGAGTAGCTTTGACTTTCTCTCCCTCCTCCGACCCTCCATGGCTAACTACGTGGGCCTAAGAGCACTGTGCCATCCCCTAAGGAATGAAAAAATGTGCTTCTATGCCCCTGCTCTGTGATCTTATATAGCCCCTTCTTGCTCGACTTGGCACCATGTGGAGCTTTTTACTCTCCCTCCAGAGAACTTTGTTATACAGGATGGTGCCTCCATAATGCTCAAAAACCTGGGTTCTCTCTTCTGTTCTGCACAGACAGACATCATGTCTTGTCTACAGATATGAAGCACTGGCTTGTTGCTGCCAGTTCAGATAACCTCACGGGGCTGAGTGTTAAAACTCAGGAATTTTATAAGGCAGTGGTTAAACACAGCCATTAGTATAAATGAAATCATACATTTACAACTAAGTAAGTTATTATCAACAAAGATAATGAATTCCCAAAACTTGCCCCTTCTTTATTAACTGATCTGGGCTTACTATCATCTGTTATCTGTGTATGAAATCTGAAAGATCACATGCTCTATGATGGGGTGATGCCGTATATCTCTTCTCAACTCTGTGTTCAGTGGTAATCACGTTGGTAGCTTAAAATTGTCATGGTGAAAGTATTTATACCATGGAAATTGGCAAGGACTATAGATCGGGTGTTTTTTGTTTTTGATTTGTTTTGTTTTGTTTTGTTTTTGCTTTTCCTGGAGAGCTGGGTAGTAAATATTATCAGTACCCCCACTAGACAGAGTGTATATTCAGACTCTTTTCTATCAAGAGCAACATCTCCAATGGCATCCATCTAAGTTAACATGGTTGGAAAGAAGAACCCAAAATCTAGAAATCTAGACTTTTGGAAAGTCTAATGAGGAACTATAGGGTTGTAACTGAAGGCTGGGGAGGTAAGTTGTCCTGACGCATTACAGCAGCGAGCCTGGGGAAGAAGTCATTCCCTCCAACGGCCCTGGGGTGAGGCCAGCTCTGCCAGCTGGAAGTGGCCTGCCAGAGGCTTGTGCCCTCACCCAGATGAATCAGACCAGCCCTGATATCACATTCACCAATGAGAGAGTGCATCCAGTTCTGGGTTCAGGGGCAAAGGAAATTGTAAATAATTTCTCTGGGGGACCACCTGCCACTGTTCTGGGCATCAGTGGGAGTTCATCACAGGTCTCTCCCAGTCCCTGGACCCTGGGAATGCAGGAGTTCACAGCGACCTTGGAAAACGCAGTGAGGACACGCTCTCTAAGGCAAGAACAGACCCAGGGAGGTGTGCAGGGTCTCTGCAAACTGGAAACAGAAGCACTGGCCAAGCCCCCAGGGCTTGATCTGAGTACAAGAGGATATTTTTAAAAGGAAATATGGGATAATAACTGGAGGTCTCCCAGGATGCTCTGCTCAAAAGCTTTAGCTGTTTTGAGAAAAGCTTACATTTAATAATGCCTTATTTACATTCACAGGTAGTTTTCAGCGACCCATTTAAGAAGGCAAGGAACCTTAAAATGCCAGGGAGGGGGTCCTAGCTAGCAGAGGAGGGGAAAAGAGAGTATATCCACCTGCCTATGCAGAATGCGGTCTGCTGGGATCATTTTGGAGACTGGCAGGGACGGCTTCAGCAGGAAGCCCATGTAAGTGGCCATTCCTGGCCACCTAGTCTTCCTCTGGTGTGGCTTTGGGGAGGCCCAGGACTCCTTCTGAGATTAGAGGGTGAGGCCTGATTACTACCAGGGAAGGATCCTCTGGGGACACAGCCCTCAAAGATCCTCCAGATTTCTATGGGGACCCATCAGTTCCCTGAACACGTGGGCTGGGAGAAGAGGGTGGGACAAAGTCTCCACACTGGAGGACAGAGGCAGCTGCATGCTGGGAGTAAGTCTGATACAGTGCAAACCGGGAAATGGCCAGCTTGGGCTGCCAAGTCTGTCAGGAGGCACTGGGTCAAGCACTGGCTAGGACCCAAGGGAGGAGCAGTGGGGCATAGATCTATGGTCCCCATGGGGCCACCATGGGGCCAAGGCCAGCAGCCAAAGCCAGAGGTGAAGGCTGCAGCTGCAATAGACAGGCCACAGCTATGGTGTGGTGATTCCCAGGCCACAGAAGACTTTGAGAGACCCAGAAAGTGCTGTCCTCACACCTGCAGGGGGATGCACCCCAGGCTGCCCATTCTTAAAGGCACAGCCACTGCGTTTTTCAACAGATGAACATATATGTCTAACCTTCGGCCTTGTCTGTCTGTCTCTGGGAGTGAAGATAAAATGCTCTTGGTGGCATTATTTGCAACAGTGAAAAATAAAGGGTTATATTTCTGATCACAAAGGGTGGCTAAAAACTCAAGTGTATGAGCCTTTGTGAAAGATCAAATTTCAGAAAATGGCTTGATGCCAGGAAAATTACAATATGATGGTTGTGAAGAAAGTGGTCTGCCCAAGTACATGTGTGCAACGCAGAGAGAACCAGAGATGCCCCAACACTCTTTAGATGCTTTTCTTTGTTTTGAATTACGGGGGAGTCTTAGATCCTTACACTTTCTTCTACAAGACTTCTTTGCAGGAACGCCTGGGTGACTCAGTCCGTTAAGCATCTGCCTTCTGCTCAGGTCATGGTCCTAGGGTCCTGTAGTCGAGTCCCACATCAGGCTCCCTGCTCAGTAAGGAGCCTGCTTCTCCCTCTTCCTGCACCCAGCCCCCTCATGTGCTGTCTCCCTCTCTGTCTCTCTCAAATAAATAAATAAATAAATTTAAAAAAAAAAAGACTTTTTTGCAAACAACCCAAGTGAGGAAGAAGGAGTCACGTGCTGGTTGAGAGAGAAGTCGGAGAAGGGAGGACCTGGGTGTCCCAAGAAGGCTGTGGACTGAGACTCGGAGTAGATGCTTCTTCACTGTTTTCCCACGCCCCCCCCCCCTCTGGTGGCCCACCCCTAGGTTCTTTGGAAACTGGGAAAAGACATACCATGTAACTACTCATTTTTAATTGAGAACTGTCCTACATAGTTGAGCACAGAAACTTGGATCAAACAAAGAATAAAAACTGAGCCAACATCACATGAGAAGTCATGAGGAAGAATCAGGAAAAGCAAAATGTAACTTTTGCCCAACATGCAACCACAGTGTTTCCCTTCAGAGTCTCTGTAGCTCGTTGGAGGGAGGCAAGAGATCTCCCAAAAGACTAAATGTTGGTGGAGGCAGATAATGTGTCTGGAGGGAAGGGAGGGTTTGGCAGGGCAGGAAAGAAGGCAATTTAGACCAGTACGCTGAGAAAGTTCCCTCCCTTTACCAAGGGCCGGGCAAAGGGGTGGTGGGTGTGCCATCCCCTGGGGCTCTTCCTTTGCAGTGAAGGGTGGGCAGAGAGGCAGATGAATTCTGGTCCTTCTGTGACATCTTCAATGGCCCCAAGGAAGGATAACCAGGCAGAGCCTCAGTCACAGCCCGTGGCTTCGGTGCTTGATTTAAGGAGGTTTTCTCAGAGGGTCACCTGCCCTCACTAAATCATCCTAAGGTCTTAAAAGAGCCTCTGTAGATACTTCTTTAAATGGACTCACTGGAGACCCTTCGACAGGCGACCACATGACCTGGAAGATGGCCAGTCCAGATCTAGAGAAAGAGAACAGCCCAAAGCCCCAGTGAGGGTGGGGTCAGGTGGTGACTGTGACAACAGGCAGAGGCTACAGTGATTTCAGCATGGTGACACCTGGGACCCAATACAGCATTCGTGGGTCTGGTGATGCTGAAAAACTCATTGCACATTTTTGCAAGACTAGATTGTTTGGTAGCTTTATTTTGTAGTGCCTCTGAAAATTTACCTATTTGAAAAGATGAGGAGTGTCTTATTTGTTTTAATTAACATTACTTTGGGTTTTTCCCAACTGGGGAGACAAAGCATCTCTTCAAGGTTACTAGCCATTTGGGTACATTCCTCTCTCAGCGACTACTCATGTCCTCTCATCGTCATGTGACACAGGTCACTCAACTTCTGACTTGTCACATGTGAGGTCATGACTTGAGGTGGCTTCTCAGAGTGGCAGCTTTTCTCTGACCAAATGAAAGTCTTCCTGGCCATCTCTCTGATGAGCAGAGTTTTTCTGGTCTCTTCTTCACACAAAGAACGGTCAATCAAGGACCCTGCTCGATGCAGTCACCCCACTTCTATCTCCCTCATTCAAATGTTCCCACGGTCCTGTCTTCTCCCCTAAAAAGTAGTTAGAGCTTGCTCAATGTGTTCAATGAGTGTAAGAAACATTTTAATTGCTAGATCACCCACAGACACATGATTAAACTCCGTAGGGATACAAGACTTCAGAATTTCATCCCAACCAAAAACACAAGTTGAAAGAAAACAAAAGGATTTGGTTTGGTGTGTGAGGCAAAGATTTTTCTCAGCCTTCAATCGGTGTCTTTGGGGAAACAGACAATAGAAGCTACACTTTAAGATGCTGTTGCAAGTGGTCAGTGCAAATACTTTGCTTGTCACATTCCTTCCAGAGATGTGTTTGCTAATGAAAACACTGTAGTCCCAATTTTAAAACTGAAAGCATGATTGAGGATTGATAGTTGTATTTAGCAACTCTTCAGCATTCGAACAGCACACTAAAATTTGGCCTAGAAAAGTTCCACGTTATGAGAAGTACAAGCCATACTCCAAATTGAGCAAAGTCGTGAGTCGGACTTGAGTGCCCAGCAGCAATGACTACAGATTCAGTGTTCCCTCTCCCTGAAATCCACTTGACAAATAAAATCCCCTAGACATCAAGGGGCACATGCTTGACCCACTTCTATAACGCTACTTACAGTTGGGATAGAAAACAACAGAAAAAAGCAAGCCTCCCAAGTAACCTTAACTTCCAACTCAGGCTGAAAACTAAGAGGTTTCTGCATTGAAATGTGAGCCACTTCCAAAGAGTCATGAGACCTTAGACACAGATGCAGTGTTTCTGCACTACACTGGTGTTCTTTTCAGGGAGCCTATGAAATAGTATTGTTCCCTCTTTCTGTAGAAAGTGAATGTGGCTAAGGAGGGCTGATGCATTTGCTGAAAATCACGCAGCTACTTTGCAAGTGAGATTACACTGAACATAAAGCTTAATGATCAGAATTTCCTGTCTGTTGATCTTCCCAAAATATCACAACAACTTGCTAATAAAACAGAACAGATGACTAGGATTCCCTGCGGGAGAGTGTACACAGCCTGGATAGCAAAGGGGAATCAGAGTTAGGGTACCTGCAGCCTGTAGGGTCTGCATGTAGGGGGCTCAAGGCAAATATTTCAAGACAGGAAATTGGTTGGGAGGCAAAGCTTGTGACCCATTATTTACTGTGGTGATACAGTAGGGTGAGGATCTTAAAGCAAGTATTGAGAGGTAAACTCTTTTTTTTTTTTTTTTCTTGCTTATAAGTGAGTCATTTATCTAAGTGAGTGGAGAGTTGTCTCAGAGAAATTGATTTTCGGGATGTTCCTGAGGCCGAGAAATTCCTTGTTTGGTTTGCATGATCTTTCATGGGCAGAGGTAGAACAAACAAGAAGGTCGTGTTGACACAGGTGTTCTCGGCTCTTGTTCAAAAATCCCAATCGCCTAACGACCACTAGAAATAAGAACTCATGGAGTCCAAATGGCATCTTTCTCCTTTTTTCATCTGATGTTGTATTCAAAGTGCTGCAAGACATCTCACTAGTGAGGGTGAGCTGTGCTTACGTGTGCCATGCAGGGAATTGGCACTGAGGTTTGCTCACTGACACTAATGGAGATACACGAGGTACTCTGTGGTACTATGGCCAGGAAAGACAAGCCTGCCTCTGACTCTTCCTCTTCTCTCCTATCACCCTTCTCCTCCCTTCTGATACCCTCTTTCCTTCCTCTGACTCATCTCCAGTGTCCAGCCTTAGCCATGGTCCCATTTTTGCTCTCAATCTGACAACAACCAATTCTGGCTCAAGTTATACCTGATAAGTACAGTGTCACCTGAGAGCTTACACTGTGGCCTCTTCTAGATGCTTGGAGTAAAGTAGATGGGCTGGAATGAAGGGGAGAGGCAATCCCAAGCTGGGGCACCATGGCTGAGATTCTGCCCAAAGCTTTGCTAGATCCATTCACAGCCACCATAAGAACCAATGATAAACATTCTTATTTTAGATAGCCATTTTCTCCTTAAAGATAGAATATATTTTATGTCTACTTTTCATTGATATAGTTTTGGAGTTCATTTTAGAAAGTTATTTACACAAAGTTATGTTTCAAGGACTAAATTCACCCAAAGGAGAAAGTCTGTGTAGCACCTGGAAATAGATGAAGCAACATTTTAATTAACTCCTCCAATAAGCTTTATTTCTTTTCCCTGAAGGTTTGAAAACTAACTCTTCAAGTCCTGGGTTTCAGAAACTTTGAGATAGCGTATACGTGTGCTCTCAAAGGCTCCATCACCTGCCGTTCACAATGAACTCTCAGTCCGGAATCAACCAAAGCACAGACTCTCTTACATGGTCTCATGAGATGCCAGCAAATGTCTGGTGGGCACTATTTCCACTCTCTTGCATTTCTCATCTCCTCGTCTGATGGTCTTTTTCTTTCAGAGCAGTCTGCTCACATATGGCTGGGGACAGTGGTGGTACCATGCTTGGCTTGACACTGTTCTGGTGGCCTTTCATTTGCTGCAGCAGGGACAGCTCACAGTACAAAGCTCCAGGTGCACCCACCTGATTTGCTGCCCCTCCCTGGCTACCTGGGCATGAGGTAGAGTCCTACTTCCCACCCATCTGAAGATTGTCCCCAAATATACAGTTGTTTAGATGAGTAATTAAGAATAACAAATCCCTACTTTAATGGCATGACAAATGTATTTGTATTCTTATTTGAGCATTTCTCCCTCAATCTCATCTAAGGATGTTCTGTCTATGATTAATGATAATTCCATCTGTGATGATAATAGTTTTAACATTTAATCTCTCTATATATCCCATCAGAAGGCCACATGTTTGGGTTACTTTTCTAGTAATTCTAAATATTAAAAAAAAAAACAGAATACACTTGTGTACTGTATGATCTCATTTTTACGGAAAGATAGTGTATGTTTATACATAAGGAAAACAGAACATTGTTATTTATTGTTAACACTTGCCTATAACCACTTATTTCATAATAAGTTGCTCAATAAAAGCAACAAGATCTACCTCTATGGGAGCATGAACATCAAATAGTGCCACTTCCAGTCATAGAGATTGCGAGAAGGGGCAAAGGAATGGGGCTCCTCCATCACTGCCCACCAAGATCAAGAGGAACCCAGGTGGGGCCATCGTTTCACAGAAAATTAATGAGCCTGAGTAGATATGATAGTATATACAATGTATAGGAGCTCACATGGGAGAGAGGAATGTTTGAGTGGACAGTGAAAAGAGAAGAGGCTGAAGTCTTTAGGAGGTAGGAGGTTAAACAATGGGACATGCAAAATTCCTCAGTTGTCCACGAGTTACCAGGCCTTTGAATCCTGCTGGTGCCTAGGACAAGTGGAAAGAGTGATGAAAACAACAGCGGCAGAGCTGTGAGATATTTAAGACAATATCATTTACACAAATTAAAAGTGTATGTGCATAATGGAAAGTATGCAGGTTGTAATAATATGTGCAAACAACAAGTTGTGTTGAGAAACCAACACGATGGCTTGACTAGCAGGGAAGAAGGAGAGATGTTTGGTGAGAAATAGAAATAAATAGATGGGTGGGTGGATGGACAGGTGAGTGCACAGGTGGGTAGACAGGTAGATAAGTGAATGGACAGGTTGGTGAACAGGTGGGTAGATGGATGGTGGGTGAATGAATGGGTGGATAGACAGAAAGATAGGTAGATAGATAGATAGATAGATAGACAGACAGACAGATGAAAGCCTAGCATGGACAACTACTAATAATGTTCCATGAACTAAAGAGTATAAATGACTCAACACTTTGCATCTGAGGATTAAGAAAACAATTAGTGTATCTGGGATAACAAAACAATCATTCCCTGAATTATTTGGGTAAAAACTGAGGGGCCCATGAAAAATGGTCCCATCCCCTCCTTGGTAGATTCCCAGACTGGTCAGGATGAATATGGACTTCCCACCACATGTGAGATAAAGTCCCAGACTCTTTTACTGAACATCTTGAAAGACAAATTTCCTCATCAGACATCTGGTTTTCCTGTCTCTCTGTGTGAGAATTTGCATATCGCATAAGTATGGAATATTCAAAACCACTGGGAATGGTTACCTCAGGAAACTGGGGGTGTTGGAGAGGGATTCCATTTTCATTTTACATTCTGTTTAGAAGGTTTCCAAGGAACATGCATTGCTTTTGTCATAACTTCAAACCCACTCAGTGGATACATTCAGTTCTGGGAAGTGTTTCTCTGTTTTCGTGGCAGCATTTGGATGTGCCTTTGAATGCTGAGTGATTCCTCATGGACATCACTCTACGGTAAGGAAAGTGAATGAAGAGCAGAGAAAAGGCTAAGTGTTAACATTGCAGTCATCCACCCATCAGCGACTTGCTTTTACAAACCTTGATATCTTATCTTTAGGAAAGTAGCCTTGTGGTGTTAGACTCTGGCTATTCAAGCAATTAAGTATGGCAGGAATACACCATTGATCAAGTTGTTTGGAATCATAAGATGACTGGAGCCAGCACTGTTGGGGTAATGAAGACGAGGTTTTAAATATCTCTCATTTTAGGAATTCACGGGAACAACTTTCTCCTTGAAGGCTGCTGGTGCAGGAAACCCGTTCTTTTGCACAGCCTGCTGATACCATGTACTCAGTGGCTGAAATCTGATTGTTTCCAAATTCTCACCATTTCTCACAAGTAGTTGAACCACTTGCAGGAGCCAGATTCCCTTGGGATCATGTGGGCTGATCATCCAGGATTAACAAAAGTATTAGTCAGCGGCATCTCCCCTGCTGCAGACCAGAACGGGCTGTCCTGTCCATCTGTCCATCTGTCCATCCCCTCCACATCTTCCAGACCACATCCATAGTTGCACAGAGATAACAGAATGAGCATCTTCCCTGATGTCTCCCTCCTGCCCATAAGCTAAGAGCCAGCTGGTGCTCAGGATTTCAGACTCACTGCTGGCTGTCCCAGGAATTTGCTAATAAATGACCTGAAGTCTTGATGGCTTTGTGTCAATGGAAAATATGTTATCACAGATGGCAGTGGGGGAACCAGTACAGTGTGGCCATATGTATGTAGGATGATGTGGTGAAGAAAGGTCATAGGGTACATTTTTGGCTTAAGGCATCATTTGAACATAGAATTAATTACTATACTGTTTTGACTCATTTCAGAAGATCCTGAGGGCAGTGGCAAAGTTGCCCCTCAGCTGGGAGCAGGGCTGGTGTGACATGGTAATGGGACTCATCCCTTAGGGAGCCCAGTGATATAGCTAGAGCTCACTGGATCACTAGGGTCAGGCCCAGTGAATGTCAAGGAGAACAGAACCAGGGAGTTTGTGACATCAGTGAGGCTAACGACTCCCTTCTTCTCACATACCTATCTTGTCCATGGAGGCAATAAGTTCTGGCTCTACTCCCTTGCTGGAAGTGCCAGACTTGAATGGGGTGGTGAAGCAGTCCCAATTCTCCCACTGTCCCCTCTCCAGTCCCTCTCCAAGAGGAAAGTTGGTCAATGACAGAGTCAGACTCTCTTTGGCCACATTTGTATTATGTAGTGCTATGGACTGCACGTTTGTAGCCTCCCCAAATTCCTAAGTGGAAACTCTAATCCCACATATGATGGGGTCTTTGGGAGGGTGAAGCCTTCCTGATGAGATCGTGCCTTTATCAACAGAGACACAAGATAACTTGCTCCCCCCGCTCCCTGCCAAGTGAGGACACAGCAAGAAGGTATCCATCTACAAGCCAGGAAGAGGGTTTCTACCAGAAACCAAATTTCCCTCACCTTAATCTTAGACTTCCTAGCCTCCAAAACTGAGAAATGAATTTCTGTTGTTTAAGCTGCCTCATCTGTGGTTTTTTGCTATATCAGCCTGAGATGACTGTCACATTGGTCAGTAGTATGTGGGTCATCCCCACTCATCTTGCTCTTTTTCTGGACTTTCCAAGGCTTCCACTTGTGAGTTAAGCACATGAGCCCATAACAAGGTCTTCAGCTCAGTTCCAACACCCACTGGTCAAGTGGACTTCAAGTCTCCTCCAGAGGCACAGGGGTACGAGGTGTGATGTAAGAAACTCCCCATGGGATTTCTCCCTCAAAGCCCATCCTCCAACTCCGTGTCAACCAGAGAAGCCCTGTGTCTTGGGGAGGGACTGGTTAGAAAGAACACTGTCAGGCACTTGCTTAACACTAATGACCAGTGTTGTCTCCCTCTTGGCTCTGGATCTTTGTGCAAATCCCTCTCTGGAAGGATCGCCAGAGTGGAGGATGAGTAAACGGCAGGATTTGGGAATCAAAGCTCATTTCACAGGACTGCCTATGCAAGCAGATGATCTAGGACCTGGGGGTTTTGAATGCTGGTCGTGTCTCATACACATCCCCCAAAAGAGACATGACTAACATCTGGCACAATTCTATGGCCTGAAGCAAACACACACAAGCAAGGGAATGGAAATTTTATTGGTCAACTCACTCAGGAACCTGAAACTTTTGAACAGCTGCTCTTCCTATTAGCGAACTTAGATAAGATGAGGAAAAGAAGCATAATATCAGCAAGGATGTAGATTATTTGAACAACACTATCAAACCACCTAAATCAATTGGCATTCACAGAATGTTTCATCTGAAAACTGCAAGATACACTGCTTTTGAACACATGTGGAATTTTTACCAAGAGGGCGCTATAAGTCAAATGAATTTTAAGACTGAAATTTTATAGACTGTTCTGTAATCTCAACAGAATTGAATTCAAAGTGAATGAAAATAAAAGATTTGGAAAATTTTTAATATCTCAGAAACAAGCAAAACAATGCTAAGCTAAAAGGAATCAGAGCTGTGTTTGCCATGAGATTAAACAGAAGAGGCATGAAGGAACTTTCTGGGGAGGGAGAAAGTCTATATCCGGATGGAGTGTTGCTTACACAGATGCATATACATTTGTCAAAAGTGATTGAGTTGTACCCTTATTTGCATTTCACTGTGTAAAAATTTTAACTCAATTTTTAAAAAGGAACTGAGAGCTCCCTCCCCACATGCAGGCTACAACAATGACACTCTATCCATGGAGGGACCTTATGTGTTCATTATGCCTATTGTCACAGTATAATTATTACAGCATTCCCTTTCACACCTGAAGTGTCCTGATTTATATAATAAACCTATGGTCACTTTGCCTCTAATGGGTTGGTTCCTAAGTAGGGCCAGAGGGGCCAAGATGCTCCAGGTGACCATTGGAAAAAGGAGAAGTCAAGCCCAGACCTGAGTTGGACATTAGACTGGACAGAGAGGAGAGGTGGACTGGACTTTTTTGAGCAATGGTTACTTTGGGGAGACCCAGATTTCATTGGTTTTGTATCCATTGCCTTGGGGCTCTCACACTGGGAAATCTGAAGCATGTGTTAAAAACAATGGCACAAAGTGAGATGTAATACTGGCACAGAAAGCAACATGGCTCCATGCCCAGGTTGTGAGCAATAGCAGGTCTGAGAGAAGAGGCCCCAGGAAAGAGAAGAGGCCAGGACTCCATGGGGAGGGCCAGCTGGGAAAGTCATCGTAAGATATGGACTATCAAAGCCAAGTACAGAGGATGGGGAAGGAGCACAGAATGTGCCCTGCGTAGTCAGAGGGGGATCCCTTTCTTCCAGAGAAAGCAGAACCCGTGGAGCTACTTGAGAGACTGGGAGAACACACCAATGCCGTGGCAAGAGAGCTGCTAGATGCCTGGAGGACTGACTGGCCCCGGGCAGCACCAAGCACTCCTGGGAAGACCAAGGGGTCCAGTGCATCATGGGAGTCTGGGAGGAGGGGACTTCAGGAGCCAGTGCATCATGGGAGCCTGGGAGGAGGGGACTTCAGGAGCCAGAGTCTGTAGGCAAGAAACTCCAGGTTTTGATGGTGGGGTGAATGGATCAGATGTGTGGGGACCATTTCAGCTAAAGAGGCTGGAGATCTGGTCATACTGGGAGTAGAGTGCAGTTCTGTTCATGAGCAGCTAATAATGAGTAGGTGTCCACAACAGATCTTGCATCTCAGGCTTTGTAAGCTGCAGGGAAATAAGAGACCCAACAAAAACACGACACAGCTGCCGGAGCCCACGTCACAGCCCCATCCAGGAAGGACTTCATTTCACACAAGAGAGCAGTGTTCCTCCAGCTTGACTGGTTTATGAACTGCTTTTAAAGGAAAAATGCCTGCCAATTTCCAGAAAGAATTAAATTATGTATATTTTAACCTTATTTAAATATATATTTATCATCAAGTTATTTAAGAATATGAATATACAAAAACTAAGTATGGATCCAAGTTCCTAATGTTTATAACTCGAATTCCACTATAAAACCACATTGACAGAATTATAGTAAAATGTGAATATACAATTTGTTGAAAGGAGGTCATGCCTGGTTATGATTCTGTTCTCCACCAAATCTCCCCATTCCCTCATTTCTCCCCTTTTCCCCTTTGTACAAAGGGCCAGCATTTCATTCACCTTTGCTTGGAATGAATAATACTTTACATTGCTCTTTTCTGATTAGTTATAAACAAATTAAATACAACTAATAAGATTGTAAATAATATCCCAAATGTGGTTATGGCAATCACGTGACCAGAGCAGATGATGTCCTTGTTCTCATGCTCCAGGATATGCATATACATTAATTTCATTATATTGTCACCAAGTCAGGTTTTAACTGAGTAACAAATTACCCACCAAAACAGGACTTATTTATTAACTCAATAATTCTGTGGACTGATGGTTTGAACTGAGCTCAGTTGAGTGGTTGTTCCACTCACCTCACCTTGGCTTTCTCATGTAGCTGCAGTCAGCTGGCAGATCAACTGAGCATCACTGGGTCCCAGGTGGCCTCACTCACATGTGTGGCACTCGGTTGGGGGTACACATGTCCAGCATCTACCTAGCCAACACCATCTTCTTCGAGTGGCTGTGGGTTCCAAAGGCAGAGAAAGAAGACAAACCCTAATGGACAAACACTTCTCAAGCTTCTGCTCATGTCATATTTACTGTTGACCTACTGGCCAAAACATATAACATCACAAAGCTTAGACTAAGGGTGTAGAGAAATAGAATTACCTCTTAATGGGAGAGGCTGGAAAACTTTGCAACCATGTATTCTTTAACCTAACAAAGTCATAAAAGCAAATTCTTCAAATTAAGAAAAATTTAGAATATGTACATCCCTGAAAACACTTTCTTGGACCCCTGTGAGGGTAATCCTTTACGTGGAAAGAGAATGAGAACATTTTGTTGATGATGGGATTTACAACCAATTATTAAGGATTAAAGAGATTTTAGACTCAAATGCTACTATGTGGGTGTTTGCCAAGTGGTATTAGAAAACACAAGGTAACAAGACAGTAAACAACATGTATTGGAGAGGATGTGGACAAAGGGGAACCTTCTTACACTGTTGGTGGGAATGCAAGCTGGTGCAGCCACTCTGGAAAACAGTGTGGAGATTCCTTAAGAAATTAAAAATAGAGCTTCCCTATGACCCTGCAATTGCACTACTGGGTATTTACGCCAATGATACAGATGTAGTGAAAAGAAGGGCCATCTTTACCCCAATGTTCATAGCAGCAATGGCCACGCTTGCCAAACTGTGGAAAGAACCAAGATGCCCTTCCACAGATGAATCAATAAAGAAGATATCGTCCATATATACAATGGAGTATTATGCCTCCATCAGAAAGGATGAATACCCAACTTTTGTATCAACAGGGACAGGACTGGAAGAGATTATGCTGAGTGAAATAAGTCAAGCAGAGAGAGTCAATTATCATATGATTTCACTTATTTGTGGAGCTTAAGGAATAACACAGAGGACACTAGGGGAAGGAAGGGAAAGTGAATTTGGGAAATCAGAGGGGGAGATGAAGCATGAGAGACTGTGGACTCTGAGAAACAAATTGAGGGTTTTGGAGGGGAGGGGTTTGGAGATTGGGTGAGCCTGGTGGTGGGAATTATGGAGGGCACATATTGCATGGAGCACTGGGTGTGGTGCATAAACAATGAATGCTGGAACACAGAAAAGAGATAAAATAAAATAAAATGGAAAAAAAAGAAAACATAACTTATAGGGAAAAGGTCTTTAATTTCTGGTTGCTGCGAACAGGTGCTGGTCTCCGCTGCTAGACATACGATGCCCGTGAAGGACAGCACTAAGCTGGGAAGAGCTGCCTACAGCAGTCTGAGCAGCTCCAGATTCAGGGTCACTAATGGTCTTCTAGAGACACTGGGAGGAAGCACCCCAAAGGCAGTAGAAGGTCAGAGGATTCAGATCACTAATGACTCCCTGCTAAGACCTCTATGATGCTAAAGGGAAATCCTTGCAAGTTCTAAGAAGGTGTAAGTGAGCCCTGGGGAGCAAGCCACAGCTTTTGAGTCACACAGGTTTGCATCTTGTTCAAGATCACTCAAGGGCAGCAAAAAGTTGGTGACTCCTCAAGCCAAAGATGACCAAAAAAAAAAAAGCTTACAATCATTTGTGGAATTGATAGATTTTTATCTTTTTTTCCCCCCCAAGGGAGAGGAAAGCCCAAATGTCAGTTCTGCTTATAAAAACAAAACCACTGGTCCCAGTTGGCAGAGGGAGAAGGGTGGCGGGGGAGGGGCAAACACTAGCAGTGCCTGTAGCAAATGTTAAGGACACTTCCATCTGGGACAAAGTCTTCACACCTCACCCCTGGTCTGGCAGGTGTTCCTGTGCAATAACCATGGCAACAGGTGGGTGGGGCAAGCAGGACAGTAGTCAGGAAGATCTGCATGAGAATGTCTGCCTTAGCAAAGTCCTTCAAACCCATTCACTTGCCAGGCTGGGGAAGTCCAGCAGAGAAGGAAGGAATGCGATGGGTGGTCTTGAGAATCTGCCCTGGGCCCTGAGAAGAGAAGGAAGCAATGGCAAGGCTCACTAATGAACGTGTTTTCACAGTGGGCAGTTGAGGCTCAGTCCCTCTGGGAAACTGCACCCAAATCACCTTGGAGAAAGAGTTTGGGCTATTGGACCCCCCACCCCTCTGTTTCCTTGCTTTAGAACTGCTTCCAGGTGCACTCTGGCTCGCATGCTTCTGGCCAGCAAAGCCCATGGTAGAATGTTATGATAGCCCCGCATGTCACCTGATACTCAAGACACACAACTTCAATTCACACTATTGATCAAACTCAAAGAATTTCATATGCTGTACTTTTGACAATTAAAAAGTAAGGACTAAAGGTATTTCTCTGTTGTTTTTCACTGGAATGCAAGAATCAGCATGGAAACCTGATGGTTCCTGTCTCTTTCCTAGCTTTTCACTGTTGATTGTTTCAATAACTACTCCCTCCATACACACCCCAGTGCACACTGCAGGGGACACTTACCTTCCTATGTTTCCAAGGTACATCGTTATTTATTTAAGACACAATTATGAATAGTATTGGGTCAAATGTGCTGTTTATTTATGTTGGGCGCATTTTATTTGGGATCCTGGAAAAGTGCAGAAAAATCAAATAATTGTAGCTGACAAGAAAAGCTGGCTGCTTCTGAATGTTTTTCTTTTTTTCTTTTTTTTAAATTTAATTTTATTTTTTCAGCATTCCAAGATTATTTATGTACCACATCCAGTGCTCCATGCAGTATGTGCTCTCCTTAATACCCACCACCAGGCTCACCTAAACCCCACCCACATCCCCTCCAAACCCTCAGTTTGTTTCTTAGAGTCCACAGTCTCTCATGGTTTTTCTCTCACTCCAATTTTCCCCAATTTACTTTTCCTTCCCTTTCCCTAATGTCCACCATGTTATTCTTTATGCTCTACAAGTAAGTGAAACCATATGATAATTGACTCTCTATGCTTGACTTATTTCACTCAGCATAATCTCCTCGAGTCCCATCCATGTTGATGCAAAAGTTGAGTATTCATCCTTTCTGATGGCTGAGTAATATTCCATTGTATATATGGACCATATCTTCTTTATCCATTTGTCTGTTGAAGGGCATCTTGACTCTTTCCACAGTTGGGCTACTGTGAACATTGCTGCCATGAACATTGGGGTAAAGATGGCTCTTCTTTTCACTACACCTGTATCTTTGGGGTAAATACCCAGTAATGCAATTACAGGGTGATAGGGAAGCTCTATTTTTATTTTTTAAGGAATTTTATTTCTTAAGGAATCTCCACACTGTTTTCCAAAGTGGCTGCACCAACTTGCATTCCCACCAACAATGTAAGAGGGTTCCCCTTTCTCCACATCCTCTCCAACACATGTTGTTTCCTGTCTTGTTAATCTTGGCCATTCTAACTGGTGTAAGGTGGTATCTCAATGTGGTTTGAAGGGTCTATCCACCAAAATCTAACAATCGTAAATACTTATGCCCCCAATACGGGAGCAGCCAACTACATAAGACAACTGTTAATCAAGATAAAGAGTCATATTGATATGAAGACATTAATAGTAGGGGATATTAACACTCCACTCTCAGTAAAGACAGATCATCCAAGCAGAAAGTCAATAAAGAAACAAGAGCATTGAATGACACACTGGACCAGATAGACCTCATAGGTATATCCAGAACATTCCACCCTAAAACAACATAATACTCATTCTTCTCTAGTGCATATGGAACTTTCTCCAGAAGAGACCACATACTGGGTCACAATCAGGACTCAAATGATACAAAAAGACTGAGATTATTCCCTGCATATTCTTAGATCACAATACTTTAAACTGGAACTCAACCTCAAGAAAAAGTTTGGAAGGAATTCAAATACCTGGAAGCTAAAGACCACCTTGCTTAAGAATGTTTGAATCAACCAGGAAATCAAAGAAGAACTTAAACAATTCATGGAAACCAATGAGAATGAAGACACTTAGGTCCAAAACCTATGGGATACAGCAAGCAAGTTCTTTGAGAGAGGAAGAGAGAGAACAGAGAGAAGATGAACAGAGAAGGATAGGAGAACAGCGCTGAATGTGAGGTGGGAAGAAGGAGTAGAGAGGGCTTGCTGCTTTGCTTTGACCACTCCATGCTCTGAGAAGTACAGTTGTTCCTTAATTTTCATGATCACATGTTCTCCTGGTTTTCTTCCTGTCCAGATAGCTGTTTCTTCTCACTTCTCATCTTCTTCTACAGACCTATTTAACGTCAAGATTCCTGAATGCTTGGTCCTAGCATTGGTCCTTCCAGACACAGTTTCTTGTGGGGGAGCTCATTCATATCCATGGCTATGAAAACCACTGATTTGCCTCTCACATATCCAAATACATCGGATTTTCTTCATCTCTCTCAGCTTCATTTGGCAGTGTTACCATCATCCCTTATCTGGCTGAGCAAGCTTCCTCAGCACCTACTTGTGTCTACCTCTGCTCTCCCCATCCCCACACCATCCATTCCTTTTCCATGAGGAAACAAGGCCACCCCTTCCGAAGTCCCCTTTGGACACTTAACTATGTAACATAGGAAGAAATATTTTAATAAATAATGGACAAAACCAGGAGAAAATTGAGATGCAAAAAGCTTAACAAATCCAAGAGGCATGAAAGAACCATACCCCTCCCAATTGTATTCTGATCAAATTGCTCAAAACTGTGGTTAAAAAAACATTCAAATCAAAATCACATTGAGGAAGTTGGAGGGGGAGATAAACCATGAGAGACTGTGGATTCTGAGAAACAAACTGATGGTTTGGGAGGGGAGTGGGTTGGAAGGTTGGGTGAGCCTGGTGGTGGGTATTCAGGAGGACACGTATTGCATGGAGCACTGGGTGTGGTGCATAAACAATGGATGCTGGAACACTGAAAAGAAAAATAAATAAATAAAAATTAAAACAAACAAACAAAAAAGAACTTGCTTGAAACATTGTCAGAGGTTTTCAAAATTACAGGAGCATTTTAGCCAATAAGTAGTCAAATATATTTGTAGAAAGAAATCAATACATAATTAAACTGACAATGGCTAAAGTTGTACAGGGTGAATGTTGTCATAGACTAAAATTTTTTTAAGACATGAGGCTTCTGACTGGCATTAGGGGGTATTTCATTGTGGTTTTGATTTGTATTTCCTTGATGCCAAGTGATGTGGAGCATTTTTTTATGTGTCTGTTGGCCTTCTGTATGTCTTCATTGGAGAAGTGTCTGTTCATGTCTTCTGCCCATTTCTTGACTAGATTATTTGGTTTTTTTGGCTGTGGAGTTTGTTAAGTTCACTATAGGTTTTGGATACTAGCCTTTTATCTGATAGGTCATTTGCAAACATCTTCTCCCATTCCATAGGTTGCCTTTTAGTTTTATCAACTGCTTCCTTTGTTTTGCAAAAGCTTTTTATCTTGATGAAGTCCTGGTAGTTCATTTCTGCCTTTGTTTCCCTTGACTTTGGAGAGGTATCTGGCAGAAGTTGCTGCCACCAATGTTGAAGAGGTTGCTGCCTGTGTTCTCCTCTAAGATTTTGATGGATTCTTGTCTTACATTGAGGTCTTTCATCTATTTTGATTTTATCTTTGTGTATGTGTAAGAAAATGGTCCAGTTTCATTCTTCTACATGTGGCTGTCCAACTTTTCCAACATCATTTGTTGATGTCACTGACTTTTTCCATTGGATATTCTTTCCTGCTTTGTCAAAAATTAGTTGACCATAGAACTGAGGGTCCATTTCTGGGGTCTCTATTCTGTTCCTTTGATCTATGTGTCTGTTTTTGTGTCAGTACCATGCCGTCTTGATGATCACAGCTTTGTCATATAGCTTGAAGCAGGCATTGCAATGCCCCCAGCTTTAGTTTGTGTCTTTTTTGTTTGTTTGTTTGTTTGTTTGTGTGTTTTGTTTTGTTTTTCAACAATCCCCTGATGATTTGGGGTCTATTCTGGTGCCATACAAATTTTAGGATTATTTGTTCCAGCTTTTGGAAGAGTATCAATAGTATTTTTTTTTTAAAGTGGGAAAACTGTATTTATTTATTTATTTATTTATTTATTTATTTATTTATTTTTAATTTTTTTATAAACATATAATATATTTTTATACCCAGGGGTACAGGTCTGTGAATTGCCAGGTTTACACACTTCACAGCACTCACCACAGCACATACCCTCCCCAATGTCCATAACCCCACCCCACCCCCAACTCCCCTCCCCCCATCAACCCTCAGTTTGTTTTGTGAGATTAAGAGTCTTTTATGGTTTGTCTCCCTCCCAATCCCATCTTGTTTCATTTACTCTTCTCCTACCCCCTTAACCCCCCATGTTGCATCTCCTCTCCCTCGTATCAGGGAGATCATATGATAGTTGTCTTTCTCCGATTGACTTATTTCGTAAGCATGATACCCTCTAGTTCCATCCACGTCGTCGCAAATGGCAAGATTTCATTTCTTTTGATGGCTGCATAGTATTCCATTGTGTATATATACCACATCTTCTTTATCCACTCATCTGTTGATGGACATCTAGGTTCTTTCCATAGTTTGGCTATTGTAGACATTGCTGCTATAAACATTCGGGTGCATGTGCCCCTTCGGATCACTACGTTTGTATCTTTAGGGTAAATACCCAGCAGTGCAATTGCTGGGTCATAGGGTAGTTCTATTTTCAACATTTTGAGGAACCTCCATGCTGTTTTCCAGAGTGGTTGCACCAGCTTGCATTCCCACCAACAGTGTAGGAGGGTTCTCCTTTCTCCGCATCCTCGCCAGCATCTGTCATTTCCTGACTTGTTAATTTTAGCCATTCTGACTGGTGTGAGGAGGTATCTCATTGTGGTTTTGATTTGTATTTCCCTGATGCTGAGTGATATGGAGCACGTTTTCATGTGCCTGTTGGCCATCTGGATGTCTTCTTTGCAGAAATGTCTGTTCATGTCTTCTGCCCATTTCTTGATGGGATTATTTGTTCTTTGGGTGTTGAGTTTGCTAAGTTCTTTATAGATTCTGGACACTAGCCCTTTATCTGATATGTCGTTTGCAAATATCTTCTCCCATTCTGTCAGTTGTCTTTTGGTTTTGTTAACTGTTTCCTTTGCTGTGCAAAAGCTTTTGATCTTGATAAAATCCCAATAGTTCATTTTTGCCCTTGCTTCCCTTGCCTTTGGCGATTATAAATGTGTTTAAAATTAACAAATTTGTACAGAGACAACCCTTCATGTTTTTTCTAGAGTAATATTCTCCATGAAGTAAGGTTTTATAGTATTATGTGCACTCATTTTAATTCATGCCCTTCTTTTAGCAAGAAAAGAAAAATAGTTTTATGGGCTGTGAGCCTAGGGATTATGTTCCTTTTCTCATTTTTTCTGATTCACTGTATTATTGTAGGCAGATCACACTGTCTGGGTCCTCACTATCTCGCCCTTTTTAGAGAAGCCAAAATGCACTTTCGGGGTCATCTCTCCACAGAAGTTATAAGGATCCAGAAGGTCTTGTTTTTGTACTGTCTATAGAAGATGAACATTGGGCCCGAGCTTTTCATCACATTGGAAATCTAGATTCTAAACACCCAAGGGCTGGGACCATGTCATAGAATCCACTGGAACTCCCCCAGATAGGGTAAGAATTTCTCCTTGCTGATGAAATCCTGGAGCCTGGTGGAAAAAAGTCTTTCTTGGGAAGAGGTGGTGAGAATCATCTTGGAGAAGAAGAGACCCCTCTGGCTCTCTGTAGGTACCCAAAGAACATTGCCTATCTAGGGATTGGTGCATTGAGATTTTATTAATGATAATTTATGGGTGTGGCCAGATGGTGAAGAGCTACAGGCACTTCTCCATATCTGCCTTGGCCAGGTGGGAGGCGTAAACCACTCTAGTTATATGTCTGGAGCCATCTTTGCAAGACACATGGAAGCATTTCTGTCCTCAGCCTGTCTAGGGCCTTCTTGGGTTTCACCTGGAGCTTCCTCCTCCAGGTATAGAATCTTATATTTTACCTTACTCCAGATCAGAACAGAAAGTTTCCCAATCTTTCCCAGTTGCAGAAATAGCAAATATGTGGGGATGCTGGGCAGAATGTGATTTCCCATCTGGGAGGCAGGTGTCATCTGGTGGGTCAGCCAGGGTGTTGCCCTGGCTCTGGGTGCCAGGTTGGTAGCACTGCTTCCTGGGGGCTAGAGAACATATTCCAGGCTGGGTGATGAGTGGGAGAGGCAGATCCATCCCTGAGCAGTAATTTCTGCTCTGAGCCCTCAGGCACCCCTCATCCCCAGCAGACTTGCCTCTCTGCCCTCTGTCAGCCTGAGACTGTAGCTACCTCAACATCTCTGGTGCTACCTCTGTATCTAACCTCACTTCTGTATTTCAAGGTGTTAGACACATTGGACAAACCAATTCTATAAGTTTTGGTAATAACATCTATAATTATGACAGAATCCCTGAAAATAAGAAGTCTGGAAACCCATGTTCATGTGCAGGAGAGGCAGAAATCTGGTCACTGATGATCTTGCTGATGACAGGGACAAATAGGGCCCTCTAAATCTGTCCCCAAGGATTTCTTAGCAAGTCTAGCTGGCTGAACCTCATAAACGAATATTCTTAGACATATATCTAAGCCTGCAAATCAAGCTAAGTTCAGCTAAAGGTTCATGAGTTCTTTATTTAACTAAAGGAAATAGTCCATTTTGCAAGATACTAAAAATTAATGTGTAGGTTTTGCTGTGAAAACTGCATCTGTTTTTCTGATTCACTGGATAAAATTCAGGTTGAAGACAGCTGAGGTGCAGGAGCAGCAGGGGCTCCACTGTGGTTCCATCACCATCATTGGCAGGCATCCCACCTGGTTCACAGGACTGCAGGCTCTCCTTTTCAAGGTCTGCTGGCCTTCTCTGTGATTGAGAACAGCCTGTGGGAAGACTGTGGAGGAGAAACTTATCCCCACCATGTGACATATCTTCTCTTTCTTATGCCTCCACATATCATAGGCTTAGCTTTCCAGTGATTAGAAGCATGCTTGGAGATCAAGGCACCCCCCCCTCCCATTTTATCTTCCTGCTTCTGCACAGAAGAATGTTAACAAGGTTTTAGGAGATATCTTTAAGTTCTTCTTGTGTTTTAATTTAAAAAAAAAAGTCTTGGCTCCAGTTGGTCTGAGCATGGAGTCGATTCGAAGACACAATCCCAAAGTGACTAGAGCACCCCAAATCTACTCCTGTCAATCGCTACATAGCCAAAGGAAGAATTCAGACACATGCTTGACTGGAACAAAGTCTGAGCACTTGATGGGGATAGAGTGATGTCTACAGGTGAGGTCAGTCTCAGATGGGGCTGGTAGAAGCACATTCCTCTGGCTCATGTGAAATATGAAGTTCCAGCTCACAGACTTTGTTTCCTCCAGAGAGAGACTAGGGGAGAAGATTCAGGCAATCAAGTTATTCCTTTCATTCATGTTTATTGAGATCTACTTTATACCAGCTCATGTCCTAGGTACAGGGAGCAGAATAAGAATGAAAACAATAAAAACAAAGAAAAACTCTCCCATCATTGGAGCTAATAGTTTAATTGGGAGGATGGACAGTAAATAAAATGACTAAATAAAACAAGCAAGAAAAGAGGATATGACGTGATCAGGGTGCTGAGGTTTAAAATTTTCGATAAAGAGGCAAGGCTTCACTAAGAAAGTAATTTTATAAATACGCTGAAGGGGATGAGGAAGAGGGCCTTCTGGATAGCTGGGGAAAGAACATTCTAGAGGGTACAAATGCAAAGGCCCTATGATAAGAATGTCATGTTTGAGAAGCAGCGAGAACAAAATGGCTGGAATGAGTCAAGTTCTAGATTTGGTGCAAAGGTAGAACTAATGGTTTGGAAGTGGGTGCTTTCTGACCTGACCACCTGGAAGCATGAATTATACCTTAGCTGAGATGGGAAAGACTACTGGAAAAGCCAAGAGGTAAGAGTCCTCCCACCAGCTGGTCTCAATCAGAAAAGAAAGTTTGGGAAAAGGGGAGATGAAGGCTATGCTTTGCACATAAGAAATTTGCTGTGAGTACATGTCCCATCCTGGACTACATATCACATAGCAGTCAGGCATGCAGATGTAGCTTTCATGGCAGAAGAGTGGAATGGGGTAAGATTTTAGAACCATCAGCATTTGATACAAAGGCAAAGAACTTTTTCTCTGGTTCACTGCTGATTCATTTAGAAGAGAGTTTAGCTTACAGCAGGGTCCCAGTAAGGATTTGCTGAAAGTAAAGGTTCTTTGGTACTCTACCCAGTTTCCTTCTTCTGGACGGATGCACCATCCCCAGCAGCTGGGAATGTGGACTGCTGGTGGCTCATGGCTACATCCCTTACTGGGAATTAACCTCAGCATTCTTCCAGTCCCAGGGGTATTCCATGGCCAATGACGGGCCAATGACTGGCTGACGTGGAACATGGAGACCCAGTCCCCTGGCCTCATTTGAGACAACTGTGACGGACCTTCTCAACCATAGAGCCACCTGTCAGTTTCCTTGGGGGCTTATCTCTAGCCGTTCTATGGGTCAGTTTCTCTCTGGGCCAGTCCTGCCTCCCCCAAGTCCTACATGGAGATCTCCTGGGAGCACACCCCAGTAAACCATCTGCAGGCAACATAGAATCTTCATGTCAGTTTCCATGGACCCCAATCTCACACACTGAATGAATCAATACACGAATGCTCCAGGACTCAGCTGATTTCACTTTCTTGGGAAAATTTTCTCTGGCCCTGGTATAAATCAGGACCCTAAGAGATGCAGTCATGGCATCCTTATACATTTCTTTCCATCATTGCTTGTTTTGCTGTATCTATGATTATTTGGTTAATATTTTTCTCCCTTGGCCTTTGTGTTCCAAAGGACCAGGGGTTTCTGGCCTGGTGCATAGTAGATATTTATAAAATATTAATAGAATGAATGAGTCTGCCAGCCACAACCTCTTTGTAGTCGAACCACCTTGTCATGGAGGCAGGATTTGAGTCTTCAAGGCACAAAGACCTTATTATTTGCCATATGACTATTACAGCATCTAAATTTCTATTCTTTCGTAGAGCCAAATAGACCCAGCTCTCTGTGCTCCAATGGAGCAGGACTGCCACTGTGACAGTGCTGTGACAGTGCTATGGCTGTGACAGCCTGGGTCTATTCCTGATTGTAGATTTTCCAAAACTATTGTCCAACCCCAGCATCAAACAAGAGTTCAATGCTTCCATGTTGGGATGAATTGGAATTTAACAGGCTCTGATGTAAGAGATGCAGCATTGAAAACAAAACCTCTACCTCTTTGCACATGTAACTGTGAACAATCACAAGCCACAAGACTCTTAGATCCTTCATAATTAGTTCACCAACAATTTTATAGTCATTCATTTTCCCTTAAACAAGGTGACCATCCTCACAAACCAGATTTCACATATTCTCAGGCTAAAGCAGTCCTAGGTGTGGCTGCTGATCACGAGCTGGTCTGTTTCAAAAGCAGCTCTATTCCCAAACCCACATTCTAAGGGACTTGATGTGGAATATTCCGTTATCAAGATGATGACATAAATTCCCTAAGAATCCTATTCTGGTGCCAAATTCACTTCAGATTACCAGAGATGTGCTTTGGATAAGAACTGTACTTGGGGTGAGTTTAGGAGAGGAAAGAAAGTGCCAGAAGGAAGCAACTTCTTCCCTGGTCTCTATCGCTTCTAGGAAGAAAAAGTCAAAAAGCTACTTCAGCTATCAACCATGTCTGCCAGTAGAGGGTCACACAGGCTGGTTGGGAGGGAGAACAAGAGCGAGAGAGCCAGGCAGATGGGCTCAGCCCCTAGAAGCATCCCCGAAGCAGTACTATGGGTGATGTCTCTTGGGGCCATGGGGAGTGAGGTAACCAGAGCTTTGTGTGTTGGTTCAGTTGATAAATCATCCCTGTGTTTGGACAATGAAAAAGGGCAAATGGACTTCACCCACTGGACAAACACATCTATCAAACACACATATGCACAGACAGCAGCTCAGTGAGGTAGGAAGCTTTATATTTAGTTCCACAGACGGGCTTCGGGCAGTCTGACAGTTGGATGATTGCTCACAGATATTCACTCATCTCTCCTCCCAAGCAGCCCCAGGGTGGGAGTGCATTCGTTCATCACACTGACATGGGGGTTGGCTGGGGGACATGCTTTGACCAAAAAATATGAGCATATGTGAAATGAGTACAAGACTTCAGTGTGTTTGCACAGTTAGGCTTGACTCTTAAGCACTGAGATTTGCCATTTAGAAGAGCTTCCCAGACTGCCTCTTCAACCTGGATCCCAGAAAAAAAATGTGTACGGCAGACCTAGGTTTTGCCCAAAGCTCAGAGCCAAACCCAGCTGACCCACAGCTGGAAACAGAGCTGGCCACTGGGTGCAGGACTGACTGGCTCCACTGCATCTACATGGAGGTTCATAAGCATGAGGGTCAGTCCTTTTAACATGCCATTGAGTTTGGGAATGGCTTGTTATGCAGCATTCTGCTGGCAATAGCCAGCTAATATAGAAAGAAGTTTGCTTCCAAGCACTCAGATTTGCCTATCTCCAAATCCAGTGCTGTTTAATTGCACCATGGAGAGCAGTGCGGAGGTGGGAAATCAGGGAAAATTTGGGCAACGGTCCCCTCTACAGTATAGCTTACTACTGAAGCATCCAGAAGGTTCCAAGACAGAAGAGGAACATTACACAGGAGCTCATTCAGGAGAATAGTTTGTTGACCTAGATTTCAGTTCCCAGGAGGTATTCCACATGAAATGTTTTGCTCATCCAACTTAAAAAATAACACCCTTGCTAATTCATGTGCTCCATCTGTGAACCTAAAACATTTTTAAATGCAGATATCCCTGTATTTAAACTTGGCTGAAATACCTGTTCTCAGCATTGTATAGTAAAACACACTAGCTTAAGTAAGAAAGCAGTAATATTTTTTACAGAAGAAAAGAAATGACAAAATACAGTTATCACATAAGATCTCTGTTCTTCTAAAAGGAGCCATGTTTGATGGACTCCAAATCCTGTGCCTTTTTCATGGTGTCACGTGGAGCCAATCGTATGGAGGTGGGGAACGGCTGAGTGTTAGAGCATTTATTAAGCTGAGGTGCAGAGTTGATTTATATTTGAATTTTTCATCCATCTGCTGGATGCTGCTCCTCTGTCCTCTGCTCATGATGTAAATGAAGGAAATATATTGAATTAAAGAAGAAAGTTAGGGAAGCACTAAAAAACAGAAACTATGTGATTTTTTAAAAGTCTTAAAATTTTCATCCTCTTTATCAAGAAGAGGAATTTATTGTTACAAGGGAAAAATTTTTAAACATCCCTTCTTTTTTTTTTTTTTACATAAAGCTCTTGAATCATGATAGAGAAACAGATGTCCCTTCATTTTTACTTTGATTTTTTAAAATTCCATTGGGAAATGCTTTGTGTACATATTTTTAAGCATCCTATATTTTTTTTATTTCTCTGTGTGTGTGTGTGTTATGTTAGTCATCATACATCATTAGTTTTTGATGCAGTATTCCAAGATTTATTGTTTACATATAACACCCAGTGCTCTGTGCAATATGAGCCCTCCTTAATACCCACCACCAGGCTTACCCATCCCTCCACTCCACTCCCCTCTAAGATCCTCAGTTTGTTTCTCAGAGGCCACAGTCTCTCATGGTTCATCTCTCCCTCCGATTTCCCCCAACTCACTTTTCCTTTCCTTCTCCTAATGTCCTCCATGTCATTCCTTAGGTTCCACAAGTAAGTGAAACCATATGATAATTGATTCTCTCTGCTTGACTTATTTCACTCAGCATAATCTCCTCGAGTCCCATCCATGCTGATGCAAAAGTTGGGTATTCATCCCTTCTGATGGAGGTATAATACTCCATTGTATATATGGACCATATCTTCTTTATCCATTTGTCTGTTGAAGGGCATCTCAGCTCTTTCCACAGTTTGGCTACTGTGGGCATTGCTGCCATGAACATTGGGGTACATATGGCCCTTCTTTTCATTACACCTATATCTTTGGGGTAAATACCCAGTAGTGCAATTGCCAGGTCATAGGGGAGCTCTATTTTTAATTTCTTAAGGAATCTCCACACTGTTTTCCAAAGTGGCTACACCAACTTGCATTCCCACCAACAGTGTGTGTAAGAGGATTCCCCTTTCTCCACATCCACTCCAACATTTGTTGTTTCTTGCTCTGTTCATTTTGGCCATTCTAACTGGTGTAAGGTGGTATCTCAATGTGGTTTTGATTTGAATTTCCCTGATGGCTAATGATGATGAACATTTTTTCATGTGTCTGTTATCCATTTGTATGTCTTCTTTGGAGAAGTTTCTGCTCATGTCTTCTGTCCATTTTTTACTTGATTATCTGTTTTCAGGGTGTTGAGTTTGAGAATTCTTTATAGATCTTAGATATCAGCCCTTCATCTGTAGTGTCATTTGTGAATATCTTCTCCCATTCCATGGGTTGCCTCTTTGTTTTGTTGACTGTTTCCTTTGCTGTGCAGAAGCTTCTGCACAGCAAAAATAAAAAGTATCTTATAAATTCAAGAAAAAGAGTTTTTTACATCAACGATACAAACTAGAAAACACTCTGTGCTCTGCAATGTCTGGATTTCGATCATCAAGGTGCAGTTCTTTGCGGAGACCACAGAGGAATCTTCATGTTTGCTCACTGTTCCTACATGACAGGCACTGTGCTGGGTCCTCCGTACACACACGTGGGTATGAGTCTCTGTGAAAGCCCTGAGGGCTGCTGTGTAATGTGCATTTGCACACGAGACCCAGAAAAGTTATGTTACTTTCCCAAAGACATACAAGTAGTAAGAGGTGGTCTCGGATTGAACCCAGGTGTGTCTGGCTCCAAATCCCATGCATCTTCCACAGCTCCCATCTTCATCCTCCCAGACTCCTTCCTTGTCCTCAGCAGGAGGGATGCACACCTGTTCAGCCTGGAGAGGAAGCTTACTTTTCGGGCAGTAGGGAGGGGACAGGTTGCCACACAATGAGCATCAAGCTCAGACCAACTGTCTGTCACTTGCCCTGGACTCAGTGAGGTGTGCCTCCACCCTCTCCTTCAGTTTTCAGTTAAGGGTTCTTTTACTAGTTTATCTTGGGAAGGCATGTGTGTGACACCCAGTCCATTTTCTTTTCCCTTAGAAATCACACTGAAACTGATGTTGGGAAGGGGAATTCAAACTAAAGAAGTTAAACAGTAGCAGTGGAAGTTTGCAGATTTTATTCTTTCCTTCTGTGTTTGCCTTTCAGTAAAGGAACTGCTCATGATTTAGCTACATTATTGTAGAGACATTTTTTTTTTATAATGATGGATACTTCTTATAATGCATTTTTCCTGACAGGGGGCTGGGGTCAATAGCATCTATGTTGAGCCACCAATGAATTGACAAATACTATGACCAAAACTAAAAATTAACTTCTTAGCATGTTATCTAACCACTTCTGACACCATTGCTATTCAGGTAATTATAATTTAAAATTGTTCAAGACACAGACCTAGAGATTATGCTTTCTCCTCAATCTTGGACATCCAATGCATTAGCACGTCCTGTAGGTTGAGGTCCAAAAATCTCACCTTCCTTCACTTCTTTCCATGCTAAAGCCACCTTTGTGGTCTCTGCCATCACCTCCTCCTTGGAAGAACTGGGGCATTGGCAACAGTGATATTCGAAGGATTAGTTCTAACAGGGACTGTGCCCCAAACTTAATCACCCCACCCCCATAACTGCCTTCCATACTGGAGATTCCAGTGCCAGGCCATATTTGTCTCATTTGTTATCTGTCCCCACTGCAGGAGTGGCACCTCCATGCACACAGGCTCAGGCAGGTCTCAATCACCCTGTGGCTGGCACCCTATGCACATTCAGCACATGGCTGGGGAGCGGACCCTTCTCCTGCTCTGTGTTGAGCTGGGTTCTCTCCCAGCATGAGCTGGGCTCAGATGCTTAGTCAGCTGAATACACGGGAGGTCAAAAGGAATCATGTGACATTTTACAAACTAGGCAAACAGATGGAATTCACTTCTTCATCACGTTATTTTTGTATTATAATTATGGGTCTTCTCTGACAAAAGACACACAAGTTCTCTGATGCAGAATTCGCTCCGCTTGGTTGGTGGGTTGGGTGGTCTTCGCTGCTGTCCCTCATTGCCTAGAGCCATACCTGACATACAGTAGCCACTCCACAAGTACTCAGGGACATCAGAGAAATGGAGCTGCTGAAGGCCCTTGTCATCTCAGTTCTCTGAGGATGTAGAGAAAAGTAACTGGCCCCTCATCAACCAGGTTGTTGCCTGGAGTTCTGCACATGATCAGAGAATCCCTGGGATCCAGGGGGGCAAGCAGGTGGCCACCCTATTGTCCTTCCTGTGCCCTGCCTGCACCCCAGGAGAAAGCTCTTCTCTACTCTACTGAGAACAACTCTGAACTCTCAGTTAACACTACCCGTGGCTTTCCCAGATGCCCTTAGATCCTTCTCACACCCAATATCCCCCATCTCCTGGGTCTGTGCTTACCTCACTAGCTAGCACAGCTTTCTGCACAAGCTGGCTTTGGGAAACATTCAATGTGGTGGCAGGAGACACAATAAGGAGAGAACTGGAAGGTGAACAAAGACTGAACTCATCTTTCTCCTGGTTACTTGTTCCCTCCTGGTTACTTGTTTGCCAGATTTGGGGGAAATTCAGAGAGTAAGCTGATCACACTAGGGCCTGACAATAACCTGAGTATGTTTATGGGTGTGTGGAGAGACCAGGGGGCCAAGACCACCCCTTTTACCCCAGAAGAACACACCAGCACCTGGGACCGGAGAATTTGCCAAGGGGATCTTCCCATGTTTTTCAATGGAAGCTTTGTCTTTACTGTAGTTTCAGTGACAATTATTCACGTTTCTAGAACTTTCTAGAAAGTTCCATGATCTGCCTTTCCATCCACACAGACCTAACAAGGCTGTTATACCCAAGACTTATTTGGCTTTGGGGTATCAAATTAACTTTTAAATGCAGTCACGATTTTTCCATTCTCTCTGATCAGGATTAATTTGGCCAAGGCTGAGCTCACAACTTTTAAACATTCAACTTTGTGTGTGTGTGTGTGTGTGTGTGTGTGTGTGTGTGTGTGAAAAAGAAAAAAAAAGTCATCAGAAAACCTTCACCCATTTTGCCCTGCTCTAATTCTGGAACTTTGGCATTTTGTTCAAACTGTAGGAAATGCAATTTGGTGGCCCCATCTTGGTCTGTGTGGGTGCCTCGTAACCAGGAAGCAGTGGGTGGAGATGGACCCCCGAGGCAGTAGGGAGCCCTGAGGTTGAGTCATTCCATTTGCTGCCTCTTGGCCACAGGCATTCGGCGATTGTCACTGCCACTGGAATGAGTCAAACTCCAAATCCCATGGATGCCTTGGTCCCTCCAGAGCTCTGACAGTCCACACAGCCAGGACATTTGCTCCTAATTTTTCACCCACGTCCCACTCCACAAGTGACTGGAACTTCCCACTGGGGGTTGCAACCACAAACTAAGACTGCTGACCTCATAGCTATTTTGGCTTTTGAAGATTCTCAACCTGGAAAATGGAAGTATTTATACTGTTGACATTTGAGTTAGGGGCTGAGTGATCTTCTGGGGACACGATATGTTCTTCCATTGACTCTGGGAATCAGATAGGATTTTCTCAGTCCCGTTGCTAAAGGATCCCAAGAAATGCAGCACTAGGAGACAAAGGGACAAAGACTGGTTGTCTGAGTTTCAGAGAAGAGAGAAATTTGAGGCAGTAGACTCTGGTGGCTTTGCCTTTAAGGCAGGGGAAAGTAATTTTCTATGAACCATCTATGAATCTCTGGGATTCAGTGTGATGTCTTTAGCTTGCAGGCCTCAGAAGGGAAGCCCTGTCCCACAGTCCAGGACCCTGACCACTTCTGAGATATCCAAAGACCAGCAATGCTGTAGGTTCCCTGAAATTCTCAGCTGGGCATTACCCCTCACTCCCATCCCTCCTTGTCGTGTTACTGATGAGGGGTAAACTGCATCTTGCTGTATGAAGCCCAAGAGCCATAAGGGAAAATGTCAGACCCAAGGCAGTCCTTTTGGGGCAGCATCAGCCAGAGGCACATTTAGTGGCCTGGTGAGAAGTGCTAGCTCCATTAGTCAGAAACTTGGGTCCATACAGGTCATTTAAGGGTCAGCTGACATCTCTGCTTCCCAGCTTCAAGGTCTGAGGCCTGTGGGGAATTCATAGAATTTTCTGGAAAGACCGAGGAAGAGGTAGTTTTCCCTTAATGCCTTTAGCCATTCACCCAGCTTATAATAAGGACTCAAGAGACCTGTTAGTGTCATCAGCAGCCTTATAGATAAGCACACACTTATTCTTTTATCATTCTGGAGGCCAGCATCCCAAAGCTAGCATCTCTGGGCCAAAATCAAGGTGTCCACAGGTTGCACCCTCCTTGGTCTAATTCTGAACCCTGGTGCCAAGAGGACCAGGCAAGGTCCTGCTTTGTCCCTGGGGCAGGTCAGTCTGTACTCACTCAGTGGGAAGGGCCTGACCACACAGCTGGCGTGTTTGGGGAGTATCCCAAGGATTGGGAGTGTCAGGCAAGCCTGCTTGGTCTGAACACCCTGTTTTCTTGCTTTGTCTTTCCAGTTGCCATTGCAGTAGCCCAGACAACTGGAACTGTCTGCAGGCTCTGTTCTGTCTGACTTGCTTCATGTAGCCTCATTTCCTTGCTCTGGCACCTCTGGAAGGGGTCTTCTCACTAGGATCAGCAACACGCTCCATATAAGACATGACCAAAGGTACCGGAGGAACACAAGATCAGAGGCAGCAGTAAAAATGTAACTCACTCCCACAACGGAGTCTCCATGTCCAGAGGGCATTAAGAAGCCACATGCTATTGTTGGTCTCTAGCCAGATGGGTATCACAGGCGCCCTGTGAAGACACATATCCCCAGATTGTGGGACCCTCACCAGGAGCACTCAGCCAGGTGCTGTGCACATAGGTCCACTCTTGACATGCTGGGAAATAAGGTATTCCACCATGAAGGGGTTGGTGCATATAAATGCAGGCATGGAAGAGGTCCCAGAATTGCAGAGAAACTAGATGGTTCTATGTGACTCCTGGGAGCTTAGCATGAGGGAAGAGCAGCTGCCGTGGAAGGTGGCAGAAGATGGAATGTATATGACAAAGGGAAGGCCAGTGAAGCTGTGGTCTCACCTCATTGACGTCATGAGGACCAGCTTTCTCTTGTCTTTAGCAAGAATCTGACATTGCCTTGGAAGGAAGTGGAAACATCTCACCCTAAAGTCTCATTTTGGTGGTTCTTAAAACTCTACATGACCGTGAGCAAATGCTGGATGTCAGACTTCACCTACTCCTGGTTCCTAACTCATTGCTAACAGAACCCACCACAGACTAGCTCCTCACTGGAAAAATCACCAAACCCACAGTGCTGAAAAGTAGTCATTATCACATATGCTTTCAATTCAGATGGAGCTTTGCAGGAAACATGGCTAATCTTCCATGGTTGGCCTCCATGGCCCTACTTAATCTGCAGAAGCAGATAAAATGCTTGCAACCCAGAACTTTCCCTCTGCTTGCCTATGGGCATTTACTGCACAACGATGTCGCCAGAGCCTTAGATGGGCCCCAGGGATTGAAAGCACCATTCAACACTCTACTTTAAAAATCAAAATGGATACCTAAGCGAAATGTATTTGAAAGCCTTCTATTTTCTTTTGCTTATTTATTTTCTCTCTGATTTGATTTTTAATGATCCCAAAATAAATCAAAATAAAATAAAGTGTTGAGTAACATATTCGATTTGTAGAGTATAGATCCTCCGCCAACAGCTAAATTAGTGTTCTTACAGACAATTACAACAGAGTGGTAATGAATAAGGAGGAAGGGAATCACCCAACAGACTTTGCCCAGCATGACGCGGGTTTCATGATGATTGTCATGAACAGTCCCAGGACGGCAGCCAGCCAGGCAGCTTCAGGCCCACTGGGGATTGAAACAAATCAGAAGCTGTTTTGATAATTGGTTGTACTGAGAAGAAACCCATAAATCTGGGTGGAGAGGGAGAATGTTTCATGCTTTTTTAAAGTGAAATCTGCTTGGATTGGCTGAGCTTTTTGAGGTTGGCTAGACTTTCCAACTCCAAAGGCAGGAACATGGCTGTCTTCATTGTAAAGAACCAGTGATAACACCTATCAAAATCCTAGACCTAGCAGCAATACACAGGAGACTCTGGTCTGTGTACATAAAATCCAAAGCAAAAGTCTTTGTTTGTTTCTCTTTCTCCTAACCACAAAGCTGCTCCTTTGGTTTCCTTCCAGAAAGTTTTGGGAAGACTTACAAGGGAATTACTCAGGTCTGGAACCATGGCCTTTTCCCCTTTAGCCCCTATCCTGGGACAATGTTTCATGGCCTGGTTCTGAATACCATCTCCCCCAAAGCTAATGGAGTCTCCATCTAGAAATGATTCCTAGCCTTGGTGACCTGCTAGAATCATCTGGGGAGTTTCAAAATTGCTGAGGCCTGAGTCCCACCATCAGCATTTTTAGTTAACTTGGTCTGGGGCATAGTATGAGATTTTTTAAAGTTCTCCAGGTGGCCTTCAAGGGGAGTCAGTGTCCAGAACCTCTGTTCCTGGGACTCACCCTCTTTAGTCTTGAAGTAGGCGGCTTTTTCTTACTAGAGATGAATGGTTTTACATACTCTGGACAAGGTATATAGGATCCCTATGTTATCCTTGGCGCCACATTGTCACCACATTGAACTGGCCTAGGGACTGTCCTGGTGCATGTGGGCAGGGGATGGTTGTTTCCTTATACTAAAAGAGTATTCAACTAAAGATGGGGTCTTAGTCAGTTAGGTTTGCTGTATCAAAAATGCCATAGATTGTTGGATCAAACAACAAATATTTCTTTCTCACAGGTTGGGAACCTAGAAGTCCAAAATCAAGATGAAAGCAGATTCAGTTCTATTGAGGGTCTCTTTCTGGTTCACAGACTGCTGCCTTTCTGCTGTGTCCTCAGGTGGTGGAGGAGGCAAAAGAAGCTTCTAAGGTCTCTTTTATAAGGGCATGAATCCCACATACTCATGACCTAATCACCTCCCAAAGGCCCCACCTCCCGATACCATTACCTTGGGAGTTAGGATTTCAACATTTAAATTGGGATGGGGTGGGGGTGGGGTGGGGGACAACATTCAGTCCACAATAGATCATTTTGTCATAAAATGATCTTGTGATGTCCTGTCAAGGCTAACAGGTGTTTGCCTCCTAGAGGCAGGGAAGGACTGGCCTTCCCTGGATAAGGATAAGGAATGAAGGAGGATAAGGCATCCAGTTAAACAAATAAAAATGGCCCTAAGAACACTTCTGGGGGGTATGAAGCTGATATGTTTCAGGGAACCCTATTTAAGAGTAGCAAGATAAAATTAGGAATACAGAAGTAAGACTAGGGCCTTGGAAGATGTGTGGAGTAAAAAATCCTGGTAAGCTGTCTATAAACCTCGCTTGGCTGAAATGAATGACCAGGAGCAGCCACACCGTGGGATTGAGGGTGATTGTTGAATGTGATGGGGTTGAAGCACACACTTTCCACGTGGAGAGGAATTTGTAAAATATTCTTTGGAATTAAAAGGGTCACAGAACCGCACATAAAATCCTGCCCCACTTTTATAAAGTGATGCATGCATACTCATTTTAAAATGTGTTTTACAGTCCAGTAGAAAAATGGATGTTGGTTTCCTATAAGCTATGGGACCTCAGGCGGAGGAGCAAGGTCACAGGACAGAAGATGTCACCACCAAGCAGGATGCAGTGGCAGCGCTCAGGGTACGGCGCACCCAGACCTCGTACAGATTGTCGCTGGAGCTGCGGGCCCTCCAGTCCAGAGAAGAATGACCTAAAACTCCTTGCACATTGCCTATGAAATGTTTTGTTTTGTTTTGTTTTGTTTTTTAATCAGGCTTCTTTGGACTCTTTTTTTGGGAGGAGAGGAGAGGTGATTTCATTGATCCAATTACCTATAATCAATATATATTACATCACTAACATATTGCAGTGATTTCAACGATTCTTCTGTGCTGTACCATGAGCACATATAACTACAGACATCAGGAGAACTCCAAGAGATGCCTTTCCTATATGAGAGCAAAGAGGATGTGGGGAGGGGCATGGGGTGTCCACAGGGCACACTCCCTGAGAAACACTCAGTGCATGTTGGATTTCCTGAGTATGACATGGAACATGTCTCTTCTGGCAACATCTAACCGAACCCTCCATCCCTGAACAATGCCCGGCCTGCCATCAGGGGGGCTTATCCTTTCTCCCCACGCAGACACATCCCTGCCTCACACACCAGTTCCTTCCTTATATTCATGAAGCTTGTAGTAGAGATCTTTTCAGGAGTGCTTACAAAATAATTCTATCACTAGGGAAGAACCCCTTTGTTGGTGGTCTCCCTCATGTCCCCATCTCTCCTTGGCAAAGGCCTTCCTCTGCCTTCTCAGCAGGCCCTCCATACATATAACCCCATGAGAGCAGATGAGGAATCATTGTGCTCAAACTTTGACAGACCAGGAGGGACAGGACGCAAGGGCAGAGGTTGGTTGGGCATACCATGACCAGAGGAGGAGGACAATGAGCATCACGACATGCAGCCCCCTTCCCCAGTGCAGTGACAGTCAGCAATGAGTTTGCAGTAACTGAGCAGGAAGCACTGTCCTGTCCCCAGCACTGGGATATGCTTCAATATGATGTCTGGCTGCTTTCCACATTCAGAGGAATCTAAACACTCTGATCTAAAGGTTTGGGGTTTTACACCTTAGTAGGGTCTAGACATAGCCCATGTCAGGGAAACATCAGAAGCAGTGCTTAGAACAATTCCCCTCCCCACCAAAACAGAGGAAATGATCTCTGAAAATTGCAAACCTATGCTGATGAGACCAATAATATATGTGTTGCACAGAGTGGGGTTGTCCCCACCGCAGACTCTCATCTGGACCCTCAGCCATGTCAGTAGGACCTGCAGGAGCACCGAGGTCTCCTTGCAGCTTCAAACAAATTGGATGTTGTTCCCTTTCCTTTCTTTTCTTTTTTCTTTCTCCTCCTTTCTTCCTTCCTTTGTTCGTTCCTTCCCTCCTTCCTTCTTTCCTTCCTTCCTCTCTCTATCACTCTCTCCCCCTTCCTTCATCCCTCCCTTTCTTTCTTTCTTTCTTTCTTTCTTTCTTTGGTTGTAATCATTCTCCATGTTCACATGGCTTTGATTAGCAGGCACACACATGCTCCAAACCTAATGTCATCTGCTGCTTTTGATTTTATTTTCCCTTTATGGAACTGGAAAAATCATAGTGTCCA
This sequence comes from Lontra canadensis, assembly GCF_010015895.1. Classification (NCBI taxonomy): domain Eukaryota; kingdom Metazoa; phylum Chordata; class Mammalia; order Carnivora; family Mustelidae; genus Lontra; species Lontra canadensis. The sequence goes on from NW_022631007.1 coordinate 15,362,546, forward strand.
GCCTGGAGATGGTTTGTCTTTGTTTTTCTGGCAGCCCCACAGCAGAGCTGGCAAAGGGGGTTGGAAGGGAGCAGAGACTCCTGACTGATGGTTCTCAGGACAGCAAGCTGGCCCCAAGCCCAGTCTCCCTCATGTCCCCATCTCCCCTTGGCAAAGGCCCTCCTCTGCCCTCTCAACAGGCCCTCCATATGCATAGATCCCTATGAGAGAAGCTGAGAAATCAGCATGCTCAATCCTTGACAGCCCAAGAGGGACAGGACACAAGGAGGGTGAGATTGCGTATTCCTAATTCCTAAAGACAAATTGTGGACACTATAGTATTTGATGCAAAGATGGCCCTGCATGGAGGGGATTTCTCAGTGTGCCCCACAGCAATGATGAGGGTACCCTTTGATGGTGTTCCCCAGAGAGTGGCCTAGGAAAATGTTTGCTGAGTTTTAGGGTGATTCTTTCCAGAGAATGATGATTCCTTCCTCACCACCACTCTTGACCCTCCTTTCTCTGACCTATACTAAACCATTAAATGCAGCCCATTTTCTTTTAGAAGAAGCAATGAGGGGCACCTGGGTGAGTCAGTCAGTTGAGCATTGGCCTTCCATTCAGGTCATGATTCTGGGGTCCTGGGATCGAGCCCCATATAAGTCTCCCTGCTCAGCAGGGAGTCTTCCTCTTCCTCTCCTTCTGCCTGCTGCTCTCCCTGCTTGTGCTCTCTTTCTATCAAATATATAAGTAAAATCTTAAAAAAAAAAAAGAAGGAGAAGTAATGAAAGGATAGCTTATGGGGGAGACCTCTTTCAGAATATGATAATGAGAAAATGACAGACAACAGTGAACTTGCTTGGAAGAGCAGTGAAGAGGGGCGGAAGAGTCTCTGCAGGAAGGCCTCCTAAAACCAAGTTAAGAAAGGAGACTTGTGCCCTCCATGTGCGGAAGTGGTGATACCAGGCTCTGTGCCAACTGCAAGAGTTCATCAAGGACATCTCTACATAGTGAACCTTGATCTGCAGTCACAGAAGATACAAGTAATTTGAATAGTGTGCTGATTAAAATCTGTAGCATATCAGTGGAATTAGATCCAGATGCTGTAAGTAGAGGAAATGCAAGTCTATTGCATGGTCATGCATGGTCAAACAACATAATTAATTGCACACTGAACCTTCTGTATCAGTCATTCTTCATTAGGAAGTGGTTCCAAGTGCCAGGTATTGTGCCAGCACCAATGAGCATCCATTCAAGGGGAGGAATGAAACTGGCATATCTTTCCCATAGATAGACACGTGGTCTTTTTCCTTGATGTTTCCTATTAATTGTTCAGATCATCATCCTTCCTTCTACATACTTGATACATCCTTCCATCTTCTAATTTATCCCAAAGTTCAGTCCAAAGAGGCTTCAAGCTTCAGTCCAAAGTCTCAGTGGGAAAATACATGGAATCTATGATTCCACTTGCACACAAGGATGATCACTGGGAGCAGATGTCACCTATCTGACAGCTGAAATTGCCTGTGCATGGCTGCGAGCATGACCCTTTTGATGGTCCAGTCTTTACCCATGGTTGGGCTCCAAAGTTGTGTTCATTCATTCAACAAACATTCATGAGAACTATGTGTGAGGCACTGTTCTTGTTTCTGGGGTCACAGCAGTGAAAAAAAGAAAAACAAAAATTTTTGTTTCTGCTCTCTGGGGGTAGAGATGGACAAAGAATAAAATAAAGTGGTAAATTATTTCTAATTAAATCAGGAGTAGAGTAGTGCCTGGGTGGCTTAGTTGGTTAAGCATCTACCCTCTGCTCAGGTCATGATCCTAGGGTCCTGGGATCAAGTCCCGTGTCAAGCTCCCTGTGCAATGGGGAGTCTATTTCTCCCTATCCCTCCCCCCACTTGTGTTTTCCCTCTCTCTCATATATAAATAAAATATTTAAAATAAAAATAAATAATAAATCAGGAGTAGAAAATATTATGACGGAAAATACAGTAGGGATGGGAGACATAAAAGGTTGGAGAGAAAGGGGTGAAGGATCTTAAGTAATTCTTAAGCATGAAGGAAGTGAGGGGGCTTGTCCTGCAAATATGGCTGAGAAAAGAGCAATCCAGGCAGAGAGTACAGCCAGTGTATAGGCTCTGAGGCAAGAGTGAACCTGGTTTCATCTAGGAAGAAGAGAAATCTGGTGTCACTGAGGACAAGGGTCAGGGAAGGAGAGAGGAAACCAAGATGGTGTTTGTTTATTCACTGTCAGTTCTCAGCTCTTGTCATGAAAGCACAGACATTGTGACAGAGTAGCAGGAATGAAGACTGCCAGGTTTTGCCAATATCCCTTCCCATGGAAATCCTTAGGCCTTTGTGCATGATGGGATCATCCCCCAGACATCTGCTTCTCTGATGGTAAATTTTAAAGACATTTTCCAAAATATGTATTATAATCCTGCTTTTATAAAAATCATATCTAAAGCTAAGATAGGTTAAATAATTTGCATAAGTAATAAGTAGTAAAGGAAGTTTTAATCTAGATCAGTTTATTGTCTTTCAATCTGCCAGTCTCCTCTTACTCTGAAGAGTAAGGTCACAGCCCAGGAAGAGAAGGGCATATATTAAAAATACACTCTAAAAGTAAGAGAAAGAAACCACTGTACTCAGGAGAGAGCTCTTTAGAACCCCATCTGGAACTTGAGGCTAAACAAGGCTGGATTCTACAGAAGTGAGTCAGGAAAAGCTTCAACAAAGGGGTGACATACCAAAAAAAAAAAAAAAAAAAAAAAACCCTTGGAGAGCAAGGCAAAGATGCCCACTTCTGTTATGTCTATTGGGAATTGTGGTGAAGGTCTCAGCCGTTGCAATAAGGCAAGAAAAAGAAATAAATGCTTTAAAGACCACAGAGGAAGAGATAAATACATACAAGTGGAATGGTCTCCTCAGAATTGTTCCAGCAGGTGTTGTGGAGGAGAGGGCATTTATCTACCCACTTCCACCTCCCCCATTGTTCATGGCTATTCCCAGTGACCTCCCCGGCCATCCTTCAGAGCTGGTGCTGCACACAGCCAAGCAAATTCCCCAGAGCACAGGACAGAAAGAGAAGATGGCCACAGGTGCTTGATATGAGATATACGACACACACAGATGCAACCTACAGAAACCACACACACACACTTATACCACACAAACACACACCACACAAACACTACACAAAAGAACATAAATACTACCATCCAAAGCTGCAGGTGGCCTTGAATACAGAGGCTATCATCCTAGCATTGCCTACAGTCAGGAATAAGTGAAAACTGCCCCTTCTCACTACTAATTAATATCACAATAGGTGTTCTAATTCCTTGCATTAAAAAAAGGAAATGAAGAAAAGATGTAAATATTAGAATGGAGTATAAACAGTTCCACTGTAGTCAATTGTTATAGAGTTACTATGAAGTAAATCAAGAACTAAAAATAAATTAGAATCAAAAAATAGTTTCAGTAAGGTGTCAAGTTAAAGAATAATACCACTGGGATCATATAAAAAAATGGGCAGAAGATATGAACAGACACTTCTCCAATGAAGACATACAAATGGCTATCAGACCCATGAAAAAATGTTCATCATCACTAGCCATCAGGGAGATTCAAATTAAAACCACATTGAGATACCACCTTACACCACTTAGAATGGCCAAAATTAGCAAGACAGGAAACATGTGTTGGAGAGGATGTGGAGAAAGGGGAACACTCTTACCCTGTTGGTGGGAATGCAAGTTGGTGCAGCCACTTTGGAGAACAGTGTGGAGATTCCTTAATAAATTAAAAATAGAGCTTCCCTATGACCCTGCCACTGCACTACTGGGTATTTATCCCAAAGATACAGATGTAGTGAAAAGAAGGGCCATCTGTACCCCAATGTTTATAGCAGCAATGGCCATGGTCGCCAAGCTGTGGAAAGAACCAAGATGCCCTTCAATGGACGAATCATAAGGAAGATGTGGTCCATATACACTATGCAGTATTATGCCTCCCTCAGAAAGGATGAATACCCAACTTTTGTAGCAACATGGACGGGACTGGAAGAGATTATGCTGAGTGAAATAAGTCAAGCAGAGAGAGTCAATTATCATATGGTTTCACTTATTTGTGGAGCATACCAAATAGCATGGAGGACAAGGGGAGTTAGAGAGGAGAAGGGAGTTGAGGGAAATTGGAAGGGGAGGTGAACCATGAGAGACTATGGACTCTGAAAAACCATCTGAGGGGTTTGAAGGGGTGGGGGGTGGGAGGTTGGGGAAACCAGGTGGTGGGTATTGGAGAGGGCACAGATTTCATGGAGCACTGGGTGTGGTGCAAAAACAATGAATACTGTTATGCTGAAAATAAATTTAAAAAATTTTAAAAAGAATAATACCACTGGGTATGGTGCATAAATAATGAGTCTTGAAACACTGAAAAAAATAAATTAAAAAATAATGCCTCCATGCACAGCACATATCTAAAATATCCACCATGTACACACAAACACACCTCACATACACCACACAGCCCAAACATACCCCACAAAACAACAGACATAAACCCCACACACACACCATTACACATATACAACACACACACCAAAAACAAATGCTACATACACCACACATATACTGCACAATTACACACACATCATACACACAACACAATTTTTAAAAGATTTTTAATTTTTTATTTGAAAAAGAGTGCACACGCACAAATGGCTGGGGGTGGGAAGAGGGGCAGAGGGAGAGGGAGAACAGACTCCCCACTGTGCAGGGAGCCCAATGTGGGACTTGATCCCAGGACCCTGAGATCATGACCTGAACCAAAGGCAGGTGCTTAACCAACTGAACCACCCAGGCAGCCCCCCACACCACATTTATACCAAAACACATCACACATACGCTACAAATACAAACTCACACACACACCACACTTACCACAAAAACACACATCACACATGCTCCTACACACCACGCATATACTACACACCCACACTACACCTATACAACAACACACCACATATACACCACACACACGATGCAACCTACATAAATCACACACACACTTACACCACGAAAACACACACCATACAAACATTACACAAACTACATATATACCACTTCCACATTATACATATACTGCACACAACCAAACACATATCTCACACACATTCCATACATATAGCATACACACAACACATACACCACACTCACAGGACACATATATTATATACACACATCACACACAAACCACACATATATCACACACCACACACAGAACTCACATGCACCACACATCTGAGGTGCATATACCACATACACCACATCCACACTACCCATGCCACACCCTTACCACATACATTCCCATCCCACACATATACCAAAAATAATAATAATATCTCCTGATAGATTTCCCATATGTCATCAGTGGCAGTCTTGGAAATAAAAGGAGAAAGAATTTATCCACAATAGAAATGGAATATAAAAGAGTTAGATGTACACACCACCTGCACTCACCATCCTGCTTTTGGTTTCTCTGGGATAAATACTATATACATTTTTTTAAAGAATTTTTTATCAATGAGAGAGAGAGAAAAAAAAGAAGGGTAGAGACAGAAGGACAAACAGACTCACCACTGAGTGTGTAGCTTGACTTGGGACTCAATCCCACGACCCTGAGATCATGACCTGAGCCAAATCAAGAATCAGATGCTGAACTGACTGAGTCACCCAGGTACCCAGGCATACATTTTATGTCCTGTGAACTCTGAATTCATTTTGTATTCTGGCTTTGTTTCCGTGAAGCAGAATTACACAGGAAGGCTCCCCAAACTCAACATCTGTAGTAAAGTATCTTCTCTTTCTCCACTGATAAGACTACTTGCACCCACCCCATCCCGTTTAGGTCCCAAATAACAACTACGTTCTGCTCTTCTGCTTTTTAAAAAATGTTTTTATTGTGTTATGTTAGTCACCATACAATATATCATTAGTTTGTGATGTAGTGTTCCATGATTCATGGTTTGTGTATAATACCCAGTGTTCCATGCAATATGTGCCCTCCTTAATACCCACCACAAGGCTTATCATTCCCCTACTCCCTACTCTCTGAAATCCTCAGTTTGTTTCTCAGAGTCCACAGACTTATGCTTTGTCTCCCCCTCTGATTTACTCCCCTTCACGTATCCTTTCCTTCTCTTAATGTCTTCCATGTTATTCCCTAGGTTCCACAAGTAAGTGAAAGCATATGATAATTGACTCTCTCTGCTTGACTTATTTCACTCGGCATAATCTCCTCAAGTCCCATCCATGTTGTTGCAAAAGTTGAGCATTCATCCTTTCTGATGGCTGAGTAATATTCCATTGTATATATGGACCATATCTTCTTTATCCATTTGTCTGTTGAAGGGCATCTCAGCTCTTTCCACAGTTTGGCTACTGTGGACATTGCTGCCATGAACACTGGGGTACATATGGCCCTTCTTTTCATTACACCTGTATCTTTGGGGTAAATACCCAATAGTGCAATTGCCAGGTCATAGGGGAGCTCTATTTTTAATTTCTTAAGGAATCTCCACACTGTTTTCCAAAGTGGCTGCTCTAACTTGCTTTCCCACCAACAGTGTAAGAAGGTTCCCCTTTCTCCATATCCTCTCCAACACTTGTTGCTTCCTGTCTTATTAATTTTGGCCATTCTAACTGGTGTAAAGTGGTATTTCAATGTGGTTTTGATTTGAATTTCCCTGATGGCTAATGATGATGAACATTTTTTTCATGTGTCTGTTATCCATTTGTGTGTCTTCTTTGGAGAAGTATCTGCTCATTTTCTCTGCCCATTTTTGACTTGATTATCTGTATTTTGGGTGTTGAGTTTGAGAAGTTCTTTATAGATCTTGGATATCAGCCCTTTGTCTGTGGTGTCATTTGCGAATATCTTCTCCCATTCCATAGGTTGCCTCTCTGTTTTGTTGACTATTTCCTTTGCTGTGCAGAAAGTTTTTATTTTGATGAAGTCCCAAACGTTCATTTTTTCTTTTGTTTCCCTTGCCTTTGAAGACGTGTCTTGAAAAAAGTTGCTGTGGCCAATGTCAAAGAGGTTACTGCCTCTAGGATTTTGATGGATTCCTGTCTCAAATTGGCAAAGAAGTCAGATTCTCCCTCTTTGCAGATGACATGATACTCAATGTGGAAAACCCAAAAGTCTCCACCCCAAAATTACTAGAGGTCATACAGCAATTCAGTAATATGGCAGGATAAAAAATCAATGCACAGAAGTCAGTTGCTTTCTTATACACTAACAATGAAACTGTAGAAAGAGAAATTAGAGAAGCAATTCCACTTATAACAGCACCAAAAACCATAAGATACCTTGGAATAAACCAAACCAAAGACGTAAATGATCTATACTCAAGGAACTACAGAACACTCATGAAAGAAATTGACCAAGACACAAAAAGATGGAAAAGCATTCCATGCTCATGGATCAGAACAATAAACATTGTTAAAATGTCTATGCTTCCCAGAGCAATCTATACTTTCAACACCATCCCGATCAAAATACTATCAGCATTTTTCAAAGTGCTGGAATAAATAATCCTAAAATTTGTATGGAAACAGAAAAGACCCTGAATCCCCAAGGAAATGTTAAAAAGGAAAACAGACATTTTTCCCCCAATATGGCATTTTTATTAATTATTTACAGCAGGCACATCATATGATGAAAATACTTTTCTTGAATGTGCATTTTCTATATGTGGCAAAATAAATAGAGCCTCCCCTTACCATAGCTGAGTAAAAGACGGCAGAGCCTAATGAAAAATGCATTTAAATTAAGTCATTGCAATCATAGGAAAAGAGGTAGATAAAGAAACTATCTCAGAGGGACTCTGCCTGCCCTTCCCCGTTGATGACACATGATGACATATGCACTCCTGAGGGTGAAATGAGAGTCACCAAGCTGTTGTCCCCTCAGTTGGTCTCCATCCTCAGGATGAAATCTCAATCCCAATATCAGAGTGTGGGCATTTCACTGCACTGGGATACTCACGTTCGGCGACGTGGTTTTGAAGTTGCATGTCCCTTTATATCATTGACTGCTTCTTCTGATGTTCAGCATTAGAGAAAGAAATGACCACGTTGAGTGAGCCCACTGGAAAAAGTGTATCGGGCTTCAGTGAGGTACAGAGATATGTTTTACTGTATTTATGGATTTTTATAGGGTTACTAAAACCTAATCTTCACCATTGTGAGTCCACACTGTGGTCAAGGACTTAAGACATGCCAAGGTTTTGTTTTCCCTTTTTTTAAAAAAATATTTTATTTATTCATTTGACAGAGAGAGAGAGAGAACACAGCAAGGGGAGTGGCAGGCAGAGGGAGAGGAAGAAGCAGGATCCAGCTAAGCAGGGAGCCCCATGGGTAGGCGGGAGGACTCAATCTGAGACCCTGGGATCATGACCTGAGCCAAAAGCAGACACTTAACACTAAGCCACACAGGAGCTCCAAGATTTTGCTTTACTGAGTGAGACTGAAAGCAGAGAAGATTAATACCTAGTGTTGGGGCTGGGGAGAAGAATCTGGACTATCTGGAACATCAGGGGAACATGCACATATGTATGTTTATGTGGTGTGTGTGTGTGTGTGTGTGTGTGTGTGTGTGTATTTGAAAAGAAGTAAATAAAAGGAGCATGTGGCCCTTGGAGAAAGGACAGAGGTATTGCAGGGAAGTGTTTGCTAAAATTTTTGTTTAAGGGATACAGTGTAACTCTTCCCTCTCCTCTACTTTCAAAAAAGCAAATATCTTCACAAAATCTTCATTACCAAATGCAGATCTGTGGGTTCTGTAAGTGCAGTCTGGGGCTGTGTTATGACAGAGTTAAAGCAGGAGAAATTAGAGGAGATTTCAACATAGGCATTTTACAACACGAAAGGAAATTTAGCTCCAGTATCTTTCATCTGGATGTCTCTCTTAGATGAATCAATTGCTTTTCAGACTAGAAGAGAATTATGAAAATGTACCATTTGGCAGACATAGAAAGCAGCTGCTTATCATCATTAATTTCCAATAAATATGTATTAAGCAAGAAGATATATATCACTCTGCAGGGTTCAGGACTTTGGGAAAATATGGTATCCTAGAGACAGCATTAACACAAAGAATGACTCAAGGCAGATCTGTGTCATCTGCATCCCTCCTTCCTCTGGGCTGCTGGCCTGGAACCTTCTGGTCTGAAGTTGAGTGAGAAGTGCTGTGCAGTCCACTGGGAGGTGGCAACAGCATGGCCACCTGCCTGGGACTGAACAGAAAAAGAAAAGAGAGAGGTAATTTGGGGAGAGACCTTCATTTCTTTGGCATCATGGGGAAGGGGCATTTCATTTGAGGACATTCATTTCCCAGTGTGAAGGGAGAATATGTGACCAAGGTTTTAATATTTTTAGGGAAATTTAATAATTGAAGAAGATCACATTATTAAAATTTGTGGCATATTTTATTTTTGGCCTATGATTATTTAGAGTCTACCATGTGGTGGTGTTCATTGCATGACCTTCATGTAAAACTGACCAACAAACCAGCTAAGGAGTAGAATTGGGTGTGGAATAGAGTGGACATGGTAGTCACTTAATTAATGTCCAAGTTTCTCCCGTGCAGGGTCTTTTCAGGGGGCAAAGCTGGATTGCTCTGGGTTGTTCTGGCTTGTAGTACAAAAAAGTGGATATGTGGGGAGAGGATGTTGAAAGGCTATTTGCTAACCTGATCACTTAAATTTCAGACACAGATAGAGTTTTAATGTCGTCAGGATCACCATGAATTAGAAGGTAAAAAAAATATATGTCAAATATCATACAGCAGAATCTCCAAGTTGTGTTGGACTCCCCTTAGGGGCTGGTGATACCCATTCTCTCTCCATACAAGCATATGCATATGTGCTGGTGATACCTTTGAGTCTTCTACCATATGGGTGGCAGAAAATGCTGAGATCCTATGCTTTAGATTGAGGCTAAAGAAAGACACAAAAAACACAGAACAGATTCTGACTATAATGCAATAAAATAAAGTAGTAAGCAAAGTAGAAAAAGAAAAAGAAAAACCAGAAAGCTTTGTCACTTGGAAATTTTAAAAAATCCTCCTGAACATCTTTTGCTAAAAATAAGAATAAAATTAAATTAAGCACCAAACTCAAAGTGTAGCTAAATAACAACTAAGCTGATAAAATTCAACAATGTTAGACACTATAATCAATACATTATAGAAAAAATAATATCTTAAATGAGATATAGAGAAGGATAAATAAAAGATTAATTTGGACTTCATGAAAATAGAAAAACACTGTACAATGATAAATACCAAACCCAAGGGAAAAGGCATTTCAAACTGGAAAGATATTTGCAATGCAAATAATAGAAGATTGATTGGTCAACTGTATAAAGATACCTTATAAAGCAACAAAGAAAAGATAAGAAACCTAAAATGACCTGAAAATTCCCTACAGAAGTGAGCAAGCAACTCATGAGAAGAGGAAAAATAAATGATCAATAGACATATGAAAAAAACTTCCAAACTTCCTAATAATTAGAGGAAATGTTAATTAGGTCAATGGGATAAATTTCATCCCATCAGATAGAAAAACTCATCATTCTGAACAAATTTTTGTGATGTATGCAGCAGTAGAACTCATGAATGTGCAATCTTTTATGTGCAATGCAGGTCTTCATTCATGATGTGTAGGCTCAGCAATTCCACTCTGAACCAAGAGGGAATCTTTATTTGTGAAATCTTAAAAATGTTGAAAGAAAGAAAAATGCCAGTCTAGAGTTCCATACCCAGCAAGATTATCTTTCAAAAGTAAAGGACAAATAAAGACTTTCTCAGACAAACAAAAACAGGAAATTAATGACCAGTATGGTCTTTCCCTGCAAGAAATGCTAACCATGGTCAGAAACTTGGAAACATGTACAGAAAGAATAGTGTTGAAGAAGGAATAAATGAAAACAAAATAACATCTTCAGCTTTCCTACTATTAATTAATCTAAGTGATAATTTCTTGTTTAAAGCAATAATTATGACAATGCATTGAGTTTTTATAATGTGCAGTTAAAAGAAACAAAGGACAGCTACAGGAGAGGGGGATTGGCCATACTCTGTCACAAGGTTCCAGAACTACAGTTGAAAAGGTACAGTATTATTTAAAGATGGTTATAGGTTGCTTAAAATATATATTGTAATCCCTAAGACAACCACTAAAAAGTTTTTAAAGGAATTATAAATGATAAACCACAAGAGGGAACAAAATGTTCAGTCAAAATAAGAGAGGGGGATGACTTTCCCTTTACTTCCTCCAAGTCCAAGAAAAAACCTTGGATATTATATATAAGTGAACAAAAGAAGACTCTGAAAGGTGGAAAGAAGGAGGCAGATTGGCTTGGCACCTTGGGACTGGAAAATTATTTGTCAGTGAATTCCCTGTTTGTTTTTTAATGCCTCATATGTCCAACTGAATGCTAGAGAATCTGGCCACCCCAAAATTTTAAAGGGTGTGGACAAAAAAAAAATCCACCACAAAATCTTGATCTCTCTAGTCAAAGGAATGGGACAACCAAGCAAGACAGAAAACTTTTAAATAACAATCACTGTCCCTGTGCACAAAGACTGAGGGGGGAGTGTAGACTTCCATCTTCTCTAGGCTGTATGAGATACCCTAACTTGATGCCAGCAGGATAGGACTAGAGAAGGCTAGGGAAGGAGCTGGGACATCTAACCCCACTGGCAGTAAGAAGACACTTCCCCTTCCCCACTGGAGTGGTGTCAGGGAGAGGCCTAGAGGACTTTCAATACTTACCAGAGGTAAAAGTCAACAGGACTTTCAATACTTACCAGAGGTAATGAGACCAACTTCCTTTCCATTTTGTAAGTGGAAGCCACATGGACAATGATAACTGAGCAACCCTACTTCTTCCAGTCAAGGAGTCATCAGTGGAGGCAGTGTGGGAAGCTCTGAACTCCCACCTCTACCCAGAAGTAAAGAAGAGTCCCAACATCAAATGTCAATGGAGACTGAGTAAGGAAACTGTACTTCCACCCTACCTGGCATCACTAAGGTGGGAACCCCCACCCCCAACCCTGTTTTGCCAGAAAGGTGTCCAAGGAAGCCAACTAAAACAGAAACCTTAAACAACATCTGGAGTCATAAAATCATACCCAAAATGTTCTGATTTCTATTAAAAAAACACCCATCTTATAGAGAACCAGGAGGATTTCAAGCTGAATGAAAGTAGATCACAACACTATGGTGACAGAGATTAGAATGAGCTGACAGAGATCATAAAGCAGCCATCACTAAAATGTTCAAGGAAGCAATCACAAACAATGTAAAATAAATGCAAAGCCATAGAAAGTCTCAGAAAAGAAACAGAGGTTATAAGATGACCCAAGTGGAAATATTAAGGCTACGCCAACATTCTATTCTTGGGATTCACAGAAAGTCTCAGAAAAGAAACAGAGGTTATATGATGATCCAAATGGAAATATTAAAGCTACACCAACATTCTATTCTTGGTCATGGTATATAATCCTATATGTGTGTTGCTGGATTTGGGTTGAACGGATCTTATTGACTTTCATGTCTATACTCATGAGGGGTATTGGTCCACTTTCTTTCCTTGTGACATTTTTGTTTGGCTTTGCTAGCAGAGGAGTGCTGATCTTATAGAATTATTTTGATAATGATCTGTCATATTTTGTTGTTTTTTGGGAAAAGTTTATTAATTCTGGTATTAATTCTTGAAATGTTTGGTGGAATTTACCAGTGAGGCCATCTTGTCCTGGGATTTTCTTTGTGTGTATGCGGGTGGTGGGGAAGATTTTGGATTAATAATTCAACCTCTTGATTTGTTTCAGCTCTGTTCAGATTCCCATTTCTTCTTGATTAGCTTCTTTGGTTGGAGTCTTTCTAGAACTTTTTGTCTATGCAATTTAGGTCAAAGAATTCCCTTATATTTATTTAAAATTCTGTAAGGTTGGTAGTAATGTTCCTCATTTTTATTATATTATTTTGAGTCTTTTCTCCTTTTATCTTGGTCTAGCTAATCCCTAAAATAATGTTTAGACAACCTTTATTAGATTAAGAAAGTCTTTTTTTAAATTTTTATTTTTTTTAAATTTCTGTGTTCTAGAGTTCATTGTTTATGCACCACACCCAGTGCTCCATGCAATACATGCCCTCCACAATACCCACCACCAGGCTCACCCAACCTCCCACCCCCCTCCCCTCAAAAACCCTCAGTTAGTTCCTCAGAGTCCACAGTCTCTCATGGTTTGTCTCCCCCTCCAATTTTCCCCAACTCCCTTCTCTCCATGTCCCCATGTCCTCCATGTTATTCCTTATGCTCCACAAATAAGCAAAACCATATGATAATAGACTCTCTCTGCTTGACTTATTTCACTCAGCATAATCTCTTCCAGTCCCATCCATGTTGATACAAAAGTTGGGTATTCATCCTTTCCGATGGAGGCATAATACTCCATAGTATATATGGACCACATCTTTATCCATTCGTCCGTTGAAGGCCATCTTGGTTCTTTCCACAGTTTGGCGACTGTGGCCATTGCTGCTATGAACATAAGAAAGTTTTTTTTATTCTTAATTTACTGAGGTATCTGGTTTTCTTTTCTCTTCTTTTTTTTTCAATTTAAATTCAATTAACCAACATACATTACACCATTAGTTTCAGATGTAGAGTTCAGTGATTCATCAGTTGCATAAACACCCAATGCTCATCACATCACGTACCCTCCTTAATGCCCATCACCCAGTTGCCTTACACTCCCACCCACTTCCCCTCCAACAACCCTCAGTTTTTTTCCTATAGCTAAAAGTCTATCATTTTTTTCCTTCTCTGGTATTCCTTCATTCAATTTCCCCTCCCTTCTCCTATGATCCTCTGCACTATTTCTTATAGTCCATATATGAGTAAAATCATATAATTGTCTTTCTCTGATTGACTTATTTTTCTCATCATAATACCCATCAGTTTCATCCATGTTGATGTAAATGGTAATATTTCATCTTTTTTGATAGCTGAGTAACATTCAACTGAATGTGTGTATGTGTGGGTGTGTGGTGTGTGTGTATATATATTCATTCATCTGTTGATGGACATTTGGCGGGAAACAATCAACAAAACTGAAAGGCAACCTACAGAATGGGAGAAAATATTTACAAATGACATATCAGATAAAGGGCTAATATCCAAGATCTATAAAGAACTTATCAAAGTCACACCCAAAACCAAATAATCCAGTCAAGAAATGGGCAGAAGACATGAACAGACATTTCTCCAAAGAAGACATACAAATGGTCAAAAGACATATGAAAAAATGTCCCACATCCCTCAGCATCAGGGAAATACAAATCAAAAAGCACAATGAGATATCACCTCAGACCAGTTAGAATGGCTAAAATTAACAAGACAGGAAACAAGCGTTGGTGAGGATGTGGGATGGTGGGAATGCAAGCTGGTACAGCCACTGTGTAAAACAGCATGGAGGTTCCTCAGGAAGTTAAAAATAGAACTACCATGCAACCCAGTAATTGCACTACTAGGTTTTTACCCCAAGATATAAATTTTTGGTTGTGATCCAAAGGGCACCTGTACCCCAATGTTTAAAGCAGCAATGTCCACAATAGCCAAAGTATGGGTTTTTTTAAATCGTGGATGGGTGCTAAATTTTGCTAAATGTTTTCTCTGCTTCTGTTGAAGTATCTCATTGCTCATTTACCACAGTGAGAAAGCAGTATATATGGCAACATGGATACTTTTAAAGAACAGACATGTAAACCCATCAAGGGACAGCTGTTTCCATTGTAAATATTGCAGTGGTATTTTACTTTTTAAAATTTTTTTATTTATTTTCAGCATAACAGTATTCATTGTTTTTGCACCACACCCAGTGCTCCATGCAATCTGTGCCCTCTCCAATACCCACCACTTGGTTCCCCCAACCTCCCACCCCCACCCCTTCAAACCCCTCAGATTGTTTTTCAGAGTCCATAGTCTCTCATGGTTCACCTCCCCTTCCAATTTCCCTCAACTCCCTTCTCCTCTCTAACTCCCCTTGTCCTCCATGCTATTTGGTATGCTCCACAAATAAGTGAAACCATATGATAATTGAC